>NW_026988447.1:64760000-65960000 GCF_030222135.1 Aotus nancymaae | reverse complement strand
TACATATTAATGAGAAACCTTATTTTTTTGAACAATTAAGAAAGAAATTTCTCCTTTTCATACCACAGATTCAGCCACCATAAAATTACCAATATCTTTGATGATGTATCTATCATCAAAATATACATCATCAATGTATATCATTCAATGATGAATGTATACATGTATGGGTGTGTGTGTGTGTATTGAATCTAATATAAACACATGTATACATTTTTAAGTTCTTAGAAATTCCAACTTCCTTATGTCAGTTTTATGAAGTTTACGTTCAGTAGATTTCTTTAGTATACAAATGTGTACCGTATAGCTCTTATTAGAATAAAGAAACCAATCACTCAAATTGGATTCAAGCAGCAGTGATGGAATAGAAACACTGAATGCAATCACATACAATTTTTTTTTTTAAGAAAGAACCAAACAGATTGATTTAATTACCAATTAAATATATGAGGTATAGTTAAAGGTAATTCCAAAATGTCAATCAAGCCTAACTGCATAGAAAAATTGTGCTGTGATGAAAACAGAAAAATAACATAAATGAAAATGTCCAGAAAGAAGATGGATATGTGGAATTTTACTTTGGTCAGTGCTAGATGAGATAGTAAAAGTGATCACTGATGAAAAGACCAGTGGGACAATGATAAGAATCTGAATTGTATCCGTGTATAAAAGGCAGAATAGATACCAAGTGACACCATAAAAATAGACAAAAGAGAATGCAATTTAAAAGACAGTAATGAAAATCAAAGGAAAAAGAATTCTAGCAAGAAAAATACACTGTGTCAAATGCTGTAAAAGACTGCAGTTTATGTACAAGAAGTCCATAGGAATATTTAAGTAAATAGCTGCTGTAGACTTCCCGTTTCAAGATTGATATGAAAAGACATTTCCATACCCTTCTACTCTCAAACATCTCCCTTAAGCAATAAATAAAACAAGAAACCAAAATGTAGACACTGTCTTCAATGAAATTAAGAAATATCTGTAACTCAAAGAAAAAGTAGACAGAGAATTAGTGACCTAGTAGAGGCAAAGAAGAATAAACCTTACAGAAATAATGAAGAAACAAACCAATTTGCCCTGTAGAACCCTAGAAAGCTTCAGTAGTTTGAGGCCCCAAAAGGCTGAGATGAGGCTGGCTCTGAAAAACAGTGGGTCATTTGAAAATCTGTTGAAAAAAGTGTCTGTATAACCGGCGTTTACCCTATTCAGATATAACGAGCTACATATAATAAAGAAGTTTTATAGATATCAGAGAAAATGCACTAGTCAGATGCAAGATATAGAACACTAAGTTCATAATAAACCCGGCATGAGGCATTAGTCACAACAAGAGGGTTAAGTGATATTCTGCATAGTCATCAGTAAGATTCAAAGCCCCCTTTTCCTGCCCCATACTAATAAGATTGGTAGCTTATATGATCAATAAGGATATTGGTGGCTTTTTCTCTGAAATTAGAAAACCACACCAAGAACAATATTTACAGATAATTTTGGGGTCCCCAACCAATGACCGGCTAGTTATTTGATCACTCTACAATGAAGCCTCAAAGTTTGCAAGATCCACCCACGCACATAGAGCTTCTGCTCAGATTTTCTGCACTTTACACTGAATATGATTGCATCATTAAGAACCATCAGATAACTGAGAAACATAACCAACTTTTAAAAAAGGCAAAACAAAGAGAGAAAAAGAATTCTGAGGAAACACAGAAAAAAAATCTAGGAAATCATAATCAATATTCACAAAGAGATATAATGACATTGCAACCATGAAACAAGAATAAGTGTTTTAAAAAGGTTTAAATGTAACTTGAAATAACTTATTAGAAGGGTAGTTTTAAAAAATTATCTACAGGTTGAGAAAGTCTACAGAAACAGTACAGAAAAAAAAGAGATTTTAAAAGGGAAATTCTAGGAACAGAAAACATTGTTTGGCAAGGGCCAAGGATAGGGAAAAGGACAGGGTACAAATGAGCACAGGGAATTTTTACCACGACTGTGGGGCAGTCAAATGACTATAATTTGTCAACATATCAAACTGTATGTTTAACAGGGGTGATTATACTTTTAAAAATGGTGTAAAGATGGAAAGTAGAAAAACAAAGATAAAAATAAGAAAATTCATCTAGAAGACCAAGCATTCAACTAAGGAGCTGTAAAATGAGAAAATCAAGAAAAGGAAGAGAAAATTTCAAAGAAATAATGGAAGAAAATCTCTCAAGCTGAAGCATGAGACTCTCTAGATAAAATGGTTCACCTGGTACCTAGGCCATTGAATGAATGAAGACCTGCACTAAGGCACCTGTATGAGAGATTTCAGAACACTGGGAATAAAATCAAGATCCTAAAAGCTCACCAAAAAGAGACAGAAATAAAAGAGAAACATTGAATAAAACATGAATCAGAATGGCTTTTGAAGTTTTACATAACATAAGATGCTAAAAAACAGTGGGATGGTACTTTCAAAATAAACAGAGAAAAACGCATCCACTCTACTATTTTATCTAGTCTATGAAAGGAACAAAACAAATGCTAAAAACCATAATTCAAAAAGCTTTTTCTAAAATACATATCAAATTGTGTATCCAAAGAGCACACAGTGTACCTGAAAGTATCAACTCAAAATGCCAACATTAATCAATAATCCAGGAAATTTTGAACCTTAAAGAAAAAGTAATCCTATGGATATCTAGATAAAAGGAGAATATGACATATTAAAAAAAAGAAATCATTTTCTTTGACAGCGATGCTTTTTTGAAGGGGAGGAAATATCAGAAAGTATAATTAAGATACCCAGAAAAATAAAAATGTGATTCAAAGATTTTATACCAAGTAAAACAGCCTTCAATATAAAGGATAAAAACTGTTTATAACATTAAGTAGATCAGAAAATGTGGTTGCTATTAGTCCTTCTTAAGGAATATACTGGAGAGCAAATTTCAAAAAAATCAAAATGAATTGCCTACAAACCGTCAAAATGACTACAGGATCAACAGAAGAAACTGTGCAGCACATTAAATTTAAAAAATCACTTGCAGAACAAAAATAAATGAGGATTAGAGAGAAGAAAATATTGTACGTGACAGCTATAAGCTCTGACAATTAAAAAGCAGCAGGTAATAGATGTGGCATATACAAAGACTTTATTTTGTTTTCAGTAAGCAGAAATGGTAGCAATAGTACTGGTATAGTTATTCTGGGAAAGTGTATGTGAAATGTGGGATAGAATCATTATGGAATATTCTAATTCTAACACCCCCTATGTCCTTGAGAGCCAAAGATAAATAAAGAGAATAACTAAAAACCCAGTAATCCAAAATTTGAATTGGAAGTATTTGAACAAACACATCAGGTTTTTCATTGTTAAAAATAAATAGATATGTCCTAGTTCTTCCAGTATAGACTAAGAAACAGTAATAAATGATAAATGAAGGGATTTTAGAGCATGAAGAAGGAAGAAATAAGAATAGAAGTAGCAGAAATTTGGGTATACATAATAATCTATTCTCTTTGTGTGTTTTATAAATCATATTTGATGAGTGAAACAAAAATTATAATGCCATCTCTGATAATTAAGATGATGATATTTAAAAGTAGGGAACACTAAAGAGACCTAAAGGAAGTAAGGTTGCTACATTTCTTTCTTTCTTTCTTTCTTTTTCGAGACGGAGTCTTGCTCTGTCACTCAGCCTAGGGTACAGTGGGGCCACCTCCGCTCACTGCAACCTCTGCCTCTCAGGTTCAAGCAATTCTCCTGCCTCAGCCTCCTGAGTAGCTGGGATTACAGGCACTGCCACCAAGCCTAGGCAAATTTTTTTTTTTTTGTAGAGAAGGGGTTTCACCATGTTGTCCAGGCTGGTCTTAAACTCCTGACCTCAGGTTATTTACTCGCCTCAGCCTTTCAAAGTTCTGGAATTAGAGATTACAGGCGTGAGCCACAATGCCTGGAAGGTTTCTACATTTCATTCAGTGTTGTAAAACATCAATACCAGTAGACCGTGATAAGTTACATATGTACACTGTAGTTGTTCTGGGAATTATATTGTAACTATACAAACAAATACAATCAAATTATACAAACAGATACAATCAAAAACAATATAAATGGCCATGCAGGGCTGTAATCCTAGTACTTTGGGAGGCCGAGCCAGGTGGATCAATTGAGGTCAGGAGTTCGACACCAGCCTGGCCAATCTGGCGAAATCCCGTGTCTACTAAAAATATAAAAATTAGCTAGGCATGGTGGTGAATGCCTGTAATCCCAGCTACTTGGGAGGCTGAGGCAGAAGAATCGCTTGAACCCAGGAGGTGGAGGTTGCGGTGAGCTGAGATCACATCAACTGCACTCTAGCCTGGGCAACAGAGTATTATTACATCTAAAAAAAAATTATACATATGTGTGTGTGTGTGTGTGTGTGTGTGTGTGTGTGTGTGTGTATATATATAAAGCAAAATGAATTTCTGATTAATTGCAGTGGGCTAGAAACATCAAATATTTTAAAGTATATAAATTAAAAAGAATGATAGAGTATCATCATTTTGCAACTCTCAAGGAATCAACAATCTTACAATCTTTCTAACCATTAAGTGTCAACAGCTGCTGATATTAAAAAAAAAAAAGTTAAAACTAGACATTATATGTGTCCTGATAAAACAACACACCACCACTCAAGAGATTAACTCAAATCTGATTACATCGCTTTTCAAACTGCCAACTGCTGGAAATATACAAGATAGAGGAACAGGTTGAATGCACTGTGAGTATCCAAGTCAGCAACTTCTAGATTAAGGTAAATTATACTAGTTAAAGGGTACAAGTACAAATTCTTCCTCAGACAGATTATAAGGGAAGAAAGCGATTGAAGGAGAACCTGTAGATTAAACTTAAAAGACATCAGATTTCTAAAAGGGGCCAGACTATAATGTGCAGGAATGAATGCAATTTTAGCTGATACAACCATAGAGAAAACTGGTTATTATAAAAATCAAGATTGTAGTTACATTTGAAGAATGGAAAAGGCCTCTGATCAAGGCAGGGCACATGGATAGCTTTTGCGGCCAGTGGAAATGTTCTTTCTTGGCTTGGGTGGTAGTTACACAGGTATTCAGCTTGTAATTCGCTAAGTACATGTTTTTTATTTTTTGTCTGTTTTCCTCCAACTGAGTTTTATTTTATAATACTAAGGTCTAAAAGGTTAAACATAGGTCATGTGTATTAAATTAGTGCCATAAAATTTATATACTGCTAGAGCAAAAGAGACAGATTCCAGACAGGTAATATCAACTCTATCAGCATACCTTCCCAAGTGAGTTCCTAAGGTAACTAAGCATTACTTATGTCTCACAAGATTTTCTGTCACAGAGGTATTTCTGGCATGATTAATTTACTGAGGCTTATTAACTTGAAAAGACATGGATGTTGATCTTAAACAGGTCTAAATTTTAATCCCAACTCCATTTTCCTTTAGTTTTGTGACTTAGCCTTTCTGATTTTCCATCTCCTTATGTGCAAAATGAGAGTAACCACTGTATATCATTATTTTAAAAATATTTTATATAAAGTGCCTAGAAGCAGTTAAGGCACTCAAGAAATATTATCTGCTATTCTGATTACAGAAATTCCTTTTATAATTCTGGTATTCACTTTAACAAAATAACAGACCCCAAAATACTGACTCTCCCCAGCAGTATTCTATAACAAAGAAAACACAGATCTTTGGTTCAGATTAATTAATTCAGATTAATTTTTACTCCAAATTCTATGATTGGCTTACAGGTATTTTTAATCAATAAGAAATGTTACAGTTATCTTTTTATTATGGAATCCTGTGGCCATTGTGACAAACATGTTAAAATGTATCAGCTTCCTGAAGCCTCTAAGGAACTTAGTGAAGGCCACCAGGAGACAGGTTAGAGGTGATCCAGGGAGTCTGTTGGAATTAAATCAACCCAGGTGTTAAAGAAAGAACGTGGTACAGAATACGAAGAAAATCTGTTCCTTCACCTCTGGCCTTTTCTCTTTAAGTGAACCTCTTTCTCACTGCCATCAGCACACTGGGACATTTCCTGAAACCTGGATGTCAGGTTTTGGTGTCTGATTTGTAAACACGACTTTCTGTAATACTTACAAAATGTTCTATCACCATTTTCCAACTTCTGGTTGTCAGGATAAATGTAGTCAGTTTAAGTCACGTATGAAAGGCTAGAGATTAATATTCAAAAACATCATTGTATTTTATTCCCGTTTCTTCGGTTATAAAAAGTGTTTCCCAGCAGACATTGTGTGCTTAGAAAGGGAGGATGAATGTCACCAACAGAAGGTGGATGAGACACAGGGGAATTTCCAGCAAAACAGAAAGGAGAACTAAAAGGAGCTCGTAACAACTTGAAGAATAAGAGGAACAGCAGAGAACTCATTCAAATGTGTCCCAGCTCCCACATCACGTGTTGAAATGGTGAAGGTTGCCTGGGAGGGGAGCTGGCTCAGACATGCTGGAAGAAAAGTAGAAAGTGGAGAGCGCTTGAAAATCTGGGAGGGAAGTGTCTGTGGAGCGGACCTGCTACGAGGTCGTGTGGTCATGTCAGAATAAAAAGACAGGGCTACTGTTCTAGGTAAGAAGGGATCCAAGCTACCCCTCCCTGCCCTCCCCAACTCCCATAAGGCAAAGATGACATTTGGGATACTTCTCCAAGCCCTGTGCAGGAGGCAGAAGGTAGGTGACACAACTGGATAAAATTTCCAAGGATGGTCACTGCAACAGAGTCAAATTGGTTCTGAAATTAATGGCAGCCAGGATGGAATAGACTGCAGACCTCGAGATGTGCAATGACAGTGACAGTCTGTGCAGTCTGCCTAAGCTGGGGCACACACCCATCAACCCTGATTTCCATAGCGAACAGTACTAGCACAACACCAGACTCATCACCCCCCAGGGAAGGCCAGAGAGAAACTGGAGAACAAGACTCAGATCTGAGGCTTCCTCTCTCCACAAGACCATGATGTCACAGGACGACTCTGCCCGCTTTGTACCCAAATAACATCTCAGGGAGTGTCTGGAGGGGAAACTGATCTGACAGGGAAGTGAACTTACTGAACAATTATGCAAAATGAGGCAGAGATAAGTTGATGCTTTAAGTACCCGTTACTGCAATCAACACCACAAGCAGCAAACAAAGCTTCAAAAATACATGTGATAGGCCAGAACATTGGTTTTGCACATATAGTAAAGTACAAAGTTGTGATGTCTCATGCAAGAGTATTTTGAGCAAGTTCATATACTTAAAGATGCTTTAACTTTCTAATGGGAAGCTGTAAATATATATCCTGGTAACATAAGCATCTTATGTATAGCTGATGAGAGTGGTATTATATCCTGCTGGAATTTACTCTGCAGCTTAAAAGCTCTTTTCTGTGCATCAAACAATTCAATATCACAATTTATTCCACAGTTCAGCAAATTTATTATATCCGAGGAAGTTTAAATGGTCAAATCAATGCATACCAAACAGAAGGCTTTATTTGCAGAGTCAAGAAAACAAGGAATGCAACTGACTTTAGGTGTTGTTTTAAAATACTTTTCTGAGGAGTAATTCCAAATCTTTTCAATAGCAACAGCTTACAAACAAACTCAAAAAAAAAAAAAAAGGAAATCTGAAGTTTAAATGTCAGAACATCCTATTAAAAGCAGTACTAACTTCTTATTCTGTCTTCATTTCTAGCTCCATGACTGAGCTCCATCCTCATATGCACAGTTATTGCGGATGCTAACGGGCATTCCCAATCTGAAAGATTTATAAGCCATCCTTATTCACTAGCCTGCCTTTTGCTTGACGTAAACAGTTGCAGAGGTAGAACTTTGCAAAAATGATGGTAATCAGGAATGAGAAATACTTTCTGTTAAAAATACCTAATGTAGATGATGGGTTGATGGGTGCAGCAAACCACCATGGTACATGTATACCTGAGTAACAAACCTGCACGTTCTGCACATGTACCCCAGAACTTCAAGTGTGTGTGTGTGTGTATTTATACACACACACATAACATAGCCCCTGCCCTCAAGGAGTTTAGCACATATAAGTTTAAGAAGTTTATAGCAGAGAACAATGGTTGGAAAACTATGACTCACAGGGCAGCTGCCAGCTTTGCAATAAACTTTTACTGAAACACACACACACACACACACACACACACACAAAGAAATACTTCCTATCCACACAACATTGTTTAATCAACTGAGAATCTCTCAGTATAAAGAAACAACCTGGAAGAGATGGTGATATATGGAACAAATTAAACAACATTTTCAGAGTTAAAAGCATATAGTACGTGTCAAATAGCTGAAACAGCAGTGCTGTAGGTTCAAAAATGTGGGGTGGGGTGAATCTCATGACTGTGGACTGCCTAATTAGGAGATCTTCTGATTTTTATTGCCTCTGGTGGTATTTTTTAACCTTTGCTTCTTACCTCTTTTCATTCTATCCCTTGTGCGTTCTCAGGACAAATTCCAGAGTAGGCAAAGAAGTGGTGTGACATACTGAACTGCAAACATCTGCTCATCACCTGCTCCCAAATGTCCAACCATCACCTGGCTTTCCTTCAAAGGAAAGTCCCCACTAGGGCTTCTCCTCACAGCCAAACTCTAAGTCACTCACCTGACCTCCTTTCTAATCAGCTTAGCATAAGCTTCTACTTTACTACTAAAAACCATACATGTCTGCTTATCAATTATCAAGTCACCTGCTAAGAACTGGTCTTTGCCTCAGGCCACTTCCTCTTTGTGAAAACGTGGTACCTTGAAATGAGTTGCTCTGTGGAGAACTACCCTGTGCAGTATATGAAGTTAATCATTGCAATCTCTCATCACATCTGAATTTTTTAACTTTAAAGGAGGAGAAAAATAAGCCCAAAAGAAACCTAACTGTATCAATAGGCATAGAATAAGCTTGAGAACATTTAATTAGGCTCAGAACTGAAAACTATCAAATTATCTATTCAAGATAACCCTCCTATGCTATTAAAGCTTTTCTATATCTTTTTTTTTTTTTTTTTTTTTTTTGAGACGGAGTTTCGCTCTTGATACCCAGGCTGGAGTGCAATGGCGCGATCTCGGCTCACCGCAACCTCCGCCTCCTGGGTTCAGGCAATTCTCCTGCCTCAGCCTCCTGAGTAGCTGGGATTACAGGCACGCGCCACCGTGCCCAGCTAATTTTTTGTATTAGTAGAGACGGGGTTTCACCATGTTGACCAGGATGGTCTCGATCTCTTGACCTCGTGATCCACCCGCCTCGGCCTCCCAAAGTGCTGGGATTACAGGCTTGAGCCACCGCGCCCGGCCTCATTTTCACTCCTTTAGTTATGGAATGCAGTAAATGCCTTGGCTTTATGATCTCAAGACATATAATTATTTGTTTATATCCATAAACCCATGAAGTAAATTACAAACGATATTTTACTAGTTGTGTTTCTTACAAATTATATTCTTCAAATTTATTTACAACAACAAAACACATAATCTGTGAAACAGAGATAACAATTATCCTACTTTAAATGGTTGCTGAAAAAAGAAATGTAAAAGTACTTAGAACAGTGCTTAACACCCAAGGAGCACTTTAGAAGCATTTGCTATTGTTATTGTTATTTATTCATTTCCCTAATACAACAAATAACATAATACTCAAAGTCACTTTACAATCACCGTACTACATATATGCATATGTTTTTTTTTCTGGAGTGCTTATAAATCATAAGAAATGTTTCTTTTGTCAGTTTGCTGAGAATGATGGTTTCCAGGTTCATCCATGTCCCTAACCATCATTCTCAGCAAACTGACACAAGAACACAAAATCAAACACCACATGTTCTCACTCATAGGCAGCTGTTGAACAAGGAGAACACATGGACACAGGGAGGGGAGCACTATACACGGGGGTCTGTTGTTGGGGAGTGGGGGGGACAGCGGGGGGGTGGGGAGTTGGGGAGGGATAGCATGGGGAGAAATGCCAGATATGGGTGAAGGGGAGGAAGGCAGCAAATCACACTGCCACGTATGTACCTATGCAACAACCTTGCACGTTTTTCACATGTACCCCAAAACCTAAAATGCAATTAAAAAAAAAAAAGAAATGTTTCTTTTGACATTATTTCAACAGTTGCATTTTTAAAGAATTTTTCAAGTATTATAAAGCAAATACCATGAAAAGAAACTATTTATGTTATCACTTTTTCAAAAGAGAAGAATTTCATTTGTCTGGGTGAAAAATGATCTCAATTGCAGAAATTTGTTTTTGTTTTAAAAAGGTGTTTCTTTAACAGAGGAGTCAGTAAACTTTCTCTGTAAAGAGCCAGGTAGCATATATTTTATTTTAGTCTTTGTGGACCATACATTCTCTATTGGAGCTACTTCACACTGCCCTTGTGAAACAAAAGCAGTCCCAGACTACATGTAAATGAATGTGGTTCTGTTTCAGTAAAATTTTAGCTCTCCTTGCTCTAAAGCGTGCAGTAAATGATTATTCATCTAGAAAGCAAAATCTATCGAACAATAAAAGAATGTAAATTACCACATGTTATATAATAAACATTTTTTAGGAACTCAGAATACTTTAAATTCTCATATATCATACTTAAGATTGATTATCCAGTATTTGTTCATTAAAACCTCCCTACTACTACTGCTGAAGGTCTATACACATACCAGAGGGAAAAGTGGTGTCCACTATGCAGTGTTTATACCTCCCCCTCCTCTCACCAGACTAATAAAGCCAGCTGAGCTCCAGTGATTTCTGGGAGAATGCACCCAGACCTTGATTTCTGAACATTCCCCCTTAGCTCAATCCAGATTAAAAAGTATTGGCTTAATTTAGTGGCCAAATTAGTAAAGCTGTACCAATTCAACTCCAGCCAAGTCTGCTCTTTTCTGGGATATTTATTAGGCTAAGTGAAGTTGTGACAAATTCATAGCAAACGGTTAGTTGATCATGAATTTTGGTTTCTGATGGGGAAAAAAAATAAAAGAAGTTGCCAAATGTCAGGCTACTTCAAATTTAATCATATAAACAAGGAATGAGCTGATATCAAGAGTGGAAAAATACTTCGCGGTATAGAACCTTTTTCTTCTCACATAGTCTGCAGACATTACTTCATAAGTCCTGAGCAATGAACAGCAGATATTATTAGATTTATTTCTAGAAAGAAGTTCAGACATCAAGAAATAATGGGTCACAAAAAGTCATCTGCTTGGCTGGAAACAGAAGTCATATTTCCTGAACTGTCTTTAAGTCACAGTGATATCTACTACAAAACTTCTTTGTGTATCCAGATATTTCTAAAGGAAAGCCACAGAAACTCCCTTCTCCCTTAACTTAAACTCCCTTCTCCTGAGAAGTCAGATTTGCTGAGGGAAAGCTCAGGCAAAATTAATCTACTTCTTTAAACAATAGAAAGATGAATTTCTCTCAGAATACACCGTTTCCTTCTGTGACATACTCTAAGCTGACTTTCATGGCTACCAAAAAAAATCCTGTTGGTGGCTTAGGGCACACTATGAACCTTTTGTTAAACAATGCTGAGCAGCATTTAATTGCCCGAAGCCAAAAATTGTCAGATTGTACCAGAAGTCTTGGCGCTATGTCTGCCATCAACTTCTCTCCTTAGTATAGAAGGGCTCAATAGGATGGCCTGACACTTGGTTCACCTGTTTGTGAATTAAATCAGCAATTTTAATTACCTAAATCCACTGCCCCAACGAAGCTATTAAAATTCAAAAGTACGTCAAGAAAATTTGATGAGGAAAATAAAACCAGGCACTTTTTAAAAACTTGGATTCGTTGTACCTGAACTTGCTGCATCACAAGTCTAGTATAAACAGTGAGGCACCAGTTAAGACAAGCAAAGCAGGAGAATGAAGTTCGAAGGAATCTTGGGACTATAACTCAGGCTGTCTGTGCTTGTGATGCACACACATCGTAGAGGAGTGAACAGCTAAAGTGTAAGAGCAATGGCTAGACGGTAATGTCTATGTTTCAAGGCTTGAGATTCTTTTGGAAATTTTTGATATGTTAAAGCAATACAAAAAGAATATTTTTATTCAGTGATCTTCATGTTCCAGACATAGAGAAGCTTTCGATATTCCAGAACATCCCAGGGCGTTTTGTAATTCTGAGCTTTTGCTTTTGCTTTTGCTGTTCCTTTTGCCTGAAATGCTCTTCCTCCTTTTCTCCTGGCAAATCCCTACTCTCCTCCGACAGCCAATTCAAATTCCATCCTCTCTCAGAGGACTTCTATAGTGGCTTTCCTACCTTGTTCTACTGTAGAACTTTCATCACACTTTCATTAGAACTGTTACCACAATGTATGGTTACTTCTGTGTAATTTACATGCCTGTTATCTCCCCAACTAAATTCAGGCATTTAGAAATCAGGAACTACGTCTTCTGTATCATGTGAATCTTAGAACGGAGCACATTGCCTGACACAGTAGATGCTCAATCAGGTTTAATTAATGATTTCGCCAACTTAGACCTCATTTAATTCTGACTTTCAGAAACAAATAAATGAAAGCATGAGTGACATGCCCAAGGTCATACAGTTACAATGCATGGCTTTCGACTCCCTTTCCACTATGTACAAAACCACCCTGAGAAATTACTGTGAAAAGATTACAATTAGCATAAAACAGAGAAACACTTACTGATCTCCCTACCAAGTGACACATACCTGTTGAAGAGGAAGGGAAAAAGAAAGAAAGGAAAGAAAAAGGAGATAAAGAAGAAACTAAACTGGAAATAGTCCCAGAACAAGGGGGTCTCCACCTCAGCCCTACTGTTATTTTGGACAAGATAATTCTTTGTCATGGAGGGCTTTCCTTTGCATTGTGGGTTATTTAGCCGAATCTCCAGCCTCTGCTTATTAGATGCCAGTAAAATACACTCCACCCCCAATTATGACAACCAAAAAATGTCTCCAGACATTGCTTTATGTCCCCTGGGGGCAAAATTGCTCCTGGTTGGGAGTAACTTCCCTAGATGAACAATCTTAGAGGAGATAATCTTCCACATTACTTCAAGCAAAGTAGCAATTAATTAACATGTGTGGTACACTGGCTTCAAACTAATACTCTCATATTAAGCATAGAAGCCAGAACCTGAAATGCCTAATCCTCTTACATTTTTATTAATCTGTTTTATTAAAAACAACGATGTTGTCACTTGGTCTATGGCTGCTAATGCAACAGCTAAAGGAAAAAACACTACAACTTCCAGCTCATACAAAACTTAAACACATTTAACAAGTTCTAAAGGTAATCTAAATAATTTTTACTTTTAAACTTGCTTAAAGTTCCTTGCTCAGTATTAAACATAAGAACCAGAAATTCGTTATTACTGTACAACATCACCTAAGGAAATAAAATTACTAAGAGAGTAATTGAATGTCCTTCACATGCTTTTAGTATATATCTTCCAAAAGCTATCTCTTCTTTTAAGGTACGTAAAGCTTTCCAATTGAGATTTTTATACATATATGTGCATTTTCGGAATTTGGGATTTCCTCTCTTTAACCCTTAAAATTACTTCATAATTTGCATAATTCTATTCTAGTTTCTAAATATGCAGCATAACATTAAATTCACATTTCAGGGCTGCAGGAACAAACATGAATAGTCAATGGCCAGAGCTATTACTTTCTATTTTTGAAAAAGAAGCCGAGATTGGCCTTGAAGAAAGGAGTAACATTAAACTACTATATTTTATTCATCTAGATTCATCTGGTACAATAAAACTTTATCATTATAAGTAGATACAGTCCAAAACCACCGTTGTTAAATAGCACAGACCAGGAGCTTCCATTACTGCACAGTTAATGAAATGGCAGAGTAGCCGGTAAAGCTAGCTGGCTGGGAATTCTTGGAGTCTGGCTTCCAGCTCCTGGCTTTGGTGTAGCACCACTGGGTAGCAACTGTCCTCTCTGGCCTAAATATCAATGAAGATGATACCTGGCAGTAATGCCAGCTTTGATGGCCAAGAAACAGCAGCAGGGACACATAGAACTCAAGTGATTTTATCACTAGATAGTGCAAATTAAACCCAAAAGGTACTTAAGACAGAGGACGCGCCCCTCTGTTCTGCTTCCTGAAGACAGAGTAATCTCCTATTTCCCAACCGCATCACCCTCCTCTGTAGTCTTCCCGTCCCCATAAGATAAGAACCTTAACCAGAGGATGCGAACACACTGAAAATTATACTACATCCAAATTCTATTTCTCATGGAAGTTTTAACATTCACTTGTGTGTTTAAAAGGCTTTTAAGAGAAGTGTCATGACTCCAAGTGTGAAGTTTTTAACCAGAAATCTTTCCCATCCTAGTTTCTCCTTCCTCTGTATGGTCATAAATCTGAATGAATGTGTCAAAAAATAGATAGATGGACAGAAACATTTTTTGGTATAGTACTTCTATTTCAATCCATACTTTCCAAAATTTCAGTCTTTCATTTAAATTGAATTTTTTTCCTAGCCAAAAATCTTGTTAAGTACCATAGAAACAGTTCCTATACAGGCATACCTGGGAGATATTGCAGATTTGATTCCAGACCACTGTAATCAAGTGAATGTCACAATAAAGTAAGTCACACAAACTGTTTTGTTTCCCAGTGCATATAAAAGTTACACTGTGCTGTAGTCTATTAAGTGTGCAACAGCATTATCACTAAAAAATAATCTATATGCCTTAATCTAAAATTACTTTATTTCTAAAAATGGCTAACAGTCATTTGAGCCTTTAGTAAAGAGTAATCTTTTTGCTGATGGAGGGTCCTACCTCAGTGTTCATGACCGCTCACTAATCAGGGTGGTGGTTGCTAAAGGTTGGGGTAGTTGTGGCAATTTCTTAAAATAAGACATGGAATTTGTCACATCAATTGACTCTTTCCCAAAGAATTTTTCTGTATCACACTATTCTGTTTGATAGCATTTTACCCAAAATAGAACTTCTTTAAAACTTGAAGTCAGTCTTCTCAAACCCTGCCACTGCTTTATCAAGTAAATTTATGTAATTTACTTGATAAACTAAATTTTTTGTTGTCATGTCAACAATGCTCCAAACATCTTCACCTGGAGTATATTCTATCTCAAGAAACCCCTTCCTTTGCTCATCCATAAGAAGCAACTCCTTATCCATTCAAGTTTTATCATGTGATTACAGCAAATCAGTCACATCTTCAGGTTTTACTTCTAATTCTTTTCTTGCTATTTCCATCACACCTGCAATTACTTCCTCTACTAAAAATCTTGAATCCTTCAAAGTAATTCATACGAGTTGGAATTAACTTCTTCCAAATCCTGTTAATGTTGATATTTAGATCTCCTCCCATGAATCTCAATATTTATAATGGCATCTGAAATGGTGATTTTTTTTTTTCAGGGTCTCACTCTGTCACCAGGCTGGAGTGCAGTGGTGTGATCTTGGCTCACTGCAACCTCTCCTCTCAGGTTCAAGTGATTCTCCTGCCTCAGCTTCCAGAGTAGTGGGGACTATAGGCATGAGCCACCACATCTGGCTAACTTTTGTATATTTAGTAGAGACGGGGTTTCACCATGTTGGTCAGGATGGTCTCAATCTCTTGACCTCATGATCTGCCCGCCTTGGCCTTCCAAAGTGCTGGGATTACAAACATGAGCCACTGTGCCAGGCCAAGGAATGGTGAATTCTTTTCAGAAGGTTTGTTTACTTTTCTCAGACCCAACTCCATCAGAGGAATCACTATGGCAACCATAGCCATACAAAATGTATTTCTTAACCAATAACACTTGAAAGCCAAAATTGCTCCTCTGTGAGATGCAGAATAGATGTTGTGTTAGCAGGCATGAAAACAACATTAATCTCCATGTACATTTCTTTCAGAGCTCTTGAGTGACCAGATACATTGCCAGTGAGCAGTCATATTTTGAGAAGAATTTTTTTTTTTGGAGCAGTAGGTCTCCACAGTGAACTTAAAATATTCAGTAAACCATGCTATAAACAGGTGTTCTGTAACACCGGGTTTGTTGTTCAATATGTAGAACACAGGCAGAGTAGATTTAGCATAATTGCTAAGAGCCTTAGAATTTTCAGAATAGTAAATAAGCATTGACTTTATCTCAAAGTCATTAGCTGCATTAGTTCCTAACAAAAGAGTCAGCCTGTTTTTTGAAGCTTCGAAGTCATGCATTGACTTCTCCTCTCTAGCTATGAAAGTCCTAAATGGCATCTTCTTCCAGTAGAAGGGTGCTCCACCTACATTGAAAATCTGTTGATTAGTGTAGCCACATTCATCAGTGATCTTAGCTAGATTTTCAAAATAACTTGTTGCAGCTTCTACAAAAGCATTTTCTGCTTCACTTTGCACTTTCAGATTATGGAGAAGGCTTCTTTCTTAATCCTTCTGAGCTAATCTCTGCTAGCCTCCAACATTTCTTCCGCAGTTTCTTCATCACACTCAGCCTTCGTAGCCTTGAATAGAATTAAAGCCTTCTTCTGGATCATGCTTTGGCTTAAGGGATTGTTGTGGTTGATTGATCATCTATCCAGTAAATTGTCTCCATATCAGAAATAAAGCCATTTTGCTTTCTTATCATTCATGTGTTCACCAGAGTAGCACTTTTAATGTTCTTCAATTACTTTTCCTTTGCATTCAAAAGTTGGCTAACTCTGTGGCCCAAGAAGCCTAGCTTTTGGCCTATCTTGGCTTTGGACATACTATCCTCAGTAAGATTTATCATTTCTAGCTTTTGATTTAAAGCGAGATATGTGAGACTCTTGCTTTCACTTGAACATATAGAGGCCAATGTTGGGTTATTAATTGGCCTAATTTCAGTATTGTTATGTCTCATATAATAGAAAGACCCAAGGAAAGGAGAGTGACTAGAAAAGGGTTAGTAAGTGGAACAATCAGAAGACACACACAACGTTGACAATGTTGTCTGTCTTATATGGGCATGGCTCATGGTGCCCCAAAACAATTCCAAGATTAGCATCATACATCATTGATCCCAGATCACCATAACAGATACAATAATAATAGAAAAGTCTGAAATATTGTGAGAATGACCAAAACGTGACACAGAGACATGAAGTAAGCTCGTATTGTTAGAAAAATGGCATTGGCACAGAGTTGCCACAAACATTAAGTTTCATTAAAAAATGCAGTAGCTGTGAAGCGTGATAAAGCAAAGTGCAATAAAACCAGGCATACCTATATTTCAGATGCACTTTCCTATTACTATTATATTACTACATTACTTTATTCAAAACTTTGAATCTTCGGCAGATAAAATGTTGATAATCTCTTACAAAAAGCAATGTCTGATTATTGACTAAGACTTAAAAAAATTTTGCTATGGTTTGAATACCTGATGATTTATAAAGCCCCATTTTTAAAGAAAAAAATTACATTTTCCCTAGGGATTACTGCATATAATTGTAGTATTTATGTATGTGCAGAAGTTCCTGGGTGGCATGTGGGGGTCTAAACTCAGCCCAATTTCAATTCCCAGACAAACTGAAAAGTGCTTTATAATTCTTTGGCTCAGAAGGGGCACATTTTTTGTAATGTTTCCAAAGACAAGTACAGGCAAGCTAATGATATTTCTACCTGAGAGACAGAGGTACACTATAGCAGCTCGATAGCCACTCAAATGCAGAAATCAGGTAAACAAAGAAATCTCAAGGAATCAGAGACTGATTTTCCCAAATCTTGTGCTGGGTACCAGATCCTAACCCTCAGTAAGATTCCATCTAAATATCATAGTACAAAATTTTCAGTGTTTCCATATATATAAATTCTGATAATCATAAGATAATACTCACAAATAGTCCAAATATCTGAATATTCTGCTTTTAACTTTTATGTTTTTATCAAATACTAGTCTCTTTTCACAGGAGGGAAAATTTGAGAATTCAAAGTGGCACATGAATCATCTTTGAGTTGATATTACTTACGATTGATATGCCTGAGATTTTACAGTGTCATGTAAAGACTTGTAAGTCTGAATAACTCATTCTAAAATCTTGGGGTAGGAGAACAGAAAAGAAGTAAGCAAAGGAAGAACAAAGAGACATGGGAAGAAAAAGGATGATTATAATAAAGACATGAAGGAAGGAGAATAATAGAGAAGAAGCAACCCCAATTTTCTGCCTTAGGGTAATAACAGAACGGCAAACAATGGCCATGGAAATATTGAGCTTTCTAAACCACTCTTTCAACTAGAGGTTTCAAAAACAAACAACCAATAACAAAGAATCACAGCAAGTATTTGATGCTAATAAGTTTTAATAGTTTCAAAACAGATACTCCTCTCAAGTTTTTGCTGTTTAAACTATGAATGCCAAAATAAATGAGTCCTTACCTCCTGATACCCATTCACTTTTGGCTTTTTTTCCCTTCCCAGTGTTCTTGGCATAGGTCAACTGGTGAACACTCATACCCTGAGTTCCAGAGCCCTAGTCAACTTTTCTGAAATAAGCCCTGAAAAGGTACAGCCTGGTAAAATCAGTTTTATTTCTCTCTCATCCAAGTCTTCCCCTAATCTCCCACCTAAAATTCACCTTTGCTATTTTTGTTATAATTCAGGTTTCTCCGTATTTCTTCTGATGCTCTGTTTACTTTCCTTTCTGTGCATTACTTTTCTACATTTCTGCTCTTTCTTGAGTTACTTTATTCTAGACAGGTAGTGATGCAATTTGTAAATTAAAAGAAAAAAACTGTAAATGGTATGACATAGACAGCTAAAGGTTTTCAAACCACAGAACAGTCTCAGATGAAGTGTGACTATACACACCTGTCAACACTACCTGTAGTTTTATCACTTCTTGGGGACCAAAGAGTGCTTTTCCTGTTTCTGGTCCAGCAGCTTAGAAATTCACCTTGTATAACTATAAGACATCAAGGGAAAGGTTTTAAAAATACTTTATACAAAATCTGCCAGAATAACTAAGTGATATAACACTGAGAAAGAAGGGTCCCCAGGATATAGAGCTTATGGTCAGGAGATAAACAGAAAAATCTTTCCAACTTTGGAAAGCAGGAAAAGTTGGAAGAAACAGTGTTGAGACAGAAAGAGAAGGAAGGAGGAGAAGCTAAAGAAAAGGGGACAAGAGACTGATGCAAACAGTTTGATTCCAGGATACACCACAGTAACTGAAGCTACTCTGCATGTTGATGTTGCTATGCCATGCATTTTGGCCCATTCTATATTAATTACCTTGTTTCTTGCTTTAAACAAAGTACATATATAAAAAAGACAACTATCTCTAAGGTTGTCGAATAAAATATCCCGGTTATTGTAAAAGTTTTGTTCTAAATGTTGCATCCAAAAGAATAATGAATTTTATATAGCTTGTTATACTTAGCAAGGCAGTTTCACATATGCCATATGTAATCTCATTTGGGCTCCGGGAGGGTAGGCAGGGCAGGTTATCAGATGTGATGCTGAAAGAACTTAAATGACACTGTAGCAATCAAGGGAGTCTGAACTGAAAGTATACCTGAAGCCTTTTAGCTGTATGTTCCACACTCTGCCTAATACTCATGATTTGCAAGATAGATTCATGTGTTACAAGATAGATTCAACTAAGGAAAGTACTATTTGTAAAACATTCGTTCATATAATATTCGTTGCCCAAATTTATCTAATTAGATCTAAGCCATGAAAGAGGAAAAAACATTAAGCTAATTTGAACCTTTACTTACTGTGGACCTTTGTTTTCCCTCCTATTCAAATTATCACAATTTTACACAAAATGTTCTAAAGTTCAATGGTACTAAAGAAATGATCTTCACATAATCTCCAAACACCATTACCATTTAACTTATAAACAAAAAAAATATATTTGAAAAGAGATTTAGATCCTCAGGATTTGAGGAGAATCAAATTTGATGGGATTATAATATTTTCTATTCTTTCATTACTTTCTCATCTATCTCTGTTTTTAAAAAAATTCCATCTTAATACAAGCATCAAGTTGTAACTCCATTATGTTGCCTTATAGGAAAAACCGAATTATAGTCCCCTGCAATTTCTCATGAATAAACATTATTTCTACATTTCTATTGTCCATTTGTGTACATGGCAAGTATTTTCTGATACAATTTACTGAACTGTTACTTTCGAGAATTATTACATGATTGGGAGTTCATGGAACAACATCATTATATGGGTGGAAAGCTGTATTAAGCAACACTGCTCAACATTTCTCTCACTCCAGCAAAATTAGAACGATTCTCAAAGTTATGAATGTTTCACCTTTGCCCACACATGTATTTCTGCCTGACAAAAAAAAGCTCTCTACTTAGCTATAAAGTCCAAGAAAATTTTAAATTAGACTAAGTTTTCTCTTAATTGATGTCAATTTTCAAAGCAACTCCAATGTCCTCAAAGTACTATTTTCATGGAATTGAAAATATCAATGAATAACTCTAAGAACATTATGCTTTTCACAGGAGATACATGGCATTTATTACTTGAGGAACACTTCAAAGTTTTATTTTAGGTCAATGGCAGTATTTGGGGGTATGACGATGACATAAAACACATTGGAAATAGCTATTTATATGGCTGACGTCATACAGACCTCAGTCACTGAAGGGATTTAGCCCCCCAAATTAGGAAGTCACTTACATTGACTCTGACCTCCCCTCATGAGAAGTCCAGGTGCTTCTTCTTGAACTTCAAGGGCTCGGGCAGCCCAGGCATTGCCCCAACACTGCTTAGAGCAGTGGTCAGTCTGGAAGTAAAGAAGCACAGTAGTATCCCAGAGTGAGTGTTTTAAACAAGGCCTGCAAGAGGCACTAATACTGCATCCATGTCTGGCCACATGCCATTTCACACTACATTATCCCACCACAGCAAGTGGTGGCGATGAAAATCCAGAATAAGCTGTATTTATCCAAAGAATGTATCATAAGTATTGTCATTCATTTGGAAGTTAAGTCTTGATGTCGTGATAATATTACAACTCCATATACAAATTAATTATGGAATACACAGAAAGTCAATTAATTATATATATACCATATGAATTATATTGTCTATAAATAAGAACAACATTTTAATAATATCATAAAATATGAAAACTTAAATTATTAAGTTCCAATTATAAAATATATTGATTTTTGTTTATTCTTCCATCTTATTTTAGTTTTTGAGGCAGGGTCGCATTCTGTCACCCAGGCTGGAGTGCAGTTGTGTGATCACCACTTACTGCAGCTTTGACCTCCCAGGCTGAAGTGATCCTCCTGCCTCAGCCTCCCAAGTAGTTGGGACTACAGGTGCATGCCAACACACCTGCCTAATTTTTTTTTAAATTTTTTGTACAGGTGGGGGTCTTCCTATGTTATCCAGGCTCATCTTGAACTCCTGGGCTCCACTGATTCTCCTACCTCGGCCTTCCAAATTGCTGGGATTACAGGTGTGAGCCACTGTGCCTGGCCTATTCTTCCATCTTTTTGGAAAACATAATACATACCTTAAACTAAAATTAGTCTAATACACATATATTCCATTATTACTGAATAAAGTACAATATAATTTAATTAATACATAGTGCATAAGATTTAAAGTAACCAACTAGAAATACCACAGGGTTTTCTCCTGAACCACAGAAGAACTCTATTTACAGAGCAGTTTGACTAGTCCAGTTCAGGTACACTGGAGCTACGCCAGGGTCTTCACTTACTCTCCAATGTTTCAGGAAAAGCAAATGTGTGATTTTCTGGGGTCATCCACCAAAATCGGGCTTAGCTACACCTGATGCTCCTACTCCAGTGGTTTTGGGGACCCTCACAAACTCAAAATAAAAAACATAAACTGGAAGAAATGAAAATGAAATTGTCATGGGAGAGGGGAGAAGCCACTGTTTAAGGGGAGACCAAGATGCTGTTTCAATTCCAAAGATAAACAGCTCTATGACTTTACCAAGAGTTAGAGTAGTGATCTGTTTCCTCCTGAAACAGTGGCAAAAAAAAAAAAAAAAAAAAAAAATCGGAAAATGATTTTATAATTGATATCACGGTAGAATCAGCAGGTGAGCTTTTAAAAACTAGGAATATTCAGTACCCCTCACAGAGATTCTGATTTAATGCAGCTGGTATACAACTTAAATATTAGTATTTTTAAGATCCCGCAAATAATTTTAATGTGCAGCAAGTGTTAAAACACCACAAATCTAAAATTCCAAATGATCTCAAAGCATTTTCCTTGACTCAGAGATTCTTAGCCTGTAAGCGTTCTATGATTGCGTACCTCCAAATTCTATGATGCTGTACTTACGCTCATTCTATCACTCTTAAAAGCTAAGAAGTATCACATTATTTTTAAAAAATATTTCAAATGATGAACCAAAAACAGCATTACACAACTACTGAGCTATAATAAATATAACCTTGACATGTTTTCCTTCAAATGGTATACTGTTATGTTACATGTATATCACTTACTATACTATTATCTTATGTATGTATACATGTATGCTGGGATGGGTAGGATATGTATCTAACAATCCTCCAACTAAAATTTCCATTTGTCTAAAATTATATCTTCAGATAACACCAGTATTTTATCAACTTAATAAGAAAAAGTAGCATCTTTGCACTGTAATTTTTTAAAGTTACACCAATGATAAAAAAAATTTAATTATTTGCTAGTTGGGCCTTAAACGTTTGTTACATTTTGAGTTGTGCAAGGCTGCAATTCTGTAATTCTTACATTTTGGATTTTAGGGAAGAAACTGGAAAGCAGTAATCAATGCCAAAATCTAAGAAAGCCAAAAGAGTCATTTAAAGGAGGACAGAATTAGGAAATAAATACACCCAATCTTAACTAAAACGTGCTTGTAGATGACTCACACTTTTTTTTTTTTTTTTTTTTTTTTTTTTTTTTGAGACGGAGTTTTGCTCTTGTTACCCAGGCTGGAGTGCAATGGCACGATCTTGGCTCACCGCAACCTCCACCTCCTGGGTTCAGGCAATTCTCCTGCCTCAGCCTCCTGAGTAGCTGGGATTACACGCACACGCCACCGTGCCCAGCTAATTTTTTGTATTTTTTTTAGTAGAGATGGGGTTTCACCATGTTGACCAGGATGGTCTCGATCTCTAGACCTCGTGATCCACCCATCATGGCCTCCCAAAGTGCTGGGATTACAGGCGTGAGCCACCGCGCCCAGCCTGACTCACACTTTGAGGTAAACAACTGTAAGACCGAATACTGCACATGCAAGATGTAAATCCTATAAATATGCAGAAGCACAATCCCATGTAAAGTTGAATGTCAACAATAAATAAAAATAAGATAAATAAAATAAAACACAAAAATATAAATAGATGTTATAAGTACAAATATAGTATGACATAATATATGTCATTCACTAGCAAAGTTTAAGTTTACTACTAATAAAAGTTATACCTAATACCTATTAAATACTGAGTCATAGCATACTAGTGTCATTCCCATTTTATATCCATGGAAAAAGGCTCAGAGAATTTTAGTAACTTCCCCAAAATCTCACATCTGGAGATACCATAACCAGAATTCAAACCTAAGGCAGATTTGACTCCAGAGATTCTTACCCTGTAAGTGTTCTAGAACAGTACAAGAGTAATGGAGAAATCACTTTTTAGGCTGTCCTTTATCATAACATGCTAGTCAAACACTAGAAGCAAGGCCACTTTTTTAATTTCATAAAAGACATCAAAAGAATCTGTAGAATCATGGACCTTTTCTAAGATGTTACTTTTATTTCTGTACTTTCAAAGGAAGACATTCATCATAAAATGTCATGCATTTATGTACTTGTGAATTGAAAACAATGAAAATTTAAGCCATAAAAATTATATAATATATACATTTACAATAAACTCTAATGTATTAAACTACAAGAAGCACAAAAAATGTCCTCAATGTTACCAGAATAAAAATTAACAAAAAAAGGTGGGGGTGGGCATGTGAAGATATCATCATGCAAGTAAGAGTTCCAATAATCCTGTAAAATGCCTTTTTTCATCATTAATAATACTATTATTTCATCAAAAATGCGTGATTTTCCTGGCATTCATGCAAAAATTCTCAGGCAAATGCTCAAATTTGAATGTATAGACAAGCAGCAGAACCAGTTCTCTGAAGATTATTTGGTCCTAGGTTCTGCTCTGCCAATGATTTAATCTTATTCTCCCTGAGGATCACTTTCCTTAATTACAAAAATGAGAAGGTTAACCTATATTGCTGATTTTTTTCCCCATATAATGTTTTTAGAAAGTTTTCAACCATGCAGCACAGTTGAAAGAATCATACAATAAGCACCCCTACATATATCTTTTACCTACCTTCTACCATTAATATGCTACTATACTTGTTTCATTGTGTATCCATCCTATACCCATCCATCAATGCATCTTATTTTTGGTTCACTTTGAAGTAATTCACATTGATATACATTTCCCGCTAAATATTTCAGCATGCTATAGTTGTTCAGTAATTGTTTCATCTTTTTACATAAAATTTATAGATCTTAAGTGCTTATTAAAACAATTAGTTTTCATAAATGCATGTACCCAATGCCTATCAAAATATAAAATATTGTATTAGTGTATTTTAAAATTTGTTTTCCAAGTAACAGAGGCCAAGATATAAAACAGGTATAAACAAAATGGCCTTATCAGAAATAAGGAAGAGTGAAGATCTTCACCCTCAGTGGGTCCCTCCACCTGCCTCAGGGGTTCTGAGAGCTCGCAGTTCTTCAAAAGAGTGAAAATCATCTGATCAGATTCTCTCAAAGATCCCTTCCAGCTCTCTATATCAATGCCTCTGACCACAGATGAAAGTAATTGAACCATTCTGCCTTTCACCAAACATGAAACAAGGCCAACTTCTCAAAGCTTGCAAGTTTCGCTGTTAAGTTATAATTGGTTTAATTATTTGTTTATTATGCTTAAGGCAATCCTGGGTTTGCATCTTGGATAGTCATCTTTTTTTAAGTGATTTTGAATGGCAATTAATATTTTTCTATACTAGGGCCAAGCTCTAGTCACAAACTAGAATGAGCTTTCATACATTATGGCCAGCTACCAAATACAATACTACTATGGGTAGGTATTTACAGTGAAGAGTAGAGTTTTCTATACCTACAGGAATTACAATTCCTGCTGAGATCAATCAGTCTTGGGAGCATGCATGCTCTCTCTGTCTCTCTGACCTTAATATAAGCTGTACCATTTAAGTAAACAAAGCCCCTCCAGGGAAATATGAGAGGCTAGCCCTGCTCCTCGCTCCCGTGTAATTGTAGACAAGTCTCTCAGGCCTCGGTTTTCTAGTTGGTAACACTGAGGGAGGGGTCACTAAATAATCCTCAGCATTAATAACTTCAGTCATATGAACAGTGAACACAAACTTCACTTCAAAAAAGCCAGCTTCCTGCAGGCAATTAAGTACCTGGAAAAGAAAGCTATAAACCTGTAATTCATCAGATCACTCAATCATCATAAACATTCAGGCCTAACCACAGATTTGACTCAGACTGCAGGAAGACTTAATCCTGTTCTCAGTATTTATATGGACTTCTTGAATAGCTGATCCTCATTTGTCTGATACATAACTTTCTTTTTTTTCTCAGACCATCTTCCTTAAAAAAACTCCAGTTTGAGCTATTAGTTTTTAATGCATTTTCTAGAACATCAAAAAGTTCAATATTACTTATAGTACATCTCTATGAAACAGGGCCCAATTAATAATGAGCTCGCCTCTGTACTTGTTATTAATGTTTTGGTGAGTCTATTGATCACCAATATTGCCTATGATAAAGGTAATATAAAAAAATACACTCCAAGGGTAACTCAAGTAGAATTAGTAGACTGGGGAGACAATTCTGGTGAGAAGAGTTTGAACCGTGAGCATAGTCATTGCTCAGGACAGTGGGCAGACAGTTCTCCATGGATCTCTTGAGTTTCTGCACATCTTGTCAGTAGAAGTACTGATCTGATGTCCTATGTTCTAGATTATCTTTTTAAACATTTTTGTATAGAGAACAACCTAGCCAGATACCACACAGGGCAGATTTGTTTGCTGATCAGTGTAACATCTCTCTCTGGGGAAAAGCTTGAACAGATTTGCTTGCAGCCTGTTATAAAAGAGTTCCCTAAGTTCAGGGTCCTCAGCTGTGACAAGGGTCCTCTGCATTCACAGTATCCACCTTCCCACTCCATGTCACCCCCAAGGGACTTAGGTTGCAAGAGGAACTCAACACAAAAATGAATTTCATACCGTTTGCTAGGCCAGACATAATAAAGGTCTTTGTCTCTGCAAAAAGAGCTACAGTGAGCATCTATGAAATTGCAGCAACCTAACAAGTTAAATGTCACAGTTCTTCACGAAGACATTGTCATTATCCGTGATTGTTATCTGGGTGCAATCTCTGTTCATCTGAGGAATCACTCAAGCTTTCAGGTAACACTAACAGGTTTACACATCATGCCTCACATAAATTTCCTGAAAGACACATTCTGGTTCATAGAATCAAAAAATTATTAATGTTTATTTAGAAAACAAATTCTGCAGAAAAAATAACATGAGTAAGTTCAAGACTTCTTTAGATCTATTCAAATATAACATTTTTAGTAGAGGCCATTGTTTTCTTGTGTAGCAATAGATAAACAAACCCTATGAATATTTTTCACATGGTAATAGAAAAGCCAAACAGGAAATACTATCTCATGAAGTTACCTTCATGACTGTAAAAGAGTAAGTAAGCGCTCCTGAAAAGAGTTTAAACATCATTTCTTGATGGTGCTAGAAGCAACCAAAGAAAGTGAAGAATGAGAGGATTATAGAGATTTACTGCACTGACTTCTCTTTTTTGTTTTTTTTTTTTGGAGATAGGGTCTCACTCTGTCACCCAGGCTGGAGTGTAGAGGCCAACATGGCTGACTACAGCCTAGACCTCTCTGGCTCAAGATATCTTCTCACCTCAGCCTCCTGGGTAGCTGGGACTACAGACACACACCACCACGCCTGGGTAATTTGTTTTATTTTTTGTAGAGATAGGGTTTCACCATGTTGACAAGGCTGCTTGGCTGCGAACCCCTGGTCTTAAGCAGTCCACCTGTGTTAGCCTTCCAAAGTGCTGGGATTACAGGTGTGAGCCACCGTGCCTAGCCTACATTGCCTTCTTGTAGTACCTAAACTTCCCCAGGGGATGCTATAAATAATTATAAACTAAAATATAACTGTTTTTCGTAGTACCTTAGTTTAAATGACTATTATGAGACAGCTGTTAAATGGCATGACTGCAAATTAAAAGCAAGATGCAGAATGCAAAGGCTCAGTGACACAGGATTCTGTTTCAGAACACAGTATTTGCATATTTTCAACTAGATTTTCATATACCTAAAAAGGATCAGCTTTGCCCTGAGTTTCTCAGGTGAGTTAGCTACGTATCATTTATTTGCTTTAAGCAGTTCTTTCTAATTAAGCCATATTTCAAAAAGTAACCTGTATGTGCTGTCTCTGAGAAACAGTATGAGATACCAAACAAAAACAATCAACTCCAAGAAGGCGTTCTCCTGGAATAAAAATAGACAACATTCAGCAACAAGAGGATGTGAACTATGTTTCTTTCTAGAACCTATTAAGATTCTTAGAATTTCAGAGACATGTATTAAAAATTCATTAATTAGCATAAATAATTTCATTTTCACAGATGATTTTAATCATAACAAACTTATCATGTACTAAGGGAGTTTCCTTGGTGTTTTTTTAAGTCAATGATCTGGACTTGTTATTGAAATAAGAAAAGTATCCATTGGGAAATTGACTGAAATCTCTTATTTCAAAGACTGCTTGGAACAAACGTGTAATTACTTCATAGTTCGTGTGGCATAGTGATGATTTTTTCAAATATGTGCTCATAAACCCCAATGCATAATTTAGGTATTTTATATTTGATTAAAGAAGAAAAATGAGAAAAAGAAAACTCAGTCCAAAAGCTTTTTTTTTTCATTCTGTGGTAAGATAAGCACCTCTATGGGAAATGTAATTTCAAATGTAATTTTCTATGATGTGCCTACACAACAGTAAGTATAAACAGATACTTTTTTTTAAGGGATTAGAATGCAGTCTTGTTATAATTATCTCTCAATAAATAAAGTTTCTAATCAAGATACCCCGATAGAATGACACCTGAGTCCCTAACTTCTCCCATTCTGTTGAACAACTATGGAATGGGGAAGAAATCTACTTGGCAACCTGCTTCCAGTAAAGCTATCACATAGGCAGGGAATCTAATCAGACTGTGCGTGACAGCCCTCTTTTCAATATAGATTTCCAGATCCCAATCCAAGCAACTGGCTTTGCACTTCTGATCTGTACTTTAGAGCCTTTAATTTTAAGAAATTTCTCCAGGTGCTTCTAACACTCTGGCAGTTTTGAGAGCCGTTCGCATGGGTCGCAGACGCTGGGTAGGAAACCAGAACAGTTAGCAAACCAAATCAAGTTTTAGAATGAGATGTAGGAAGCAACAAAGGAGTGGATCAGATCTGAGAGGGCTCCGTGGCTGATAATGAAGACAGAAACGGAGGTCGAACACTCAAGCTGGACATCTTCATAAGACAGTGTGTTAAGACCAAAAACACAGTCAGGAAACTAGGTGTATGGACGCCTAGATTGTTGAACAAGGCAGCAGTGCTTCCAACAGAAAGTCTATCGTCTTATTTTCTAGAACCAGGGACAATACCATGTTTAAGAACACCATTGACTTAATTTTTTCTGTAGCAAGAAGAAATACTGTCACATTAAACAGACCCATTAACTATAAGACATTCAGGTTTCAGAAACATTCAATTTGGGGCAATGCATTTTATGAGTGAAATACATGAAGGTGGGGTTATATCAAGATGGTGCACAGGTAGAACACTGAGCAGTTTACTTATTAACTTATAAAGTTAACTTGAAAATTAAAAAGAGGGGGTTCAGAAATAAGGGCACTTGACAAAAATTGAGCAGATTCTGGTGTCCTTCTTTGCAAACCAAAATAAATCATGCTTTCCTATATCAAGGAGGGTGTTTACCACCACCACGCCCACAAAGATTGAGAGAACAGATATATTTAGTGATTATGATTTTAGGCTTAGACTATTCTCAACAGCAAAGATATGAATCAACCTAAGTGTTCCTTAATGGATTGGATAAGGAAAATGTGGTATATATACACGATGAAATACTATTCAGCAGTTAAAAAGAATGAAATCACTTCATTTGCAGCAACATGGATGGAACTGGAGGTCATTATGTTAAGTACAATAAGTCCAGCACAGAAAAACAGATACTGCGTGTACTCACTCACATGCGGCAGCTGGAAAAAAAAAAAAAAAAAAAGCTGATCTTATGGAGGTAGAGAGTAGAATAATTATCAGAGACTGGGAAGAATGTGGGTGTTGGAGGGATGAATAGAGATTGGTTAGTGGATAACGAACTACAGTTAGAGAGAGGGAATAAGTTCTCGTGTTTGATAGTAGAGTAGGATGACTACAGATAACAATAACAAATTATATTTCTCAAAATAGCTAGAAATAAGGACTTAAAATGCTCTCCACACATAGAAATAACAAATATTCCAGGCGACGGATATCCTAAATGCCTTGATTTGATCATTACACATTCTATTCACGTAACAGCATATCACACGTACCCCACAAATATGTACTAAAATTATGTATATATCAATTAAAAAAAGATTTTAAGCATATGACTCAGGCTTGGGTTTCATCACTTGGCAGCTACACAATCATGGGCCTGCTACTTAATCTTAATAAGCCCCAGTGCTCTCATGTGTAAAACTGGATAATGGGCTATAATAACATTAACTAATTCAAGTGATGGGCATAGTTATTTGAAGTAATGCATTTGTTTTATTAAATTACTTAGTACTAGTGCAAATTCCAATTTTAGCCTTACAGTGCTATCCGAGCATTTCAGTTAACTGATTTTCATGAACACATCAGTGCAAAGATTGTCTTCTATATACTAGTTATGAAGGGCCTCGTATCTTGAAATGTGTGGCTCTGCACAGGATGATAGGATGCCAGATTTGGAATTGGACTTGGGGACTCTTGAAAACTCCCTAACTTTGTAACAGAAGAAACTAAGACTTAGAAATCAAATGGATATAAGCCACATTTTTCTACTGGTGTCTAGAAATTGCTTAATTGAATTTTGTCTTACAGTATCTCCCATTTTCAATTTTTGATGAAACTAAAAAAAGTATCACATACTCATTATAAATAATTCAAATAATAATGAAGAGAAAAGTAACAAAATCTCCATTTGTTGCCCCCTCAAAGCCCATCTGCTCCCAAGAAGTTACTCCTGGATCTAGGCGTCCTCCCAGACCTTTTTAATGAGCTTACAAATCCTTCCTGTAAGAAAGTCGTGTTCTCAGCAACACACTAAGCCTTAAGAAACTGGTCTCCAGGCTTTCCGAAAGTGAAAGAGCCAGGACTGGTATCCAAGTTTCCTGATTCTCAGCTAGTGCTTTTCACCACACCGTGATTCCTCCTGTCCTTATAGATCATGCTTCTGTTTGCGTTCCAAGTGTTCTTTTATTTTCCTTAATGGTAGCTTCTTCTCTCTGGTTTGTTCTGGCCTCTGTTTCCTGCTTATAAAATGTATCACTCTAGAAATTTATCAAGATCTTTGTCAGCGGGTATGAGGGGAAAAAACTGTGCTACTATTACTTGCAAAACTACGTGTAACCCTCTCACCTCTAGTTTGTTTCTTTATGTTAAAAGTGAGGATAATGATCCCTGTTACACACTTCTCACTCTGTTATTATGAGAACTAAATAACTGCTTAATCCAATAAGTAAAAATGTTTGATCACTATAGTGTTTTATTATGGACTTTTCTTGAACAATTCAATGCCTATCATATCACAAGGCCCACAGCATGGTCTATAGAAAAAACTCACTAGGTGGCTTTGAAGTTACGTTTCAACAAACGCTTATAGCTTTTCCCACTTTCAGGGGCCTCACTTCTGACAGCTTCTAAATTCACGTCTCCAGCCTGGATTCTCCTTTGAACTTGCAACCTGTGTCCACCTGCCTACTTGAACTTACCATTTGAATGTTTAATTGGCATCTCAACTCTACATGTCTAACTTAACCCTGGCCTCCTCATTTCTCAGTTGTTTCCCATCTCATTCAACCATAATTTTATACTTCCAGTTACTCAAGTTTTAAACTTTGGAGCAATTCTTTTAATTTTTCTTTTTTTTTTTTTTTTTTTTGAGACAGAGTCTTGCTCTGTCACGCAGGATGGAGTGCAGTGGTGCGATCTCTGCTCACTGCAACCTCTGCCTTCCAGGTTCAAGTGATTATTTTGCCTCAGCCTCCCAAGTAGCTGGGATTACAGGGATATGCCACCACGCCTGGCTAGATTTTGTATTTTTAGTAGAGATGGGATTTCACCATGTTGGACAAGTCGGTCTCAAACTCCTGACCTCAACTGATCTGCCCGCCTCAGCCTCCCAAAGTGTTGGGATTACAGGTGTGAGCCACTCTTGATTCCTCTTCTTAAAACCCTGCATTCAGTTCAACAACATATCCAGTGGGCTCTACCTTCAGAATCCATCCAGAATCCACACACTTCCCTCCAACTCCATAACTAACACTTTGGCCTGTGCCACAATCATGCCTGGCCTGGATTATGACTGCAAGGGTCTACTCACAGTCTCTCCTCCCTCGGTGCTTGATCTAACCCTCCCCACCGCAGGTATTTTCTCAGGCATTTAAAAAGCTAAGAATCGAGTCCCTCTCTGCCTCTGAATCTCCAACCTCCTTTATCTGAATTCCATACAGACTGATATTACTTTAGTGCTTTCCACTCTTCCTTTTTTTTTTTTCCTTTTGAGACAGGGTCTCACTCTGTCACCCAGGCTGGAGTGAGTGTAGCATGTTTATGACTAACTACAGCCTTCCACTCTCAGGCTCATGTGATCCTCCCACCTCAGTTTCCTGAGTAGCTGGGACTACAGGCACATGCCACCACACCTGGATAATTTTTAGTAGAAATGGGGTTTCTGCCATGGTTGCCCAGGCTAGTCTTGAACTCCTGAGCTTAAGTGATCCTACCACCTTGGCCTCCCAATGCTGGGATTACAGGCATGAGCCACCGTGCCTGACCCATCCTTCTATTTCAGCGGCGCTACAATGCCAAATTTAGATGATTTGGAGTTGGAAGATCTGGGTGTAAGTAGCACCTCCACCACTTACCAGCTATGTAAGAAAGTCATTTAACCCTTCTAAATCTCAAATTATTTTTAAAGTGAGATCAACAACTACTACTTATTCTATCAAGTTGCTGTAAAATCAAATTACATATTTGAAATTGCTTTGAAAAACATCAAGTGCCAGAGAAATATTTAGTATTTATTGTAATCTCATCCTTCTTATCTACTCAAAATTCAGCTCACACCTCTTGTGGAGCACTTCCAAGGTGAACTAGTAAAGAGTATATCTCTTCTTTTACAGGCCTGCAGCACTGTTTGTTGGAAACGTTTGTTATACTTATATCAACTGATATAATTGAACCGGTATTTCAATATTGTAAAGCTGCTTATCAGAAGTTTATAAAAGTGTCTTACATTAAATTGATCTTATTCTAGATTTTTATTACACTAATTTGTATACTAATTGTATTACTCCTGACCAGACATAATTTCTTTGCAGGACAAGACGCCTTCTACAAACTACCCTTTTAATTCCCTACATATGCCACACATACCTAGTAAAAGAAAATACACATATTTTTATAGCCGATGTGGCTATTGGGATTCAATGAATAGGCTATTTAGATTCAATGTATCATGAGCAAAATCATGCTTCTTGTATTGAAAGAAATGTCTATTGTGGCCCTAAAAGAGAAAAAAAATTATAGCTCTGTCCAACGACAGTCTTAACAAAAACTTTATTATGACATACTCCTCTTAAATATTAGTACATGCTAAACTGGGGTCACAAGTGTAATCTTCATGAGGACAAACACAAACTGTATGTTCTTATTTTTTAAACTTTCTTGAGAGTATAATATATGTGTTTCAAAAACGCAAACTGAAGTTATTCCAAGAAAAATAAGCAAGCTGTCAGGATCTCTTGAGCCTGTTTCATTTCACATGTTTTAGTTGCAAACAATTACTGAAGTAAATGTTTACTGATTTCTCTATTACAATGATGCAGAAAATATAAAACAGGTTTAAAGAAAACTCAAACTTATGAAACTAAAATTTTGGAAATGATTCTGATTGCTTCGTGTAACAGTTCCTTGGATATAACACTGAACCAAAAAAAGAAACAACAAAAAAAAAACAAATTGGAGAAATCAGCTGACAAAATGATCTATTTTCTACTATCCTATAAAATCACTATACTAAGATACACGCCTAATTCAAAGAGACAATTTACCAAGAGGGAATAAAACCAAATTTTTAACAAATTGGCTACTCACAGTTCTTTCATGGATGAGCCTGAAAAACTGCAATAATTAATCTAAAACTAATTAAATATATCTTATCTTCATTCTTATAATTTAAATAATTCTGAGATTTCCACCTAAATTTATTGGTTGTATATTATAATTTCACCATTTATCAAAATAGTTTGTATTTCCTCTATTCCTCCAAATGGAACAGCAGTATGAGAAGTTATTAAAAGACCAGGCTTGGAGTCAAGCCACCTTTGTTCAATTCCTAGTCCTTGTATTTCTTAACTTTGTGACAGGGAAGATTAACCTCTTTGTGTCTCAGTTTCCTCGTGCATTAAATTGTTATTCTACCTTATAAGGTTACTATGAGTATTTGAACTAATATTTTTTGCTTAATATACGACAACATGGCACATAGTACATACTATGTGTTCACTATTATTAATTTTAATTAACTATAGAGGTTAACACGAATTTTCTTAAAGGGCCGAAAAATAAATATTTTAGGCTTTCTAGAGGCTCACACTATCTATAGTGGCTGCAGCTAATCAAATATGCTGTTGTAGTGTAAAAGTAGCCATAGACAATACAAAAAAGAATCAGCACAGCTATGTTTCAATAAAACTTTTTTAAATGAAACTTTTATTTCCAAAAACAGGCATCAGGCCTTAGTTTGCTGAATCCTGAATTATAATGTATACAAAACTGCTCCTATCCTAGAAATGAACTATGGCATTATGACTCTCAAAAGCCAAGCAGAATTATTCCTAAAATGTAATGACAGTATCTGCCTCACCAGATATTTATGGGATGTCTCACTGGTGAAGGACTGGGAAGTAAGTCAGAAAATATCCAATGATGCTTTTCAAAAATAGATTAGGAATCCTAATGTTTGTTTTAACACACACAGATACTTTTTCTTCACTTCAACCCCTAATCCTAACCATTTCCAACATTACCACTCTTAATTGTTCTATGCTCACTTCAAAATTGCATGTGATGTTACTGTTAGCCAAATTTCACCCTATAAAAGTAGGAATGTGTGTACTTCCGGGGACGAGGTGCAAGCAGGTTATGCCAGTAAACAGGAAGACAACAGGAGAAGCAGCTGAGGTAAATAAGGCCCAGGAGATAAGATCTAAACAGGAGTCAACAGAAGGTCCCAGTAACTAGGAAGAATTTAGTACACAAAATCGTTTGTGAATCAAGACATCATAACACAGGGCTAAAGGAAAGTTTAATATGAGTTTAATGTGATGAGGGAAATATTTAAATTTGTGTTCAATTAAAATGCAACATAAGTTGAATTTCAATCTTAACAGCTTTATTGAATAAAATCAACATAAAGTGATTTGCATTCTAAAGTGTACATTTTGTTTACCCATTCACCTGTGGATGGACATTTTGGTTGTTTCTAGTTTGGGACTATTAGGTCTAAAATCACTATGAGTATTCACATAAAGGTTTGTAGGGACATATGCCTTCATTTCTCCTTGGTAGATGTATATGAATGGGATAGTTGGATCACATAGCAGGTATACGTTTAAATTTTTTAGGAATTGCCAGATAGTTTTCCAAAATTGAATTGTTTTACATTCCCACAGTATTGTGTGAGCACGGCCATTGCTTCACCAACACTTGGTTTTTATTATCAGGCATTTTGAGGCGTACTGGTCAAGTATTTTGTAAATTGCCCTTCATTTGCCTGATGATCTATTTAAGACATTCTAATAGGTTAAAGAAGTATCTCACTCTGGCTTTAATTTGCATTTTCCTCATGACTGAAGTTAAGCTTATTTCCAAGTGCTTATTTGCCATCCTTTTCTCTTTTTGATGAAGTGTATTTGGTAAAGCATTTAAATACATTGATTATTTTTTATTAGGTTGTTAGCTTTCTTAAGTTTTGAGAATGCTTTATAGGTTGCAGATACAAGTCTTCATAAAAGATGCGAAATGAAAAGATTTTCTGTAAATCCATAGCTTATATTTTTATTTAATAAAACAATTTGTGAAATTAGAAAATATGTGTTAATACACGGGATCTCAAAAAACATGGTGATTTTATGAATTAAGAAGTAATTAATTTGGTGATAGATAAATCTACATATCAGAAAATATTCTACAAATTATAGTTTATCATAGAAATATCTGAGTGTTCAAATGATTTAAATCTCCATTCTGTCTCCTCTAATTCCTCCTTCTTCCCTGCCTGCTTATGGGAGTACACACTTTGGGCAAAATATCCTGGCCATCATATTGATAAAGTTTATCAACGTCACCTTCACAGAACTAAGAACAAATGCCAAGAGAGCCTATGTAATACCAAGACTGTATTAATCAAACAAAGAGGGACAGAAACCAAATTAGAAACCAAGAGACCTGCAGGAATGGATGAATAAGAAAACATGGCATTTTTCCAGGAATCATGAGGTAATAATCTTAGACTTTTGAGCAAGTTGTTGGCTGAGTAATCAATATAACACTGTATTCAGAGGAGATCCAAGATGGCTGCTTAGGAGGACCTCGGGAATGCAGCTCCGAGAGAAAGCACAGAGGGTGAGTGGACGCCGTATTTCCAGACTGATTTTTACTGCCCACAGACCAGGAGATTCACACGCAGAGAAGCCACACGGGTCGCCAGCGCCGCTGGCGCCGCTGACTTGAACGGCGCAGCCGCTGGGCCGGCACCCTGAGGCAACGGCTCACTGTACAAAGTGAGAGAGTCTGAGTTCCCTATAAGCCAGCAAGGGGAGCTGAAACGGGGAGCCAGGCCAGCGCCACGAATCTCAGAGCCGCGGCTTTAGCCAACGCAGCGGCTCCGGAGGCAGATCAGATGAGACGGTGTCCCCTCTTACCCAGCAAGAAGACCTGAAACACAACTGAAACCGGGACGGTCCAGCTCTGTGGAGGAGGGGCGTTCTCCATATGCACCCTGCTGTTCCCAGGGCAATCTAACAAGGCAATCCGCCACTACAGAGACTCCGTCACTACAGGGGCGGGCCAACATCGCGGAAGCAGTTCTAACTACACCCAGAAGTTCACACGGAAGCTGGGTGGAGCCCACAGCAGCTTAGCGAAGCCTCTGCAGCCTGAGCGTGACTAGGCTGCCACCTTGTGGGCAGGGAAAACAGCAACCGCACAGGGGAACATCATAAAACCGTAAATCCCTGGGACAGAACACCTGGGGGAAGAGCAGGGGGTTTATGAGTTCTGCCACAGCAGACTTAAAATTACCAAAATCAGAAAGACAACAACTACAAAGTCAACAGGTGGATAAATCCACAAAGATGGGAAGAAACCAGCGCAAAAAGGATGAAAACACCCAAAACCAGAACACTTCTCCTCCTACAAGGGATCACAACTCCTCACCAGCAAGGGAACAAGACTGGATGGAGAATGAGTGTGAGGAAATGACAGAATCAGCTTTCAGAAAGTGGATAATAAGAAACTTCCGTGAGCTAAAAGAACATGTTCTAACCCAATGCAAAGAAACTAAGAACCTTGAAAAAAGACTTGACGAAATGCTAACAAGAATGGACAACTTAGAGAGGAATATGAGCGAATTGATGGAGCTGAAAAACACAACACGAGAACTTCGTGAAGCATGCACAAGTTTCAACAGCCGAATTGACCAAGCAGAAGAAAGGATATCAGAGGTCGAAGATCAACTCAATGAAATAAAACGAGAAGGCAAGATTAGAGAAAACAGGGTAAAAAGGAATGAACAAAGTCAACAAGAAATATGGGACTATGTGAAAAGACCTAATCTACGTTTGATAGGTGTACCTGAATGTGATGAAGAGAATGCATCCAAGCTGGAAAATACTCTTCAGGATATTATCCAGGAAAACTTCCCCAACATATCAAGGCAGGCCAAGATTCAAGTCCAGGAAATACAGAGAACACCACAAAGATACTCCTCTAAAAGAGCAACCCCAAGACACATAATCATCAGATTCACCAGGGTTGAAATGAAGGAGAAAATACTAAGGGCAGCCAGAGAAAAAGGTCAGGTTACCCACAAAGGGAAGCCCATCAGACTCACTGCAGATCTCTCAGCAGAAACCCTACAGGCCAGAAGAGAGTGGGGGCCGATATTCAACATCCTTAAGGAAAAGAACTTTCAACCCAGAATTTCGTATCCAGCCAAACTAAGCTTCATAAGTGAAGGAAAAATAAAATCCTTTGTGAACAAGCAAGAACTCAGAGAGTTCATCACCACCAGACCAGCTCTACAAGAGCTCCTGAAGGAGGCACTACACATAGAAAAGAACAACCAGTACCAGCCACTCCAAAAACGCACGAAATGGTAAAGAGCAGCAACACAATGAAGAATCTGCATCAACCACAGGCAAAACAGCCACCTAGCACCAAAATGACAGGATCGAATTCACACATAACAATATTAACCCTAAATGTAAACGGACTAAATGCCCCAATCAAAAGACACAGACTGGCAAATTGGATAAAAAGCCAAAACCCATCAGTGTGCTGTATCCAGGAAACCCATCTCGCATGCAAGGATACACAAAGGCTCAAAATAAAGGGATGGAGGAAGATTTACCAAGCAAATGGAGAGCAAAAAAAAGCAGGAGTTGCAATTCTCATCTCTGATAAAATAGACTTTAAAGCAACAAAGATCAAAAGAGACAAAGAAGGACATTACATAATGGTAAAAGGATCAATGCAGCAAGAAGAGCTAACGATCCTAAATATATATGCACCTAATACAGGAGCACCCAGATACATAAGGCAAGTTCTTAAAGACTTACAAAGAGACTTAGACTCCCACACAATAATAGTGGGAGACTTCAACACACCATTGTCAATATTAGACAGATCAACGAGACAGAAAATTAACAAGGATATCCAGGACTTGAACTCAGACCTGGAACAAGCAAACCTAATAGACATTTACAGAACTCTCCAGCCCAAATCCACAGAATATACATTCTTCTCAGCACCACATCACACCTACTCTAAAATTGACCACATAATTGGAAGTAAATCACTCCTCAGCAAATGCAAAAGAACGGAAACCATAACAAACAGTCTCTCAGACCACAGTGCAATCAAGTTAGAACTCAGAATTCAGAAACCAACCCAGAACCGCACAGCCTCATGGAAAATGAACAACTTTCTCCTGAATGTTGACTGGATAAACAATGAAATGAAGGCAGAAATAAAGACGTTCTTCGAAACCAACGAGAATGAAGACACCACATACCAAAATCTCTGGGACACATTTAAAGCAGTCTCTAGAGGAAAATATATAGCAATAAGTGCCCACATGAGAAGAAAGGAGAGATCTAAAATTGACACCCTATCGTCAAAATTGAAAGAGCTAGAGGAGCAAGATCAAAAAAACTCAAAACCTAGCAGAAGACAAGAAATAACTAAGATCAAAGCAGAATTGAAGGAGATAGAGACACGAAAAACCCTTCAAAAAATCAATAAATCCAGGAGCTGGTTTTTTGAAAAGATCAACAAAATAGACAGACCACTAGCCAGACTAATAAAAAAGAAAAGAGAGAATAATCAAATAGATGCAATAAAAAATGACAAAGGGGATATCACCACAGATTCCACAGAAATTCAAACCATCATCAGAGATTATTACAAACAACTCTATGCACATAAATTAGAAAACCTGGAAGAAATGGATAAATTCCTGGACAGTAGCCTCCTCCCATGCCTAAACCAGGAAGAAGTCGAAACCCTGAATAGACCAATAACAAGGTCTGAAGTCGAGGCAGCAATTAAGAGCCTACCACCCAAAAAAAGCCCAGGTCCAGATGGGTTCACAGCCGAATTCTACCAGACATACAAAGAGGAACTGATACCATTCCTACTGAAACTATTCCAAACAATCCAAAAAGAGGGAATCCTTCCCAAATCATTTTATGAGACCAACATCATCCTAATACCAAAACCTGGCAGAGACTCAACAAGAAAAGAAAACTACAGGCCAATATCCATGATGAACATAGATGCAAAAATCTTCAATAAAATACTGGCAAGCCGATTACAACAGCACATCAAAAAGCTTATCCACCATGATCAAGTAGGATTCATCCCGGGGATGCAAGGCTGGTTCAATATACGCAAGTCTATAAATGTAATTCACCACATAAACAGAACCAAAGACAAAAACCACATGATTATCTCAATCGATGCAGAGAAGGCCTTCGACAAAATTCAACAGCCCTTTATGCTAAAAACCCTCAATAAACTAGGTATCGATGGAACGTATCTCAAAATAATAAAAGCTATTTACGACAAACCGGCAGCCAATATCATACTGAACGGGCAAAAACTGGAAGCATTCCCTTTGAAATCTGGCACTAGACAAGGATGCCCTCTCTCACCACTCCTATTCAATATAGTACTGGAAGTTCTAGCCAGAGCAATCAGGCAAGAAAAAGAAATAAAGGGTATTCAATTAGGAAAGGAGGAAGTCAAATTGTCTCTATTTGCAGACGACATGATTGTATATCTAGAAGACCCCCTCATCTCAGCCCAAAAGCTCCTGAAACTGATAAGCAACTTCAGCAAAGTCTCAGGATACAAAATCAATGTGCAAAAATCACAAGCATTCCTATACACCAATAACAGACTTAAAGAGAGCCAAATCAAGAACAAACTGCCATTCACAATCGCTACAAAGAGAATAAAATACCTAGGAATACAACTAACAAGGAATGTAAAGGACCTCTTCAAGGAGAACTACAAATCACTGCTCAACGAAATAAGAGAGGACACAAACAGATGGAGAAACATTCCATGTTCATGGTTAGGAAGAATTAATATCGTGAAAATGGCCATACTGCCCAAAGTAATATACAGATTCAATGCTATCCCCATCAAGCTACCAATGACCTTCTTCACAGAACTGGAAAAAACCACCTTAAACTTCATATGGAACCAAAAGAGAGCCCGCATAGCCAAGTCAGTTCTAAGCAAAAAGAACAAAGCGGGAGGCATCACACTACCAGACATCAAACTCTACTACAAGGCTACAGTAATCAAAACAGCATGGTACTGGTACCAAAACAGAGATATAGACCAATGGAACAGAACAGAGGCGTCGGAGGCGACACAACATATCTACAACCACCCGATCTTTGACAAACCTGATAAAAACAAGCAATGGGGAAAGGATTCCCTGTTCAATAAGTGGTGTTGGGAAAACTGGCTAGCCATATGCAGAAAGCAGAAACTGGACCCCTTCCTGACACCTTACACTAAAATTGACTCCAGATGGATTAAAGACTTAAACATAAGACCTAACACCATAAAATCACTAGAAGGAAACCTAGGCAAAACCATTCAGGACATAGGCGTAGGCAAGGACTTCATGACCAAAACACCAAAAGCATTGGCAACAAAAGCCAAAATAGACAAATGGGACCTAATCAAACTCCACAGCTTCTGCACAGCAAAAGAAACAGTCAATAGAGTGAATCGGCAACCAACAGAATGGGAAAAAATTTTTGCAGCCTACCCATCTGACAAAGGGCTGATATCCAGAATTTACAACGAGCTAAAAAAGATTTACAAGAAAAAAACAAACAAGCCCATTCAAAAGTGGGCGAAGGATATGAACAGATACTTTACAAAAGAAGACATACATGAGGCCAACAAGCATATGAAAAAATGCTCATCATCACTGGTCATTAGAGAAATGCAAATCAAAACTACATTGAGATACCATCTCACACCAGTCAGAATGGCAATCATTAAAAAATCTGGAGACAACAGATGCTGGAGAGGATGTGGAGAAATAGGAACACTTTTACACTGTTGGTGGGAGTGTAAACTAGTTCAACCATTGTGGAAAACAGTGTGGCGATTCCTCAAGGACCTAGAAATAGAAATTCCATTTGACCCAGCAATCCCATTACTGGGCATATATCCAAAGGATTATAAATCGTTCTACTATAAGGACACATGCACACGAATGTTCATAGCAGCACAGTTTACAATAGCAAAGACCTGGAACCAACCCAAATGCCCATCGATGATAGACTGGACAGGAAAAATGTGGCACATATACACCATGGAATATTATGCAGCCATTAAAAACGAGGAGTTCGCGTCCTTTGTAGGGACATGGATGAACCTGGAAAACATCATTCTCAGCAAACTGACACAAGAACACAAAATCAAACACCGCATGTTCTCACTCATAGGCGGGTGTTGAACAAGGAGAACACATGGACACAGGGAGGGGAGCATTATACACTGGGGTCTGTTAGAGGGGAGTTGGGGGGGACAGCGGGGGGGTGGGGAATTGGGGAGGGATAGCATGGGGAGAAATGCCAGATATAGGTGAAGGGGAGGAGGGCAGCAGATCACACTGCCACGTATGCACCTATGCAACAACCTTGCATGTTTTTCACATGTACCCCAAAACCTAAAATGCAATAAAAAAAAAAAAATAAAATAATAAAAAAAAAAAATAAAAAAAAATAAAAAAAAAAACACTGTATTCATAGGCAAGTTCTTCCAAAACTTCTAGAAAAAGTTTCATGAATTTTAACCATTCTAGACTCAAGGGCATAAAGATTGAAGGAAAACTCAACTATAACATTAATACAGACTTTTTTTTAAAAAAAGATGCCATATAAAATGAAATATCACAAAATAATGGAAGATACATGCAAAATCCTAATATATTAGCAACAAGAAATTAGTGCTTGTTAAACATGTAACATAAAAAGACCAAATGAGAACTTTTTCCTGAAATATAATAGTGGTAAATGTATTTCATTTGTTTTTATACCAAAATGACTGTATGTATTTTATGTATACCCGCTGATGAATCTGGAGGTAAGTATCCATCCAAGAAACCTGTATCATAGATTATATCACAATATGTGCCATAAACCTCTTGTCATCACCAAAACTGTCTTTCAGCCCTATTATTTATTATTATTATTATTTGTGTGTGTGTGTGTGTGTGTGTGTGTGTGTGTGTGTGAGATAAGAACTTGAGATCTACCCTTGGCCAGGTAAAGTGGCTCATGCCTGTAATCCCAGCACTTTGGGAGGCCAAGGCAGGCAGATCACGAGATCAGGAGTTCAAGACCAGCCTGACCAATATGGTGAAACCCTGTCTCTACTAAAAACACAAAAATTAGCTGGGTGTGGTGGCAGTCACCTTAATTCTAATCCCAGCTACTCAGGAGGCTGAGGCAGGAGAATCACTTGAACCCAAGAGGCAGAGGTTTCAGTGAGCCAAGATCACACCATTGCACTCCAGCCTGGGCAACAGAGTGAGACTCCATCTCAAAACAAAAAAAAAAATCTGCCCTCTTAGGAAAACTTCTTGTATACAATACAGTGTTGTCACTTTCTTTGTTTTTGTTGTTGTTGTTGTTTTGTTTTTCTGAGGCAGAGACTTGCTCTGTTGCCCAAGCTAGAGTACAGTGGCATGATCTGGGCTCGCTGCAACCTCTGCCTCCCGGGTTCTAGCAATTCTCCTGCCTCAGCCCCCTGAGTAGCTGGGAACACAGGCATCCACTACCATATCTGGCTAATATTTGTATTTATAGTAGAGACAGGGTTTCACCATGTTGGCCAGGCTGGTTTCGAACTCCTGATCTCAGGTGATCCACCTGCCTCAGCCTCCCAAATTGCTGAGATTACAGGCTTGAGCCACCACGTCCTGCCTATTGTCACTTTCTTAAAAGTATCTTTTGAAGAGCAGAACTTATTAATTTTGTTAAAGTATAATTTATCAATTATCTTACGCACAGTGGTGTTGGTATCTTAAATCTTTGTCCAACTAAAAGTCATAAAAATTTTCTTCAATATTTTCATAAACAGGTTTTAGAACTTTAGGTTTTACATCTAAGTATTTGATTCATTTTGAATTAATATTTTATATGGCACAATATATGTATCAACTTTTTGGGGGTAGGCTTTGCACATAGATATCCAATTGTTTCAGCCCCATTTGTTGAAAAGACTCTACCTGTTGTGTGGCTGACAAGATGGTCAAATAAGAACAGCTCCAGTCTGCAAGTCCCAGGGAGATCAACACAGAAGGTGGTGATTTCTGCATTTCCAACTGAGGTACCCGCCTCATCACATTCAGACTGGTTAGACAGTGTGGGTGCAACCCACAGAGGGTGAGCAGAAGCAGGGTGGGAAGCACAAGGGGTTGGGGAACTCCGTCCCTTAGTCAAGGGAAACTCTGAGGGACCGTGCCTTAAGAAAAGGTGCATTCTGGCTCAGATACTATGCTTTTTCCATAGTCTTCACAACCTGCAGATCAGGAGATTCCCTCAGATGCCTACACCACCAGGGCCCTGGATTTCAAGCACTAAACTGGGCAGCCATTTGATCAGACACTGAGGAGTTTTTTCATACTCCAGTGGTGCTTGGAGCACCATCTAGACAGGATTGTTCACTCCTCTGGAAAGGGGGCTGAAGCCAGGAAGCCAAGTGGTCTAGCTCAGCAGATCCCACCCCCATGGAGCCCAGCAAGATAAGATCCACTGGCTTGAAATACTGTCTGCCAGTACAGCAGTCTGAAGTTGACCTGGGACACTGGAGCTTCATGGGGGGAGGTGCATCCTCCATTACTGAGTCTTGAGTAAGCAGTTTTCCCTTCACAGTATAAACAAAGCCATGGAAAGTTCAAACTTGGGGAAAACCATTGCAGCTTGGCAAAGCCACTGTAGTCAGACTGCCTCTCTAGATACCTCCTCTCTGGGCAGGGCATCTCTCAAAGAAAGGTGGCACCCCAGTCAGGGGCTTATAGATAAAACTCCCATCTCCCTGGGACAGAGCAGCTGGGGGAAGGGGTAGCTGTGGGCACATCTTCAGCAGACTTAAATGTTCCTGCCTGCTGGCTCTGAAGAGAGCAGCAGATCTCCCAGCACAGCACTAAAGCTCTGCTAAGGAACAGATTGCCTCCTCAAGTGGACCCTTGACCCCTGTGTCCCCTCACTGGGAGACACCTATCAACAGGAGTCAACAGACAACTCATACAGGAGAGCTCCAGCTGTCATCTGGTGGGTGCTCCTCTGGGATGACACTTCCAGAGGAAGGAACAGGCAGCAATCTTTGCTGTTCTGCAGACTCCACTAGTGATGTCCAGGCAAACAGGGTCTGGAGTGGACCTCCAGCAAACTCCAGCAGACCTGCAGCAAAGGAGCCTGACGGTTGGAAAACTAACACAGAGAAAGAAATAGCATCGACATCAACAAAAAGGAAGTCCACTCAGAATCCCCATCCAAAGGTCACCAACATCAAAGACCAAAGGTAGATAAACCCATGAAGATGAGGAAAGACCAGGGTAAAAAGGCTGAAAATTCTAAAAACCAGAATGCCTCTTTTTCTCCAAGGGATCACAACTCCTTACTAGCAAGGAAACAAAACTGGGCAGAGAATGAGTTTGACAAATTGCCAGAAAGCTTCAGAAGGTGGGTAATAACAAAATCCTCCAAGTTAACGGAACATGTTCTAACCCAAAACAAATAAGCTAAGAACATTGAAAAAAAGGTTAGAGGAATTGCTAAATAGAATAACCAGTTTAGAGAGGAACATAAACGACCTGATGGAGCCAAAAAACACAGCACAAGAGCTTCGTAAAACATACACAAGTATCAGTAGCTGAATTGATTAGGCGGAAGAAAGGATATCAGAGATTGAAGATCAACTTAATGAAATAAAGTGTGAAGACAAGATTAGAGAAAAAAGAATGAAAAGGAACAAACAAAGCCTCCAAGAAATATGGGACTATGTGAAAAGACCAAACCTATGTTTGATTGGTGTACCTGAAAGTGAAGAGGAGAATGTAACTAAGTTGGAAAACACTCTTCAGAATATTATCCAGGAGAACTTCCCCAACCTAGCAAGGCAGGCCAATATTCAAATTCAGAAAATAAAGATACTCCTCGAGAAGAACAACCCCAAGACACATAATAGTCATATTCACCAAGGTTGAAATGAAGGGAAAAATGTTAAGGGCAGCCAGAGAGAAAGGTAGGGTTACACACAAAGGTAAGCCCATCAGACTAACAGTGGATCTCTCTTCAGAAATACTATAAGCCAGAAGAGAGTTGGGGCCAATATTCAACATTGTTAAAGAAAGGAATTTTCAACCCAGAATTTCATATCCAGCCAAACTAAGCTTCATAAGCAAAGGAGAAATATAATCCTTTACAGACAAGCAAATGCTGAGAGATTCTGTCACCACCAGACCTGCCTTACAGGAACTCCTGAAGGAAGCACTAAATATGGAAAGGAAAAACTGGTACCAGCCACTGCAAAAACATACCAAATTGTAAAGGCCATTGACATAATTAAGAAACTAACAGGGAAAATAACCAGCTAGCATCATAATGACAGGATCAAATTCACACATAACAATATTAACCTTAAATGTAAACAAGCTAAATACCCCAATTAAAAGACACAGACTGGCAAATTGGATAGGTCAAGATCCATCGGTACGCTGTATTCAGGAGACCCATCTCATGTGCAAAGACACACATAGGCTCAAAATAAAGGGATGGAGGAATATTTATCAAGCAAATGGAAAAAAAAAAAAAAAGCAATGGTTGCAATCCTAGTCTCTGATAAAACAGACTTTAAACTAAGATAAAAACAGCCAAAGAAGGGCATTACATAATGGTAAAGATATCAATGCAACAAAAAGAGCTAACTATCCTAAATATATATACACCCAATACAGGGGAACCGAGATTCATAAAGCAAGTTCTTAGACACATACAAAGAGACTTAGACTTCCACACAATAATAGTGAGAGACTTTAATACCCCTCTGTCAATATTAGACAGATCAACAAGACAAAATTAACAAGAATATTCAGGACTTGAACTCCGCTCTAGACCAAGTGGATCTAATAGACAGCTACAGAACTCTCCACCTCAAATCAACAGAATATACATTCTTCCCAGCATCACATCACACTTATTCTAAAATTGACAACATAATGGGAAGTAAAACACTCCTCAGCAAATGAAAAAGAATGGAAATTGTAACAAGCAGTCTCTCAGACTGCAGTGCAATCAAATTAGAACTCAGGATTAAGAAACTCACTCAAAACCACACAACTACATGGAAACTGAACAACCTGCTCCTGAATGACTACTGGATTAAGGCAGCAATAAATAAGTTCTTTGAAACCAATGCAAATAAAGACAAAACATACCAGAATCTGTAGGACAAAGCTAAAACAGTGTTTAGAGGTACATTTACAACAGTAAATGTCCCCAGGAGAAAGCAGGAAAGATCTAAAATCAATACCTTAACATCACAATTAAAAGAACTAGAGAAGCATGAGCAAATAAATTCAAAAGCTAGCAGAAGAAAATAAATAACTAAGATCAGAGAAGAATTGAAGGAGATAGAGACACAAAAAACTCTTCAAACAAAACAATGAATCTAGGAGCTGGTATTTTGAAAGGATTAAGAAAATAGATAGACCGCTAGCCAGACTAATAAAGAAGAAAAGAGAGAAGAATCAAATAGACACAAAAAATGATAAAGGGCAATCACCACTGATCTCACAGAAATACAAACTACCAACAGAGAACACTATAAACACCTCCACATGAATAAACTAGAAAATCACCACAATCAATTCGGCGTCATCCCTGGGATGCAAGCCTGGTTCAACATATGCAAATCAGTAAACGTCATCTGTCACATAAATGGAACCAATCACAAAAACCACACGATTATCTCAATAGATGCAGAAAAGGCCCTTCAGTAAAATTCAACACCTCTTCATGCTAAAAACGCTCAATAAACTAGGTATTGATGGAAAGTGTCTCAAAATAATAAGAGCTGTTTATGACAAACCCACAGCCAGTATCATACTGAATGGGCAAAGGCGGGATGCATTCTCTTAAAAAACTGGCACAAGACAAGGATGCCCTCTCTCATCACTCCTATCCAACATAGAAATCAAAGTTCTGGCCAGGGCATTCAGACAAGAAAAAGAAATAAAGAATGTTCAAATAGGAAGAGAGGAAGTCAAATTGTCTCTGTTTGCAGATGACATAATTGAATGTTTAGAAAACCCCATCATCCCGCCCCAAATTTCCTTAAGCTGATAAGTAACTTCAGCAGTCTCAGGATACAAAATCAATGTGCAAAAATCACAAACATTCATATACACCAATAACAGACAAACAGAAAGCCAAATCGTAAGTGAACTCCCATTCACAAATACTACAAAGAGAATAAAATACCTAGAAACACAACTTGCAAGGGATGTGAAGGACCTCTTCAAGGGGAACTACAAACCACTTCTCAGGGAAATAAGAGAGGACACAAACAAATGGAAAAACATTCCATGCTCACGGTTATGAAGAATCAACATCATGAAAGTGGCCATGCTGCCCAAAGTAATTTATAGATTCAATGCTACCATTGACTTTCTTCAAAGGATTAGAAAAAAATTAATTTAAATTTCATATGGAACCAAAAAAGAGCCCATATAGCCAAGACAATCCTAAGCAAAAAGAACAAAGTTGGAGGCATCATGCTACCTGACTTCAAACTGTGCTGTAAATTTACAGTAATCAAAACAACATAGTACTGGTACCAAAACAGGCATATAGACCAATGGAACAGAACAGAGGCCTCAGAAGTAATACCACACATCTACAACCATCTGATCTTTGAACAACCTGACAAAAACAAGCAATGGGGAAAGGATTCCCTATTTAATAAATGGTGGTGTTGGGAGAACTGGCTAGTCATATGCAGAAAACTGAAGTAGGACCCCTTCCTTATAACTTATACAAAAATTAACTCAGGATAGATAAAAGATTTAAACATAAAACCTAAAACCATAAAAACCCTAGAAAAAAAAACTTGGGCAGTACCACTCAGGACATAGACATGGGAAAAGATTTCATGACTAAAACACCGAAAGCAATGGCAACAAAAGCCAAAATAGACAAATGGCATCTAATTAAACTAAAGAGCTTCTGCACAGCAAAAGAAACTATCATCAGAGTGAACAGGCAATCTACAGAATGGGAGAAAATTTTTGCAATCTATCCATCTGATGAAGGACTAATAACCAGAATCTACAAGGAATTTAAACAAATTTACAAGAAAAGAAACAAACATCCCATCAAAAAGTGGGCAAAGGATGTGAACAGCCACTTCTCAAAGGAGATGTTTATGTGGCCAACAAACATATAAAAAAAGCTCATCATCACTGGTCATTAGAGAAATGCAAATCAAAACCACAATGTGATACCATCTCACACCAGTTAGAATGGCAATCATTAAAAAGTCAGAAAACAACAGGTCCTGGAAAGGATGTGGAGAAATAGGAACCCTTTTACACTGTTGGTGGGAGTGTAAATTAGTTCACCAATGTGAAAGACAGTATGGCAATTCCTCAAGGATCTAGAAACAGAAATATCATTTGACCCAGCAATCCCATTATCCCTTTCAGTATCTACCCAAAGGATTATAAATCATTCTATTACAAAGAAACATGCACACATTTGTTTATTGCAGTGCATTCACAATACCAAAAACTTAGAATCAAGCCAAATGCCCATCAGTGATAGACTCAATAAAGAAAATGTGGCACATATACACCATGGAATACTATGCAGCCATAAAAAAGATGAGTTCATGTCCTTTACAGGTACATGGATGAAGCCGGAAACCATCATTCTCAGCAAACTAACACAGGAAAAGAAAACCAAACACTGAATGTTCTCACTCATAAGTGGGAGTTGAATAATGAGAACACATGTACACAGGGAGGGGAACATCACACACCAGGACCTGTTGAGGGCTGGGGGGCTGGGGGAGGGATAGCATTAGAAGAAATACCTAATGTAGATGACAGGTTGATGGCTGCAGCAAACCACCATGGCATGTGTATGCCTATGTAACAAACCTGCCTGTTCTTGCAACTTTATCAGAAAGCAACAAAAATGGAATGGAAGTATACACCTATTTCGGTATTCTCTATTTCATTCTATTTATGTATCTGTCCCTCTTGATGCCAAAACATGTCCTGTCTTGAGTACTATAGCTGTAATATAAGTTTTGAAGGCAAGAGCTGTAAGTCCTCCAGGCTTCTTATTTTCTAAGATTATTTTACCTATCCTATGTTCCTTGCATTGCTATATGAATTTTAGAATTCCAGCGTCACTTTTTACAAAAAGTCATTCTGAGTTTCTGTTGGGATTGTGTCGAATCTACAGACCAAGTTAGAGGACATTGTCCCTAACATCATAGCAATATTGAGTCTTCCAATTGATGAACAAAGTGTATCTTCCCATTTCCTTAGGTTTTCTTTACAATCTCTCAGCAATATTTTGTAGTTTTCAGTGTACTGATCTTGCACATACTTTGACAGATTTATCCTTAAAATCACTTATTTTAATGCAATTGTCAATGGCAATTTTTCCAGTTTCAACTTCTGTTTGATCACTTTTATTGTGTAGAAATGAAACCAATTTTTGTATGTGATCATATATTTTGAAATCTTACTAAACTCACATAGCAGTTTATAAGAGCTGCTCTTTTGTAAATTCCATTAGATTTCCAGAAAGACAATCACACTGACTGCAAACAGAGTTTTGCTGTATCCCTTCAATCTGTATTCCTTTGATTTCTTATTCTTGGCTTACTGCATTAACTAGAACTTGACTTATTGCACTGACAAGATTAGGTGCAGGTTTTTCCCAGGAATGCAAGTAGGCCTTAACAAATTAACATGTGAAAGGCAATCAGTGTAATTTATCACACTAATAGATTACATATAAAACATGTAAATATAGTAAGTTATACTGAATGATGTTCACCCAATCTGTTTATTGTATAATTTTTAAATTATATTGTTAATTTTCACAAAAAGCATGTGCATGTATGCATCACATTTTATATTTAAGCTGTTAATGTCACATACACACACACACACACAGACACACACACACACACACACAGAAACACACTTGACAAAATCTAGCATTCCTGATTAAAAACTCCAGAAAAGTAGTAACAGAAAGGAACTTCCTTAACATGATAAATGTCACCCATGAAAAATGTTCAGCTAATACCACACTTGGTAGTAAAGACTGAATGCTTTTTCCCTGAAGATCAGGAAAAAATAAGAATATCTGCTCTCACAACTTCTATTCAACAATAAATTTGGTTCTAATCTATTTAACTTCTACATTAATCTGTTATTTGCCACAACTTAAGAGATTTCTTTTAACATTTATCATAGGTTAAGTTGGATGGCAATGAATTCTTTTAGCTTTTATATATCTAGAAAATTATTCATTTCACTTTCGTTCATGAAAGATATTTTTGCTGGGTAGAGAATTCTAAGTTGACCATGCTTTTCTTTCATTATTTTAAATATGTTACTCCACTGTGTACTAGTTTCCATTGCTTACTATAAGAAATCTACTGTTATTCTTGTCCTCCATGAATAACTCCTCTGTGTGTTCCTCTGTAGTGCGTTCTTCCTTCTGGCTTTTTCTAATATTTTCTCTTTATCACTGGATTTAATCGACTTGATTGTAATGTTGACATGGTGCAGCTTTCTTCATGTTCCTTGTACTTGGGGATTTGTTGAGATCACTGGATCACACAGATCTACTGTTTTCACAAAATTTAGGAATTTTTGGCCATTATTTATTCTGACCTTTTTCTATATTTTGTCCTCCCCCACTCCAATCTATTTCCTCTCCAGCAACTCTGATTACTTTGATGTTATAATATAACATACTCTAGCAACCATTTGTCTAATGATAAAATGATAAACATTTCCATTGTTTCCAGGGTTATTTTTTTCCTTTTAAAAGAATGCGATAACAGTTATTGGGTGCAAGACAACAATGATTGAATTTCAACTTGTTGGTTGGTGGGAATATTTATATTTCAATAAATCTTCTTGAGTTTTATCCTAAGAAGCAGTAAAATTGCTGGGATCCTTTCTGGTCTTTTTTTTTTTTTTTTTTCCTAGCTTTTTTAGGTAGGACCAGAGGTTTAGATTAAGGCTAACATTTCCTCATTAACTGTGGCAAATTCTTCTTAATATTCTCCATTATGCCAAATAAATTATGAAGTTGCACATGTGTACTGCATGAGAATAGGTACTGTTACCTGCTCTGGGTGAGCCCCAAGGAATTTTTCTCTTTTTTTCCTTTGGGTAGTTATTTCCTCAGCCATAGGGAGTGTTCTCCCATGCATGTACTAATCAGTAGTCAGGTAAATATTTGGGTTGGATATTCTGACTACAAGATAGGGATTCTCTGCATGTCTCCAGAGTTTTTTCTCTAGGCAGCTTTCTCTGCTCTGATACTTCACCCTGGAAATTCTAGCTGCATTGGATTATTTGCATTTCCAGCTCCACCTCTTCAACAGGAGGAGACTCTGGTCTCTACCTGGATTCCTCAACCCTGTTTTATAGGGAGCAAACTGAGGCAATTACAGGGCTCACTTCATTTCTTTGCCATCTCCCAGCAAGCACTGTTCTTTGCTGTCTGATACTCAATGTCTTGCAAACTGTTGTTCCATATATTTTGTTCAGTTTCTTAGTTGTTTCAGTCAATGATAAATGTAGTCCCTGTTACTCCATCCTGTACAGAAGCAGAAGTTCACATTGCTTAGATTTATTAAGATCTGATTTAGTCCTATATCAAGAAATACAATAACTCAATTTGGACTAAATATCTTTAAGTAGTGAACACTCCATTACAAATGCTTAATAAAAATATAGTTTAAAAATTGTCATCATTCTTTGGGAGCTAATGCAGTTATTGAGTGATAGTCTCACTCAAATGCTCACTACTGGCTTACATGCAGTCATTAATGACTCAGTGCAAGCATAATTTGGATTTATGTCAAAGAATAGCATTGAGGGAAATAGCTACCATCTTGGAAACTAAATATAATAAAAAGTCAGAATAATTTCTTTGCAGAAAAAAAAAAAATATGTGTAACCAGATAAAGGCTAACAAGGAATGACCATAATGCAGAGGCATCAGTATTAGGAATGTATGAGTTTAAAGGGAAAGAGAGTTACTGGGGTGCTCAGACTATGAGCTGCCCAAAAACAAACATGTGACATAGGCTAGAGTAATTCTCAGGGTTGCTTTCCCACTTTTCTAGTGAATATGTTCCTAGTACATTTATGAAATGGGTCTGATCTTTCACATTACTGATTTTCAGGTTAATTACTTAATATTTATACAGAAAAGAGAATTTGGATTTTAAAAGAAAACAGGCATAAAGAGATCAATGCTTAACTCAAAAAACAAATCGTTAATGACCTACTTTCAGGAAGCCAATATTACTTAGTGAATGGCACCTTGTAGGGTAGTGAGTGATCATTCTAATTCATCTCTATTCATACATACAAGTCAAACATGATAATTGGGATTGGTTTATGACTTCAGAATAGCATTATGGTACTTCTTACGTGAGGAATTTCGGGTTATAATCTCTCACAGTCCATTTAAAGGTACATTGTCATAAATGAAAGTGTAAGATTTCCTTTGAAGCCCTGTAACTGAAAGTTATTAGAGGAAATTTTGAATGAGTGTTGACATGGTTTGGCTGTGTCCCCACCCATATCTCATCTTGAATTGTAGTTCCCATATTCACCGTATGTCATTGCAGGGACGAGTGGGAAGTAATTGAATCATGGGAGCTGTAACATTCATGCTGTTCTTGTAATAATGAATCCTCATGAGCTCTGATAGTTTTATAAGGGGCTTTCCCCCTGCTTCACTCTGTACTTCTCCTTGCTGCTGCCATGTAAAGAAGGATGTGATTTCTAGCAAAACTTCCTAGAGACCTGTTGAATAGTTTTGACCAAAATACTGATAGTCATATGGACAATGAAGTCCAGGCTGAGGTGGTCTCAGACAGATATGAGAAACTTCTTGGGAAGTGAAGCAAAAGTGATTGTTGCTATGCTTTAATAAGGAGACTGGTGACATTTTGCCCACCTGCTCCCCCAACCCCCCCAGAGATCTGTGGAACTTTGAACCTGAGAGAGATGACTTAGGGTATCTGATGGAAGAAATTTCTAAGCAGCAAAGCATTCAAGATGTGACGTGAGTACTCTTAAAAGCATTCAGTTTTATTCATTCACAAAGATATGGTTTGGAATTGAAACTTATGTTTAAAACAAAAGCAAAGCATGAGTTTGGAGAATTTGTCTCATCATTTGTAGATGAGACAGAAAAAGAAAACCCACTTTCTGAGGAGAAATTCAAGCCAGCTGCAGAAATTTGCATAAGTAACAAGGAGCCAAATGTCAGTCTCCAAGACAAAGGAGGAAAATGTCTCCAGGGCATGTCAGAGGTCTTCATGGCAGCCCTTCTCATCATAAGCCAGAAGGCCTGGGAGGAAAAAATGGTTTTGTGGACCAGGCCCTGGGCCTTGCTGCTTTGTGCAGTCTCAACACTTGGTGACTTGCATCTAAAAGGGGAAAATATGCAGCTTAGGTAATTGCTACAGAGGGTGCAACTCCCAAGCCTTGATAATTTACATGTGGTGGTGGGCCTGGTTGTGCACAGAAGTCAAGAATTCAGGTCTGGAAACCTCTGCCTAGATTTCAGAAGATGTATGGAAATGTCTGGATGTCCAGGCAGAGGTGTGCTGCTGGGGCAGATCCCCCATGGAGAACCTCTGCTAGGGCAATGTGGAAGGGAAACATGGGGTCAGAGCCCCCATACGGAGTCCCCACTAGATCACTGCCTAGTAGAATTGTGAGAAGAGAGTTCCCCAGATCCCAGAATGGTAAATCCACCAACAGCTTGCACCTTGTGCCTGGAAAAGGTGCAGACAACTCAACGCCAACTCATGAAAGCATCTGGCAGAGAAGCTGTACCCAACAAAGCCATAGAAGCAGAGCTGTCCAAGGCCATGGGAGCCCACCTCTTGTATCAGTGTGACTTGGATGTGAGATATGTAGTCAAAGGAGATCACTTCAGAGCTTTAAGTTTTGACTGCCCCACTTGATTTCAGACTTTCATGGGGCCTACAGACACTCTGTTTTGGCTAATTTCCCCCATTTGGGACAGGTGTATTCACCCAGTGACTGAACCCTCACTGTATTTAGGAAGTAGCTAACTTGCTTTTGATTTTACAGGCTCATAGGCAGACGGGACTTGTTTCAGATGAGACTTTGGACTGTGGACTTTTGAGTTCATTCTGGAATGAGTTAAGACTTCTGGGGACTGTTGGGAAGGCATGATTGTGTTTTGAAATGTGAGAACAAGAGATTTTGGAGGGCCAATGGCAGAATGATATGGTTTGGCTGTGTCTGCACCCAAATCTCATCTTGAATTATAGTTCTCATAATTCCTATGTGTCGTGGGAGGGAGCTGGTGAGAGTTCATTGAGTCATGGGGCGGTTACCTCCTTGTTGTTCTCATAATAGTGAGTTCTCACAGATCTGATGGTTTTATAAGGGGCTTTCTCCTTTTTGCTCTGGACTTCTCCTTGCCACCACCATGTGAAGATGGATGTGTTTGCTTCCCTTATGCCATGATTGTTAGTGTCCTGAGGCCTCCCCAGCCATACTGAACTGTGAGTCAGTTAGACCTCTTTACTTTATAAATTATCCAGTCTTTGATATGTCTTTATTAGCAGCATGAGAACAGACTAATACAGTGTAAACATTAATTGAGGTCAAAGCTGTATTATGAAAAGTTTCAATAACCAAAGGACAAGTTAAATCAATTCAACTTATTTTAAATAAAGGAAAAATAGAAACCTTATTAATTGTTTTCAAAAACTGAAAAGACTGGTGATGGTAAGCTGCTTCCCTATTAATATCAATAAAACAGAATGAAATAAATATCAAAAGATGCAGAAACATATTTCCAATCCACTTCACTGGCAAGTTTAACAAAAGCATAATCCTAGCTGTTCTACAAAGTTAAAGAGTAATCAAATCTGCCTAAAGGCAGCAAGTCAGTACAGGTAACTTGTGGTACCACTTTATACAAACATTGTCCTTCCTTTGCAAATCACAATGGGTATTTGAGTTACATTTGGATGTTCTTCCCCCATGAAATTTGAATCTTTTCAAGTGAAAGTTACAGAAAGTTTTACCCTTACAACGAACTGTTCACAAATAATTCAAGAAACTTCTGAATTTATCATACATACAAAGGACAGAATGGATATCCTCAAAAGTCAGCTTAAACAAATGGTGGTTTGATTATTATAAAATACCCATGTTAAGCAAATTAGACATCGATATATTTTCATAGAGGACCTTATGGTTATATTTGATACATATGATAAATGAGTTTCAAATAAAGCCATTTAATCATCATAAAATGTAAGTTCTGTAACAAAATGCCCTGATGATGCTTAACATTTAAAAGTCCTTGTAAATAACTGCTGTTTCTGTCACAATGACAGACTAGATACTGGTGCTGAGCTTCCTGTATAACTCAATATGCTAGATAAAGTATTTTTTAAAGCCCTGAATGTGTCAATAGATGACAGAAGAGTGAAATATATTCACCACTGAGAGAATGAGAGAATCCAGAGAGATAAGCAGAAGACTAAAGCCAGCTTTCAACTGAGAGCATTTGCCAAAATTTTTTGGCATGACCATTGAATTTTGATGTATCATAGGGCATTAAGGATAGAAGACATAGTGCAAGGCCCACCCAAGCTGGAAAGAGTAATACAATAATCCTTCCAAAATCTGGGATTCCCGCATCTTGGATTTCTAAGTATAAGAAAGAATGAAAATTAAATTCATACCACCCCAGGTACTTGCACAAAAGCTAATTTTCTGGAAGCTTGAAACTAAGTAGAGAGGAAATAAAGCAAATATCTTCTGAGACTACATAAGCAAGAACCATACCCAAAATAGGTAACAGGTCTGCATTCTGAATTGATATTATGACAGAAGCTTAAACACTCAAGCAGAGAATTTAGTTTAATGTGATCCTTCCCTGTTAGTATCTAATGTAAGCTCTCTATATATACGTGTGTGTGTGTGTGTGTATGTGTATATATGTGTGTGTATATATATATGTGTGTGTATACACACATATACATATATATTCAAATGTATTAAAGGAACAAATAAAACCCAACAAGAACAGTAAACTGAGGAGAGTTTTAAGTCAATTGAACTGATAAACACAGAAAGAAAAATGCCAACAAAATAACAGTAAACTGAATCCAGAGATGTAAAAAAAAGAAGATTATGCTCAAATTGTCTTCATCTCAGGAATGCAAGGTAAGTTAATATTCATAAATTGATTATTCTAATTTATCACATTAACTGGTGAAATAAGGATAATTGTATCATTTTTAGTAAGCACAGAGTTCCTTAATTTGACAAAATGTACCTATGTTGAAAAAAATACCAAATAGAATAATTGGTAAATAATTGAAAGCATCCCCTTTAAAGAACAGAGCAAGCTAGCCTTCAGTCAGCATTTCTGTGCAACACTGGGAGGCTGTCAGTGCAGCAAAAAAAAAACAATTAAATTAAATTGAATTAAAAGCATAGGGACTATAAAGGAAGAAAGAAAATTCGTGTTTATTTGCAGATAATCTGATTGCCTATATGAAGAATATACATATAAATTACTAAAACATGTGAGACTGTTAAGGATGTTAGCTAAAAAGTAAAAAACATCAAAAATGAAACACATTTCTACACAATAGCAACAAATGGTCTCAAAAATAATTTTTTAAAGTTACATTATATCATCAAAAAATAAAAATATATGAATAAATCTATATCAAAAGCACACACAAATTACAGATAAAAATATTGACTATCAATATTTAAGGAGGCCTAAACAAATACAGGTATATACCATGTTAATGGATTAGAAGATTCACTCTTATAAAAATAATTCTTTTTGGGGCCGGGCGTGGTGGCTCACGCCCGTATTCCCAGCACTTTGGGAGGCCGAGGCGGGTGGATCACGAGGTCAAGAGATCGAGACCATCCTGGTCAACATGGTGAAACCCCGTCTCTACTAAAAATACAAAAAATTAGCTGGGCACGATGGTGCGTGCCTGTAATCCCAGCTACTCAGGAGGCTGAGGCAGGAGAATTGCCTGAACCCAGGAGCAGAGGTTGCGGTGAGCCGAGATCGTGCCATTGCACTCCAGCCTGGGTAACAAGAGTGAAACTCCGTCTCAAAAAAAAAAAACAAAAACAAAACAAAACAAAATAATAATAATAATAATAATAATTCTTTTCAAAATAACCCATAGATTCAGTGCAAAGGCAAACAACATATAAATGTTGACACTTGACAAGCTGATTTCAAAGTTAATATAGAATACAAAGTCCAAATTTAACCAATATATGCCTGAAAAACAAAACATGAGGGGACCTGTGATACCAAATAAAGGATTACGTGCAAGTCAAGGGGTTCTCAAAACCAAATTCAATTACTTTACAAAACACAAACTTGGTTTTTTATTGTTTTTTACTTTGCTCATCTGTAGCACTGTCTATGCAGTCACTAAGGTATGAAGCCATGAAGTCGTCTTTGACTCTTTTCTTTTACTTTCTTGACCTTCATCCGAAGGCCATCCAGCTGGTCACTGTCTCTTACCTCCAGTCCCTCTTTTCTGTGGCTACTGACACAGTGAAAACACAAGCACTCATCCAGCACTTGCCTCTAATTCTACTATAACCTAACAAGCCTCCCTCCTCCCACTTTCTCATTACTTCTTCCACCAACTACACCAGCTCATTCTTTACCTCCTAATATACCTTTATAACATATGACTGTAATCAAGCCAATGATCTGCTTTAAATTTTCGGTAAGCTCCCTTCTCACCGCCAACAGGATCAAGGTCACACACCGGGCTTTAAAGATCCTTTACACTATCTTTCAGAAATATTTCTTGCCAAAGCATAAGCCTTTACACATCCTTTGCCCTGTCCACTTCCTGTATTCTCATAAAATTCAAGAACTTTCACAGCTTCAGCTTTTACTTAGTTATTTGACTGTAAAGTTTTTCCTCACCTTTTCTCCAGGAAGAAAATTACAGGACTTCAAGATCCAGCTCATATGTCACCTTCCCTGAGACGCCTTCACTATCTCAAACATAATTAATGCATTTCCTCCTCTGTGCTACCATAGCACAGTCAGCCCTCCACATCCACAGATTCAACCAACCAAAGATAGAAAATGTTCAAAAACAAATAAATAAATACAATGGTTAAAAAATACAAATTTTAAAACGACAGTACTACTATTGCTGTTGCATTTATATTGTATTAGGTATTAAATGTAATCTAGAGATGATTTCAAGTATATGAGAGGATTGAGTGGCTTATATTCAAATAGTATGCCATGTCATATATGGCACTAGTCATCCTCAGATTTTACTATATGCAGGGAGTGCTGGAAGTAATCCTCCATGAATACCAAGGGGGATTGTACTTTGTTTACTGAATTTTTATATTGATAGTTAAAATATTTGTTACTTTTTTTCTACTAGATTTTGAAATCCTTTTAGGAAGACAACACATCTTATGTGTGCACTCCCCAAGTATATTCCTGAAACATAGCCTTTGCAAAATATTGCTTGTATTAGTTGAAATCTGAACAGTGCATCACAGTTTACCAAGACCTTACATATGTAATTGTTACATGTTTCATAGACTAGGGATCACTATCCCCACATTACAAATGTGTGAACTTAAACTCTGAAGCATTAAGCAGGTAGACCAAGATAATATAATTAAACAAAACAGCCAGAACTTGCACCTAGGTCTCCTACAGAAAACCCAGTGCTCTTCTAATTCAATTACACCACCTAGATTCATGCTATTCATTTCTATTGGACTTCTTTCTTACTATCATAAAAGCCACAAAAGTGAAACTTCCTTTGGTGATGATTTGTTTGAAAATTTAAACTCATCAAAAAAATACATAAAATCAGTTAAAATAACAAGAAGAGTAGTTTCTTACTAGACAATTAAGAAAAATTAAAGGTTTGTGGAACTGAATTTTATGAAGATAAATAACAATATCCAACTGTTCAAAGTAAAAGGATGTTTTCAAGGATATATTTGAGTAATTAATTAATATAAGGATATGTCTGTTAACATGTCATGTACTTGGTCAAACGCTTTCGGCCAGAACAATTTTCCTGCAGTTTTGTTGCCTACAGTTCTTGTTCTCTCCATTATGAACATTGACTTCAAACTTGACAGAATAGGCTTTCCCTCATCCCAATGTACCAATCTATTTTTCCTGTGGAAAAAAATCAAAACTACATTGAGATACCATCTCACGCCAGTTAGAATGGCGATCATTAAAAAATCTGGAGACAACAGATGCTGGAGAGGATGTGGAGAAATAGGAACACTTTTACACTGTTGGTGGGAGTGTAAATTAGTTCAACCATTGTGGAAGACAGTGTGGCGATTCCTCAAGGACCTAGAAATAGAAATTCCATTTGACCCAGCAATCCCATTACTGGGTATATATCCAAAGGATTATAAATCATTCTACTATAAGGACACATGCACACGAATGTTCACTGCAGCACTGTTTACAATAGCAAAGACCTGGAACCAACCCAAATGCCCATCGATGATAGACTGGACAGGAAAAATGTGGCACATATACACCATGGAATATTATACAGCCATCAAAAACGATGAGTTTGCGTCCTTTGTAGGGACGTGGATGAACCTGCAAACCATCATTCTCAGCAAACTGACACAAGAACACAAAATCAAACACCACATGTTCTCACTCATAGGCGGTGTTGAACAATGGGAACACATGGACACAGGGAGGAGAGCACTATACACGGGGGTCTGTTGGGGGGGAGGGGGAACAGCGGGGGGTGGGGAGTTGGGGAGAGATAGCATGGGGAGAAATGCCACATATAGGTGAAGGGGAGGAAGACAGCAAATCACACTGCCACGTGTGCACCTATGCAACAACCTTGCATGTTTTTCACATGTACCCCAAAACCTAAAATGCAATAATAATAAAAAAAAAATCCTACTGAACAACCTTCAGTTCTGATGGTAATGTGACACTGACATGCTCTGATATGCACATAAGATATCTGCTATTCTCACATACCTTGCTACTCTTTCGGTAGGTTTTTTTTTACTGAAGTGATGAGGTAGGAAGAGAGAGGGGAACTTTCAGGGCTAATTTTGGCAGACAAGGCATGAACTTGCATGACCTGCTTCAGGGCCTATAGTGACTGCCATGATATGAACAAAACCATCAGAAACCCGAGGGTTTATCAAGAGTGACCCCAGGAGAAGTGTGATCACCTTCCCTTTCCTCTCACTGTACAGTGTAAGCCCCCTAGCACTGCAGCTTCTTGGTACCATTTGAAAGGAGCTCTTGCTTCCAATGTCAGAGACACCAGGCTTCTGATCCCTTCATGTCTTGAATAGCCTTAGAGATTTCCAAGCCTCAGAGACTGAGACCCAGGAAAACCAAGGGATGTCCTCAGGGCTACAAACAAATACAGCCAGAGCCAGTACTGGAATTTACATTTCTTTACTACCAGTCTAGTTTGTTTTCTAGTTTTCATACCACTACCCAGATAAGATTATTTTTTAAAAAGCAAAACTTATATTTACTTTGTAAAATCACAGTAGAACAGCAGAAGTAAAAAGAATAGACATTCGTTTCATTCATTTTGCTATTTATTTTTGCTTCTACTGACCCATAAATATAGAAAAAGTGAATTCAGTAGCTTCAAATGTATTTAAGAATAAAGATATAATGTGAAGAAGAAAATTATGCTCTACCAGTCAATGTCGGAGAACATGAGAAACAAGCCAAAATTTTATTTTATTTTATTTTATTACTTTTTTTTAATTTTTTTTGAGATGGAGTCTCACTGTGTCACCCAGGCTGGAGTGCAGTGGAGTGATCTGAGTGATCTCAGTTCACTGCAACCTCCACCTCCCAGGTTCAAGTGATTCTCCTGCCTCTGCCTCAGTCTCTCAAGTAGCTGAGATTACTGGCACTCGCCACCACACCTGGCTAATTTTTGTACTTTTAGTAGATACAGGGTTTTGCCATGTTGGCCAGTCTGGTCTCAAATTCCTAGCCTCAGGTGATCCACCTGCCTCGGCCCTTCAAAGTGCTGGGATTACAGGCATGAGCCACCACACCAGGTCACTAGTTGAAATTTTAAAATCAAGTTGTATGATTTTACTATCAAGCTGCTTACACAGACTACTTCCAAATATCTGCATAAGTAATTACTGGTTACACTCACACTAGCCCATTGCCAAATAACAAAGTCTACAAAGTAGTTACTTAAATGTTGCAGTGCTCCCCACAAAGCATTATATTAATATATTAATCTTCATTTATTTAGAGTAAAGAAAAATTCAGAAAAAATGTATAAGAACACATATTCAGATTATCATAATTTATAGTAGTATCTATTTTCAAATGCTAAATTAAAATAACTTTAGCATGCAATTATGTGATTACTACATAAACAACTATTTATATATGAGCAATCATCTACCTGCAAATGGCAACGTGAAGACTATACTAGGTGAGGCATACTTCTGCAAACCCCAAGGATGAATCTGTTTCCTTCATAATAAGTGTTCAAAAAATGTTTAATGAATTAATGAATATTTGTAATTTAGAGCCATGTGCTCAATCTTAGCTCTGTATAAACATGGATTGTGAATATGTAAGCTCTTCGAATTGATCCAGATGGCAAACAAAATCTGAACCAAAAATTACTGAAATTCTATATATATAGCCAATATCATATTCACACTTTTGTCAACGTGAATTGAAAATTGTCAATATATTTTGAGTGCATTAGGTATATAAGCAAATAGCCAAGAGAACAACACATGGAAAATGTTTATGTTGGTTGCTTCTGGTATCTTTTCAAACAAGATCTATTTGGGGGTTTTAACTTCTGAATTGAAAAGTTCAGAGAACTTAAGATAGGAAAGTGCTTTTAGGTATGGGAAGAAGGAAAGACCTTTATCCCACAAATGATTTCATAAAGATACTCTCTCCACAAATAAGGAGCTGTGATTAAAAATCCTCCACATCTTATATATTTATACTACTGTGAATAAAATTATACAGTGTTTGCAATGTTCCGGAAAAAGTGATGTGTACTTTACAATTACTTAATTCTTATAACAACACCATGAGGATTATAATGTCACCTTTATTTTATAGCTCTGAAAACTGAAATGTAATGGGGTTAAATAACTTGCTGAAAGCCACACATGGTTATTACGTGGGGGTTTAGGAGTAGAACTCATAGTTCTCTCACTCCAAGCCCACGTTTTTAAATAGATCATTATTCTGCCTCCTTGACATCTGAAAAAATAATGTTTAAACAAACTCCAATTTGCAAAATTGTACCCATATTAAAAAAAGAAAGAAAAAGAAAGGCAGACCATGGCAGCACATGGAGTCCAGAGTTTGGATTCAAAATCTGATTCTATCACTGGGAGATAGATGCACACTACCTTGAAACACTTAGTTACAAGTGCCATTCAATACAAAAATAAGACTTAATATTTAGTTTTCGAAGTATACAGTTTTGTGTATGAAGCCCCATGCGACTTCTGAGTTCCATTACATATGCCAGAGATCTGTTCTTACTAGAACTATTTTCATCCTATAATCAATATCCTATAATCAATATCTTCTTTCTGTGTATTAACTCTAGGTCACTAGTTCATCGGTTATTACCGTAACTATTTTCATCCTGGAACAACTGTCTTCTTTCTGTATGTTCACACTTGGTCACTAGTCTGTTCACCCCACAAATCTCTTTCCAAATACAAACATACAGCAGCACAGAGACCTTGATTTAGGTTATTATTTCTTTCACCCATTCCAGACATCAAAACCCAATTATTCCAACCCTGGTGACTGCCTGCCAGCTACGCTGCATTCAGGTCTAGATACATAGTATTTCTTCTCTTGCAACTAAACAATATACATATATAAAAGAAAATTTTCCCCTAGGTCATAGGTAGAAGAGAAGGAGGAAAGAAAAAATGGAAAGCCGTTTTACCAGATTTTGTTCTACCACTGGTTAGTAAATATCACATATGGTATATATTTTGAACTTGCCAGACTTCCTCCTGTTAGGAAACTAGACTAGAGTTCCGAAGTTTATTTGATCCTGTTATTTCTAAAATTTTTCAAACATTTGACCTTAAGCCTTTTAGACAAGTTAGGATTGAATAAGGTGAAGTCATTTAAGTGACTTCACGCCACACATTTGTTTTCTCAAAGGCATTCACACATCATTTACATACATAGTGTACACTGTAAACTGCTTTCCTGAATTTTTTTCAGCTGCATTTGAAAAGATGTTCTTGCACTCTACATGGGCTTATAATCACAAATTCGATGAATACTCACTCAGAGACCAAATTTCAAGTGTGAAACAACACGTGACCACACAAAATGCCAGAGCTGGTGCCGGCCAACAGGGCGCTAATGACTAAATTCTACCTACATCCAACCCAGCCCCTGTCTTAATGGACATGGGAAGCCTGCTATCACAATGCATATACTCAGGGTTACACACGGCATTGTCTCCCCTACACTGTTCAGCCTCAAATATGTCTCTAATACTATTAAAATTAGTCACTCGAGTTTTTGTTTGTTTCATCCATAAGTAGGTGTTTCATTCTCAACTTCTCACGCTGAGAGAATGCTCTCAAGAGGGAGGAGGCCGTGCACTACACTCCACGTGATTATAAAATACTGGTCTTACTATGACAACACGGTACATGGCTTATAAAAATGCAAGAACACTGAAAACAAGATGCATTCTCAACAAAGAAATCACAATGGATGGAGGTCCACCACCAAGTAAATGGACAGTCTCACTACATTTGTGCTGGCTGCAGAGCCAAATATGAGAGATTTGAAAAAGAAAGTCATCTGAAATATAGAACCTCGAGCTCGAGCCCTCACCTGTTTTCCTCACATGTCCAGAAGGGGTAATAATGTTAATTGATGGGGATATGGTGAAGACAGGAGACTCTATATTTTTAATGCAAAAATGTAAACTATGTTATTATGATGTGAGTTATGAAGCAACTTCCTAGATATGTGAGGACTTGAGATGGCTGAGGACTCATCCCTTCTCGAATGTTCTCCATTTGGTGTCTCCTAGTTATTCATGGTGTTCCTCCCTGGGGTATTTGAAAGGTTTTAACTTTCATGCAGTGAGGCGTATACTTAATTACCTTTAATCTGAATACGAAACGCAAAATACCATAAGCCTCAACTATTAGGTATTCGTGCTCAGAAAAGATCAGGGCAGAGAACAGAGTTCCATCTTCTCTGAATGATCAATCGGAAAAGATGAGTGACCATCAGATTGACCAAACTGAGCTAATGACAACATCGTTTCCAACACTTTACAAGAACCTGAGATTATCCCAATAAACTCTTCAAATACACTCAGAGCCAGGGAAGAGAGCTCAGAAGACACTTACAGCAGCAACCAGGCCAGGAGCTACCAGAGGTGACTCTGTGGTACACAATCTATGTGCTGACAGTTTAACATAGACGAGAAATGTAAGGAATGAGGGAACTATTCCACCCTTTTACCCCTCCATCTCTGCCTCCCTCATCACACAAATTAAACGTCATCAATAGAAAGGTCAACAACACAGAATATTTAAAATGCTGAGAGTAAATATATGGCTTTTATTGCTGAGAGTAAATATATGGCTTTTATCTTTACAAGTCGGGGAGAACTCCGTAAGAACTCTCCTGACTTGTAAAATGGTACAACGTGTTAAAAACTGTTGAAGTCTTTTTTAAACGCTGAGTTGAATGCTTCGAGTATGCATACCAATCATAAAACTAGATTTGGATTGGAAAAAAATAATATAGAGTATTTCTGACTCATTTAATATATGGTTTCAACTTTTTAGAATTATTACCATTCAAGAGAGTTCTTTTAAAAAATATAATGGATAGCAACTTTTTTTAGCTTAAACTCTAAATATAAGTTGCAGAAGAGCTGAGTAAGATAAACACTTCTTTGCTTCACTTTCTGGATTTCAATTAACACCTAATTAACTAGAGTTCTTAATACAAATATGTAGTTGAGCTCTTTAGAACAGCCTGACAGGATTAGCACACATTCTGTAAGGAGCTGACAGAACAGGCAGTCCATTAGCCAGTCCACAATATCTCCAAGTCCAATAGTCAGCACTGCATTTTTAGAGCTGACAATGGCAAGAATGAAATAAATAAGCAAGGGATTCCCTCCTCCTGCTTTCTGGAAAAGAACATCGTCTATGTCATTCATTCCATAGCTTTGAGGTTATATATTTTTTAAGTTTTCCTCCTCAAGTATTAGTATTCAATAGATAATCAAAGGCAAAACACGAAAGCCATATTGCTAAATCATTCCGCTGTATCCAGGGTTGGGGAGAGGGCTCTTCACTCCTCAATTTAGGAAGGATAAGTCCACAATTAATTCCAGATCCTGGAATATGAAAGAACTGAAAGAGGTTTCCAAACTCCCCTCATCCTGAGGATGAGGAAATCCTACATCCTCAGGAACTTTGCCAGGCCTTTGAGCCCTGGCCTAAGTCTGAGCTCAAGAGGCTGCAGGGGGGGAGTTCTCACAGTTTAGGGGAGCAGCGTGGCTCCCCACCCCCACCACTTCCCTAGACACCAGATGGTCTCAGCAGGATGTGCAATGCCTCATTTTAAATGGATTATTTGCCTCGTCTTCTCTAGCATTCTTAGAAAAGCTTAAGGAGGGTCCTAGTTTTAAATATTTTAAGCAGATGGATCTAAGGCACTATTAGAATAAGTAATATGAAAAAAACGAATGATGGTAAATTATCAGCACTTGATACTACCTGCCTGAGTTCCAGAAGAATTTAACGGCTAACCTCTTTTCTGTAAACGATCCTGTCAAGGCCTCAATGACTGAAAGGTCTGAAGGATGATAAAGGTGACTAATAGCCATAAGAAGGTTTGCAAAGAATATAGTTTTAACTATTGGCAAGTAAGTCTCAATTTTACATGAGAGAAATTTGCTAAGATGTTCAAAAATAGGATTCCTGCATACACAATGGGGGAAGACAATATGGTTTCTGAAGGAGGAACCATACATGGTTTATATTAGGCTTTCATAGAAAAGGAAACTGTTGGCCAGGTGCTCACACCTATAATGCCAGCACTTTGGGAGGTCAAGGTGGGCGAACCACTTGGTTCAGGAGTTCGAGACCAGCCTGGGCAACATGTGAAACCCTGTTTCTAAAAAAAAAAAAAAAAAAAAAAAAAATTAGCTGAGCATGGTGGCATGCACCTCTACATAGTCCCAGATGCTCCAGAGGCTGAGGTGGGAGGGTTGCTTGAGCCTAGGAAGTCAAGGCTACAGTGAGCCAAGATCGTACCACTGCACTCCATCCTGGGTGACAGAGTGAGATCCTGTCTCAAAAAAATTTTTTTTTTAAAAAAGGAAGCCATCCTCAGGGTAAAAGGAAAGCAGTGGAATTATATGTTAACTTTTTCAAAAAGCCTTTGCTGGGCTGTACACATATGAACTGTTTCACCTTGGTCTAAGGAGGCCTACACTGAGTCAAGTAGGTTGACTGAGCACGTACTTGAATTAAGAATTGTATTCATTATTACATTGACTAGCTAAGAGAAGGAGTTCCACTTAGGTTTTGAATTTGCAAATGACACTATCCTTTTCAGAAGCAAAATGTGGGAGGATCTTAGGAGACTATGTAAACAAACAGAAAGAAAAAGAAATGAAAAGCCTTTGACCTTGCTTAGTCTGAGGGAATGTAGTTAAGAAAAAAAATAATCTATCTTTTTCATACCTAATCACAGTAACTGCCATCATGGGCCAAATATGGATGTGGGCCCTCAAGACAAGATCTAAGGAATTACTATTGGCAAACGAGCAGCCGAATTTGAGTGTACGGAATATAATGCCTTATCCATCCCTTTTACAAACACTGCATTTTGGCCACTTCTGAGTTAGCACCAAAGGTAAGAAGAGAAAAAAAATTCAAGATCTGAGGAATGAAAATTAAACAGAAGAAACTGATTAGGAGAAGCAGCTCTATGAAATGCATTTTTAAATGACAGTGAAGCAGTCTAGAGAGCACGACTTAAGAAATCAGTGTTCAGATACCTAAAATTGTGACGGAATAAAGATATGGGGCCAAAAGAATGAGGCAATGTTACCTTGAAACTATAAACTGAGAAAAATTATCACAAGCATACTAGGACACTGTGGACACCAGACAGAAAAGCAGAAAGAATTTTCTAAAATGCCATAAGTCTATTTCTATATAGACAGGCTTGCAGATGCTCCTCTAAAGGCAAATTTAACCTTGCAAGGCACTGACCTTTAATCATGCTTGAGTTTATTATTATTATTCACGATTAGGAGTTATTTACTCAGAAGCTTCTAGGCAGAAAGTCTTTTTTCAGGAGTTCACAAATGTCTACAGAGCATAAGGATATTATCCTTCATAAACTTTCTACTCTGTCAATTCTATACACCTCTACTTTTCATTCAAAATACTAATTTCTTCCATTTCTCCTATTAGATATTCTATTTTCAGTTGCCTGAGCTTTCCTAATATTCCCTTAAACACAAAAAAAGGAAAGAAAGAAGAAGGGGAAGAAGGGGAGGAAGGAAAAAAACAAGGAAGGGAAGAAGAGAAGGAGAAGGAAGGGTATGTGTTAATACCCAGTTAGATCATCAGGCATCTGCTTTTCCACGTAATCTGTACACGTATTTGGCAGAAGATTAACTTACAAACTGAATTCACCCAGGCTCTTCACAGATATTAGCACTCAGATTAACACTTATTTCTATAGTATGCCAATGAAACAGGACACCTCTGTCTCTGCTCTGGAATGAGCTCCTGCATCATCAGCTTCCCAGTGTCCCTTGCGACCCTCCTGACCTAGAGAGTAAGATCAATCTGATGGCATATTCAGATGATTGTCTACTGCACTGATGAAAGACAGCCAGACATTCCTCAGAATTATCTGCATCTTTGTGTATATCTACTTACTAGAGAAATAAAGAACCTATATTTTGTCCTAATGGATTTGGCTGTATAAATATCTCTGCAGCTGTGCTGCACTGACTCAACTACTACCGCTTATACCGATAATGTCTTTCTAAATCAAAATTCTATCAAATTAACACAAGGATTCCTTTCTGCCCTACAATTTCATGAACTTGAAACCAAATTCTGATAGCTAAACAAATTGTATTCTATTTCACAAATGTGTTGGCGATAATGCAATTTTTAAAGTTGTGATTGAGAAACATATCTCATTGGGTAACACACATTTGATCTTGTTTAGAAAAAAAGTTTGTAAATGGCAGTATTAACAGTCTACAGATATTGAAAAGGTATTAAGAACATATTAAATTCCTAAAAGTGGTAATCCATCCCTGTAGTAAACATTAAAAACCAATTATGATCTCTGTCTTTAGGGGTTTGGGTTTGGAAAATATGAAACTATGTCTTCACTTCACGCATATCAGATATGCAAGTAACTGCATCTCTATTAATCTGGACTCCCAGTAAACCTGGACTAATTTCTATTGTTATCATCTCAATTAAAGCCTCCAAAAGGTCAACTAAGAATGCAGTGTAATTGTTCACAGCCAGACTTCACAGCCAGGAAACTTGGAATCAAGTTCTGGGTAATCTTAACAAAGACATGTGACCTCACTGGGCCTCTGTTTTCCTCTCTGTATAATGGGAAGACTAACAAACTCTACCATATGGGGCTGTTATGAACACCAGCACTCAAAAGGGCTTTAAAACCACAAAGCCATGATTGTCATTGTGATATCAAGCCTCTGTATACTTTGAGGAATATGAAGACCCCTGTTAGAGCAGTTCAGAAAGAGCCCTTTATTTCATGGGCCATGCCCTCCATGGGGACTAAGTAAGTCCCCAACTTCCTCATTTCAGTGACCTTTTTTTTTTTTCACTCCGCCTTGGGATTTCAATGTATTATTTCATTTTTTTCCTGTGATTGCAACTTTGATTTGACTTTCCCACTGCTAAAACGGAGGCACTAAAATTTTGCCCGTCTTTAGCCAAGATGGTAAACTGAAGCCTACATTCAAAAGCAGGGTAGATGATTTTAAAAGGGATCTCACATTCTGTGCATACTTCTTCACCTTCCACTTAGGCCATTCTTATTTCTCTCTCATTACACACACACGCGCGCGCATGCCTGTGAACACACATACATGTGTGCACTGGTATACCTCTTCTGCTCAAAAACAGGGAAGAAATAAGATTAGGGTAATAATCCTTTGAACGTTGGTTTTGTGGCTGCTTTACTTTCACCACTATATTAAAAAATAAACCAGCATCAAAGGGGAAACAAAAAGTAAATACTATTAAAGTGTTTTTTTTCCTTCCCTACATGTTTATCTGCTGAGGAAACTAAACATTAATGTCTGAGGTGTGTTTCAATACACATGGTGCAAATACTTACCTGCTTGAATCTTTCACAAAACAGGGTATCAAAGCAGATGTTTTCCTAGACAGTCTTTTGAAAGAATGTACTTCATCTCTACCTTACCACAAACAAGAAAACGCACAATTTTCAGCAAGTTACAACATTATTCAAAAGCAATTTCTTAACAAAAGGTACATTTAAGGTGTTGTATAGAGCAGATTCTGAATGCCCAGCCACTAGTCACCCACCACAGCAATCAGCGTCTCCTTGTCTAAACCATCAGGAGTGGCCCAAGAAACTTTTAGAGGGAAAACAGATATAGTTGTTAGAAGTGACAGCAGGGAACTGATCAGCAAAATTAAATTAAATCAGAATTCTGAGTTCCAGCCTTACAGGCTCCTGCTAAACTACTCTGAGTTTTGAGTAACTGGTTGCATTTAAGGGTGTACCGAGAAAGACGTGATAATGTGAACACAACACACGTACCCTTTTGTCAAAACAATGCGTCAGCAAAGGTAAAAATTAACTAGGGAGTTTCCAGCATTTTTCTTCATTGTGTACACCTCTCCTTCCTCCAGGCCCAAGAGAGGGTGAATAATGTTTATCTAGTTATGGAAGGGAAGAAAATCCAGTCACAGACAGAGTAACCCCGCACGGAATCTGGAGAACCCTAGATATCTTTGACTTTGTCCACTCCCTTCCTCTACGCTTCGCTAACGCCCACACCTCTTGCGACGCGACCCAACGTGCCTTCCGCTAACAAATCGCTCCACTAGGTTAGCCCCAACCACAGTGTAACCTTTCCGAAGTTAGTCGTTCGTCCACACTGAGCGCGGATGACCTCAGCCACAACCCAATAGAGCAAGAAACCAGGAGCCTGGCCAGGAGCCGCGGCCAGCGCTGAGCGTCCCCGGGCGCGGCGCTCACGTGGTAGCTGCCCCGGGCACGTGCGTCTCCGACCTTAGGCGGCGAGAGGGAAGCGCCGCCCTCCGCGGGAGAGGCTGGCAGAGACATCAGACGCGTGGAAGGGAGGGGAAGGACCTGGGACACGCAAGGACCCTGCGAGGCGAGAAGCCGAGCTTCAAGCAGTGCCGGTCTAACTGCGGTTCCCTGGGGTGTTCGCAGGAAGGAAGACGCAAGTTTGAATGGGGTAGCAACTTAAAAACATTTTTTTCCCAGTTTATTTTAAATGGGCAAATGCGTCAGAATCCTATCTAGAAGTGAGTTCTTCCGAGATTGTCACAATCTCCTTCTAGCCTGGAACCCACACTTGAAATTCCTGACAAAAGAGGGAGCCAAGGTGTCCCGAGGTAGCAATGCCATCCTCCTGTATCTTTTGGGGAACCTGCCCACTCGGTCTCGGACAAGCGCTGAGAAACCGCGCCCTGGGTTGGGGGGGGGTGGAAGACGAGAGAGACAGAGAAGGTGGTGTCCCTTCCAGATGCATAAATCCCGCTGAGTGTTGGAATTAAAAACCTACAGCAGCCAGCTATATTTATGAATTGTTCCGTTTTGCTGGGCGAGGGGAGACGGATCAGAAACTCTAGGGCGTTTTTCCCAAACTGGGAGATGGGAGCTTGGCAGTGGATCCCATTAGCACAGAACTCTTAGTCAACTGAGGCTGCAGCGGCTGCCACTTGGGGGTGGCGAAGGGGAGAGAAGGAGGGGCAGCAGAGGGGCTGACGGGAGGGATGGAAACAGGTGAGCTCCCACCGCCACCCATCGGAAACCCAGAGCAGTGGCCCCCGGCACGCCACCGTCCCAACCTGGATGGCCACTTACCGGCTTTACACGGGTCCTTGTAATCTATAGTCTCTGTTTTATCCTCTTCGTTCCCATCAGAAGTGTAATCATAATCGAGGCCAGCGCAGACCCATAACTCCCGGTGGAAAACAATCCCCGAGGCCACCAGCCACAAGAGCATCCTCGGGTAAAGCGTTTCCCACCCCATCCTCCTCCCTCGGAGGAAAAGGAGGGGACGGGACCCGGAGGTTAGGCGGCCGCGGTCCGCGCTGAGGTGCGGGGCTTGGGGCACCGGCACTCTTCTCCCCACCTGGAGGCCCCTCGGTGGGACCGGGGTGCTCAGGTGTCCGGAGACACGTGGATGCCTCCGGGACAGTAGGGAGGGGGAGCACTGCCTGTTACCCCCAGTCGCAGGGAGAAGTTGGCCAGGGGCCCGCGGGTGGGCGGAGGGCAGGTAAGGAGCTCGGCACTCGCAGGCGGGGAGGGCGGCTGCAGGCAAACTCGGCTCTTGCGGCGCGGGCGCTCGCAGCCTGCCAGGTCGTCCTTCTGGCCGCCGAACTTCTCGCGGCCGCGGGTCGGCGAGCGGCGCCCCGCGGGTTAGCCGCCACCAGAGCTCGGGCTCCCGCGCCGCGTCCCCGCTGCTGCCAGGACTCCGCGGCCGAGCGCGAGCCGCCGCCGCCCGAGCCCAAAGCCGCCGCCGCCGCCGCTCCGGGAAGATGAATCCGGTCTGCACATCAGCACATCTGAACTGAAAGGGGAGACCGAGAAAGGGGGTGGGGGGCAGGCATTTCTACGCCGCGAGACCTTAAAAGCCTACAGAAGCCAGCAAAGCAACTGACGGCAAAAGAGCAAAAGTGTGAGGATTTGGGGATGCACTGTTTGCCTTCCCCCGCCAGCCTGTCTTTTTACCCTCTTCCTAACTTGAAAAAAAAAAAATATTCGCAGCATCTAACCCAATCAGTTGCATCCTGCTTACTTATTCATACAATCAGGGTCAGGATCCGGGCCACAGCCTCCTCTCTTGACTTCTTTTGATAGCCTTAGACAAACAAACAGACAGGAGCGCGCTGACAATTCAATTTACATTTTACCAAAGATAAAATGAATATATATTATGCATCTGTGCCCGCTAACAGCAATTAATAGATGATGTACGTGTCAGCTGAGAGTGCCAGACAGGGGGTGGCGCGAAGGATCGTGATAACTTAGCTGCAAATCCCTATTTCCCCTCCCCCCAAATAAACAGCGAGTGTGTGTTTCTTTCCTTTGCTGCTGTTTAACCTTAGAGCAGCGCAGGAATGAAGGAAAAGTGTCCGAGTCTTCGCGATTTTGGTAAGAAAATAAACAGACTACTGTAAAAGTCTCCAAACCAGCAAAGTTTTGCTAAGAACTAAGATCCTCAGAACTGCAATTTAAAGAAAAAAAAAAATCCAAAATCGAGTTACAGATTGCAGCAGCAGGAAACGCTAAGACCTTGCTGATGGGCTGGCGCTGTGGCTCACGTGGGCGCAGGAAGGGAAGTTGGATGGAATACTCGGGAAGCAAATTTTCTATGACAGTTCTGGCGCCCATGAGCAGAGTTGCTCAGTATCCTTCGGCTTCAGTTGTTTTACTTCTTCAGAGGAGAGGGTGTAAAACCTGGCAGGAGGGTCAGCGAGGTAAACCACATGTCAGCCGAGCAGACTCAAGACAAACACAGGTTGTGGGAAATTGGGGAGGAAAAAATCAGAGGAAATCTCTGCAAAACCCCTGTTGTGAGCAATTCCAAGGTTTCCCCACATCTGCAAGCAGTTTCCAAAATAGGTGAGATGACTTCTCCCCCAACAAGCTTCCAAGGGACTGGTGATTGGGAGGTTTCCTTTTCCAACTAAATCTTTTCCAACTAAACTGTCACTTTAGCAAGGACTTGCTAAAAAAGAAAAAAAAAAAACATTGTATTTTTATTTGACTAGTGTTCCCCCATTCAAGTTATCATCTAGAGGAAAATATGAAGGTAACCACACACACACACACACACACACACACACTCCTTTGACATCTTTGGTTTGGAAGATTTTCCTGGGTTTTGTTCATGTTTATTAGAGAAAAGTAAGAACCCAATCTTGAGGAAGTACCAACCATTTTCAACTTAAACTAAACGTATAGGAAGGCTAGGTGAAACTGAACTGATCCAATGTTCTTTGCAAAACTGGGTCTTTCTCAGAGGCCACTGCAATGATGGAGCCTCCCTTCCGTAGATCTTAAACTCTGAATGCCCAGGATACAGAGCAGAAGTAGATTTTTTTATATCACATGTTCAATAAGCAGGTAGAGTCGTCTGATTTTGAAACCTCTTGCTGAGTCATTCTCAAATTCTCCTAGCCATCAAAAAAAAAAGTTTGCATAATTAATAATACTGTTGCCCTAGTGCAGGGCTCAAGAAGAATGTATCCTGCTTAGCACATCTGAAAGCCCAGAAAATGCAAATGTCGTCTAGAGGATTCCTGCTCTTCAGCTGCTGACAGTGTCCTCATTCCCTACCCCAAAACCTTAAAAATATCCCTTGTTAATCTAAAGGCCTGCAAACATCTCCTTAGACTATTTTATCATGTGTAAATTTGCAAGAGTTTTTACCTAGGGTTTACCTAAACATCACTTACTATGCAGAATAAGTACGATTTTTTCATTGGTTTTGGGGGAAAAAGTACTGTATAGGGATATCAGCCTCATTATGTATAATGACACCTTTTTTTTTTTTTTTTTACAGATATTCATTACCTGGTTTTATAATTTTATAAATTTGTAGTCCAGAGAGTTAAAATGATTAACATAATAGAACCTCAAGTCAAAATATAGGAATATTTCTTTATAGCTAATATACTTGCAGAGAATACTTACAATACCTAGGCTTAATCCCTATTTATTTTTAAATATTAAATCTAACTCTAGGTTTGTAATAATAAAATTCATTTTTTTCTATAAACTAATTTTGTCTCTATAGTTTCTATTATTACAAACCAAAAATAGATTTTTCCCTGTCCATGAAAGAAACATAAATTCACAAGAATATGTTTATGAGCAGAGAGTTGATTGCTCTGTCATAGTATAGCTGCAGACACGCAGTAGATGAATTCAATCTCCTTAGGAAGACAAAAAGGAGAAATTGATTCCCTCAGTAAGACATGTGCTGATGTCCTTGCTTCTAGCTGGCGATCTCTCTTGATCGACATTGCCACCTGCAGCAGGACCCCATCACTCTCAGCAATGATAGGGAATGAAGCCACCCAAGAGGGCCGCAAAAGGCAAGCTTTATTCCAATTGGAATATTACATTGGAAATACCAATTAAAATAACCTTCTCTTGTAGAAAATATCAATTAGACATGTATACTTTCTAATCTAGATTTGTGCAAAGTTAGATGTGATCATTTTGTGTTACAAAACCAAGTAATACATGAAAGAACATATTTCCCTCTTGTCCCTTGTGAAAAAAATAATAAATCAGACATAAATAGGATGTGAGTTTTCCTCTTCCCTCTGGGCTCGCTCCCTCCTCTGAACTAAAAACTGTTAACTTGTTAACCAAATAGCATCTATATAGATTGACTTCTCAAAAACAGCAAGTATTAGCAATTTCATATTACTTCAAATCTTTAAAAATCCTTCTTTGTGTTAATGCTACTGTTATTCTGAATGAACCCATATGCGATTCAGTCAAATACTTTTAAGTGAAGAGATGATTCTTAGAGCCTCAATGGACTTTGACTTCCACATTTTCTTTTTTTTTAATCTTTCATTCTAGGATTTTTATACTGCTATATATGTATATATGTACATATATGTATATATCACTACTGAAGAATGCTCCCAACTCTTCAGTATTAGGATGACCCTACAGCATTCAAAATCTGCCCTTATTGCTATTTCCTAAATAATAAAAAAAAGTATCTGAGAAAGAATGAAAAAAGTAAGCACAGAGCCATATTTGCTTCATTCACAAAGGTGTGCAAGAAAGTTTTGTTTGTTAAGAAAAGGCATACGCTTCCCCAGGAAATAAAAGGAGTCTTCCTTCTGCAATGGATTTAAGATTCTAATCTGAGTAGGGGGCCCCTAAAGGGAATTTCTGGTTATTCTTTAGTCATTTACTGTACTAGTCTTCTCTCTACCATGCCCTTCCTGTGGGGCACAGAGATGCCCTTCATTTTTAAAGCTTTTAGCTACTTCAGGCCATTTAACTCTTACTTTCACCCCATTCTGATGTGACTCTCTACTGGATACATACAGCTTTATTCTATGAACTTTCCTTCAATTCTATATGGCATTGCCTAATTCTATAGTTCAGTGACCCAAAGTGTGGTGCTTAAACTGGTGAGAGTACATAAAGTCATTTTAGGCAATGCAGTAATAAACTACATATGGATGTGTATATGTATCAGAAAAAATGGTTATTGAATTTGCCTTTGCATATATAGTTCTTACAAGGATGCTTAAGATAAAAAACAAGCCACTTGGTTTGTGAAATTAAGCCAGTAACGAAGGTAGCATGGGAAGGTTAACTAATGTTTGATAAACACTGATCTAGTTCAGCTCCTGTCCTCCGCTACACCACACTGCCTGTGGGTTCTTGCCATTTGCCTCCTCCAACACACCTGTCCCACAGTGGATTCCTTCTCTTATCTGCTTATCACTCATTTTCACTTCCAGTCCTTCAACACAAAAGGGCTATGTCTGGACAGGGAAACCACATGTATTTATTGTTGGCACTTTGAGTTGTTTGCTGTTTCTGGCATTACTTACTGTATCACTCTTCAGAATATCCACCGACCACCGACTTGTGTATTCAAAAACCATATATAATTGTTTAATGACATCCAGAAATGATTGTATTCTTCCTTTGGGCAACAGCTTGACCAAAGTGAAATGAGGGCAATGGAATGGAACAAGAAGGGGGTCTTCCGATTTCCAACCTAATGGGACTCAAAGACTTGAGTCCACTAGTAAGCTTTCAATTACGTAACTTCTGCTCCTTTGCTGAATCTCACTGTTGTCCCTTGAACACCTAGCTAAGGAGGCACAAGAGTATGGAGCTTGGAAATGGACCTGCACTGCAATTTTCAGGTCTCTACTTTCTAGCTTGGTAACTTTGGACCCGCTTTTGTAATCTCAAGTGTCCTCAGTTTTCTCATTCATAAAATGGACATAATTTTAGGGCTAGGGATATTACATAGCGTTATTACAGAGAATAAGTTAATTAATATATGTGATATGTTTTATAGTTCCTCGCATACAAAACATATACTAGTTCCTAGTACATAAAAATTTTTGGTAACTGTTTGCTATTATTATCAATTTAAGTGAGTCAAATTATTTCCAGTCCCTCTAGCTACGTTATTTGAAAAGAGGCTTCTCTTTCTTCACTTGACCTAAAACAAAATAACTCATTCAAAGTTATGCTGGAGAGAGGTGATGAACAAATCAGTTAAGAGCCAGCATTCAGCCACAAAAAAACATAGACTTGATAGTTACTTTCCCATTCAGTAGCTATCTTGTTGCCTTGAGCAAATTACTCCCCTAGTTACATTCTTCTGGTTTTTGAAACAGAAGTGAAATACCCAATAGGGTTAAACTGAGAATTAGGTAAAATTGTGCACATAATGTACTCCCTAGCAGATGTAAGCTAGCAACAGTCAAAAAAATTTGGTTATTATTATTAATTGGTATTTTTTTTAGTGATCGCCAAAATCTATACATAGTTTTTTCCACTGGCAGGCAAGAAATTCAGCATGCACACACAAACACACGCACACACAAAGCTGGTTACAGATTAAATAAAACTTGGATAATTTTATTTGAAAAAAATCCGCTAATAATACAAAACCTCTCAAACTGAAATAAACATTACTGGTGGTGTTTATAAATTCCCCTATAATATAGTGACTGACATTAGAATTCCTCTCATCTGGCCATTTTCTGTCCCCTTTATTTGGCTAATATATTACTGTTTTCATATTTTTATATTATGAGCATAAGGTCCATCTCTCAACATTTCCTAAGCAATTGCCCTATAAAATGAAATTTGTATCTTATTTTACTTACTTCATAGGTGATTAAAAAATAGACTTCAAAACCTTGTGATGGATTGTATTATGTACTTCCAATGCAATGAGAATAATTTAATTTTAAAACTAAAATAATGGAGTATTATCAGCTTCTTGGAAGAAAAGAATACCCAGCTCCCTAAGTCACATTATCCAAGTTAGTCACTTGCCAAAGTTTTTACGGTCTTAAGCAATTTTAAAGATGGGGAATAGGAGTTGAAATGAGTGAGTGATTCATGGACATATTACAGTCACCTTCTAACCCCTGACCCTCCACTGGCTTCTTTGGCTGGCGGCTCATAGGGAGCCTGCAGTTCTGCTAATCTTGCTGACAGGTGCTGGGCAGTGGAGAGCTAAATGCCCGACAGAGGCCAAGGGCCTCCATCCCCAGCTAAAGCCCATTCTTCCTTCCAGCCTGGCTGCATTGTATCCGTCCTCACTCCCTGAGTGATATTCTACAAAGAAGTCCCTCTACTCTGCCTTGCATTCAAGTTGTCCATCCAGCCACATCTTTTCCATAAATGAATCCCATGAAATAATTTGTACATATGAGATGCAAAAAAATTTTGTCCATAATTTTTTATGGACAAAAATAAAATTAACTCAAATTTGTAATCTAAGTAACATTCCAAAAGATTCCATTACTGGAAACATTGAATACTAGAATGGTAGTGAAAATTAATTTTAAAAATCTATACATTCAGTATAAAAGCAGGTTTTAGGGTCAGAAAACGTGTTTAAGTCCATTTGCTCTACTTGTTAGATGTCTTTAGACACTTATCCTTTCTTAGCTCAACTTTTTCACCTTTAAAATAAAATGCTTACCTCATATGGTTATTTTGCAATGAAAACACATTAAGTATGTAAATCACTTTGCCTGCATCCTGGCTCGTGAAGGGACCCAATAGGATGAAACCCTCTCCTCCCCTTCTGCCCACTGATAAGGAATTCCAGAGCACCAGCAATCCAATCTGAAAGGACACTTGTAATAAGTATTTATGAAACTTGTAATAAGTATTCATGAAACAGTTGAGAAAAGCAAGATTTTTTCCTTGGCAGGTGAAAAAGGATTGTGAAGAAAGCAGAAAAGAAAGTAGAAGGTTTAAATTCCTAACAGGACTCATTCACTTCAGGATTTCATCTCACCTTTCCATTTCCACCCATAAATAACTAAATGTCCTGATAGTAGTAATGCCATGTTGCTAACTTTATTAATTTACCTTCACAAAATAAACCTTGTGAAAGTAAGTTGATAAAATAAATTTTGTTCTGGATCTATGAGAATAAATATCTCTTAGTAATCAGTAAATAAAAACACAGTGTGCTGAGATGAGTTAAACTGAAAAGGCTGATACTGTTTACTGACCTCTTGGTTACGTTGTTGGATAATCGGTTGGCATAAATTTAAAACTTGTGTGATTTCATTTTTTATGATGCATTGTAAAATCACCAAGTTATTTTATAACTTATTTAACTCTATTCATAATAGGCAGCTGCACTTGAACACTAGTTTTTCTGTATTTCTGAACTCCCTATTATGCTCTGTGCTTAGTTCCGGGACCCAGCCAAATTTATTTTGTAAGCTGCACTGGGCTTTCAGGTGGCAATAATTAATGACCTTGGCCTTCATCTTCCAGCATTATAACTCACTTTGGGTGGCTTTTCCAACCACTAAAGCAATAGTTTTGCACTATAAAACCAGCCTCCAATCAATATGAAACATCAGAAGTGTGTTTATTTATATATTTATTGCTTTTTCTCTCCAAAGCACTTTAACGACATTAACTAATGGTCCCTAAAATAGGTGAAGATGGTTTGCTCTAGGCTCACGGCACCAACTCTAAAAGCCCAAGACACTGAAGGTGGCTACAACTCAGAAGGAACAATTTCCTTCATGGTTTTCTTCTTCCTCACCTCCTGGGGAAATAATTCATTCATATTTACTCTGGGTCTGACAACCAAAAAAGAAAAAAAAAGAAAGAAAGAAGAGAGAAAGAAAGAGATCTTGAAAACAGAGAGGAGCAGCACAGTTGGGCCGGGGATGTCAACCATCTTAACAGTGGATTCCCACTGTCTCACAGGTCAGTAGATCACTAGCACATCCACGGTGCTTATGCCAGGGTACACAGGAGACTGGGTTATCAAGAGCTAATTACTCAGACAAGGTTTTGATCCTCAATTATCTAGCTATTTCAGATGAAAACGGGTGTGGTGTTTTAATTTTTCCTAACAAGAAAGTGCTGACATATCTGGATAACTTCCTCAGTTTTCTGCTTTAGTGCGTGTGTATTCAACAGAAGGTTATACCGGTGCCTTCTAAATTATTACCACTCCTCTAAAAACACCACCACTTGTGAGTTGAGGTCACAGGTCATCTGTGAGTCTGAGCCTCATATCTCACACTTCACTATTAAGTATTCTGCTTGTCACATAAAAGCAGAGCGTTGCTATCTTTTTTTCTCTCGCGCACAGCTCTTTAGAATATTAAAAAGTCTGCTCATTCATTTTGATTCCAATATCAACATTAAAAGTAATTATATCCTTTGCTAGAATAATTATTTTTTACTACAGCTCTCATTTGAAAATAAAACACTTTAATAATTTCAAGGAATTATAAAAGATTGAAACATTTCTAGAAAACCTGTAAAAATTGGCTGGTTCTTCTTTGTTTTCTTTCTCTGTAGTAACAATTGCTATGAGAAATGGAAATTATCATGTGTTTGGCTTTAAAATCAATGCAAAGCTTATGGCTTACTCTTTTAAAACCATGAGACCACATGCAGAGAACCTGAAGCTGTTTTCTCTTAATTACTAGTGAAACAGGAAAGCAATTAGTAGAGCAATTAATTCAATATGTAGTGAGACATTTTATTAGCCATTTTTATTCTAATACCATAAATAAATGCTTCCTTTCACAGGACATACCCAGAAAAAATAAATAAAATTATCATGAAGTAAGGAGCACTTCATAAAATTAAGATCATTAACATGTCTGTTAATGATCTTAACTATATAAAAGCATGATTCTGTGGATCAGTTATAACGCCCATTCTTCCAACTTCTATTCTTCCCCAATTAAATTAAATTAAATTAAAATTGCTCCTATCTAAATCAACATTTACTGCTTTGACCTCAGTATCTGACTTATTGCTAATAAATAGTTTCCCTCAAATAATAAATATCAAAGTGAATAATGTGATCATAAATTTTAATTTAGTGAAATAGAATTGATTTTATTACAAAATTAGTTGCTTCTTCTTTCAAATATCAAGCACTATAGGCTAAAGAAATGGTTATTTTTTGCAACTATAAGATTCCCTATGGTTTTTGAATTTCTATCAAAGGTAAAAAGTCTGTTTTTCCTAAATTTTTACAATATACTTTCTTATAAGATTAATTGTTTAACTATGTCACTCAGGGTAAGTTTTCAAAGTGATTTGTCTGTTTAAAAGTACTTTGTACTTTTATAATTTATCATTTTTACTTCTATATTTATACTTCATACTTCTATATCACAATTGTGAGGTGATTTTTGTATGTGTTTTAAACAATATTTCGTTTTAATAATGTTCTAATTAATATGATGATCAAGAAACTAAAAGTACAAGCTCCACATTAAAGTTTCAGTATTGCAAGTATTGCATAAAATGAATCTGGAAAATTAAGATGACCAAAGGAATACTAATATTTGTATGTTGAACCTAAGCATGTTAAGGACAGGACAATATTATCTCCTCTTTAATCAAAATGATTAGAACTCTTAACGAAATATCGATTTTGCGAGTGTTGAACTTATAACATTGATAGTAATGCTAATTAAATGTCTCTAACACTCCCTAAAAAAAAAGAGAACATGATATTAATTAAGTCATCAGATAACCTTAACTAGATTGGGGCATTTGCTCTGGAGAATGTTATAACAATCCTTCAGATCCTGTTTTTCTCCTAGGCCTTCAAAGGCTACATAGCACTGAAACTCTGAATTTCAAAGAAACTGTTCAGACACTAATTGGCCCTAATGTGTTTTAGAATATGGTGTTCTAATTGGCACGCCGTCGAGGCATTACCCAGATGTATAAAAAGGATGCTTTATGTAGACTAAGGTTGGCAGCTGTGTCCTTGTTGGTTGGTCAGTTTTTTGACATCCTGCGACCTCTAGTGAGAACCAGAAGTTGTCAGCCAACATAAATTTCCTTGCCCTGTCTGAGTCCCTATAGGAGCTGCAGAGAAAGAAAAGCTAGGCTCACAGAATGCTTTTTCTTTTTCCAGCTCACAGCATCTATTTGGGTTTGAGAGGATGAAACTGTTCTTTTAAATACCTTTACATTTTTTCCTTGAAATCTCTGGAAATTTTATTCCAGTCCTTCAATTACTATTTCAGTACCTTCAATTACTACTCTAAAGTTAGTAAAAAGAAACGAAAGGGTGAAAAGTCCAATGAGTATATGAAGTGACTCTCAAGGGTAAAAAAAAATGTGTCTCAACTATATATTACAAATAAGTAAAAGTGGACTGTTATCTCACATATGCTTTTCAGTAAACGTTTCTACAAATGACATGTTCAAATTTTAGCATTCTTCAATTATACTATATTTTGATTAATTCTAAAAGCATAGTGGTATTCGCTGAAAATGAGATACAAAACAAGGGCATTTAATTACAAAATAAGTACATAAGGTGTAAATGAGACTGTCCTGACTTTAACTCCCAGAGCACGTTATTGCATATAGTACCTGGTATACTACTCATTCCAAAAAGTTTCCTTATACTAGCTATAACTTTTATAAAGATGCCTAGTTGCTTAAAGGCAATGTATATTATTAACAATAAAATATAGGCACAGAAAGATGAATGACACATGACCGTCACCCAAACTAACTGTACAATCTAATGGATGGATGACAAATAGAACTTGACAGAATGTGATAAACACCGTACATGAGGAACAAAGGAAAAGTTCTATATGTTCTATGAAAAATGATCATTTTCACTCTAGGAAATGAGGGAAGGATTTATATAGCAGGTGCTACATGACTTGGACCTAAATAGAGACTGAGGACAATGAGAGGGAATGAAAGAAGCAGCAGCCAGTACCTTTCTACCTTCTTTGATGCTCTCTAAATTCTGTTCATCCTCTTCAGCCTTATTGTAGCTTCACTTAATCTGTAAGATAAATGTGGAAAATACACCTTGGATACTAATCATGTATTTTTCCCCAAATTTACCTACACTTTCAACTTTCTGCATTTTCACTCTTTTGTTGTAAATAACAGTGAACACATTAATGCATTGTGTGCATCAGGATATTTGGCATACATAATCTCATTTAAAATGGATTTTACACCTAAACAGTTATAAATAGTTTTTCAATGTTTCCAAACCACAGTTGCTATGGAAATTATAAATGCTATCTTTACTTAGAAAAACTGGAACATTTCATACCTATTCTTTAGTGATATCACATTTAACAGTGTTACAAAAACATGAGTTCAAAGATTCTTCCAGAAAAAAGGTAAGTTTTCTTAATCAAATAAATCTTGTCCTGGAAATTTGTAAAATATATATGTTTAATATGCAGAAGATACATATTATATATTTAATATGTACAAGATATATATTTTATATTTAAAATGTATTTTACTATACTAAATGTATTTAATTGAATCTCAAACATTTTGACAATCTCAAAAAATTTCTGTTCCGGTGATCACTTTTTAGGAAATATGCCTATAGATATTTATACACAGTAGCAATATTTTATACTCAAATACACATATGACACAATATATTTATAATGTTGTGCCATAATTATATAACCAAGTAAAAATAGATATGTATATATATGTAGGTATGTAGTTATTACTGGAAATGTAATTTTTCTTAGATTTCAGTATGGGAGATTTGAGCATGGGGATCTCATTATGTCCTAAAGATTTTATACGATAAACTCTACCAATATAATGATGAAATACTTTATCATTTAGTCAATCAATAGAGTACAAAATTCATTGATTAAATTTGTTCATATCGTGACTTGCATGATTTGATTGTCTTTCTTCTTTCTTGCCTCCCTCCCTTTTTCCTTTTCTCCCTCTCTCCCTTATTTTCTTTTCTTTATTTTATTTTATTTCTTTGGTAAGAAATTTAGTCTAAACATTTCTAGAGTTATTCTTTATTTTTTAAAACCGGTTTTTAAACTAAAAAAGAATATTGCAAGAAACAGTAGAGATTTGCATTTGTTTTCTTTATTATATTTGGCAATACTGAGCTAGTTTCCAATTTGGTTATTAGTAATTGTGCAAAGTAATTTCAATTAATCACCCACTATAATTCAACTAAACACAATGTATGTAATGAGGGGACATATAATCAAAAGTTACATTAAATTTAAAAACATTAGTTATTTTAATCATTTGATTATTTTAGCATGAATCATCAGAATTGTAGCAATTAAAATGATCTTGTTCAACTCCCTCATTTCTAAAATGATTGAAATTCTGTTAATACCTTGTAGATCTGTAAGAGTGGCAGGTAGCCAATAAAAATCTTAGCTATTTTCATGTTCATTGGTTTTAGGCTCCATTTTTTCCTTTAAGTTTATGAGCCAGGATCTGAACTAGATGACTGAGTCTTCATTCATCACAAGTTCTTTATATTGTACTGTATTCGAATATTCAAAACTACTTGAGTCTTAATGCAGCCTGCCACAGGGAGCAACATTACTTAGGTAGGTCTTCACATGCTAAAGGAGATGGATAAAGATATTTTCTTTTATATAATTAATGAGGGACCACTGAGCAATGGCATTATATTCTCTATTTCTCATGTGTATTAAGTCATCTTATGCCTGAAACAGACTTGGTCACTTGGAAGCTCTCTGATTATGCAGAGAGAAATTGATAACAGTTTTAATGCTATTCAAAGATTATATGGCATTATTTGTTCCTGTAATTATTTTACGGCTCTATGAAGAACCTGACCCATAAAGTAAATTTTAAATTTGAAAATTTTATTTGGAATTTTTTATCCTTTTTTAAAAGGATATGGTTTCTGACCTAAAGGAAAGTACATTTTTATAGCAGAAATAGTCACCTAGTAGCTGATTATTTGACTGCCATGGAAATCCAAAATGGCTTCATCACCACAAAATGAAGAATAAAAGGCAAAGTATGTTTTTTGAACAAAGTTCGATGTGTTCTATGTCTGTTTTAATTCGTTCTTTTATGAACACAACACTAGATAGAATACAATCTCTATCTTACTGGCTTCATAATTAAAGAATAGTTATTAAACTTTATACTACATAAATCACATGCTAGGTATCCAATCTTTCTTCTACAGTAACTTTATCGTGTACTTTGTTGATGAACTAAACTGAAAGGTGCACTCAACTTGATAATGCCAATAAGTTGGAGAAAAGATTTTGCTTCTATTAACCTGTCGAACAGTGTTTGCTCATAAGTATTAAACTGTTACAAGAAAAATAAAATGTTCAGCTTTTTTTTATTGTTTGGGTCATACTTTTTATCACTTAAAATTATGGTTTTGTCTGCTACCTTTGATAAATATTTCTGAGTGTTAAGGGTACTAAGTATCAAGGCTAGCAATATGGAATCTAAACAATTTAAAGTCTCTCAGTTGACTATTGTTTAATTCTTTCAGATTTTTCCGTTTGGTACAGGGATTAAGAAGAGTGATTTTTCTGCCAGAGGAAGTTCTTTTGTAGAAAGATGAGACTTTGTCATCTGAGATGCTTGATATTTTCGTAGATGTTCAGATTTTCTTTATGTCTTGAATCAAATTTGAAATTTTTATTTTTCCTAGAAAATTATGGACCCCATATGATCTGTTTTATCAGAGTTTTCAAATTTGAAACACTCATGTGCACATACAGTGTTTCGTTATCATTTTTCTGTTTTCATACATCTCATGCCTTTTTCATTCCCAATCTTGTTAATTTCCTGTTCTACTTTATTAAACTAGTCAAAAAATGTTCTTTTTCTAGTTAATTTGTGTATTTCTTTATTAATTCTTTCTAATTTTATGTTCATTTTATAGAAGTTTTTTAACATCTCAAGTCTTCAGTTCATTTATTTCTATTTCTTCAGGAATGAGCAGATTTATGATGATGTAGTATACATTTGGAGTTCAGTTGCAGGAAGCAAAAACTGTTCTATTTTAAGCAGAAAGAAATGTGATGGAATTGCATGCTTAGAAAGATCTTGGAAGGCCTGGAGAAACAGGCTTGATTCTGATTCAGGAATGACCCCAGAATAAGATCACAAACCTGGCCTGTCAAGGGAGGTACCACATTGGATAGAATCAGAGAAGGAAGAATTAAGCTATCACTGGAAAGGTTGACTTCGAGAACAAACCTCTTTAGCTTTGATGCAGAAAACCAGGAAGCTTTTATTACCATCACATCTTCCTCTGACGAAACTCTAGAGTATTGCTGCAGAAATAGTTTCTACCCTGAGAAACTGCCTCAGCACCGGGAAAATGCCTCCTTGACTTTGATCTTCTAGACCTCTGCTGCCCAGCACAGCAGCCACTAACCACGTGTGGCCACTGAGCACTGGAAATAGGACTAATCCAAATGGAGACATGCTCTAAGTTTAAAATACACATAAGATTTCAAAGACATGATGGGGATAAAGAAAGAAAGTAAAATATTCCAATTTTTAAATCTTGATGCCATAATAAAAGGAAAATATTTTGAAATGTATTCAACATTAAATATATTGGGTAAAATAAAATGCATTCTTAAGATTAATTTAGTCTTTTTTTTTTTTTTTTTTTTTTTACCTTTTGTAATGTGACCAGTAGAAGATTTAAAACTGTATGGATGGCTCACACTATATTTCAAATGGACAGTGTTGTTCTGGAATCATAAGACCACATCTCTTAGCCAAATCGATTTCACACCTAAAAATTTAGGTGCAAGGAAGTCATGGAAAAGTAGATTTTAGCTTTCTAGTTTTTATCATTCAGAAAAATCCCTCTAATTGGAAGCTGATAAATATTGAGTGCGATGAGCCACTATATCCTCCACATGAAGTATTTTTTAGAAAAGAGCTCAAGCAATATTTCATGAGGTTTAAAACTTAATTTTCTCATTGGAATGATCTTTGATACTACCTAGTTTTATTGTAATTTTATTATATTTACCCAAAATTATTTAGAATATTTCTTTTTTAATCTTCCAGAAGAGTTTATTTTTTTTCACTTCCAAGTACTGCATTTGAAATTTTAAGTTTTCTTTGTTTAGCAATTTATTATTAATTTGTGTGTGTGTGTGTGTGTGTGTGTTTGTGTTATAATCCAATAAGGTAGTCTGACACATTTTTTTCTGTTTGAAATATATTCAAATTTTCTTTGTAGCCAAAATATAACCAGCTTTTGCAGAAGCCCCAGGGGCATGTGAATGGAACAGCTTTTTCATCTGCAGTAGCATAAAAAACTGAATTTTGTATATGTGAATGTCTTTATTTACGTTAGTCAAACTGTCAGTACCCTTGCTTTTGGTCTTGCTTTGTTATCGTTTGATTTTGAGCATGACAGATTTGTTAAAGACCGGGACGTGTAAATGTCTCCAATTTTGCTAAAAATGACTTGCAATTAGGAAACAAAGTAAAACATTTAACATATGAGCAAACTGTGAGCAAACTATAGGCTGGTATGAGGTAAATCTAAATAAAAAGGTAGTAACAGGAAACAAGAAATTTTCGTAAAAGAAAAAATATGTCTGTGGGGACTGGGAAAAGGTACCACATAGGACAAGATATTTTTATGTGATTTAAAATAGGAGGATTTGAGATTATAAAAAAGGAGGAGTTAGAGCCCATGAGAACAAATAATGATGGGCTGTAACAATAGAGTGAATGTTTGCTGAATCTAATGACACAGGTTTTCTGGAATAGAAATGGCATATTGGGAAGAACAGTAATGTTGAACAATATTTTCTTCTATTTATTGAACATTTGTATTAGTTCTCCTGGAAATGACCTTTTTTATAATCCTTGCCTAGTTTTCAATGGAATTTTTTGGATTTTCCTCAAGGATTTGTACTTTTTACATAATCCCTGCAAGTATTTTCCCCAGGTTTGTTATTTTCTTTTTAATTTGTGTGACGTATTTGTGACACACAGAAATTTTCGTTTGTGATGTCAATTTAATTGCTCTTTACTTTGTGATTTCATTTGACTTCATTATCTGCTCATTGCTAAAGTTCAAATATTATATGCACTTTACTTTCTGCATTCTCTGTGTTTTTCCTAATTAAAAAAACTGGGACATCAATTTTCCTAACACATTTTTGTTAAATATTCTTCCTTTCACTACAGTTTGTGACACTGAAGTCTATCTTTCAACTATAGATTCTGTTCTTGGAAGTACCTGCCCATATAATTCTGGACCTACATTGTTCTAATTATTTTGGCTTCATATTATACATGTTTAATATGGTATATAGGGCTGGGCATGGTGGTTCACACCTGTAATCCCAGCACTTTGGGAGGCCGAGACGGTTGGATTACCTGAAGTCAGGAGTTCCAGACCAGCCTGGCCAACATGGTGAAACCCCATCTCTACTAAAAATACAAGAATTAGCCAGGCATGGTGTCACATGCTTGTAATCCCAGCTACTAGGGAGGCTGATGCAGGAGAATGGCTTGAACCTCAGAGGCAGAGGTTGCAGTGAGCCGAGATTGCGCCATTGCACTCCAGCCTGGATGATAGACTCTGTCTCAAAAAAAATGGTATATATAAGGGGTTCCCAACCCCCAGCTGTGGACCAGTGCCTGTCTGTGACCTGTTAGGAACTGGACTGTACAGCAAGTGGTGAGGAGAGAGCAAGTGAGCATTACTGCCTGAGCTCCTCCTGTCAAATCTGCAGGGGTATTAGATTCTCATAGGAACACGAACACTATTGTGAACTGCAACTGTGAGGCTGCACACTCCTTATGAGACTCTAACTGATGCCTGATGATCTTACATGGAGCAATTTCATCCAGAAACGACCATCCCCCACTCCCACCCCCAGTCTATGGAAAAATTAACCAGACTCTGGTGCCTAAAAGGTTGGGGACTGCTGGTATATCGAATATATTATAGAATATACATTTTATTAGGCATATAGTTATTTGCTAGCCCTATTCTCTTATTAATCTTCTTGTTAAAAATGCGTTTAGCTGTTTTGTCCCTGAACTTCTAACAAGTTTAAGCTATTGAAGTGCCCATGAATATTTTTTAATTATATAAAACTGCAGTTAATTAGGAGATAATCAACATCCCTATTCCAATATTTTTATTCAGGAACATGTTTCTTGTATTCATTTAAGTGAGCTTTATTGTCTCCCAGCAAAGTTTCATGCTTTCTCTCATAGAGCCACTGAACTTTCTTGATTAAAGTTATTCTTACTTATTTTTATTGCAAATAAGTGGGATAGTTTCTAACAGAATTGCTGGTAGCATATTGGTCTTTAAATTACAACCTGTGGACTCTGATTTTTCATCATCGTCACAGCCTAATTTATTCATGTGATGACAAGGTAATCAATAAATAATAAAAGATATGATTTTTTCCTTCCTGTAGCTAATGCTCATTAAAAGGTTGGTGAGTTTTGCTTACACACACAAAAAAAATATTCTCTGGACCAAGTTCACGTTCTGCCTTAAATTTCTACTACAACATGGAATTAAGAGGCCATAGAGAAAATATCGGACAAGGGTAGTTTGTGCTTCTCCTTGGCCTCTAGTTACATATTCTGGAAAATTCTGTCTTAGCTCTCCCAGTGAGAAGACGATGGTTCTCCTTTGTTAGAAATACTACACAAATGTCATACAGAAAGGAAAAAAACGTATTTGTGTCTCATTCTCTATTTTACATATATCATCAGTTTGCATCAGCAGATGGGTTCACAGCAATGGAGCTGTTCAGGTAGACCTCACCCTTGACTATTAAAATGCTGACAGCGAAATAATAATGTTAGGATGGGAAGTTTATTGAAAGGATGACAAAATAAGCATTTTCATTAAAAATTAAATGTCATTATAAATGTACCACATCAAACTTAATTTGTCTTGTTTTTATATATTGAGGTAGTTATAATTTAAAGTATTAACACCAGTCAATAAAGCATATACCAATTAAACTTGGATATTTGCATACATTCTCTGTAGGTGTCAGCATTGCTTTGTAATAGTCTTATGCACAGAACTGTGTTTTCTTCATGTGATAGAATATAACTTTCATGTTAAATTCAAGTTAAACACCAGAATGGCCTAAGTCTCTAAGACATCTCCCAGATTATTCTATAGTTCTTAATCACCAGTGTGACTGAATGATTAAATTTCAGTTTGGAAAACATGGATATTTATTGTCTTTCTTTAGGCATGGATAAATACTTTCAAGGTTTTATCAAGTGGCGTTCTCTGGATATTAAAATAAGATGCTTCAAAAATATGCAATACAACATTCATAGAAGCTAACTCTATTTGTCATATTTAGAAATGACATTCATTGTTTATTGTTGGGAGAACAGTTGACACAGCGCTCTATGGAGTGATTTAGATTGCAGACGCCACTGCATCACTGTGTTCACAGTTTAAACTAGTTATACACAGACTTGTTATTGGATAGAGTTATTATAATTCAAAGAAGGGACTGCTTAGTTAAGAAGGAGAGATATATACAAATTTATGTTCACACTAGGATGGTATCTATTCTTGGGGGAATTTTCTGATTCAGAGGCTTAGAGATGAATAAAATTCTGAAGTGGTAGAATCTGATTTAATAAATGCTTTGTGCATATGAACTTGCACCTGCAAGCAGTCCTGCTGTGGACAGCATCTGTCATGACCTGTATTCATAGATTGTGTACATGGCTCTCACTCTTTTTTGCTGGGGAGGGATAGAGTCTTGCACTCTTGCCCATGCTGGAGTGCAATGGCGCGATCTTCACTTACTGAAACCTCTGCCTCCCTGGTTCAAGCGATTGTATTGCCTCAGTCTCCAAAGTAGCTGGAATTACAGGAGCACACCACCATGCCCAGTTAATAATTTTTTTTTGTATTTTTAGTAGAGATGGGGTTTCACAATATTGGTCTGGCTGGTCTCAAACTCCTGACTTTGTGATCTGCCTGCCTCGGCCTCCCAAAGTGCTAGTATTACAGGCATGAGCCACTGTATTTGGCCATGGCTCTCATCCTCTACAGCATGGTGGAGAATACAAGCATATTAGAATTACTATGGAGACACAACGCTTGCAAGAAACCCAACTTGTGAAACTAAGATTACAGGTATCTATAATTGTAAGTGATTGTATATTATGAATTGTAAACGACTACTGTAATTTAAAATGTAACAGAGAAAAATCAAGGTCTCAGAAAGCACATAGCCAGGTTTAACTATTCAGTGTGAAAGTCATTTTTAGTAAGGGCCAACAAGCCTTTCTGTTCACCCAGTTGTTTCAAATGGCACTCTAGTAACTAGCTGCCTTCTTTTATGTAATGGTGTGAGAAAATGTTAGTAAATACTATCCATTTTTTCTTCAGCAAATTATGCCAGAATAACTTCATAATCTATTTTACAGCTCCTTTTGAGGTAGATATTCTTTGGAACATCTGCAATAGAGTATTTCAGGTGTGAAAAAAATCAGGAGCAGTTTCTCTTTTTATACCACACAACATATGGAATCTCACTTGTAGCTGGCAGAACTGCTTTGAAAAGAAAAAAAATAGAAATTTCCACCAAATTTCCCCAGAAAGTGAATCCTTATGAACCACATTTGATTATTTTCTCGTGTAAAAGTGAAATTTAAAAATGCAACATACTCAAACACAGCACTTAGAGAATGCCACTCAGAGCAGCTGATTGCCAACATGAAAGTATTTGGACAGAAACTATTAGAAAAGATACCATCATTACAGGTTGGAAATCCAAACAAACAAACAAAAAACCCTTTTTTTCTAGTACTTATTTAAATATGGTTAACTTTTGATGCATTTCCATGAGAGCCATTTTCTGACTCATAAATGCTTACAAGGTAAGAGGATCATTTTCTAGAGACTAAAGGTCAGATGACAGTAAAACCGTTTTGGTAGTTTGAATCACTGGGACAGAAAGTATACAATGTCAGAGCTGGAAAGGATCTAAAGGACAATCTGATCCAGTTATTTCCTTCCTATAGGTTAGAAAACTGACGCTCAAAGAGACGTATCCATTCACCCACAGTTTCACGGGACTAGATCCATCCAGCTAGCTCTCCTGGTTGTTTCAGTGTTCTCTTCATTGATCCCTGAAACCTACAGATCAATTTTAGACTTGGCATGTCTAAATAGAGTCAGATTGTACCACTAGATACAATGGGTTTAGATGTTTTAAATAATTTATTCAATTAAAACTCAAAGTAGATGTATGTATTTACTAGTTGTCCCTTAGAATAAACTAACTTCGGAATATTTTAGTGAAATACCACAGTTACATGTAAAAGCAGCCTTAAAAATTAAGGTGACAATTGGAGGAAGAACTAAATTGGACCTAATCTTTTGTGTTTATGTGTATTTTAATATTATTTTTAACAGAGATTTCTTTTTTCCTAAATGATTTCTCAATAGTATTAATTATGACTACTGAATTCTCTAGACTAAATGTTAAATATCCTTCTACAAAACAGAAACATACCGGAATTTCTGTGTGAGGATCCATACATATATTTTATTGGAATTCCCACAGGGTTCTGCAGGTCTTTAAAAACATAAACCAAACCACAGGAGCGTTCCTTTGATAGACCTATATTTACACTAACGTGTTTTACTTGTAATTCATACAGGAGACTGCATTTCTGATACTCGTTAGACCATATTATCACTGTTCATTGAACACAACTTTTAAAACATTGTGGCTGAAACTTGGGTGAAACTAGATCACTTTTTTTTCCTGGCAACAAATCTCTATGTTAACCAAATTTGCTAATTGAATTCATTTATTATTAGATTGTGTTAACAAATTAGAAACTATTATTCAAATCCCGGAGGATACATATGCTGTCATAAAATCGCTTCTTCATCATGAGTGTATTCCTAGGATGACTATTAGTCTTACTTCCCCTAAACAGTCCTGGTTTCTTCCTCTTGCTGCGTAATAATAATAATAGCACTCCTGTCACTCTCAAAAGATGATAATATATGATCAGTATAGTAAAAATGCAAACAAGAAAAGTACAGTTTTTATAATCCTCCTATGTTCAAAAACAGTAAAACATGGAAGAGGTTCTGCTTAGAGTTCATGTGAGTCTGATGTTGCTGCTATGATTTAAAAGCCCATTGTCATTTCTGCCTCAGTACTTTCGTACTGTTTATAGTCATAATGAGGTTATTTTGGGGGTCAATGTGTTATTTGTTCCACAAAGGCTTCAGTTTAGCCTAGGAATGATTACAGTGAATTGCAAGGTCAGTGTTGCTAATAATCTTTATCTTTTCTCTCTAAAAAGTCCTGACACTTTTCCAAAAATCTATGTGCTATGGTTTCAGACCTTCCTTGATTACGACAGATACAAAGCTTTTCTGCTTTCTCCTTTATTCCTTATCATAAAAGAACATCTGAGGGAGTTCTGAGTCAAAAGAGCTTTCAAACTTTGGCCAGCATCTTCAGACAGTACAGTTGGCAAAAAGGCATGGTAAAAATAGCTCGTTTACATCAGCCTCTCTGTCAGGAATACTTTAAAATTAGTAATACATTAATTTTTATATATTATGTTACTTGAGCTTATAATCTTGAATTATTTAACTTGAGGTTTGGAGATGACAGAACTTGATAGTAAAAGATAGTTCATAGAGCCATATGTAATTACACAGTTTTACTTACAATATAGGAGAAAAAATGATATCTCGATTGCAGCTGGATGTTGTAAGATTTGTAGGATGGCTGACAATAATTATAATACTAACTTGATAACTGGGCTTTGGCAAAGAGGCTTTGTTTCTTCCCATGAAACTGTGTGGCATGTCTTAGCAGTCACAGTGGTCCTGGCACGAAAGGTTGTGAATGAAAAATGTATTATCTTTGGGGCAATCTAAATACTCTTGTACCTAGAATTCCTCTGGATCATTACAGATTAATAGTGGCTTTCTCTCTCTCTTTCTCTGGGTGTGTGTGTGTGTGTGTGTGTGTGTGTTCCACAAAGCCTTCACACTTGGGTGCAACCAACATTGGTGATATGGTGTGGCTCTGTGTCCCCATCGAAATCTCATGTTGAATTGTAATTCCCAATGTCGGAGGTGAGGCCTGGTGGGAGATGATTAAATCACGGGAGAAATTTTGCCCTTGCTGTTCTCAGTTTAGTGAGTTCTCACGAGATCTAGTTGTTTAAAAGTGTGGGGCCCTTCCCACCTCGCTCTCTCTCTCTTCCTCCTGCTCCAGTCACATGAGACATGACTGCTTCCTCTTCACCTTCTGCCGTGATTGAAGATTTCCTGAGTCCTCTCCACCCATGCTTCCTGTAAACCTGCAGGAACATGAGCCAATTAAACCTCTTTTCTTTATAAATGATTCAGTCTCGGTAGTTCTTTATAGCAGTGTGAGAAAGGACTAAGACAATTGGCCTTCAACTTAAGTTTCTAAATTCATGTGGGTGTACCTGCTCCCAGTATGTACACATTTTTGGTCTGGGCTCTGAACCTTCTCAATAGTGGGCCCTAGGCTTTCATCCAGGCCACAGGGAGAAAGCCTGGCATCATTTTTTCCTTCCAGTGCTTTCCAACTCACTGCTTAGCTAAGGAGGACACTTTAGGCTTAAGTTTTCTAGAAAATTAGGCAATCATAGTTGTAATATCCCATATGTCTATAAGCATGAAACAACTCTGCTGCAAGCAAAATGAGTAGTTATCTTTTTCTTGAAGACTAGTAAGGAAAGGTTGAAGAGCTTCTTCTGATATGTCAAAGTAAGAGTTTTCCTATCATATAAACCTTAATTATATTAATATGTATATCAACATATATTATATTAATTGTATGTGCACACCATATTAAATGTATATCAATATGGTATTTATTTGTACATTTATATATTGACAAAAATTATGTTTGAGGATGTGTTGTATAAGTTAGCCTAACATAAGAAAAGTGATCTTGTTTTAATTTAACTTATTAAACATGGAAAAATCTATTATCTTCTATGCAAAATAAAACATGCATGTACTCCCAGCACTTTGGGAGGCAGAGACAGGAGGATCACTTGAGCCAGGAATTTTAGACCAGCCTGGGCAAGATAATGAGATGTATCTCTACAAAAAATAAAAATAAAAAATTAGCCAACTGTGGTGGCATGTGCTTATAGTCCTAGCTATTCAGGAAGCTGGGGCAGGAGAATCACTTGAGCCCAGGACTCCAAGGCTGCAGAGAGCTAGGATGGTACCACTGCACTCCAGCCAGAGTGCCAGAACAAGACCCTGTCTCTAAGAAAAATGTAAGCAAGCAAATAAACAAAAACCCACCCAATTAGAATATTCACCAAGGCAGTTGTTTTTCTCTCTGCTTTTAACTTCCAGCTAGTCCATTTTGGAAAGACAGGGACTCTGTCAATTAACATACTCTGCCTCCTCATATGGGACTAAGTTTGCACTAAGAAGAAGAATTGTACATCTAATTAATGTAAATATGTAATGGCAAATCGTAATCCATCTTCACAATCTATAAAATGTCTTTGACTATCCTGACAACACACTATTTTCTAGCATTCAACATGAGTTAATTATCTGTCAGAAGAAATGAGACTAATAATTGCTCCAAAGTTGGCAATTTGAAGCCAGAAGCTTCTGACCTAGTAAAGACAATGACAAATTTATTGTAAATATATATCTCTTCCTAAATTTATTTATTCATAGAGTTGTGGTATAATAGAAACATGTTTTCAAAACTGTTACTTTATTTGTACCCATGAGAACGGAAGACTTATAAATTGATTTAAAATTTTTGAGATTTTGCACGGCAAAAGAAACAGTCATTAGAGTGAATCGGCAACCAACGGAATGGGAAAACATTTTTGCAGTTTACCCATCTGACAAAGGGCTGATATCCAGAATTTACAATTAACTAAAGCAGATTTACAAGAAAAAAACAAACAAGCCCATTCAAAAGTGGGTGAAGAATATGAACAGATACTTTACAAAAGAAGATATACATGAAGCCAACAAGCATATGAAAAAATGCTCATCATCACTGGTCATTAGAGAAATGCAAATCAAAACTACATTGAGATACCATCTCACACCAGTTAGAATGGCGATCATTAAAAAGTCTGGAGACAACAGATGCTGGAGAGGATGTGGAGAAATAGGAACACTTTGACACTGTTGGTGGGAGTGTAAATTAGTTCAACCATTGTGGAAGACAGTGTGGCGATTCCTCAAGGACCTAGAAATAGAAATTCCATTTGACCCAGCAATCCCATTACTGGGTATATATCCAAAGGATTATAAATCGTTCTACTATAAGGACACATGCACACGAATGTTCATTGCAGCACAGTTTACAATAGCAAAGACCTGGAACCAACCTAAATGCCCATCGATGATAGACTGGACAGGGAAAATGTGGCACATATACACCATGGAATATTATGCAGACATCAAAAACGATGAGTCCGTGTCCTTTGTAGGGATATGGATGAACCTGGAAACCATCATTCTCAGCAAACTGACACAAGAACACAAAATCAAACACTGCATGTTCTCACTCATAGGTGGGTGTTGAACAATGAGAACACATGGACACAGGGAGGGGAGCACTACACACTGGGGTCTGTTGGGGGAAATAGGGGAGGGGACAGCAGGGGGTGGGGAGTTGGGGAGAGATATCAGGGGGAGAAATGCCAGATATAGGTGAAGGAGAGGAAGGCAGCAAATCACACTGCCACGTGTGTACCTATGCAACAATCTTGCATGTTCTTCACATGTACCCCAAAACCTAAAATACAATTTAAAAAAATTTTGAGATTTTCTTTAAAAGGCAAGGCATTACAATTCTAAATTGAAATTCTTCTCGCAAAACATTTCTTATTGATGTATAATGATGGTCATAGATATTTATGGGATAGATGTGATGTTTTGAAAAATGCATACAATGTACACAATGTGTAGTTATCAAATCAGGGTAATTAGAATATCCATCACCTCAAACATTTATCATTTCCTTGTGTTGAGAAAGTTCCCCATCTTCTCTTCCAGATATTTTGAAATATATAATACATCATTGATATCGATATCACCTTACTGTGCTATCAAGCAGAGGAAATTATTTATTCTGTCTAACTGTATTTTTCCTACCATTAACCAACCTCTCTTCATGGCCCCCTTCCCAGCCTCTGGTAAACACCATTCTACTTGCTACTGCCATGAGATCAACTTTTTTAGACTAAGTAGAATTTTTTGAGTGAATATGATTTTGTTTATTTTTGCTTGTTTGTGATACTTTTAAAGATTCGCTTAAGGAACCACAGCCTGAAGAAAAGTAATTTGCGATAATGCCATGTTCTCAGTAGGTACTTGGTAAATTCTCAGTGATGATGATTCATCCCCATCAGGCGCAAACAAGACTCCAGCACCTCACGCTGAATTTGGTTGAGCTGCTGAACAAAGAATGTCAAGTACATTTCTTTCTTGTTTTATTTTGTTATCTAACTTATTTAATTTACAGGTCTTCTAAGGGATAAGAGCAAGCCTAACTTTTCAAATCTCCATATAGGGAAGCAGATTGTGCATGCACGTGTGTGTGATCTACAAGACATATAAACAGATCTCATGGCTAGGTATCCCTATGGTTTTGAAAGTATGTGCACCCCTGTGATCGTTCTTCTGAGTGTGTGTGTGTGTAAGTCAAAAAGATAAGACTCGTCAACAGTCGTGTGGTTCACATGGAGGAGGCAGCCAGATATTCTTCAGGCATTTTTCACTAGCTTGCCTGCAGTCTTCTGGAGTTTCAAGAGGGTATTATTGTTTTAAGATCAATGATTACATTTGGTTCAAGAAGATTTGATAACAAAACAGGATTGAAATTAATGTACATCCTTTATAAAAATGTTTTGCCAAGTGTATTGAATATATTTTCTTATTCTTTCCTCAAGTAGTCAAAACCCACAAATAATTGAGGCCAGAAGATAAAATCTGAGTGGGTATTGGCCCCAGATGAAAATATTGAGTTTTGAAATTACTGAGTTCATGCTGTGAACACAGCCAGTGATAGAAAACTGTTCATGGAGAAACCTAGGTCAGGCACAAGAGAAGGCAAATGAGAAGAGCCATGGAGCTCGACACTTGAAAGTCTTTCTTTTCCTTTCTTTTTTATTTATTTATTATTTTTTGAGACAGAATTTCGCTCTTATTGCCCAGGCTGGAGTGCAATCACTCGATCTCAACTCACTGCAACCTCCACCTCCTGAGTTCAAGTGATTCTCCTGCCTCAGCCTCCCGAGTAGCTGGGATTACAGGCACGTGCCACCACACCCAGCTAATTTTGTATTTTTACTAGAGACAGGGTTTCTCCATGTTGGTCAGGCTGATCTCGAACTCCTGACCTCAGGCAATCCGGCCACCTTGGCCTCCCAAAGTGCTGGGATTACAGGCATGAGCCACCACACCCAGCTGACGCTTGAAAATTTTAAATGTCAGTTATGTCCACTCTTCCTCACCTTCACTCACAAAACATTTTTTCTTCCAAAAGATTGGACTTTATCTAATATTGTGGAGTCCTGAACAAACTGCATAAAAGAAATAGATTTTTTTCCCAAATATGATTGTAGGTCTAAAGTCCAGATGACACCACGGAGGACAATTTCCTGCTGCTGTTGGAAAGAAAAGCCACCAATTTAAAAGTATTTTAAATCTTATTATCTATGCCCAAATGTCAAGTTTTATCAAATGTTAAATGTTGCTTCTTCAAATCCATGGTCTTGAGTTGTTACTATTTTGTTAAAGATTTTCAGTCTGACCTAGATTAGTGATATGAGTTAATTATTTCACAGTACGTTTTGACAGGTACCTCTAAGTCTTGTGGCTTAAGAAAAAGAAAACCTGTTTAAATATCTCTTTTATTAGAATGAAAATGTTAATGATGGCAGTAATTCATGCAGAGTATGAATGTTTTATTAATCACTAACAGATTCTTTAAATACAAGCCTTTCCTTTCAGGCTGAAAATATTGACCAATTTTTAAAATGCATAAAACCTAGTACTTCATTTTATTATTTATTACTTTTTATAAATGACCATTCTTGAGTTAATAGTTTCCATAACAACGTGTTATTTAGATTATAGAGATAATATCTTGAATTTCTGAAAGAGATAGTGAATCAAAGTTATTATGGAAGATAAAATTTGAATTTCCTAATAGTCTCCAGATTTGAATACAATTTAAAATATACCTCTCGATCGTACTTAAGTTTTAGAACTGTGGCTAATTGGTAAGAAAGCAGGGGAGAAAGAAGTATAGTACTAAAAAATTCTGTTGCTTAGGAATTCAAAATAAATAAATTATTGCCATGTTTCTTGAGTTTACACATTGAAGTGTAGGATGAATTTTAGTTAGATCATTCTCTTTTTTATCCTATTGTTTCTGCTTAAAATGGAACACATTATTTTATCATTTTATAATTAAATTCTATGATATTTTTGATGTTTTAAAATTTTAAATTTGATACTCCAGAGACAGAAGGATTTTGGAAAACTGAGAATAAATAAGAAAAGACACATTTCAAATCTTTACTTTGAAGAGAAGGAAATTTCAGGAGCATTCAATTTCACATGATTATGTTCTGAGTAGCCTCTGGGAAGAGCCAATAATTACAATGGTGTATCTCAGAAGCCTCTCTATATGTTTTGAAACTTTTGCCTGTTGGTATGTTTTAATTCCAAACTTTTGTGCACAAGACTACATTGAACTCTTGCAAGCCATTCTTCTGTACCATTGTATCTGAAGATATATCACCTAAATTCTTTGGAAGCTTTCAGGAATACAAGTTTGCTTATACATTTATCCACGTTGCTGCAGAAACACTGTTCCATACAGTTATCTAAGGTGTTTTCCCCCCAAGATTATGTATTATCTTTGATTCTGATTCAAATAATGCATTTACTAAAATCCTGACTTAGCTGTAATATCTCTAAAACATTTTTGTTGAGAGAAAAAATGTTTTGCTTTGTAAAATTTCTAAAACATTTTTGCTGAGATAAAAATATTAAATATTTGTATTCTTAAATAGGACATAGTCTTTTTCAAATTAACAACAAATACAAAAAGAATCCCAGGCTATGGTGTCTGTCAGAGAGGTATTGAGCTCTGCTCCTGTCTACTAGAAGGCCTGGATAGAATTTCTCTAGCTGCTATAAATATTTCAGAGATTCTGGGAGCTAAAATATCTCCCAAGTTAGATGGGACCGACAGTCGCTTTTAGCCAGTTTTAAACAATACACACTTAATTATAGTCCTTGCCTTCATCTAAAAGATAACACTAAAACTTCAGCAATGATAATAGTAATAATAAAATATCAACTACTATTTATTGAGTACTTAGATACTGCTAATCTCATTTAATCTATACAACTGTACTATGCAGTAGGCATAAAACTTTTCCCAGTTTTTAGATAGGAGAGTTGATGTTTATAGACGTTGAATAATAGCCCTTGTCATATAGCTAAAAACAGTTGAACTATGAGCAAATCTTGTCCATTGCGAAGCCTGCTCTCTTCCTCACCACGCTGTTCCTTGCCATCTGTAGGTTTTAGTTTAGTCCAAAATTATTCAGAACAAATATCTGGGTAAGTAAGAGGAGGTACCCTGCGAGTTTTCAGTATCTCCTCTGATTGCACATGAGAGCTCAGGAGCAAGTTTTTATTCCTAAACATAACTTAAGGTAGAGCTTTTGAAGAGCAGGAAGGAAGAAATTACCATTTGCAATGAAGCTGTTCCAATACAACCACCTTAAAACTGATTTGTTGATGCCGTGTGTGTGTGTGTGTGTGTGTGTGTGTGTGTGTGCATGCTACGCAATGAACAATCAACCTCAGAAATTTGGCTCTGGTCCATCCTGGGCTGCCAATAGAGACGTGGCCGGAAAATGAACTCCATTAATTAGAGTGCAGAGTCAAACATGGTTTTATTCATTGGGCCAGACACAAGTCAGAAAACAGGCTTGATGTCTTTCACAATAAAGAAAAATGCACAGAAGTTACATTATTAGGAAATTTTTAAAATTTGAGAAATGTTCCAAAAAAATCTATGTAGGAAGGAAAGTATTATTCAAGCAATGTGTGTGTAAAATTAATTAATATATAGTACAAATAAAACTTTCTATTTTAATTAGTTGGAATCCAGTGTAAATGTTTAAAAGGCAATAATGGGAGGCAGAAGGGCTTGCATGCTAGGAAGATGATCCAATGGGGTGTCAACAAAAGAACAGAGGGCTCTGAATAGGACTTAAGATCAAAGTGAGGGAGTCAAGTGCTTCTCTGGCATTCAAGGGCAGGAACCGGCTAGATGAAGACCTGAAAACAAAAAATGTGAATACTCACCCCAACCTAATTTTAAACATATCCATCAAAGATATTATGTTTTCAAAAATACAAAAAAATTTTGATTTTTTTTAAAATAGCAAATATTAATTTTTAAAAATGGTACCCATGCTTTGCTGTTGCTCCTAGCATAGTGCAGTTTACTTATTAGGTAACCCTGGATACTGCAGCACTAGGAAAGGGAACCTGGAGATGCAGAAGCTGCTGGAGGCCAGCATGCATGCTGTGAGTGGCACAGACGTCATGCTAACGAGACTGGAGCTTTTCCATAATACAGGGGTATTGCTTCTGGGAGAAAAAGTGAACTAATTGGTTCTGAATTGAATGGTTCTAACAGAGAAGGTGTTTAGACCTGGTTTGCAGCAAGGCAGATGGTATGTGAGATGTGGAGACTATATTTCTTCAAGTAGTTCTGAGAATGATATCAGGAAAAGTCAAACCATGATTCAGAAGGTATATTGTGAATTCTTCTATCCCATCAATAATAACTTTCATTATTTCTTTCACATTTCCTGTGGCTCTTATTTTCCAACTTTATTTGTTTAAAGGAGGCTTAGTAAGCCTAAGCCAAGGCATTTAAACACACACACACACACACACACACACACACACACACACACACACACACTTTCATTATCACATTTGAAAAAATACAGAGGAGAAAATGTATTAGGTTATTTGCATAGCATTTTCAATATGGATAGTGTTACTATGATTGTTTTTCAACTATAAACCTTTATACAAATAAAAAGAGAGGTTTCCATTTTACAGGGAGCCTTGATTCAATGGACACACACGATATTATAAGTTTAGTTTATCTTAGAATGTTAATTAACCAGAAATCTACAAAATTGTCAATAAAACATTTAACATTGCATGTTCTCCTATAGTGAGAAATCAGACACCCTTTTTCTGTCCTAGAGACAATTGAATTTAGATTAAAAACAGTCAAGACAGCAAAAATGTCACTTTCCATGAGGACATTTATTGTTCCTTGACAGTGATGTGAGTATATTCAGAGATCTAGAGTGCTCTTCTGTGACCTGAACCTGCTGATGATCCATTCAAGTCAACTAAGCTGAATTAATAGTCAGAAAAAAAATCTCAGGTAAATATCAGCAGGGGAGGCTTTCTTATTCTTTTCATTTGTTTGTGTGTGTGGAGAGTAGAGATAAGGGGGAGTCAACATTTTGTGAAATATCCATTTAACAGCGAAACTACATAAATAGGATCTGAATCTATTTTTAGTGCTTCTTGCTCACGATTTTACAAAGAATGAGCAATAGGCCAATATAAGCCTGTGTATTTAGAATCTATTTTATTTAGAAAGGAAGGTAAGCTAGGACATCAGGTCACCAGGTACTTTGACTGCTTTATATTTACTTACATGTTTGTCCCTCCTGGCAGTTACTTGCACTGATTAGTTGCATTAATCCAAGGGCAAAATTTCTTATTCACAAAGAAAATTGCATCAGTGTCCAATGACTATGGGATCGTTCAGAAAAATAACCTGAAGCTTTGTGCAGCACCAAGTTAGCTGGATATTTGGCACTGATTTTTTAATGCTAGATACAACTGAATTTTCTTAAAAATTGAAGAATACTTTTCCAGCTTACATTTACTAGCTGGCAATTTCCTGAGTCTTTTGAATCATGTTTTTCTCTATGTAGAATAAAGAAATGAATATCAGTTTTTAGATTACGCAGGCAAGAGGAAAGGGAGCTTATACTTGAACATACCCTGTGTATACCGGGCATTGCACAAGATGCTTCCCATAATTTATTTGATTTAATTCTAATGTAAGCATTATCATCTTCATTTTATGGTTAAATAAACTAAGACTTACAGAGAAGGTTATTTGTGCAGTCACAGTGTTTTAAATTCAAAGAGCTTCTATCAGAATTTATTATGATGGATTTTACCAGTTCTGCCTATCATGCCATATTGTGCAACCCGTGTCTCAACAGAACAAGCATTCAGTATGTGAATGACATTTTTCTGCATTCTAATCCTAGATGTGAGGTAAATATGATTGTCTTTGATTATATGGGAATTAAAATAATAATAATTTGATGTCAGTATATTGCTGCATTTTATAATATTATTAGACATATGAGCAGAACTGAAATGTCACTGCAATTTTTTTTTGTCATAAAGTCACTCCATGACTTCATCATAAAAACTTTGGATTTCTCTAAGATTTTTTTTTTCTTGGCTAATACTCCTTGTGTGTTTTTTTTCTCTTTCTTAAGGCAATGTAATTATACTTACTTTTTAATATACTGCTATTCCAGCTTCTTCTAGAAACTAGTCTCACAGGGTCAATCATTTCACACTGAAGTAACCCAATAAAATGTTTGATAAAACACAAATATACTAATAAGCCTTACGGTTTTCTCACTAAGAGCGATTCTCTTGCCAATGATTGAAATAGCTGCTTTTGGACTGCAAGTCCCCCCAGACTTGGGGCCACATGCTTCTCTGGACAGCTGTGCTATTCCTAGCTCCTGTTGTGCTGGGACACCTGCAGCTCCCTCGAAGGCTGTGCTGAAACTCGAGCCCCCATGGATCAACGTGCTCCAGGAGGACTCAGTGATTCTGACATGCCAGGGGGCTCACAGCCCCGAGAGCAACTCCACTCAGCGGTTCCACAGTGGGAATCTCATCCCCACCCAAAAGCAGCCCAGCTACAGCTTCAAGGCCAAAAACAGTGACAGCAGGGAATACAGGTGCCAGACCGGCCGGATCAGCCTCAGTGACCCTGTGCGTCTGACTGTGCTCTCCGAGTGGTTGGCGATCCAGACCCCTAGGTTGGAGTTCCAGGAGGGAGAAACCATCATGCTGAGGTGCCACAGCTGGAAAGACAAGTCTCTGGTCAAAGTTACACTCTTCCAGAATGGAAAATCCAAGAAATATTCCCATTTGGATACAAGCTTCTCCATCCCACAAGCAAACCACAGTCACAGTGGTGATTACCACCACACAGGAAGCATAGGCCACACGCTGCGCTCTTCCAAGCCTGTGACCATCACTGTCCAAGTACCCAGCATGAGCTCTTCGCGGATGGGGATCATTGTGGCCGTGGTCACTGGAATTGCTATAGCGGCCATTGTTGCTGCTGTAGTGGCCTTGATCTACTGCAGGAAAAAGCGGATTTCAGCCAATCCCACTAATTCTGATGAGGCTGACAAAGTTGGGGCTGAGAACACAATCACCTATTCACTTCTCATGCACCCAGATGCTCCGGAAGAATTAATAGAGCCCGATGACCAGAACCGTATTTAGTCTCCATTGTCTTGCCCTGGAATTTGAGAAGAAAATCAGAGAGGGAAAGATCTGGTATTTCCTGGCCTAAATTCCCCTTAGGGAGGACAAAGAGATGCTGCCATTCCAAAAGAGAGGGACTCTCTTACCTGAGTCCCGAAGCTCCCTGTCCTGAAAGTCACAGACAATATGGTTCCAGATGACCGACTGTACCTTCTGTGCCTCAGCCCTTCTTGACATCAAGACTCTTCTGTTCCACATCCACATAGCCAATACAATTAATCAAACCACTGCTATTAACACATTCTAGCAACATGGGAAATGCTTATGTTACAGGTTACATGAGAACAATCATGTAAATCTATGATTTCAGAAATGTTAAAACAGACTAACCTCTGCCAACAGATTAAAAGTGATTGTTTCTGGGTGATGATTTTTATTTTCTTTATTTTTCTATAAAGATTGTGTATTACTTTTATAATAAAACATTATAAAAACAAAAAAAACAAAAAGAAATAGCTGCTTTTTCCCTCTGCCACAACAGTCTGAATTTTTTGTTGTTTCTCTTGTCTTATTTCTTCAGTGATTTCCTCCTCCTTCTCTTCTCCCTAGCATCTCCTCCTCCTCTGTCTCCTCTCTGTCTCTGTCTCTGTCTCTGTCTCTCTCTCTCTCTCTCTCTCTCATATATTCTCTCTTCCCCCACCCCCTTGAGTAATCCTATCTCTATCTGTATCTCTCCCCCTTCCTCCCCTTCTTCTAGTAAGGTAGTTTTTTACAACCCTGACTTTTTCCAATTAACACCTACAATGGGCCAGCCATCGTCCTAGACTTTAAGCACACAAAATATTGACTCAGTTCATGTTTCCCTTCTTTCTTATTCTATTAAACTTCCTCTCTTCTTGAATCCTGAGCTAAAGACTCCATGAGAGCTTCTCCAATTTCCTCCAGACAGAAATAATCCTTCTGTACTTCTGCTGAAGGAATATATTAATTATAATATCTTGTATAAACGGAGTTGGAGATGTTATGATTACGTGCTCCATCATGGAGATTAGCACAGGATTAGAATTTTGTGGTAGAAAATTTACAAATGGGATATGTTAAACGTGGATAAACAAAAGGTGACTACATCCCATAGCTAATCAGACTGCCTGTCACTTACTGTGGAGAACAACATGGAAGCATGGAAGACATGTGAACGATGTTAGTCTCAGCATCCGGAGACCCTGGTCCACGTCCTGCTTCTGTCTCTTATTAGCTACATAGCACTGAGGAACGGATTTCATCTTTTTGAGTCCGAATTTCTGTACTTCTGTATTCTGAACATGTAAAATCGAGAAACTGTCTAAGAATTGGACAACTCCTAATGTCCTTTCCCCTTATAAATGTTAGGATGTGAGAAACTTAAAATGCCTGGAGGGAGTAACTTTGGTGGGTTATTCACTCCTATATTATAACGACCTTGTCTCCAAATGCCACCAAGGTTTAAGTATACCCGATTTAGTAAAGTCATTTTCCCTTAGTCTTACTAGCTGTCTGGCTGTGGTAGGGAAGGTTTTTGTTTTGCTTGGGTCTTGTTCTTGTTGCCTCACACTGTGCCTTGAAAACAATACGGTAGTTTGAATGAAGTGAGATGAGGATAAATATTGTCCTCACAGCAATGGTAGCCAAAGTTCAGCAAGTAGAGAGTGGGATAATGGCCCATTTCCTCTTTTGTGTAAGCATGGGTGGTGGCCAAAGGTGCTCTGTTGAATTTTGCTTCCTGTATACACTATGTATCATTGTGTGTGCTGCTGGAGCCAAACTTTAGAGAGGATGCCAAGAGGAATTTCACACCAGGTTTGGAGGAAGGGAAAGACAACGAAATGAACTTACTACCCCTCTCTTCACCCTATTCCCACCATTTACCAAACAGGAGGGAAGGCTCATAAGTAACAAACATTTTCAATGGAAGACAACTCTAATTGACCAAAACGATGAATCAAATAACAATTGGTTGTTTTTGCCTTGTGTCCCAGCAAGAATTCCAGGTGGTTGTAATCAATGTGACCGTGACGGAGGGAACTTGCTTTCCTGCCCTCTACTGACAGAAACACTTATTATGACTAATTTCCCATCTTCCAGTTATCTTGTGATCTAATAACACACCTGTAAACGGGGCCTTGTATACTTCCAGATTTAGTGTGAACTCCCAGATAATGCTGGGGATGTATGAGGTGAAAAAAAAAGACCTCATCAGTTAAGTGAAAAGGGAATTTAGAAGGAACTAAGCATAACTACAGAATCATGTCAGGAAAAGTCAGTGCAGGAAAAAGATAGAGGACAGCCAGCAAAGGAAAAGGAGACCCAGACGGCTGCAGAGGTTGAGAATAATTGTTTAGAAGGGAGCTTTGGCAAAAATTGAGCCAATGCATAGGTGAACTGGAGAGCAACCAAAAATGGGGGGTGGATGACTTAGGCTCCATGCCTCAGAGTTCCCATCTTAAAACAGCACCTACACGAAAGAGTTCCTTTGAAGGTTGAAGGAAGTAACACAAAGCATTTAGCTTTGTATATAGTAAGTATTGCAAAAATAGGAATTACTGTTATTAAATAATGATAGTAAAGAATGGGTGATTATTTCGTGAACAACTTAAGAAAAAGCATCGTTCTTTTGGACTAGAAAAGAGAGAGAAGGTGAAAAATAAACGAGTGTAATCATCTTGAACTACAGAAAGAAGAACGGAGGTAAATCCTAGGGTGAGATAATAAAATATAAAAGACTTCATAATTACAATGCTGTATAATTTCATTTTATTTTGACACAGAGAAGTAAATTAAAAAAGAGAATTAGAAGCAAATCTAACAATCCAAGATTTTTACATCGAGAATTTTAAATTACATTTAAAAAGAAATCTTAGGCAGGTGTCGGAACGACTAAAAAAATAAATAAATATGGAGGCAAAGGCCAAACAAAGGAGAACAGGGAAATCCTGGAAACTTCTATTAGCCTGCGTAACTTCCTTCCCAATTATACTCATGGAAGATATATTAGCAGAACAATTTGTAAACAGCTTGATCTTTTCCAAATCTGACCAATCACAGCTAGCATTTTTTTTAAGCCAGGTCATCATTGTCCTTACCAGGGATACTGGTATCTTTATGTGAGAATTTTCCAATGATTTTGGAGATAGAATTCTGGCAGAATCAATTGGCTGCTTTCCATGATAGTATATCCTCTCCAGACTGAGTAAAGGCATTGTCTCATTTAAATGAACTCAAAGCATGTTTCACTATGAGATGGAGCTCTAGTGTGCAGTAAAGAGTAATTTGTTAAATCGGTCTTTGACTTTCATGAGAGTTTTAGATGTCTAGTGAAAAAAAGGGCAGGAAATATATCTATATACACAAAAAAGTTTATGAATAGAAACATCTTATGACACTGTGTGTGTGTGTGTACCCATAGACATATGTACGTATCACACGCAAAAAAGTTTATGAATAGAGACATCTTATGACACTGTGTGTGTGTGTACCCACAGACATATGTACGTATCACACACACAAAAGTTTATGAATAGAGACATCTTATGACACTGTGTGTGTGTGTGTACCCACAGACATATGTACGTATCACACGCAAAAAAGTTTATGAATAGAGACATCTTACGACACTGTGTGTGTGTGTACCCACAGACATATGTACGTATCACACGCACAAAAGTTTATGAATAGAGACATCTTACGACACTGTGTGTGTGTGTACCCATAGACATATGTGCGTATCACACGCAAAAAAGTTTATGAATAGAGACATCTTACGACACTGTGTGTGTGTGTACCCACAGACATATGTACGTATCACACGCACAAAAGTTTATGAATAGAGACATCTTACGACACTGTGTGTGTGTGTACCCATAGACATATGTGCGTATCACACGCAAAAAAGTTTATGAATAGAGACATCTTACGACACTGTGTGTGTGTACCCACAGCCATATGTACGTATCACACGCAAAAAAGTTTATGAATAGAGATATCTTACGACACTGTGTGTGTGTGTACCCATAGACATATGTACGTATCACATGCACAAAAGTTCATGAATAGAAACATCTTATGACACTGTGCGTGTGTACCCATAGACATATGTACGTATCACACACACAAAAGTTCATGAATAGAAACATCTTATGACACTGTGCGTGTGTACCCATAGACATATGTACGTATCACACACAAAAAAGTTCATGAATAGAAACATCTTATGACACTGTGCGTGTGTACCCATAGACATATGTACGTATCACACACAAAAAAGTTCATGAATAGAAACATCTTATGACACTGTGCGTGTGTACCCATAGACATATGTACGTATCACACACAAAAAAGTTCATGAATAGAAACATCTTATGACACTGTGCGTGTGTACCCATAGACATATGTACGTATCAAACACAAAAAAGTTCATGAATAGAGACATCTTATGACACTGTGCGTGTGTACCCATAGACATATGTACGTATCACACACAAAAAAGTTTATGAATAGAGATATCTTACGACACTGTGTGTGTGTGTACCCACAGACATATGTACGTATCACACGCAAAAAAGTTTATGAATAGAGACATCTTACGACACTGTGTGTGTCTGTACCCATAGACATATGTACGTATCACACACAAAAAAGTTTATGAATAGAGACATCTTACGACACTGTGTGTGTGTACCCATAGACATATGTACGTATCACACACAAAAAAGTTCATGAATAGAGACATCTTATGACACTGTGCGTGTGTACTCATAGACATATGTACGTATCACACACAAAAAAGTTTATGAATAGAGACATCTTACGACACTGTGTGTGTGTGTACCCACAGCCATATGTACGTATCACACGCAAAAAGTTTATGAATAGAGATATCTTACGACACTGTGTGTGTGTGTACCCACAGCCATATGTACGTATCACACGCAAAAAAGTTTATGAATAGAGACATCTTACGACACTGTGTGTGTGTACCCACAGCTATATGTACGTATCACACGCAAAAAAGTTTATGAATAGAGACATCTTACGACACTGTGTGTGTGTACCCATAGACATATGTACGTATCACACACAAAAAAGTTCATGAATAGAAACATCTTATGACACTGTGCGTGTGTACCCATAGACATATGTGCGTATCACACACAAAAAAGTTCATGAATAGAAACATCTTATGACACTGTGTGTGTGTACCCATAGACATATACACATATCACGGGACTAGTTATCCTAGTTGTTACTGATGCTATTAAAAAAGAAAAATGAAAAGCTGGAGAGGAGGCTAAGAATAAATTGTGGAAATGCAGACGTTGGAAATCTGTGCTCTCCATATCAGCAGGTACAAATAATTACAAAAAAATGAATTAATAAGAGTTCAATTAAATTTTACATTTGGAAGGCATCTTAAAGACGATACTGAATACGAAAGTGAACTATAGTTCATATCTGTCTGAAGTCATGGCATGCTTAAAAATCCTGAATATGATCTAGAATGCATTTTTCTTTTGACAGTCTTTATCTCGCAGGCTGGAGGGCAGTGGCACGATCTCTGCTCACTGCAACCTCCGCCTCCTGGGTTCAGGCAATTCTCCTGCCTCAGCCTCTCAAGTAGCTGGGATTATAGGCGCCCGCCACCATACCCAGCTAATTTTTGTATTTTTAGTAGAGACGGGGTTTCACCATCTTGGCCAGGCTGATCTTGAACTCCTGACCTTGTGATCTACTCACCTCAGTCTCCCAGTGTTGGGATTACAGGCGTGAGCCACCATGCCTGTCCTAGAATGTAATTTTTTAAACTATGTAATGTTTTAGATAGATCTAATTACTGAATTTAAAGATATTGATATGTTTTGTTCATGGCTCACTAGATTCTTGGTTCTTTGATAACCGGGATTCCTCAAGTTGAGAAAAATTGTTGTTTTACTATATGGAAATTGTCCTTTATTCCTGATAAAAAATGCTGTAATATATGTCTTTTTAAATTCCATGCGATATAATAAGCTGAAAAAGGTTGTTTTGGGTTCTCCATGCAGTTAATTTTTATAGGAAAAGTTATCCATAGTATAACAAAAGAGATCCTTTTCTTGTAGGGAATGACAGGAAAATGTTATTTGTATATGCATAAAATTTTCTTGACAAGATAAAAAGGGTTAGCATATAAAATATTATCCATGTAATCCTGAATATGTGTAAAATTCCTAGCAGTTTTCTCTTATTAATATGTTCGCTGCCATTCTTTATATTTGCAGAAGATAGTATGTTAAATCTAAATATTTATGCCCATCACAGACTCCAACTAGAAAACCTGGCTGAGCTGTACAGAGGTCTTGATTGTGTTTCAGGCGACACTAAGACAGTTTGGTGAATCAGGCAAACAGATTCAGGAGAGAAAAGCTGTACCCAAAAAATTATTTTTCCTCCTTATTCCCTGACACATTATGTCCATTCCTCCACAAAAGAAAATTTAGAACTTATAGAAACTTAAAATATTTTGAAGGATACTTTAAAACTCACAATTGCTTTACTTGAAAAAATATTCCAAAGTAGCCTGAGTTTCCTGCTCTGGCTTTGTAAACAAAACATATTTCTGGCCCGGCGCAGTGGCTCATGCCTGCAATCTCAGCACTTTGGCACGCTGAGGCAGGCGGATCACCTGATGTCAGGAGTTGGAGCCAGCCTGGCCAACATGGTGAAACCCCATCTCTACTAAAAATACAAAAATTAGCCGGGCATGGTGGCGACTGCCTGTAATCCCAGCTACACAAGCAGATTTGGTTGAACCAGGGAGGCGGAGGTTGCAGTGAGCCAAGTCTGCGCCATTGCACTGCAGCCTGTGATCAAGAGCAAATCTCCATCTTAAAATAAACAAACAAACAAAACATATTTCTGACAGGTATTTGCTTCTAGTTGGTTTTTTATTTTGTTTTGTTTTTTTTTTTTTTTTTTTTTTTTGCATTAGAATAGTTTACTAGTGTGCACAGAATTCAAACGAGTGGTCTACATATTAACAAACCGGTAGACTGGAAATTGGCAAATGTACCTAAGATTAATTATTTGAAATGGAACATAATGAAAAGACAAATGAGCCTTGAAAAAAAAGAAGGTATATTGTCTAAACCATCAATGATGGGTAAAAACAACCACAGTGAAGGACTTAACGATAGATAATGAAAACTGAGGGGATAATTAGGTGCTGTCAGAGGGATGAGAACAGCCCAATTTTATTTAAATCTGTCTAAAAAGGTAAGTGGCACTTTAATTAAATTTATAAATAATACTAAATTAATAGATACTACAAGCCCCAAAGGTTTGTAGCTTGCTTTCCACCAACTAATTTTGTAGACAGATTAAAAAGGCTGCTTTAATAATTTCTATCTGACTAATCTAACTTCTAAAAACCGAAAAACATTCTATTCTCACATTCTCAATTCTGTACATTTCCTCTGCTATATCTCTAACAAATCTTAGGGATTTATTCCCAATTATGTAGAAAGAGCCACATGGGGAGACTTCTGGTAAGCATCGTGGAAAAGCAAACACAAAGCTAAGACAACAGACGTTTCAAAAAATATACCAAAATGTAAGCCAAATATATAGACTGAAATTTTGATTCATTCAGAGACATGCTAATTAAACTTGAATTTAGGCTATAATCTAAACAATGTAAACATCTGTATAGTAAAGGAGCTTTAACCAGTGGCCTATTAGCCTAAGCTTAAAGACACATAAGACATTAAGGAGCTAGTCAACATAATCTACAATACCAACATGCTCATTTAATGCAGATCACCCTGAACACTTCTCAGGCAGGCTAATGACATGTTTAGATAGGTGCACCTGGATGTTTATTCCCAGACCCAGCTGTACCTCATTCTCAAATACCAGAAGAAGCTATTTGGCATCAGAGAAGTTTGAAATTATATCCCTCACTTCACAAAAAATTTTCCATTAGAAACTCAACTTTTTTCCCAAACGTAGAAGCTCATTATTTCATACAACATCATAGTCAAGTCAAGATGAACTCAATCAGAAGGATTCCTGATACATTTTAAATATCCTATGTGGTTGTGTCATGTTGGCCAAAATCCAGTGATGCTGATTCTATGAAATCAATATATTTAGTAGAGAATTTGAATCCCAAACAAATATTGAAATAAATACTTTCTTCAAAATGGAGAAAATTCATTATTTCCCCAACATTCACAACAAAGAGTGTTTTTGATTACTAGGAAAACTCTGCAACTAGAAAAATAATGTTAGGTCAAAGCTCAATTATCTAAATACCTTTATGATTCTAACCTGTTTACCATTTTCTAAGTTATTTCCAGGCTTAATGAATAATAATAGCTTTTCATCATCTCATCTTTGGTCTTGTGGGAAAATCAATAAACAGTAAAATGAATTAATTCCCCATCAAAACTTACAAACTTTAATATAAACAGCCTTTACCAAGAAACATTATAGAAAGATATTTTTTAAATTGTCTGCAGATCCAGTCATTGTTGATTCCAGGAAACAGTTGACTTCTGCCTCTAACTGAAGGCAGCTTCACTCTAAGGCCCATCTGTTCACACTGCCCTGTTTCCTAGGAACTCCTCAATCTCGCAGCCTCTTTTCTAATTATTGTGCTATCTGCACATCAAACTAGACTTGTTCCTTATTTCTCTTGGGCTCTTCTCCCAACATTTCCAGGAGATAAGTAGTTAATTCAATAAGCAAATTTGACTGGGTGTGATGGCTCACATCTGTGATCTCAGCACTTCAGGAGGCCAAGGCAGGAGAATCACTTCACTTCATGCCAAGAGTTTGAGACCAGTCTGCACAACATAGTGAGACTCTGTCTCTAAAACAAAACATGTGCACCTGTAGTCCCAGCTACTCAGGAGGCTGAGGCAAGAGGATCACTTCAGCCCAGGAGTTTGAAGCTGCAGCGAGCTATGGGTGACACAGACCCTGTCTCAATAAATAAAAAAAAAATAGTGAATTACACAGATACATTTGCATATAAATAGTAGCTTTGGTGGACTACAGATGAACTATGTTTTAACCCTAAATAAGGACTCTGATCTGTCAGTATTTTTCTAATTTTAACATTTAGTCTAATCTATTAAGGGTCAGCATTCTTTGAAATGAGTTCCAGAAACATATTTTAAAGCAAAATATCATTGAAATACAGTGAAAGTAAGCTTTACTACTATTACCTGCACTAATAGAATCACTACCAGGTACTGAGAGGGATTTCACACGATTGACACTTACGCAGGAAACTATTTCACTGGATCTATTTTAAAGACTCTTCCTTTAAAGGAATTGAATCACTATTGCTTTCGTAACATGTGACAGATTTGTTCTCTTCTCTCTCCCTCCCTCTCTCTCTGCCAACATTGGCACCCTGGTTCTTCTCATGCTGCTTTACATAATTGGTCTCTGAGTAGATGAAGCTGCCACCTGTTCACGAATATAACAAATCATTCTCCTTTGAGAGTATGATTTAACTGAATTGCGATAAGATAGTGGACCTGGACAGCACTTTCACATCTGTGTAAACATATATTCACCCTTCACTCAGTCTGGTCTTTTCTCGTAATGGTGTAAGTATTATATTTAAATGATAGCAATGTAATTATTATCTTGATCTTATTTTGATTTTAAGTAATTCTTCCGCTTTACCTTTTTCACTTTTTTTCTTTAGCTACTTTACCTCGCTTCCACTGAGAACATACTATGTCCATTTATCCAATCAAAAGCAAAGTTAGCTCTCCCTAAAGACATTCCTCCAATACAGGATAAAATAATCAGGATATCACATTTCTGGACACCCGCACTTTGTGTTGCCTAGTTCTAAGAATAAAGAGCTTGCAAAATAATATTTTTATTCATTTTTAATATATTGAAGTCATCTGAAGGTTTTTGAACAATGGGGAAATCAGCATTAGTCCACAGCTGGAAATACATTGTGTCTTCCCATTGTAAAGTGTTTTAGAAGATTTAAAAGGATTCACTGTCATTATGTTATATAAAAAGATTAACTGGCTAAAGAAAATCTCATTGCTGCAGGGTATTTCTAACCACATCCAAGGGAGTAGACACTATCATCTAAAGAAAATTTATAAAGTCTCCTCTAGTTGAAGACTTGGTGACATGTGACTTATACTTGAAATAAGTGATTTAAGAGCTACATCAGACCCCACTATATTAAGACTATTACCCTGTTTTCTATTGGAAACATTCCCAGTGCTATATGTAAAATACATATCAGAGTAGAACTTTAATATGATGGTGAAGTTGATGTGATGCCTAGAAAGATTATAGACACCCAACAAAAAAGATGGGTAATATGCAAATTTCCCCACTTTTGAACCTCATCCTGATTCTTGATTCCTAAAAGGAAGGGTAGTATTTTTATCCAGAATCTCAAAAAGATGGAGGAAATATCTGATAATGTCTTTGACTCCCATATCTAAATAGCAAGTGAGTTTTCTACCCCCAAACTTCAAGGTTTATAATTATCATGTTTTATGATATAGTATGTGTGAAAAAAAATACATAAATATAAAACTCTATATAATGCATAACTTAGTTTATCTGTCTAATATAGATATTTAGTCTTACACAGTGTGTTCTGCTTTAAGGCCTCATAATTTTTTAATTGGAAGGAGCTTTTGAAATTATATTAACTTTTTATTTTATAGATAAAGAAACAGAAATCCTGTAAGATCCGTAAATCCAGAGAGGAGTGGTTCATGAAAGTAGTGACCACATCTATTTTGTTGATTCTTGAATCCCTGTTGTTTCACAAAGTGGCATGCAAGCACTTGATAAATATTTTCTGGCAGCATGCATGAATGACAACCAAGACAAGAAACCAGGACTGCCCTGTATAGTTTTAGCACTCTGAACCTCACAAGCAATATCTATTTGATCTGTAGCAAATTTAGTTTAATAATTATTGAGTTCTTTCTGTCGACAAAGGAGTGTGCAATGTAATAGAAAACAACTGGTTAAAACGAATGGCATAACTTATTTTAATGCAATTAGTTCTGTATAGTTTGCTGTAATATCATTGCACAAGATAAATGCTAAAAGATAGTTACAGCACAAGGGAATACCACACAGCCATAAAAAAGATCAAAATCATGTCCTTTGTGGCAACGTGGAAATTTGCTTATCCTATGTGAATTAACTCAGGAACAGAAAATCAAATACTGAATGTTCTCACTCACAAGTTGGAGCTAAACACTGAGTACTCATGGACTCAAAGAAAGGAAAAATAGACATCGGGGCCTACTTGAGAGTGGAGGATGGGAGGAAGGTGAGGATTGAAAAACTACTTATGCTCATTACCTGGGCAACAAAATAATCTATACACCAAGCCTCCAAGACACATAGTTTACCCACATGGCAAACCTGTTCATGTACCCACTAGACCTAAAATAAAAGTTACAAGGGAAAAAAGATAGTTAAAAGTATTTAAAAAGGAGAAATAATTTCTCTTGGCCTTTGATAAGCCCATAGATGAAGTGGTTTTTAGCCTAGGCCTTGAAAAATTATTAGAATATCAATCAACAGAACGGTTAAAGGGCATTCCAGGAAGAACAAATTTGAGCAAAATCACAAAGGAAGGATAAGCCATGACTTGTTATAGTAATGATGGATGTACTAGCAGGAAAATCGTTTATGAAAAGTTAGAAATAGCCTGGGAGAGATAGAGTAAAGCCAGATTGTGAAGTCCTTGAATGTCTGTGCAGTCAGCCTCCGTATCCACTGGGTTCCATATTCACAGATTCAAACAACCAAGGGTTGAAAATACTTGAAAAAAAAAAAAACAAAAATAACCATATGACCCTAAAAAATAATGGAAAAAAAAAAAAACCCAATACAGTATACCATTTACATTGTATTAAGCATTATAAGTAATCTAGAGATGATTTAAAGAATGTGTGTAGGTTCTATACAAATACATTTTATATTAAAGACTAGGAATCCAAGGAGAAGGCCTGAAACCACCCCCCCCCCCCCGCAGATATGGAGGAATGTACTAAATTTGGTAGGCAGTGCAGAAATAAGGCTTTGACCAAGAAACTAACAAACTTAGCTTGTTTTGGTTGCAGTGTTCAGGACAAAGGAAAGATCAGACCTCTCCTTTAGGATCTTTGTGTAAGAGACTGCATGATATGCTGGGTTGTACAGACAGTAAACACTTTCTTTTTTTTTTTTTTTGAGATGGAGTTTCGCTCTTGTTACCCAGGCTGGAGGGCAATGGCGCGATCTCGGTTCACCGCAACCTCCGCCTCCTGGGTTCAGGCAATTCTCCTGCCTCAGCCTCCTGAGTAGCTGGGATTACAGGCACGCGCCACCATGCCCAGCTAATTTTTTGTATTTTTAGTAGAGACGGGGTTTCACCATGTTGACCGGGATGATCTCGATCTCTTGACCTCGTGATCCACCCGCCTCGGCCTCCCAAAGTGCTGGGATTACAGGCATGAGCCACCGCGCCCGGCCAAACATTTTCTTTAAAACATTCAACATGATTGCCTGGAAACAGTCATTTTTACTTGTTATGAAATGACTACTTGTAGCATGGAAGTAGGAGAGAGACGTGAGTAGCAAAGGAAGAGAAAAAGAGGAGTAGGCTTTTGCATTTTGAGTGCATTTATTGTTTTGAGAATGAAAATGTTATCTATATTTTCTATAAATGCTTACAGTATTGAAGACTTTTTTGAGACATAAATGCTGTCTCCCCAGGAAACCAGGAGAAATAATAGAAAACTAAAATAGACATGATGCAAAGAACCTGATGCGTGCACTCTCTCCCCTTGAGTGCCTGTAACAACCACTGCAACTGCGTCACTCTGCTGCATTATAGTCTGGATAGCACCAGACTATAATACACATCTAAAAGTGTTTGCTTTGTTTTAATATTAAAGTGATTTCAACCTGATTGCAAACTCTTATCCCGTCATCAGACATGAGGGAAAAAATAAAGGATCACATTTGATGAAGTTTAAAATACTTTTAAAGTTGATCAGCCAATTCCAATTTAGACATTATTGCTAGAATCCAACAGCATTAATGATTGACAAACTAAACAGTGTTAGTATAATTGTTGATACCTATTTTGTGTATACACGGTATATCCCAGATACTGTAAGCGAAAATTAAAGCATGCAATGTAAGTTGAAATGGATCTCCATATTTAATTAAATAGTAGCCTGTTGTAATATTAGTGTTGGGATGGAATGTTATCTGTTCTTACAAATAAATACACGTGAGAATTCTTATTGCTTTGGCATAAAAAATGCAAGATTTCCAAATTACCTTTTCCTTTCCCCTGGCATCCTGCAGTAGTCTCCCATCGAGATTTAAACTCAGGACCTCCAGAGAACAGATGGTGAAGACCTTATCTTCTTGCTGATCACAGCATGGGGCAGTGTAACTTGGTCTGATAGTTTAGTCACTTGAAATATATTTCTCTGAGTCTTCTATTTGCCTCTGTTTTATTTTATCAACAATAAATGTTTCATTTCTATTTGGCCTGTCCCCACAAAGAAACTTGGAGCAAACAAAACTCATAGAAACAATTCTGTCTGTTAGATTTAGGTTTGGCTGGTCGTTTGTAATTAGTAATCCAGATTTCTTCCTTTTAGTATTTAATGCCAAGCAGATATAATTCAAGTTGTGTTTTTAAGTTTTGCTAAGCACAAAGTAAACTGAATAAATCTTTTAGAGAAGGACATGAAGAAGGACAAGATAGATGCTGTGACCTGAATATTTTCTTATGTTCAGCAGATAAATGAGGATCCTGATGAGACACTGTAACGGATTTTTTTTCTTAGACTTATAAGGGTATCTTATGCGGATTACATCGGAAGATGGGCATCTGAATGGCACTAGCATTTCTCTTTATGTCTCCATTTAATATATCTACACACATATACACAAATACGTATGTTAAATTTTGCAGTAGAAACTAGTTATAAAAGATGGAGGATTCGAGAACACAATCAAAACAAAAAAACCCTAACAATGATAGAATTACCTTATTATTATTGGATGTTATTAATACTTGGCTCAGTTTTCAGCCTGTTTATATTATGCTTGGAAGAAGACATAAGATACAAAGAGATGAGAAAGAAAGCAATCAAAGAGAGTCTTTGGAGCACTTGTTTATGCTCTTTAAAGGACATTAAACATAGCACGTGGAAAAAAAATGTAATTACACCAGAAATCGCATTATTTTCAGTCATGGTCTAATGAAAATGTCATGAAGGCCCTATGAAAGATAAATTAAGAAATAAACATAAAAGTGAGCACGTAAGCAATAATTCTCATGAAATGAACTCAAAGGCTTGGTAGATCAGAGACATTTTAGAATATGTCAGAGCATGCTCAAGAACGTGGCACTTGGCTAGAATCCTATCCTCAAGGAAGATTTTTCACAGTTACGGTCTAGGGGATAGCCTAATTGACATTCAATGAAAAGATAAAGAAGAGGAAGAAATAGACAAATGACATGGGTAACTAAACATTACTTTTGAGGTGTTTTCTCTCACAACATTTGAAGATAATATCCAATAAGACTATTTCTAAAAGGAGCAATTTAGGAAATGCCTTGCTACTTCTCGAAAGGAAAATGTATTTGCTGTTTGCCTTTATTGTACACTATTCTGACAAGCACTTGTCAAGTTTTTTGTGACATATGTTTTATACCAGATTTATTACAAACAATTTACATACATCCAGAGAAAATGACTACTGTAGGATAGCGATAGTTCTCTTTTCTTTTTCAATTATACTTTTGGTAATTATAATCAAATTTGAACATTAGACACCTTTTTAATATGGCTGTTTGACAAATAACCAGAAACTTTTCTAAGTTAATAAATACCTCTTTATATATAATATCATATTGTGGAGACACTGTTGTTCACAGTAAATGACTTACTAGGTATAATCGTTTTTAAGGGCTTTTAAGTGTTAAATCTGCACCATGCTGCTTCTGAGTTTAAAATTGACTCATAATTGAATTAAATGTTGATACCTTAATAATAACTACAGCAGCTTTGGAAAGCTTCTATTTCTATTTTATAGACAGAAGAGGTTAATTCTCCTACTCCCAAAATCTGGTTCATAAAACTTCACAAAACTTCCAAATTTGCCTTAAAATTCACATATTCCATGACAATGTTGAGAGTAAAAACTTTAGTTTCACAAATAGTGTATTTAAATTACACTTCAATTTTAACCTAAGAAAAGCTATAAATATTGATGACATCAGGATAGGAAGCAACTGTAAAGCAGATCATTTTGTTCAAGAAGTAACATGGGTCAAAATGATTTATACAGATAGCCTATGACAGACAACATTGAACATAACTCCTGTATAAAACAAATGCATCCTATTGTCACAGCCTGGAGAGTGACCTTTTCAACTTGCTAAGGCTCTGCTTTTGTGAATTATTGGCAGTTTCCGCTCTATTGGGAAGGCATCCCTTTCCTCAGCACCATGTTCTTTCTGTATCTGTGCACACAGTAACTAGATCAAAAACAAGGCTATTGGCAGGTCAAATGTATTTGCACCACACACCACAGTTTTTGCCGAAACTCCTTTTTAACCAAAATCTAGAATTTTCTGAGTGGCAATTATAACATTAGGGAACAGTGCCCTGGAAATGCTCTTGCAGCTTAGTGCTTGTTAGTGAATCATTTCAGATGTTTGTTGCAAAGGAATGGAGAACAAAGGACGTTAGAATGAAACTCTTCCATTTGCAGGAGAATGAACAGTCGTTGTTACATTGTTCTTAAGGTGTTTAGTAATTAAATCCTAAACTTAACCAGCTTAACAACCCCCAGCTCACAGGGAAGGGCAACAAAAAAGCAAGCAAAATTTGAGACACTGCAGGCTGCTGCTGAAGAGGAACTGTGGACCTGGCAGAGTTTCCAAAGTCACCCCAGTGCTCGTTGGACTCCATAGGCACCTGCACTGGTTTAAATAGTCTCAAGGGACCTCATTTGCATTTGTAACAGATCTTGTGTTATTTTACATGTCTGTGGAAGTTTTTCCTTTTCCAAAGTGCTTTTAATCTATTATTTTACTTGTTTCTTGAAACAACTCTCTGTTACAAAGGAAGAAATCAAGGTAAACTGATCTTTTCTGCATAAGATCATGAACACAGAGTTCCAAAAATGCCCTACTGGGGTCAGATCTCAGCTCCGCCCAACTCTACCTTCCTCCCTGGCTTCAGCCAGTCCCTGACACTGAGTACTGTCTTCCGAGTCATCAAGAAGAAGCTGTACAGCTCAGAACAGCTGCTCATTAAGGAGTGTTGAACTTCAACCTGTGGGGGTTGACAGTGCCCCCCAGGGCAGAGACAACTGAACTTTTAGGGTGGAGACTAGAAGCAGCTGAGGGACTGATTCCTGTGCTGGGAAAACAGGGAGCCACCTAAGGTGGAGGTGGGGAAACACAGTTTCCCAGGAAGCTCGTTGAGTTGTGTGCAGGTGGCTGTTGACTGTGGACACATACCTCTCAGTACTGCAGCATGAAACAAAGGTTTAGGGGCCAACAAGGCTTCCGGCTGGATGTGTGTGTAGCATGTACCTTATTATTTTTATTACTGATAGTTAACAGTGGTGTGACAGCCAGAGAACAGCTGGGCTGCTCCAGCCTCGGCCTGGCCTGGGGGGTGAAGGGGCCTGTGCTCCTCAGAGCAGCTGGAGGGACGGGGGTGGTCGTGAGGTGGTTTGTATATCTTACTGGTCTGAAGGGATCAAGTGTTGTTTGTTGTTTGTTTCATATCTTTTGTTTTTCTGATTGGAGCATCACTACTGACCTGTTGTAGGCAGCTATCTTACAGATGCATGAATGTAAGAGTAGGAATGGGTAGGTGCTGGGGATCACTTGGGATTTTTGACACTTGAAAAAATCCACCTGGGAGCTGCGTTCAACCCCTTCCCCACTGTGTACTATGGATGGAGTTGAGCTCGGAGGGGAGGGTCCAAGAGGGTGGGGGTTGGAACTTCTCCCCGGGAAGAGTGCCATCTGGGTCATCCATCTAGAACTGTTTACATGAAGATAAGATACTTACTGTTCATGAATACACTTGATGTTCAAGTATTAAAACCTTTGCAATATTTTTTACTTTTCTAATAACATGTTTGTTAAAACAAACAAACAAACAAGTGCTTGCCATTAGACAGATCTGCATCCTTGGAGCTCCCAACTGGTTTCAGGGCATTTCTGTTACTAACAGGAACCTCATAAATATGGTAACACTTCCACAGAAGTGGATCTACTAAAGCCCTTTCTGAGTTCTGATGGCTTTCTAAGTAATTGGAAAAACTACCAGAACTACCCAGTTAAATTATGTACATTGGTGTTTCCTATATTGGCCATTTGCTAAGTTCTTTATAAATATAAGTCAAGGGCTCCAAAACCACATTTGGGAGTGTCAACTCTCTGTGTAGGGACAGTCAATACTCTGAGAAAAATTTAATGGGGACTTCTGATTCAAGTAATAAGGAGAATTAGAGTCCCTGAAAACCTTGCCACCTGAACCATGTAAAATTGCTAGTTCAAATTTTAAATAAATTATTAACAATACAAAAACCAAACTAAACCATGCAGATTATTTATTTATTAAACATTACACATCCCATAAAAATAAAACTGAAAATAGGAAGGAGGTGGTGAGGTAATATCCACAGAACTAAATTCCTCTACATTCCTTTCCAATTTCAGTATAGATAACTACAGTCTCAAAAATTATAAGACATCAAAGAAAACAGAAACAAGAACTATGTTAATATTTTAAAGCAGCATGTGTTCCTCTGGCCAGATTACAGATGCTAAAATAGACTTAAATTGAGGTGTAGGCAAGAGAATAATCCCTGGAGCAAGAGGTCTCAGAAAACATGGGGCAGAAGGAGGGGAGGGAGGGGGGAACATTGAGATTAGATAATAAATATAGTACAAAGGTTGAAAACCTACATGTGACTCATTTTCTTCTTTCGGTACCTCCACCTCCATCCTCTCTACCCTTTCTCTGTTCTTCTAAGCCCAACATTACAGGGTTGACAGCAGAGAGTGGCTGTGGGTACACCACAGTTCCCAGAGATACGCTCAAGTGTAAGACACAAGGACACTGAAGGGAAATCTATGTGAGTTCTGTGGGTGGAATAAAGAGTGTAGGATAAACAGATCAATGCCAGTCTTTTTAGGACTATTTCTCCACTATGAAATGGGACAGATTACAGAGCACTCATACTTGATGTATTAGTCCATTTTCACACTGCTGGTAAAGACATACTCAAAACTGGGCAATTTACAAAAGACAGGTTTAGCTGGACACACAGCTCCACGTGGCTGGGGAGGCCTCAGAATCATGGCAGAAGGCAAGGAGGAGCAAGTAACATCTTACATCAATGGTGGCAGGCAAAGAGAGTGAGAGCTTGTGCAGGGAAACTCTCTCTTATAATAGCAGCAGCTCTTTTGAGACTTATTTGCTATCATGAGAACAGCATAGGAAAGACCCACTCCCATGATTCAATTACCTCTCACTAGGCCCCTCCCACAACATGTGGAAATTATGGGAACTACAAGATGAGATTTGGGTGGGGACACAGAGTCAAATCTATTGATATTCCACAGGTGGAATATCAGGGTGACAAACAGACACATTTTCCTTTTGAACTTCATTGTTTCTTTTTTCTGCCTAGTTCGGTTATTCTTTGGAATGGAAATTTACCTGTGGTATTTTCATTTTGTTTTCTTTCTACTTTCTTGCTTACTTGCTTAAGTGATGCTAGTGATAGAATATTTTTTAAATATTCTTAATTTATTGCTACATTGACAAAAAGGAAGGAAATGTAAGAAGACAAAAATAAGGTGAAAGCAGGAATCCAAAGGTGGCTTGTAACTTGACATCATTCACCGGTTCTGGGAGACTTTCCGCACTGGTTGTGTTAAAAGGCTGGAAAACAACTTCTATAGGCTTCCAAATGCAGAAGAGCTAATAGAAACACTGAACTAAACTGGAGAACACAAAGAGTTGTGTGCTTTTGGAATAAAGGAAACCCAAAATAAAACTAAGAATACAGATACATAGCAAGAAAACATGCTCGTCTTGTCCTGGTAGAAGCATTTCCCTAATGATCAGGGGTGTTGAGCTTTTTTTCATGTTTGTTGGCCATATGAATGTCTTCTTTTGAGAAGTCTGTTCATTTCCTTTTCCCAATCCTTTTAATTTTATTATCTTTTAAATTTTATGTTATTTATTTATTTATTTATTGAGATGGAGTCTCACTCTGTATCCCAGGCTGGCGTGCAGTGGCTCCATCTCAGCTCACTGCAACCTCCGCCTCCCGGGTCCCAGTTCAAGCAATTCTCCTACCTCAGCCGCCCAGGTAGCTGGGATTACAGGCATGAGCCACCAGGCCCAGCTAATTTTTGTATTTTTTAGTAGAGACAGGGTTTCACCATGTTGGCCAGTCTGGTCTTGAACTCTCGACCTCATAATCTGCCCACCTCGGCCTCCCAAAGTGCTAGGATTACAGGCGTGAACCACTGCCCCAGGCCTCTTACTTTATTTTTTATGTTGTTTTTCCTAAGTTACTGGGGTACAGGTGGTATTTGGCTGTATGAGTAAGTTCTTTAGTGGTGATTTGTAAGATTTTGATGTGGCCCATCACCTGAACAGTATACACAGCACCATATTTGTAGTCAAAACCACAGTGAGGTACCATTTCATGCATGTCAGAATGACAATTATTAAAAAGTTGAAACAGATGCTGGAGAGTTTGCAAAGAAAAAGAAACACTTTTATGCTGTTGGTGGAAGTATAAATAAGTTCAACCATTGTGGAAGACAGTGTGGTGGTCTCCTAAAAAAATGGTAGACCAAGCAAGAAAAAAATAATTTGTGAAGATATCTCAGACTGCAATAGTGTAATAAACAGAGTTTATCTAAAGAGTGTGTATGTGTATGTGTGTGTGTGTGTGTGTGTGTTTATGTAAACATTGTACTTAGAAAACATTTTCTTTTTAGGCCCAGAAATAGTGACCATGAACTAAGCCATCAACAGATCCTAACAAATATCAGAAGATTATAATTTTTTATGTTACATTATCTGCTACAATCCAATTAGGTAAAAAAATAAATAACATACACAACATTAGTTGTAACAAAGAGGAAGAATAAAGGAGGGGCCATGATCAAATTAAAGGATTAAATTTTCGTAATTGATTAAAGATGTTAATTCCTAAGTTGAGTAAAATCATCACCAAAAAAAGGAGAAAAAATGAAAAAAATCCTAAATGACTCATAGACAAATAAGAACTTACCGGAAGTAGAACATACACAGAATACTTCAAAACTGAACAAAATTTCAAAGTACACTTAACTAAAAGTTGAGAGATAATTGCTAATGCAATTCTTAAAGGAAAATTTATAACTTTAAACATTTTCCTTAGAAAAAAAGAAAAGTGGAAAAATTATTAAAATAATTACTCAATTTGTGAGTTAGAAAAAGGACAGTAGAATAAAACTAAGGATGTAAAAATGAGAAAATAATAAAGCAGTAAAACAGAACAGTAACATACAGTAGAAAACATTTAAAAACCCAAAGTTGGATCTATGACAAACAAGAAATAAACATGTCTATCTGTAGATGCTAAGAGATTCAGTTAAAATAAAAAATATCATCAGTATTTTTATAGCAATAAATTTGAAATAATAAAATGTAAAAAAAAATTTTAAGTGTAACTCAATTAATTCAAGAACGGAAAACCTATATTGTCCTATAACTATTAACATAATTTCATAAGAAATTCATAGACCCACATGGTTTTCTAGGAATATACTAACAAACACTCAAGGAAATAATTATCCTAAAATTAGACAAAAATACTTTTAAAACATAGAAAAGGCAACTTTTCACAGACTGCCCTCCTTTTTCTTCAGTCTAGCACAAACTCGAAAAAGAAAAAAAAAACAGGCCTTTACAATAAAGAAAAAGAATAAGCCATTCTCACTCAGGACATTTTAATTCATACACCTAAACAAAATATTAGCAAACCAAATCTAGGCAAACAAATCGGACACTTTTCTAGAAATGTAGGTTTTTAAAATATTAGAAAATTGGTGGCTGGGCACGGTGGCTCATGCCTGTAATCCCAGCACTCTGGGAGGCCAAGGCGAGCAGATCACCTGAGATTGGAAGTTCAAAACCAGCCTGCCCAACATGGTGATACCCTGTTTCTAGTAAAAATACAAAAATTAGCCTTGCTTGGTGGCAGGGGCCTGTAATCCCAGCTACTCAGGAGGCTGAGGCAAGAGAATTGCTTGAACTTGGAAGGCAGAGGTTGCGGTGAACCAAGATCAAGCAATGACACTTCAGCCTGGGTGACAGAGTGAGACCTATCTCAAAAAAATAAATAAATAAAATGAAAAAAATATAAAATTGGTAAATGATAAATTGATAAGTAAACTATGCTAATATATTAAAAGAGTAAGACCATATCATCACCTCAACAGTTCAGAAAATGTGTTTTTGTGTGTCTGTGGTATGATTCCATTTACTTTAAAATTTTTAGTTGACAAATAATAATTGTGTATTTTTATGGGGATGATGTGATGTTTTGATCTATGTATACCTATATACTGCAGAAAGATTCAATCAACATACCCATCACCTCACCAACTTTTTTCATGTGAGGACATTGAAAGTCTATTCCTTTAGCAATTTTGAAATATTCAATACATTATTATTAACTGTGGTCACCATGCAGTGTGATAGATCTAAATAACTAAAATTTATTCCTCCAGAAAATGTTTTTAGTAAGTCCAAATCTTCTCATAATAAAAATCATCTTTAGAGAATTCAAAACAGAAGGCAACATTCTAAGACTTATACAGTGTATCAGTGAAAAATCTACAGCAATCCTCCTACTTAAGATGAATAATTAAAGTGATTTCCTTTAAGATCAGGAACAAGATAAAAATGACTACCATCATTACTTTAACACTGAAGTGAATACCAGCTAAATGAATCAGTAAGAAAAAGAAATGGAGAGATTTTATTTTTTATTTATTTATTTTTATTATTTTTTTAAGACAAAGTCTCGTTCTGTCAACCAGGCTGGAGTGCAGTGCAGCGATCTTGGCTCACTGCAACCTCCACCTCGTGGGTTCAAGCGATTCTCCTGCCTTAGCTTCCAGAGTAGCTGGGATTACAGGCGCCCACCAACACACCTGGCTAATTTTTGTATTTTTAGTAGAGATGGGGTTCCGCCATGTTAACCAAGCTGGCCTCAAACTCCTCACCTCAGGTGATCCGCCCACCTCAGCCTCCCAAAGTGCTAGGCTTACAGGCATGAGCCACCATGCCCCGCCTAGAAGGAGAGATTTAAAAAATAGAAAAGAAAAAAGACAAAATTTTTATATGCAGGCTAGGTGACCATTTACAAAAAAAAAAAAAAAAAAAATCGAAGCAATCCACAGAAAAATAATTACAATAATAGAAAGTTTGCTCAGGAAAAATTTAATGGGAAAAGTTCATTGTGTTTCTATACACCAGAAAACATTCAGAAAATATAATTTATTAAAAGATATAAATTCTAAAATATGTATATCTAAGAATAATTTTAATAGAAGAGAATTAGAAACCTTACTAAAACCCTTTAAGAAAAGACTTAAACAAATGGAACTATTTACCAGGACTAGGGATAGGATTAATCGATATTGCAAATTTTGGTAATATTGCAGATTTCTCAGTTCTCTCCAAATAGGTCTATAGACTTTATGTAATTATCATCAGACTTCTAATACATTAAATCTAAAAATTTATTTTAAAATTTTATGAAAGAATCAAAGCTCAAGAATCAAGAAACTCCTACCTGTGAAGAAGAAAAAGATGAGGAGATTCACCCTTCCAGATGGCAAAATATAATTAACATATTATAAAGTTAAAGTTAATTAAATTGTTTGTATTGGCACATTCCACTAACAAATTTAGTATAAGAAAAATTGTCATTGCGTGCCACTGGGGACGACAAAGACTTTTTGATAATTTGTCAAGGACATTTGGATATCCTAGAGGAGGAAACAATGATATCACTGCCTTTCTTAATTCACAAAAATCAATTTCAGATGGGGATTATAGATTTAAATAGAACAGATAAATTTATGAAATTTTAAAAAGAAATACAGGAGAATATCATTATAACATTGAAATAAAGAAGAATTAACAGTGAAAACCAAAAACCTATTTCTTTTGGTTGGTTTGTTTTGTTTTGTTTGTTTAAACATTTTTTAAAATTTCTTCCACTTTTATTTTAAGTTCAAGAGTACATGTGCAGGATGTGCCAGTTTATTACATAGGTAAATGTGTGCCATGGTGTTCGTTGCACAGATCAACTCATTACCTAGGTATTAAGCTCAGCATGCTCTTCCAGATGTTCTCCCTCACCCCACCCACCCCAACAGGTTCCAGTATATAATGTTCCTCACATATGTCCATGTGTTCTCATTGTTAAGCTCCCACTTATAAGTGAGAGCATGAGATGTATGGTTTTCTGTTTCTGCATTAGTTTGCTGAGAATAATGGCTTCCAGCTGCATCCATGTCCCTGCAAAGGACATGATCTGCTTCGTTTTCACGGATGCATAGTATTCCATGGTGTATATGTACCATATTTTCTTTACCCAATCTATCATTAATAGACATTTAGGTTAATTCCATGTCTTTGCTATTGTGAATAATGCTGCAACAAACATACACATGCATGTATCTTTATAATAGAATGATTTATATTCCTTTGGGTATATACCCAGTAATGGGATTGCTGGGTCAAATGGTATTTCTTCCTAAAGATTTTTGAGGAATTCCCACACTGTCTTCCACAATAGTTGAACTTATTTACACTCCCACCAGCGGTGTAAAAGTGTTTCTTTTTCTTTGCAATCTTTCTCTCCAGCATCTGTTGTTTCAACTTTTTAAATAATTGCCATTCTGACCTACATGAGATAGTATCTCATCGTGGTTTTGATTTGCATTTCTCTAATGATCAGTGATATTGAGCTTTTTTTCATGTGTTTGTCGGTCACATAAATGTCTTCTTTTGAGAAGTGTCTATTCATGTCCTTTGCCCATTTCTTTGCTTTTTTTTAAATGTTTTATTTTGTTTTTCCATAAATTATTGTGGTACAGGTGGCATTTGGTTACATGAGTGAGCTCTTTAGTGATGATTTGTGAAATTTTGGAGCACACATCACCCGAGAAGTATATACACTGCACGGTATTTGTAGTCTTTTATCCCTCACCCCCCCTCCCATTTTGCCCATTTATTAGTGCGGTTGTTTGTTTTTTTCTTGTAAATTTGTTTAAGTGACTTGTTGACTCTGGATATTAGACCCTTGTCAAATGAATACATTGCAAAAATTTTCTCTCATTTTGTAGGTTGTCTGTTTGCACTTAGAATAGTTTCTTTCTTTTGCTGTACAGAAGCTCTTTAGTTTAATTAGATCCCTTTTGTCAATTTTTGCTTTTATTGCAATTGCTTTTGGCATTTTTGTAATGAAATTTTTGCCCACACCTATGTCCTGAATGGTATTGCTTAGATTTCCTTTTAGAGTTTTTATAGCTTTGAGTTTTACACTTAAGTCTGAACCCATCTTGAGTTAATTTTTGTATAAGGTGTAAGGAAGGTGTCCAGTTTCAGTTTTCTGAATATGGCTAGCCAGTTCTCCCAGCACCACTTATTAAATAGGAAATCCTTTCCTCAATGTTTGTCCACAAACGTATTTAAAAAAAAATATTTAAAGAAAGGCAACCCACAAATGGGGAGAAGACAATTTTAACACCTATAATGGAAGATGCATGGATATCCAGATTATAAAAAGAACCCCAAATTATTTTTTTTAAATAGAGAAGAAAATACCATGCAAACTAATCAAATTCATATCAGAGGAATAAGGAAACAAAACATCTGGGCAAAATCAAAACAAAATAGGCCTTGGGATTCTGAGAACATGCTCTTAAGATGAGAGGCTTAGTCCATATACCTTGTAAATATTATCCTATATTTCAAGTAGCCAACATCAATTTCCTTTGTGTGTGTTTTCTCTTCAGAAAACTTAGAGGCGTACAGGAAAACTGGGCACAGTTTCTAGAATAATCAATCAAAGTGGTCCACATAATGGAAAGTAGACCTTATGAATAAATACTTTTAAAAACCCTGATATTGTCATATTGAAAAAAAAAAAAAGAAAAGAAAAAGCTTAGATTAACCCAGAGTCAAACTGTGAATGGTGAAAATAAGCTAACGTCTAGCCTGCTTGACTCTGTCTCTCTGTTTTCTTGATACTTAGAGATTAACTACAGCGTTTTTTGGCTGAATATTCTAGTCTCCTTCCCTTGCTCAATTCTAAAGTATAACTAGAGTTATCATTTTCTTTTTATCACTAGACTTGAAACATGAAAACCAACAAGTTTCAGGATTTTCTTGCTCCTCTATCTTGTCCAGGCATTATCTACTTGAAGGCTAATGAAAAAGAAAATTAAGTTGCAGAGAACTAAAACAGAATTCTGTATCTAGCATCATCTAGAAAAAAAAAAAGAAAGAAAATAAAAGTGGAAAATATTCTTTTGTATTATCAACTTAAGTCCTAGGTGACAAATCTCCAACATGCAAAACCACAGGGTTTTCATGATTTTACAGTGCTGTTTATGTGTATGCAGTTAGGCCCATTTTAAGGATGTTTGGTAGTTATTAATGGAAAAATAAAATGAAAAATGCCCTTTGAACTACATCATAATTTTGGCAGTCTTAGTTTTACTATTAATTTCTGTAGTTATAACAAGGCTTACTGAAGAGAGTAAAAGAGGATTAACTAAGATACTGTAGTCACTGAGAATGGAGCAGCCTCTGGTGACTCTTTCTGATTCAGTAATTAGTAACCCAGAAAGCAAAGTTGTGGATGTGGGTGGAGAGTGTATTGTCTCTCAGGACAATGTTCGGCTATCAACAGTGAGCAAATAATGACTATGATACACACAACACATGTGTACTTCAATTTTAAATCCAAGGCCAGGCACAGTGGCTCACACCTGTAATTCCAGCACTTTGGGAGGCTGAGGTGGGTGGATCACCTGAGGTCAGGAGTTGGAGACCAGGCTGGCTAACATGGTGAAATCCTGTCTCTACTAAAAATAGAAATATTAGCCAGGCATGATGGTGGGTGCCCGTAATCTCAGCTACTCGAGAGGCTGAGGGAGGCAGGAGAATTGCTTGAACCCAGGAGGAGGAAATTGCAGTGAGCCGAGATCATGCCACTGCCCTCCAGCCTGGGAGACAGAATGAGACTCCGTCTCAAAAAAAAAAAAAGTAAATCTAGACTGAATCCCTCAATGCTAGCCCTATGTGCATGCGTAATAAATACAGTGCACATTTTTTTGTTAACACATACTCTCATAAGTCTGTGATAGAATAATACACACATTTTTATTTCTGTGGTAGGATCAGCTATGAAGAATGCATTGTTTATATACAGTCTGTCTTTTAGATGCAAGAAGTCATTGTAGGAAAAAATAAATCAAATGTATTTCCTACCAAGGGTTTCACTTTGTAGCAGCACAAAAAACTAGTACTTAAGCCTAATACTTTCCAAAAGAGTGCTCTTATCCCAGTTTGGCAATATTTCTCAAAACGGATGCTTTACAAATGCTTTTTCAAGTAAATAATTACAAAGAAAAAGGTACAAAATAAAGGCAGAGAAAGTATTTTACAATTGAATTAGTTATCAGCATAATCTACACTCCCTATTTTACATTTGTGTGTATCATCCCAACTTAAAAGAAGGCAATCTAATAGCAATACGTGATAAAACAAGAGAACAGGGAGTTCATCAAGATAAGAAATGCAGTTTTTGATTACAAAGAATTTTAAATGCCTTGAATCCTTCAATTATTTTGTGTTCCTAATGTGTAATATTTTTTCTTATCTCTATTAAACTTCAAACAATTCTTATTGTTTGTACAACAAAGAAGTTTCTAAATTTTAAAAGGTTTTGAGAAAACTGGAGTAACTGCCCAACATTTTAGTTAAACACTTTTTAAACTCTAAATATTTAGACATCTTTCTGGAGTGAAAAAAGAGTAGTCTAAGATTTGAGAAGCTTTAAAAAACAGGTTGCATGTGTGATGAAAAGCACTATGCTTAGAACTAATTGTCTTATAGTAAACTCCGAGGATGGTTTGTGGAAGAAGCAATTAAATTATCTTCAGATTTAATACTTTTCTGATGAGGAATTGGATTTCATATATCACAGTAATCTTGTGTGTGTGTGTGTGTGTAATACTTACACACACACAGACACACTCTCTCTTTCACCAGGCAAGAAAGACAAATAGAAATCAAATATATAAGGAAGTCTTAATACATACTTAATACGTACTGAATCATCTTATATTATTGCACCAAATTCTCATTTTCTATCGTTCAATTTTAAAAATAACAAAATTGACACTATGTTTGCCGTCCCTGGACAAAGACCAAAACTTAAACTGCTCATATAATTATTCAAAAACTCAAATTCCTTTTCTTCTTAAGATTAAAAAGAAACAAAACTCTGGCTAAATTCTTTACTGTGTAAATCTGCTACTGATTTAATTTGATTAATGCTCTATTAATTTAAAGTGATAGTTAGAACTAAAAGACTTTATTTCTCAGCGTTGCTCCAGACCCTTCAGTTTTTCCAGAGGATGGTGTTTCTAAGTAATAGGTCATTTCTGCCAGTGGTTTTCCAGAGGCTGTATCTTCTCAGTGGGGTATGCTAAATATTTCTAACCTGTCCATCAAGCAAAATTATAAAGGAAACTCACACTATAAAGAAAATAATTAAATTATTGTGCCTTTGAATTGAGAAAGATGAGTTATGTGACCAAGAAAACCAATGATTGTCTACTGCCAGTCAGAGAACTTAAGGAGATTTGAGAGGATTAAACATAACTTTGGAACCACTGTGCCACAATAAATAATGATAATAATAATAAATTAGACACTACAAAGCAGTTTAAAAAAGAGTGTGTTTGTATGTATGTGTATGTGTCATTCTATGGCTTCAAAATATGTTAAGATATCAACACATCAAAGCGTTTTAATGAAATCTCCAATATGTTAGCAGAATTTAGTTGGATACATATTGTCTATGCCATATCTAATCTGATGAGCTCAGAAACAACCATCACCCTGGTATTCTCATCGTGCTTTCTCTTCTAGGTCTAAGACAAAAACTGTCTGGAAGATAATTTGGCTAGAAAACTAAATACTAATAAATGAATATGGATTTTATCTTTATTTGTGAACTTATTCAGTTGAGATGCCCATCAGATGGTCTGGTAGCCAAGAATTGTACTTTTATGGGTAATAAAATTACCATAAAAATAATAAAAATGAATCAATTTTCACTAAATATCATGTTTTGTTAAAATGGAGACCTTGACAGCATCATTCAAGTCCTTAATATAGATTTTTTATTTTTATCTTATTAAATTCTTTGTTGCCATTACAATCATTATTATCATTATAGCACTTGCTGTTCCTTTCTGATTATTCATTATTATTACTGGCTAGAAGAAAACAGGGAAAATATATGTAACATTGAGAAGCTGCTATTTTTTACACTGTCAAAAATTTCTACCTTGTTGCTAAATGTGGTATGTGGAGATTAGACATTATAAAGTATTCCATTTGGGGAGTCCATAAATTGTTTCTTCTTAGGGCGAAAGATGGACTTGGTGTTTTAGACTGTATCTCCCCTGGTTCTGGGGGAGGTTAGACAGGAAGATGTATGGTTGGCCTCATTCTAATATCTCAGGGATAAGGGAATCTAAATATAGATGCTTCTAAGTGAAATGTTAAGTGACTTCTTCTTTAGGGACAAAATTGGTTTTGTGTTGAGATTATTATGAAGGCAACCAATATGGTTTTGATCTACGTCCCTACAAAATATCTCAGGGATAAGGGAATCTAAATATAGATGTTTCTAAGTGAAATGTTAAGTGACTTGTTCTTTAGGGACAAAATTGGTTTTGTGTTGAGATTATTATGAAGGCAACCAATATGGTTTTGATCTACGTCCCTACAAAATCTCACATTAAAATGTAATCCCAAATGTCAGAAGTGGGGCCTGGTGGAAGGGGATTGGATCATGGCGCAGATCCCTCATGGCTTGGTGCTGTCCTCATGACAGTAAGTGAGTTCTCACGAGATCTGGTTGTTTAAAAGTGTGTGTCACTTTCTCACTTGCTCTTGCTCCTGTCATGTGACATGCTTGCTCCCACTTTTTCTTCTGCCATGATTGTAAGCTCCCTAAAGCCTCCCCAGATGCCCAAAATGTGCCAACACTGTGCTTCCTACTTATACAGTCTGCACAACTGTGAACCAATTAAGCCTCTTTTCCATATAAATTACCAAGTGTAGTCCATTGTCATGCTGCTGATAAAGACATACTGGAGACTGGGAAGAAAAAGAGGTTTAATTGGACTTACAGTTCCACATGGCTGGGGAGGCCTTAGAATCCTGGAGGGATGTGAAAGGTACTTCTTACACAGTGGCAGCAGGAGAAAATGAGGAAGAAGCAAAAGTGGAAACCCCTGATAAACCCATCAGATCTCGTGAGATTGATCCACTATCACAAGAATAGCATGGGAAAGACTGGCTGCCATGATTCAATTATCTCCCCATGTCCCTCCCACAACAAGTGGGAATTCTGGGACATACAATTTAATTTGAGATTTGGGTGGGGACACAGCCAAACCATATCACTCAGTCTGAGGTGCTTCTTTATAGCAATACAAGAACAGCCTAACACAGCAGCATTTTCTCATTTTAGATTACTGAAAGTAGGACAGCTTCTTCAACTTTGCGTCAGGACACAGCTTAGAATAAAAAAGGCCATGACGAATGATGGCCATCTCTGGAGCATCATTCTTGGTGGACAAGAATATACAGAACACTTAGATTTTAGACTTGTCTCCTTTTCTTTGCATTTTAAATCCACTCTTTTCCTCAAGGCCTTCAATAACATTTTATTAAACTGTAATGTTAGTTGAGTTTTGAAAATTTTAAGAGGAAAGCTCCTATGCACACTCAGTATGAAGTCAGTCAAGGAGATTTGCTACAAAAACACAGAAGTTAACTGTTCAAAAAGCCCAAAGCAATATCCAGGAGACAGAGATGAGAGATACTCTCTTAAATTTGTAGAAAATATAAGTCCCAAATGAGTTAATACTATGGATTCTGTTTTATGACCTACTTTTTCATTTAACTTGTTTTGTAAATAGGTTGCAAGTCATGAAATTTTTCCATTGTTTTTTCAAATGTCTTTTAGCCAAGCAAATTATATTCAAAATAAAATTTACTAGAGAATTATACAAACATATTCCAAAATTTTTTTAAAAAAGACAAAGTTACCCAGAGCAATCAGGCAAGAAAAAGAAATAAAGGGTATTCAAATAGGAAAGGAGGAAGTCAAATTGTCTCTATTTGCAGATGACATGATTGTATATCTAGAAGACCCCATCGTCTCAGCCCAAAATCTCCTGAAACTGATAAGCAACTTCAGCAAAGTCTTAGGATACAAAATCAATGTGCAAAAATCACAAGCATTCCTGTACACCAATAACAGACTTAAAGAGAGCCAAATCAAGAACGAACTGCCATTCACAATTGCTACAAAGAGAATAAAATACCTAGGAATACAACTAACAAGGAACGTAAAGGACCTCTTCAAGGAAAACTACAAACCACTGCTCAACGAAATAAGAGAGGACACAAACAGATGGAGAAACATTCCATGTTCATGGTTAGGAAGAATTAATATCATGAAAATGGCCATACTGCCCAAAGTAATTTACAGATTCAATGCTATCCCCATCAAGCTACCAATGACCTTCTTCACAGAACTGGAAAAAACCACCTTAAACTTCATATGGAACCAAAAGAGAGCCCGCATAGCCAAGTCAATTCTAAACAAAAAGAACAAAGTGGGAGTCATCACACTACCAGACATCAAACTATACTACAAGGCTACAGTAATCAAAACAGCATGGTACTGGTACCAAAACAGAGATATAGACCAATGGAACAGAACAGAGGCGTCAGAGGCAACAAAACATATCTACAACCATCCGATCTTTGACAAACCTGATAAAAACAAGCAGTGGGGAAAGGATTCCCTGTTTAATAAGTGGTGTTGGGAAAACTGGCTAGCCATATGCAGAAAGCAGAAACTGGACCCCTTCCTGACACCTTACACTAAAATTAACTCCAGATGGATTAAAGACTTAAACATAAGACCTAACACCATAAAAACCCTAGAAGAAAACCTAGGCAAAACCATTCAGGGCATAGGCATAGGCAAGGACTTCATGACCAAGACACCAAAAGCATTGGCAACAAAAGCCAAAATAGACAAATGGGACCTAATCAAACTCCACAGCTTCTGCACAGCAAAAGAAACAGTCATTAGAGTGAATCGGCAACCAACAGAACGGGAAAAAATTTTTGCAGCCTACCCATCTGACAAAGGGCTGATATCCAGAATTTACAACGAACTAAAACAGATTTACAAGAAAAAAACAAACAAGCCCATTCAAAAGTGGGTGAAGGTTATGAACAGATACTTTACAAAAGTAGACATACATGAGGCCAACAAACATATGAAAAACTGCTCATCATCACTGGTCATTAGAGAAACGCAAATCAAAACTACATTGAGATACAATCTCATGCCAGTTAGAATGGTGATCATTAAAATATCTGGAGACAACAGATGCTGGAGAGGATGTGGAGAAATAGGAACACTTTTACACTGTTGATGGGAGTGTAAATTAGTTCAACCATTGTGGAAGACAGTGTGGTGATTCCTCAAGGACCTAGAAATAGAAATTCCATTTGACCCAGCAATCCCATTACTGGATATATATTCAAAGGAGTATAAATCGTTCCAACTATAAGGACACATGCACACGAATGTTCATTGCAGCACAGTTTACAATAGCAAAGACCTGGAACCAACCCAAATGCCCATCGACGATAGACTGGACAGGGAAAATGTGGCACATATACACCATGGAATATTATGCAGCCATCAAAAACGATGAGTTCACGTCCTTTATAGGGACATGGATGAACCTGGAAACCATCATTCTCAGCAAACTGACACAAGAACACAAAATCAAACATCACATGTTCTCACTCATAGACAGGTGTTGAACAATGGGAACACATGGACACAGGGAGGGGAGCACTATACACTGGGGTCTGTTGGGGGAGAGTGGGGGTGGACAGGGGAGGTGGGGAGTTGGGGAGAGATAGCATGGGGAGAAATGCCACATATAGGTGAAGGGGAGGAAGACAGCAAATCACACTGCCACGTATGCACCTATGCAACAATCTTGCATGTTTTTCACATGTACCCCAAAACCAAAAATGCAATTAAAAAAAAAGACAAAGTTATGATGCTCATATGTACATAAAACAAGTACATCAGTGAATTTATTTTACTCAATCACTAGTGAGGAACTAATGAGGTGATATAGCCAGTTCAAAGGAAAATTCAAAGAAACACACATACATACATACACAAGTAAGGAGTGTTTAAGTGCACTTTCAAATAGGTGCAAAATGTCCTAATCAATTGCATTCTACGAAGACCCACTTAATTTGTATTTCTAGGGACCAGAATAATTTCCATTATCAGTTTTCTACAACTTCCAGAGTTGTTAAATACTTCAAGGACCATGAAAAGCAGATATAATCAGGCAGGTGCGCCTAGATAGGACACTCAATCATTTGTATTTCCTCCATTTTAAAGTCCTTCAAAATTTTCCTGGCATTTAATGAACATTTTTCATTGTTTTTGTCAATGTCATTTTAACCATCTAAACCTATGTCAAAAAAATAAATATTAAACAGAAACATCAGAATGCCGTTTTGAAATAAGGAGGTAAATGGAAGGTCCAGAGCTCTCTTGCCCTCCTCCTAGATGACCTCCATGTGTCCTCACAGAATCCCTAAAATTCTGAGGACCACACCTGAGAAACAGCTCTTCCATGATGTAATTTTTAAATAGCCACATACAGTTGCATCCTTGCACAGATAAACATTTATTTCTGATGAGCCTCACCCCCTTTTTCCTAGAATAGATAAGGTATTTGAAAAGAAACTTCCTCTAAAGGTTTATCTAGAGACATATTTTCTCAGACTTTATATGTAAAAACATATCCTCAAAAAATGATTTCCAAGAAAATAAACTATATCAGTATAAAAGACTGCCACAATCCCATATTGCAAAACATTGAGGTTGCTTCTAATATTTCAGTGGATAAAGCTGTGAGAGACAATTTTAAATATATTATGCCCTTAAGTATAAATTCCTAGAAGTAGAATTTCTGAATTAAACAACATAATGTTTTTTAAGACTTTTGTTACCTATTGTCAATTTGCATGTCAGAAAAATTTGCACCTACCAACAGTATATAACATGTATCTTAATAGTCAGCAATATTATATTTAATGACATTTTAATGTTTGCCAGTTGCAGAGTTAAAAGAAAGTATCTGTTTTATTTGCATTTTTTGACCAGAGAAGATTAACTTTTTAAACATATTTTTGGCTGCTTTACTTTCTGAGATGAATTGTTTGTATATGTATTCTTTTGTAAGGGAAAAGAAATACCTTTCTATCCTATCTTGTTCATGGCTGAGGCCTCTATAACAAAAGATCGATTAACACAAGAAAAGCATACGAAATTTATTTAACATAAGTTTTGTGTGACACAGGAGCCTTTATAAGGAAATGAAGCCACAAAGAAATGTGTGAACCTGGGTATTTTTTATGCTAGCTTTGATAATGAGTGGACAGTTGTAGAGAAACATTATTGATGGACAAAAAGGTATGACATAATAGTAATAAACTGGGAGAAAACTACAAAGGATTATTTGTTCAGATTCTTCGTGTCTTTGTATCTTGAGCTCATTTCCTCTAGGTACATATTGGACACCTCTAGAATGAGGGTCTTATGACCTGCTTCAGGACAGAATCAGAAAATCCCTTCTAGGATCTGATGACCTACGGAGATGGGAGAGGTGAGATCAGAGAAAATTTCCTGCTTCTGCAGTTTTCTAAAATGCCATATTTTGGAGTAGCATGTCTTATACTCTATCATTCTATTTTTTTTTCCATATGTCTGAAGTTAATAAAAGTGGCATTATCTAGTTTGTTGTACAGTCTTCTTTGACCTTAAAATCTTTTTTTTTTTGAGACTGAGTTTTTGAGACTGAGTTTTGCTCCTGTTACCCAGGCTGGAGTGCAATGGCGCGATCTCAGCTCACCGCAACCTCCGCCTCCTGGGTTCAGGCAATTCTCCTGCCTCAGACTCCTGAGTAGCTGGGATTACAGGCACGCACCACCGTGCCCAGATAATTTTTTGTATTTTTAGTAGAGACGGGGTTTCACCATGTTGACCGGGATGGTCTCGATCTCTTGACCTCGTGATCCACCCGCCTCGGCCTCCCAAAGTGCTGGGATTACAGGCGTGAGCCACCGCGCCCGGCTGACCTTAAAATCTTCTACTTCACCTGATGCCTCTTAATATGATCTAGAATTGGTGTTGAATAGCATACATCAGGAAACAGTGAGTTATCAAACTAATTGAACACCTAAAGAATTCATCAAACAACGAATCTTTTCCAAACCCAAATGAATGCCATTATTGTAAAAAAACAAACAAACAAACAAAAACACTAAATATTTACTTAAACATGAGTGTCTATTGGATTTCCTATTAAGTTCTAATTGATCTATTTCTGTTTCCTGTTCCATACATTTTTATTTAATGCAATTTTGTGGTACTTTCAAAATATAAGATAAACTGGCCCTTTTTCAGTTTTCTGTTTGGAGCGTTTTTTTTTTTTTTTTTTTTTTTTTGCCACTTTTAAATAGTTTTCATGAATTTTGATTTGTTCAGGTTTCCAACTGGTTTTTGTTACGTTTGGAAATTTATATTTTTTACAAAATTCTCAAATGTAATTGTTTAGTTTGTATAATTTTCAAGACTTTCTAAAACCCTCTAGGGGACATGTTCCTTCTAATCTTGGTGTTTTAAAGTTATGTTTTACTTACTATTTGACTAGCAATGAAGTAAAATTTTTTTCAAATAGTTTTATGTATATTTTTTAATTTTCAAAATTGTTTTCATTTTGACTAATGATTTCATTTAAAAAATTATTCCTTCTGTTTCTGTTCTTTTTCCAAATTCTTTGTGTAGATGCTTTATTTAGTCCCTGAATTTCTTACTGTATAATATAAGTCTCTGTATGCTCTCCTCAGTATATTTGACCTCATGTCATTTTTAATTCATATTATATAAATGTTTGAATGTATACAAAAGTATAGGGAATGGTATAATAGACTTGAGAACCCTGGACCCAGATTTCATCATGATCGTGATTAGCATTTTACCCAGGACATAGTAAGTACTCAACAAACTTTAGCTCTTCATATTATTGAGATGTTTAGGGCAGCTTAGAATTAGTATTACTTTTAAAAATACTAATAGATGAGGCAATTTTTGTCTCTTAAATGAATAATTGGTATTTTCTGAAACATTCATGAAGAGTACTATAGGTATTCCCTGTCTCCTCATTATTCATCTGGAATAATTACATGTTAATTCTGGGGATGATGTGCAGAGTAGGACAGAAAGGCTGTAATAGCATAAGAGGTAAAGAATGTGGGCGAGGCTCTCTAGCAGAGTAAGGATTACCGTAATGAAACTGATTCAGCAGGCAGCATCTCAGCTCTGTGAGACCATCGCACATATGGCACGCACAGTGGTCCAGCTGCCAAACTCTTGCCAGAATCATTTCAAGGAACAAGGTTATATGGCATCTGGTGTGATCTGAGTGTCCAAATATTTTTCTTTTTCTTATCATGTAAGTATAGAGAGTACCATTCTTAAGCCACACCAGTTACATCCCACAGTATGTCATCAATTTATTGTACACTCCCCCAAAACTTTACTATCTCTACTGCAAACTTTGTTCAAGCACACAAGCATTATAATGAATTGCCTGAAATGTTAAATAGAAGTCATCTATTACTTTCTTTTAAAGTGTTTAGATTTGGATGGTATAAAAGCCTGTAAATTGAGCCAGAGAAAAATAAATTTGAACTTTGAGTTCTAACTTTGACAGGTTAGAACACTGAGTTCTAACTTTGACTGGACTTCAAGTTTTTTTTTTTTTTTTTTTTTTTTTTTTGACGTTTAAGGATAAAATTTGACAGGTTAGAACTTTGAGTTCTAACTTTGACTGGACTTTAAGTTCTTTTGACACTTAAGAGTAAAATAATAAAATGAACGATATATGTAGTGGTTGTAAGGTATAGAGTTTAAAATAATAAATTAATTAAAAAATCAACTGAAATAAAACTGAAAATAAGTTTTATGACAATAAAGAACATGATCATGGAATTTAAAGACCAGAGCTTGTTAATCATCTCAGTGGCATTTTCATTCATTTCTGAGATATGAGATATTAAATGCATGAAATAGTGAAATTAAGATGATAAAATATAAAAAAGAATGTTTTAATGATTTAAAACTTTGGATTTTCAATACACGTTCCTAGCATACCTTTCAGTGAAGTGTAAGTATCCGTAAAATTTAAAACAACAGAACTTTAGGAGTTAAACAGTGATCCCCAAAGCGTATCTCCTAGTATCATTGTTTCATGCTTAAAAAAAAAATTAGAAACACTGAGTTAAACAAAGTTACTTGGTTTCTTTACTGCTGTACTTCTCGAAGTCTTTGAAATGTAAATTTCTTCATGAATTAATAAATGTGACATCAAGAGAATATAGTATTGATGTTTCCTGAAATTAGTTGATCAGGGAACTCTCTGCTGTGGATTTTGAAGAGGTAGGATCCAAGAAGTTTACTTTCAGAAGTGCTAATATAAATTGAGTATTTTATGTTACACGACAGAAGCAGAGTCCAGAAAAATTAAGTGGCTGAAAAATGGCAGAGACAGAACTAGAAACAGTAAATCTTGACTTTGTCTAGTGATTTTATAAAAACTTATTTTCTGGCCAGGTGCGGTGGCTCAAGCCTGTAATCCCAGCACTTTGGGAGGCCGAGGCGGGTGGATCACGAGGTCAAGAGATCGAGATCATCCCGGTCAACATGGTGAAACTCCGTCTCTACTAAAAATACAAAAAAATTAGCTGGGCACGGTGGCGCGTGCCTGTAATCCCAGCTACTCAGGAGGCTGAGGCAGGAGAATTGCCTGAACCCAGGAGGCGGAGGTTGCGGTGAGCCGAGATCGTGCCACTGCACTCCAGACTGGGTAACAAGAGCGAAACTCCGTCTCAAAAAAAAAAAAAAAAAAAAAAACCAAACTTATTTTCTGACTGATATATACATAATATGATGGTAAACTAATTTTTTTAGGAGATAGTTTTGCCACGTTTTCTTATTTCACAAATTATTGTCATTGATATAGGTGGAAACTCACTAAAACTCTTGGTCTAATTAGGCTAAGATTTATCCTCCCACTTTCCGCGCACAAAGTGCAAAATATTATAACTTGGTTTCATTTACCTAACTTAGTCAGTTCTTGAATCAGGGGGAAAAAAGAGGTGTGTCTGCCTAAAGCGCACACTTAGCACACAGCCCTTCACATCACATTTTCTTTTAAATATATTTGAAATTGTTTCTGAAAAGTTCAGAATGCCCAATGACACGGAAATGCATTGCACACAGCAGTGCACATCACCATCTGCCTAGGCAAAGTTGTCCTTTTTGGTGAGTTGAGTGGAAAGGTTAGTTTAGCTTAGCTCTGTGTGTGGTTGGGCAGTTCCCAGCTGCAAAACAAAACAGCACATGGAAATGTTTATGAAAAAAAGGAAAACTGCACAATGAGTGTGTGCGGCCAGTGTGAGCTGGATTCATTTCCTGTGTGGGTGAGTTTGTTACATGGATAGGCTCAGGTGGGTGAGAGACAGGTGTGGCTCCCTCTTAGGACTATTGAGGAAAACCTTAAAAAAATAGGTCATTGCTTATGTACTTGCAAAGGTTGACAGAGGAATTGTGAACAGCTTACAGTACAAAACCAAGACACATTTTACTTACTATGGAAGTTAATTTAAACTGGGATTCAATGGAAGTAACGGAGAACAGTTGTCTTGAACATTTAGCCTTCAGTAAATTAACAGGATCTCAGTCTTAAGGAGAGATGTCAAATAGAACAGCATTGCTTATTCTCCTATGTGTACAGAAAACCAATTTGGTTGCTGACAGTATCAGAAACTGATCGTGTTCCTGAATCATTTATTTTTGGCAACAGAACCTTAGGCCATGCTTCACATGTGTACATAAAATTCAGATGGCATGTGCAAACTGGCCAGTAAAATATCATTTAAATTCAGAACTAAGGTTATAGTCATTCTCAAAAAGAGATGAGTTCACAGTCTGGTGATAAATATAGAATTATGGCATCTGTTCACTTCACAGAACTCACTCTTTGTTTATTCTCTAATTTAAGAAAAGGCATACAAGGCACATGTCTCTGGGTACATTCTCAACAAAGAACAATGTGTTGTAATGAATTAAGAAAAGAACTGAGGTTTTGATGAATTGTAGTGAAAACTTAAGATAAATTGAGACTTTCAATAACCCTTAAGTGCATAATTCACAAACTACAAAGGAAATGAAGGAAATTTTTTTCTGTAAATATCTAACCTCCATGTCTTCTAACTTATAAAACATATCAGACAGTGCACATTTCTGCTAACAGTCCACTATTCTGGGAGTTCATTGGCAATCATCATAGCAAGTCTTGAGTAAAAAGACATAAAGAATATCCAAAATTGCTTATTTCCTACTCCTTGACACAAACAAAGCAAAATGAAATGCACCTATTCTGAAACTGTTTATAGATAACTTTACAATTTCTTTCCATCACATTATTAACTCTAAGTACAAGAAAACTGAAAGACAACAACCTGTTACAACAGTAATATAATTAAAACTTCTTGCAATTGAAGAAAGACTAAAGAGAGATGGAAGGAGAATATCCAATAAAGCTGAGTGCCAGGGAAAATATTCTAGATGAGTGGTTTCTAGAATTTGGTCTGGCAAGATTTCTGGAGTCTTACATGAAGTCCCATTACCCTATCCCTTGTGTTGAGTAAATTATTCTACTGTACAATCCTGTGGTAATAATCTAGATCAGGTCAAAAGAAGGTATATTTTTGAATACAGTCAAAGAGAGCAAGAAAAGCAATACATTACAATAATATCTCATCTTGAAACTACTTGAAAATAGACTTTGAATTTTGCTGATATAGTTAATTATTTACAAACTCAGGGTAACACCCTTCTGAATCTTTCTCTAGAAAATCAGATTAATACTTCATAGTATCATTGTGAAGATAAAATGAGCTAGTGTAAGAAGATAGGTCCACATATAGTTATATAACATATCCTGTAATATATACAATAATATATAGCGTATAAAATGCTAACATGTATATATTACATACTATGTGTATATAATATATGCCTATTATATATAGTGTAGTACATATGAAATAGACATATTACATATATAAGTGACTGCAGATTATGCTAATTATGTAGTGCTTATAGATGTATAATATTTCTATGAACATAAAACAGTATCTCACTCATTAATAACTAAGTCTATATCCATATTTTTTCAGTTTATATGAATATATTTTGTTTTAGATGTGCAATTATAAATAAGAAATTATCAAGGGATTAGTATGTTGTTTTGACTACATAGTGTCCTAGTAAATAAAATTTAAAATAAATATAGTAGCAAAAGTCCACAGTATTTTCCAGTTAAGTTTAATATCGTCACTCATTCATTCATCATTTGTTCACTAACTATTTTTAAAGTTTATTATTAAGCAGCTACACCATGCAAGGCTTTGCGATTGCTGTCACCTATCTTAGGTAAATTAAAAGCAGTAGCTGATGTAGTCAGCAAATAGTTAATTGCTGTTTAAATGTTGTCAATGAAAAGGAGTATTACACAAAATCAGAGGATTTTACTACTAGTCTTCTTAATTTTTTTAATTAATAATGATAACTTAGCTCTCCAAATGTTTTTACAATACTATGGAATCTCTTCACGTTAAATACAACATTGTAGATTTTGAGTATTGTGTCAAATGGTTTAAAATTATGTTTGTTTTGCACAAATGACTTTCTGTGGGAGAATGAGGGAAAAAGAAGTGGGCAAAGATACCTTATTAATGGTGATTTAGCTTCTTTAAAATTGTACACTTCTTACCCAAAACTTTGATCAGTTGATTGTAAATAAATCAGAAACTTATGAATTAAATTCCTTCTGAACTGTACTTGGGTCTAAAAATAAACATAAAATGTCCTTGTCAAAGTGCATTTTAGATTTTATTTTACTCCAAATGCTTGAATAACAGTTCAAGATGTTCAATGAAACCAAAACACAGCTGGTTTCCTCCATTCTTAATACTGTAATTATAGAATTACTGTGGATGAGATGAAGCCATAACTTTAGCAAGTATTTAGTAAGAATACAGATAGCCAGTAATAACTAGATTAAGCAGTTTTTAGTAAAACTTGCATCACTTCCATGCTTGAAGTACTATAAAATAACATTAATTTCCAAATATCAATGACAGAAAAAATAGAAGCTTATTAGCTGTTGCATATATATATACAATAATATATTCAAAGGGACCCAATATTTATAAAATTGTGTAGCAACTAACACTGTCAAATTCTACTAATTTCTGTGAGAACTTTGAGAAAATTAACTCATTACAGTCTCTGAAATTCTCTTCATAGTTTCAAAACAAGCATTCCTAGGGTCTGAAAGGTAGCCCTTTTCATTTTTTATATTTCTGTGTTGTTAGCTTTACTTCAAATATTGTCACTATTCTGAAGGTTTTCATTTATAAATTAATATTGTGGGGTCCCAGAAAATAATATTTTTAGACAGGATTGCTTAATTATCATTAAGTGTCTAAATTCTTAGTAGATACGAATTTCTTACTTTCGCCCCTACCACCTCACACCCTTGGGTATAGAGAGGTTGCTTAGATGATATGATTGCCCAGACAAGTACTGTCTGGTAGAAATATAAGGCAAGCCACACGTCATTTTAAACTTCTGATATACACATTTAAAAAACATTCACAAGTGGGTGAAATTAATTTTAATATATTTTAATATAATAGATCCAAAATATTATCATCTTAACATGTAATCAACGTTCTAAAAGTACTGAGATATTTTACGGGCTTTTGGTAAGTCTATAAAGCCTGATGCGTATTTGCTACTTACAGCACATCTTAATTTCAACTATTCACATTTCAAGTGCTCAATAATCACCTGTGGCTAGTGATTACAGTACTGGTTAGCTCACAGCAGAATTTGTCTCTACCCTCTTTATCTACCAGATGCTGATCCATTTTCCTCCCCTTTAGCAGGAAAATTTCTTTAAAAAGTTATCTCCAATTTTGTCTTCAATTTAAATACGATTTCTTTGACTTCTCCTGTTTCCAGTTACTCTTCCCCATTTAATTCCATCAGTCTCTCACCGTCATCTTTCAACCAAAGCTGCCTGGGTCAAGGTCACCAGTAGTTATCTTCATGTTGTCAAATCAGTGGTTACGTTTTCTGTCCTCCACATGCATGAGACACAGATAATTAACTCTTTGTCCTTTGAACACCTTCTTCACTTGAAACTCAAGAATATCACATTGCTGTTTTCCCTTCTACCTCACTAGATGCACCTTTTCTTTTGCCTACTTCTCATTACTTTATCATTGGAGTATGCCAGGGATCAGCTCTTGATCCTTTTCTCTCTATATACTGACTCTACATGGACAGCTCATACAGTTTCATTGCTTTAGATATCATCTATACGTAAATTACTGACAAATGCAGAATTCTTTCCTGAACTCTGGACTCAACATATTCCACTTTGTCTAACAAGTATGACATGAACATATCCCATACTAAAATCCTATTCGTTCTCAAACGTGCCTCACTTACGATTCCTCATCTTAGTTTTATAGCAGATCCATCTTTCTAGTTTCTCAGGCCGTTGACTGCTTCTCAAACTTGACTCTTCTTTCCCTCATATCTACAGCCAATCAGGAAATATTGTTGGCTAAATCTTGAAAATACATCTAGTACTCTTCACCAGCTCCACTGCTACCAACCTATGCAATCCACCATCTTCCCTTGCCTGGATTATTACATGAGCACCTGAACTATTCACCTGCTAACTACCATGTTTGTCTTTTATAATCTTGTTCTCAACAAAGCCCTCAGAGGCAAAACAAAGACAATTACAATTAAATAAAAACTAGGAGAAAACCCCCAAGAGACCTGCTCTAAAGGCACTCTAAATAAGCCATTTAAAGTAGCAAATATAAGTAACATCTTCTGTATCAGAAAATAGTGTTTAATTTGTAAGGCTAAATAATTAAGCACTTAATATTGAAGCTAAAACTTTCTAAAAACTTAATGTTTATGTAGGGATGTCTATTTTTACAAATTTTACTTTGAACTTTGTCAAGTTAAAGATTCTTTATAAAATTTCAAGATTAACCACACACAAGGAATAAAAATAGAGTTATAAATTTTAAACTAGTGAAATTAAAAAATGGGAGAAAGGGGAACAAAAATAGCGGTCATTTCTTACAATACAAGAATAGGTGGGAAAAAATTATAATAATCTGAATAAATATAAATCTGAAAAAAGAAGGTTGAAACAAATACATTTATATCAATAATTAGCATATATGTAAGCTCACCAGATAAAACATAGCATTTTCCAGGTTTCATTTTTAGAAACCTAACTATTTATTGTTTATAAGAAATAAACATAAGTATAACAATAGTTTAATGAAAAAACTAAAAGAGATATATATTAGGCAAATATTAAGAGAAAAATTCTGGGCCTATCCATTTTAGTTTTGAGTAAAATAGATCTTAGGGCAAAAAACTTTGGGTATGTTTACTAATTATACTAGAAATGCCATTCACCAGAAAAAATACAGTTCTAAACACTTTTGCACTTAATACAAGAGTCTTAAAGTATGTAAAACAAAAGTTGGTAAGACTACTGGGAAAAATCAATAGAACCACCAGCATTGTGAGAAAATCTATACAACTTTCAATTATTGATGACTTAGGCATAGAAGCAAGTCAGCAAAGATAGGGAAGATTTAAATAACACAAATAAAACAATTTATCTAATAGGTATATTTAAAATTCTGCATATACTTATTTAAAAATAAGCATTCTTTTTAAGAACTCATGAAAAGTGTCTGAAATTGACCAAGTGGGAGAACACAAGGATAGTCTCAATAAATTTCAAAAAACCCCATACCCTAACTACAAAGCAATTTTGTTAGGAAGCCATAAAAATGTTGGAAACTTTAATATCCTGAATATTTGAAAATTAGAAAGCACATTTCTAAATAGCCCATGTGTTACAGAAAATGTCATAATGAATGTTTACACATACTTAAAACTGAATAAATAAGAAAATCTCATATAAAAACAAGAGGTGTAATGCAAATTGAGATACAAAGGAAAATTATAGTCTTATGTGCCGGTAGTAATTAAAAAAAAAGAAAGACTAATAATTAATAATCTCTCCATTTTAAGAAGAGAATAAACATAATAAATATGAAGGAATTTGATAAAGGAAATAGTATATAATCAGAAATGAATGAGATAGACAATAGTAATATATTTGAAAAGATTAACAAAAATATATATATATATTTAAAACGTAAGCCTGTATAAGACTTGTCAAGAAAGATAGAGAAAGTATAAATGAATATTATGGCTAAAAGAAGAACATACTGATATAAGAGATTAAAAAGACATAATCAACAATTCTGTTTAAATATACTTGAAAGTTTAGATGAAGTGGTTAAATTAATTTAAAAAAAAATCAAAAACTAATCCAAAAATACATAGAAAACCTAAATAGTCCTATAATTATTAAAGCATTTGAGGCAGCAATTAAAATCTTTCTATAAAGAAAACACCAAGATGAAACCATTTTGTAGAATCGTTTTACTAACTTTTCAAAAAGCATATTGTTGCAGTCCTCTATAAGCTTTTCTAGAGAACAAACTAGAAATACTTCCCAATTATTCAATGAAGTGAGAACTGCAAAGGAAAATTCCAAGCTTATTTTACTCATAAAAATTGTTTAAAAAGAAAAAAGAATGCTTAACAAAATAAGAGCAATCTGAAATCAGAGGTATGTGTTGGGGAGAAATGGGTGGGGGTGGGAGGGAGAAGGATAATAAACCAGGACTAACTTAGTTTATCCCCAGAATGCAAGGGTAGTTTAATTTTAGAAAATCAGCAAATGCTCTTCACCAGATTAACAGATTAAGTTAAATTTTTTAATTAAATGAATGCAAATAATTTAACACCCACATATATATTTAAGTAAATAAAAATAGAAGGGTAATTTTTTGATTTCATGAAGAATATCCAGGACTATTACATGTGGTTTTGCTGGTTGTGCACTAAAATTCTCTATGAGCATACTGCTCTCTGGAATTTTGCTCTTGGGAGGAAAAAAAAAAAACAACTATCACAATGGGCATGATTTTAGGGGAAGTGTTACAATACAAGTAGGCCAGTTATCATCACTTCTATATTTTGCTATAGAGCCTATTTAGCACAAGAAAAGATAAAGAAATTTAAATATAAATGTAATTTCTTGCAGATAATATAACTATTTAAATAGAAAATTCAGAAGAAACTTCAGAAATTCTTATATATAATGATATTTGTTAGCAAGATTTCTGAAAATAAAATCAATGTATAAAGGTCAAGTGCATTTTTACACAAGAAAAATACACATAATACAATTTAAAATAATGCCACATACATTATTAACAAAAACAACACAGTATCAAAGAATATATCTGAAAAAAAAGATGCACAATCTTGAAGAAAATGATAAATTTTACTGAGAGAAGTTCCGTAAGACCTAAATAAGTGCATAGATAATGCATATTCATACATAAGAAAATGATAAACAGATGTCAATTCTCCTCAGTTGACTCATAAATTTGTTGTAACTGCAATTAAAATTGCAGTAGTAATTTTCATGAAATTTGTTATGTTGTTTCTAAAATTATATGCAAAAGCAAATAGCTACAAACATTGCCAATGTATATTTATTTAAAAAAATGAAATAGGGACTTCCTATAATACAGTAAGCTTTATAGTAAAATGATAGTAATTAAGTAATTGTAGAATAGACGTAGAGACCGATAAACTTACCAGTGCAAGAGACCAGAGACCCCCAAACAGACCCACATACAGAAGGAATATTAATATTGTCAGAGGTATCATGGTAGATCAATATAGTAAATATAAGCTAGAAAAAGTAGTTAGTGGTAAGGAGGGACAAATGAAATTGTGCCCTTACCACATAGCTTACATAAAATTAACTCCAGATGGATTAAAGAGTTAAATATATATCAAAAGGAAAACCTTAACACTTTTTAAAGAATACACATCAGACCTAAATCCAACCTTAAATAAGCAATAAAAATTTCTTCAAAATTTCTGAATAAAAATACAAGCATACCTCATTTTATTGAACTTCACTTTGTTGTGTTTCACAGATATTACGGCTTTTACAAATTGAAGATTTATGGCAATCCTGAGTCAAAGAAGTCTGTCTGCACCATTTTTCTAACAGCATGTGTTCACTTCTTGTCTCTGTGTCACATTTTGGTAACTCTCACAGTATTTGAAATTTCACGTTAGTATTATATCTGTTATGATGATCTGTGATCGGTAATCTTTGGTGTTACTGCTGTAATGGCTTTAGGACATCATGAACCATGCCCATATAGACGGTGAACTTAGCCAATAAATGTTGTGTGTGTCCTGACTGCTCCATCAGCTGGCCATTTCTCCATCTCTCTCCCTTTTCTCAGGCGTCCCTATTCCTTGAAACACAACAATATTAAAATTAGGCCAACTAATAATCCTACAATGATCTCTAAATGTTCAAGTGAAAAGAAGAGTTCCATATCTCTCATTTGAAATCAAAAGCTAGAAATGATTAAACTTAGTGAGGAAAGCATGCCAAAACTGAAATAGGACAAAAGCTAACTCTTGTGCAGAACAGTTAGTTTATGAATGCAAAGGAAAAATTTTTGAAGGAAATTAAAAGTGCAATTCCAGTGAACACATAATGATAAGAAAGCAAAATAGCCCTATGCTGAGTTGGAGAAGTTTTTAGTGGCCTGGATAGAAGATCAAACCTGCCACAAAAACCCCCAATTCACTAAAAATACAAAACTTTTTTAAAAAATCAAAATACAGAGCAAAGACCCACCTTTATTCAACTTTATGAAAGCTGAGATAGGTGAGTAAGCTGCAGAAGAATAATCTGAAGCTAGCTGAGGTTGTTGGTCCATGAGATTCAAGGAAAGAAACCATCTCTGTAGCATAAAAGTAAGAAGAGAAAACAGCAAGTACTGTGTAGAAGCTGCAGTAAGTTATAAAACAAATCTAGCTAAGATAATTGAAGTGGTGGGTACACTAAGCAACAGATTTTCAGTGTCAATGAAGGAGCTTTCTATTGGAAGAAGGCACTGTCTAGGACTTTCATAGCTACAGAGGAGAAGTCAATGCCTGACTTCAAAGCTTCAAAAGACAGTTTGACTCTCTTGCTAGGAACTAATGTAGCTGATGATTTTAAGTTGAAGCCCATGCTCATTTACCATTCTGAAAATTTTAAAGCCCTAAGGAATTATGCCAGATCTACTCTGCCTGTGTTCTATAAATGGAGCAAATAAGTCTCAATGATAGCATATCTGTTCACACTGTGGTTTATGGGCTATTTTAAGCCCACTGTTGGGATCTACTGCTGAGAAAAAAATTTTTCTCAAAACATTACTGCTCAGAGAACTCTGAAAGAAATGTGCAAGGTGATTTATTTTGTTTCCATGCTTGCTAACACAATATTCATTCTGCAGCCCATGGATCAAGGAATCATTTCGACTTTCAAGTCTTATTAGTTAAGAAATACATTTTGTATGACTATGACTGCCATAGATAGTGATTCTTCTGATGGATTTGAACCTGAGCAAAGTAAACTGTAAACCTTCTGAAAAGAATTTACCATTCCAGATGCCCTTAAGAGTATTGTGATTCATGGGAGCAGATCAAAATATCAACATCAACAGGAGCTTGAAAGATGTTGATTCTAACTCATATGGATTACTTGGAGGGATTTAAGATTTTTCATGGAGAAAGTAACTGCAGATATGATAGAAATAGCGTTAAAGAATTAAAGATCAAAATTGAAGACATCTTCCAAGTGTGAAGTGAAATTGAAGCCTGAAGATGTGACTGAAGTGCTGCGATCTCATTAACAGGAGTTTGAAAGACATTGATTCTAACTCATAATCTTTTTGTTGATGGAGTGTCTTGTCTTGATGTTTATAGCTGTTGACTGATAAGGGTGGTGGCTGCTGGAGGTTGGGTGGCTGTGGCAATTGCTTAAATAAAGACAACAGTGAAGTTCGCTGCATCGATGGACTCTTCCTTTCATGAAGAATTTCTCTGTAGCATGATGATGTTCAATAACATTTTACTCACAGTAGAACTTCATTCAAAACTGGAGTCAATTCTTTCAAGCCATGTGGCTGCTTTTTCAACTAAGTGTAGGTAAAAATTTTGGAGTGTCATTTCAACAATGTTCACAGCATCTTCACCAGGAGCAGACTTCATCTCAAGAGATCACTTTCTTTGCTCATTTATAGGAAGCAGCTCCTCATCCACTCATGAGATCTCAGATGATCATTAGCATTTTTTAGCAATGAAATATTTTTTAATTAAGAAAATCGCATGGTTTTTAGACATAATGCTATGCACACCTCATAGACTAGAAAATAGAGTAAACATAACTTTTAAATGTACTGGGAAACCAAAATATTTATGTAACTCACTTTATTGTGTATTTGTTTTATTGTAGTAGTATAAAATTGAACCTGCAATATACTTCAAGTATGTCTTAAATGATGAACAAATTAAACTATATGAAAATTTAGAATATCTGTTCAAAAAAGGAAATGTTTAAAAAGGCAATACAACACTAGCTGTAATAATTTTGCAATACAAATAACCAACAAATGATAACTGCTATAGACTATATACTGAATTGCTACAAATGAGTAAGAAAAAAAAGCAAAAAAAAAAAAAAACATAGTAGAAGAATGGGAAAGATAGGAATATTTATTCAAAAATTAAATGCATAGAACCAATATTAGAAATTAGAGAAATTTAAATCAAGCACGATGAGTTACCATTTAATGGTTAATATTAATTATATATATTACTAGTGTGAGTATAAATTGGTACAACCATTTTGAAAACCCATGTGGCATTATCTTGTAAATATTAATATTTGCATATTTTCAATCTACCTGTTCCTCTTCTAGGTTTATACCTAAGGAGACATATGTGCACCAGAAGACTGAGAATATTTATGCCACCATTTCAGTAAAACTTTAAAACCTGGAAATAGGGAGGCCGAGGCGGATAGATCACGAGGTCAAGAGATCGAGACCATCCTGGTCAACATGGTGAAACCCCGTCTCTACTAAAAATACAAAAAATTAGCTGGGCATGGTGGCGCGTGCCTGTAATCCCAGCTACTCAGGAGGCTGAGGCAGGAGAATTGCCTGAACCTGGGAGGCGGAGGTTACCGTCAGCCGAGATCTCGCCATTGCACTCCAGCCTGGGTAACAAGAGTGAAACTCCGTCTCAAAAAAAAAAAAAAAACACCTGGACATAATCCAAATATCCATCATTAAAGCTGATAAATAAATTTTAGTATGTTTAGATTTAAATTCTTTCAGAAGTAAAAATTAATGAACTACAGCTATATCCATACATCCATTACTGTAAGATTACACACAATATACTATTTAAACTTCAAAAAGATGTAAAATTTAAAATATTTTATCATATATATGATAAAACACTTTATAAAAACAAGGGACATAATATTCGAGGTAGAGATTACTCTTGGCTGGGCCCCATGGCTCGGGCTTGTAATCCCACACTTTGGGAGGCCAAGGCAGGAGGATAGCTTGAGCCCAGGATTTCAAGACCAGACCAGGCAACACAGTGAGATCTCATCTCTACAAAAATGTAAAAATTAGCTGGGGCCGTGTAGTAATAAATTAGTGGTAACATCTTAGTTCTTTAATTGAGTGATAGATCCCCATATAGTCATTATAGAATATTAAGGTTGTTAAGTAAAAAATAGATTCCTATGTGGACCAATGATTATAATGTGCTGTAAACTGAGGATCTGCCTAAATTTTACAAAGTTATAAAAGGAGTGGTTTGTTTAGTTAAAACTGTTCTTATAATTTTGAAATAAACATATGGAAGACTTCTTTCCCTATTATGAGAGATGTCCAAGCATAAGATATTCATCACTGTTACTTAGAACATGGTCTTTGATGCCAGTAAATTCTGGAGGGAGGAGGCAAGGCGTAGAGAAACAATTAAAAGCTTGGGATCAGAAATTGGGCTTCCTGCACTTCAATTTCTGATGCCTGTCCCTACATGCTGTATGACTCTGGACACGCTATTCAGTTCTCTGTGAAATAATAATGACAACAATCACAAGGTTGTGGTAGGGCTTAAGATGGGTAAAGTGCACCAAAAAATGTTAATCGCCAATATTAGTAGTGGAAGTGACTTGGAAGGCCCTAGCTGCCTGGCCAGTGGCTAATTGCTGTCACCTCCTCCTTGCCATCTTGGACTGGGCAGCCAGGACCTCCACCCTGCTTTTCTGGTTTCCAAATTGAGCATGTTAGGGAGTGTTCTGATGGCATTTTTGGGGTTCCTAGATGAGGGTGGGTATGGGCCTCTGATATAAGACACTTTTTGGTTATTAAGGGGAATAAAATGGTCTCTCCTTAAAAGGTAATCTCTTCTCAAAAACTGAAATCTCTGCATCTGTGGAAGGTAGCTGGGACCACTTTCTGTTTTCAATTGTTAGTGTCAGAACACAAAAGGCTAAGCATAAACAAATACCCACAAATTATCATAGCACTTTGTCAACGTAGGAATAAAAATAACCTGCTTGGGGAAAAAGGTACCAGGATGCGATGCCAGCACATGACGACTAGGTCATGCTTCAGTCGGTCTGAGACTTGACTTTTTGGGGTTCCTAGATGAGGATGGTGTCTGATAAGTCAAGTCTTCACTTGCCTGAGACTCAGTGCCTTTTGCTGCAAGAAATTCTCCAAGAAGTCAGAATTGTTTTTCTAAGGTCCTTCTGAGCTCCAGAATTTTGTATATTTACAAGCGGTAGAAGGTCTTCCCTAGTGGGTATATTTTCACCACAGACACAATCAATTAGCATTGCACATTTGCCATTGTCCTCACCGAAGGCTCTGGAAGAGTAATAGCTGGTGACAGGAGAGAGGGAGTCGAGTGGGTTTTACAGATAGCCAACTGGAAAATATCTTTTTTGCACCAGACTGCGGCTGGGTTACCCAACAAGATTAGCTGTCCAAGTGTCCAGATTAAATTATTTCTTTTTCCATTAGTTATCTGAATACAACTTAAGTTTCTGTGGGTGAATAAAATCAACGACATCAGTGAAGATACGACATTTTAAAAGAAGCTTAGATACTTCTCTTAATAAGCATCCTAAAAATAAATAGAAGAACAGAATGGAGGAAGTCACCCTAATACATTTATAAATGTGTGGTATTTCTCATCGTGAGAGTGACGAATAAATTCTGTATCTACTTTGCACACAGCCAAATGTGCTATGAAATATTATTGATGTACTTGACAAATTCCCAAGTATAGCATCAGCCTTGCTAAAATGCTCGCTGGCACGACATTGCACTTCCAAATTTAGCATTATGGCTGACAGCGTTTTTCTTGGTCTCTCAAAAAATGACCAGCCAAAAGTGTACTGCATACATTTCCAAAGCATCTGATACTTAATTCTTTGTTTTTAGAAACTAAATTCCATGAGTGTGAAACCGATAAACCTTCAGATACAACTGTTAACCTTTTCAGGTTGAGGAGAGGAAAAGTATGGCTATGTGAGTATTACCCAGTTACGTATTACGCTGATTATGCCACTGCGAAGGATTAAGCTGAGATGAAATTTGACTTTAGAAAAATCAAATATGGATATCAAGACTGTAACAGCAACTTAGAAACTAAAATATGGTCCTTAGTTTTATGTAATAACAGCTAGCACCCTGTTATCTAATGAAAGGTTTTACAATCTCTCCTGTTCTTAAGTGTTTTACGAAGAAGAAGGATGACTGGAGATAAGTGCTTGAACAGCATAAAATAAAAGATACTTTCAAGAATAAAATCATTAGGAGGCAACTGAAATTAAAATGAAAGCCCTTGTTAATATTCACTGTGATAGAAATTAAATTGATATTGCTTAATGGGATAGCAAGCCAGACTTTAAAGTAAATCTTACAAAGCAAATAAATAAATAAACGAACAAATGAAAGACGAGTTAGGGAAATCCATTGACATTTGAATGTCAACCTCTTGGTTCTTCCAGTTGAATCCAAACTTTGTTTTGGCTCCACACTTCCATTTCAGTATCTATAGTGTCATGCTCATCTTTAAAAATAGTAACAGAATGCTGTGCCAAGCAGCAAGGGCAATGCCAAACCTAGAAAAGTCGATAAAATCAGGTTCAGAAAAGAACCGAATTGCTCATAAATGTCAAAAGCTGTGCAAGGAGTAGTAATTTAAAAAATAATCATAACAAAATCTTCTACTGCTTTGTTCATAAGGCCTAAAATACACTGAAGCCAATGTGGCCAAGAAATGGAAGGTTTATATCTGAAAACAAAACCTCCATCATCACTCAAATTTACAAGCAAATACTGCTCTGTGGTCTGAGGTAGTATTTTCAACCTAAGTATGGTACACATGCTCCTGGTTTATAACCAAGGTGACCTAAAGTATCATAATCAGAGACATATCAAAATCACCTGCTCTGTGGTAACCACGGACTGGTACTTTTTTCTCAAGAAGGCACCTGGTGCTACGTGGGGAACATGCCCTTTGCCTGTCTCTGTGCCTGAGGCAAGTTACTAAGCATTTTGAGAGCTTTGGTTATCACCAGAGAGAACAATATTGACATTGAATTATAACCACAATGCAGACCAGGAAAATTTCTACTTGAAAGTACGAACACAAACTGTACTGTAGAATTCTGACAAATGTCCACTTGTTAATGACGTTAGTTCAATTTTGATATTCATATTAGCGTAATAGAAATAATTCATAATATTCATTTCCATTTACTGAGTGTATATTGTATGCCAGGCACTCTATACTTAATATAAAGTTCTTTATTCCAATCCTTAATTAACCCACTTTCATATTAAGGAATATCTGGAATTTAGAGTGGTTCAGCTATTTGCTCAAGTCCTTATAACTAGTGAGTGGCAGAACTGGGATTGCAGACTAATCTCTCCAGTTCTAAAAAAAATACTGTAAACTGTCTCTTATTTTATTTGTCTATGGCATAAAGTGAGATTTTATCTGCTAGGTTTCAATTGGCTTATTTTATTAATTCAGTTAATCTGCACAATTATTAGCTTGTACTGGTAATTTAATTGGACAATACTAGTGCCCTGTGCATATGACTGATTGATAATTGCTAATCAATATTTATCATTTGCTGTGGATTGAACTGTGTCACCCTCAAACCCATATTTTAAAGCCCTAACCTTCAGTGTAACTATTTAGAAATAGGGCCTTTTAAAATTTTTATTTCATTCACTTTTGAGATGGTGTCTCACTTATTGCCCAGGCTGGTCTCAAATTCCTAGGCTCAAGTAATCTTTCTGCCTTAGCCTCTTGCATAGCTGGGTTTATAGGTGTACACTACCATATCCGTGTTGGAGACAGGACCTTTAAAGAGATAATTAAGGGTAAATTAAATCATAAGGATGGGACTCCGATCCAATATGATTGATTTCCTTCTAAGAAAAAGAAGATGCCAGATATCTCTCTTTCTCAGAGAGCACAGAGACAAGAGGGCAGCCATCTGCAAGCCAGGAAGAGAGAGCTCACAAGAAACCAGTCATGCTGGCACCTTCATCTTGGACTTTTTTAGCTTCCTGAACTTTGAGAAAGTAAATTTCTATCATTAAAGCCACCCAGTTTGGATGGCTTTGATTTTGTTATGGCAACCCGAGCTGATTAATACATTCCCATCAAGCTGATGGGGACTTGATGACTTCTGGCGACAATGATGTTACATGTGCAAAACTAGGAAAAGAAAGCATTGTGTTCATAGGGCAGAGCTTAGAGCCCTCTCAGATGACCTGCATCTATTATGCAAATCCCTGATACATGACTGGAAAAGACTAGTTTCTCTTTGGGATCAATTCAGAACTATTTCTTTCTGGCTTATTTCTCATTTCCTTTGCCTCAGGCTGTTAATAAGATTGGTGATAAGAAAATATTTCTGGTAGACTCATTCTTAGAATGGGGAACTGAATCGTAGAAAAACCAGCTGCTGAAAGACTCCGATCATCAGTATACACTCATGTTTTGTGGCTTTGTGCTTCTAGCTCTATGTTGTCATCCGTTTTCAACTCTAGCTCTTTACTTCATTGAGGGCTTGAAAAACTAGGATCCTACGACAGCACATGGGCCGAGAGGAATGCACTATGGCTGAATGTTACTGGCCAGAGCTGTCTTAGCAGGACTCGGAGGACTCAGGCACAGGATTAACTTGGCTTCTTAGAGTAAGTGTTTTCATGAGTGGCGTTTTTATGAGAATCTGCGTTATGTTTCGCTGGGTCTATAATTGTGCTTGTTTCTCTATCTGGTACCCTGCCCTAATGAGAAGGTTCTTAAAAAGAGACGCAGCTGGGTGATTTGTGTTTTAAAATACCAGGAGATTTTTGTTAGCTTCTGCACTTCTAAAATATTTGGGATCTCTAAAGTGACCACTTTATTGTTTCCAATGCATCACAAAGTGTGAGAGAGACATTTCTCTTCCTCATCTTCCATTTCTGGACCTCCGGTCCCTTCAACATCTCTGCTTCCTGAAACCTTTTTTTTCCTCTCTCTGCCAACTGCAGAAGTCAAGGATAATACAAAAACATTTAAATTGAGCAGCTGCCAGTGGATTCTGCTGCTAGGGATGTTCTGCCACTTGGGCTGTTTATGGAGTATCATTGTGCCCAGGAGCTGTCACCCCCTTCAGAGTGTAGGGAGAATATTTTGCTATTATTCATCCACATGATTCTGATTGTACAGACATAGGGTTCCAAGGTCAGGGAACTTTTTTTCCCTCTGTTCTAATAGCAACAGTAAAAAAAAAAAATTTTATGTTAGCATTCTGATTCTTTGTAGGAGCAAAAAATTGTGCTCTGTTTTGTTACTGATGTTTATCTTTAAAATTAATTTTGTATAGCACAGACCACACCTAATAATCAACTACTAAAGGGGTAATTGAATTTATAGAAATCTTAGCTAGATCAATGAATTTACATAAATTCTTCCTAAAAAAATCCCATGCTTTACAAAACAATCTACACAGCAATCTTTTTTAAAAAAATCAGTTTTTATAAGCACATAATGTAAAACTCCAGGTATAGCGTATGCCTTTGACTCATTTATTGCATGTTAATAGAAGATGTTGGATAAACATTTGTTGATTACAAGGATAATGTTGAATGAATTCTGTGGCAAAGAAATCTCAGTGAAGTGTGGATATTTCCCAAGACACTGCCTATCTGGCTTCAGTTTTAAATAAGCAGAGGTTAGCTTTATTGAGGGGACTAGTCAGAGGTCACTAGAGGAGTCAGCCAGAATTTGGAAGTGGAATACTGCTGGCTTCCAGCCTTGTTTCTAGTAACTACTCCACCCTGCTGTTCCCAAGAGAACAAATGTGAACTTGATAGCTGAGCAGGTGGCATGGACCGCACTAATAAACAGCTCCTTTCCTGTAAGGGAGCACTGGACTAGGTTTATGGATCCATGAGCTTTCCTGTGGGGAAGCCATTATGTCCAGTTAAAATTGTAACTGAAAACATCCGTCACTATCAACTTAGTAATTCTACTCCGATGTAGTCCAAAGTCCCTCAGCACTGCTCCCCTCATTGATTCAGTTGAGCACATGTGCAACCCACTCCTGAGCTGAAAGATACCATGAGAGACAACTGGAAATTATTCATTTCATCTGTTTGTCATGAGGAGTGGCTGTGGATTTAGTCCACCTGCAGTGTTAACGCTGGGAAAAGGAAGCCACTTGGGGTTCAACAGGTCTTGTTCTCTGTTTTTTTTTTTTTTTTTTTTTTTTTAATGTGTGTACTTCCTCTGCTTCCCTAACGAACTCCATGGCTTAGGAATTCCAAGCCATTAAATGAAATTAAGATACAGGCTCATTATTTATTTAGAGCCAAAAGGTTACAATCAACTCCCCTCTAACAATCAACCAATATCCTTTTGTTTACTGGAAATATAACAGGAAAACACTACCTTGTGTCTAAATGACTTGGGTACGGGGTGGTATTTTCATAAATGCTTGTTACATTTTCCTAATTAATCAGAAGTCTTTGGCACAAAGAGTCAAACTTTTGAGGCTTGAGACCCAGGGCTGGCAGAAAACGTGTCAGCAGAAACTGTCTTTTGTGCAATCTATGTGCTACCTGGCACAAAAAGTACTTAGTAAATCTTGATTATGATTACAATACAATGGTTAATTAGCAGAGATTTTCCTTGTCCTTACAAACTTCTTTAGACTCTTTGACATTATTGAACTGAGGAATGAGAGTTTCCCTACATTTGTAGGCAAAAAAAAAAAAAAAACAGAGAGAGCGAGCGAGTTTTTGTTGTTTTCCAAAGGATATCCCTTGTGCTGACAGTATTCCATGGTGTGAGCCCCACAGCCACCCAAGCTGGCCGAAGAAAATGCTGACCCTACTGGACTGGAGTAGGTCAAGGAGTTTTATGGTGAATGGAGAGTGACTGTAAAGTTAATCTCTTATTTATTTTACACTGTGATAATCCTGCCTAGAGTAACAACAGTCACAAAAGTCAGGAAGTTAAAAAGAATTAACAGCACAAAAAGAGTCTTAGGCCATCTTTTTGTTTTGATAGTTATTGGTGTAAACTTGACAGGAGGTTCAGTTGTTAGAAAAGCATTTTTAAAGTCTAATTAAACGCATATTTTATAATAGCATCTATTTTATTTGAAACAATATCAAATATTCTGAACTATAAAACTGTAAAAAGAAAAATAAATTTGTATAATGCAAAATTTTTTTAATTAAAGATAAAATGGGAGCCTTATTTGGAAAGCATTTAGAGTATCTCAGAAATGTTTTAGGATTTTTTTTAAGACTTGAGTTGGATTAAAGAAAGTTGGTAAGGAGTAATTTTTTAAAAATTGGTTTCCAGTTTAGAGTTATTTTATAGACATTTTCAGTGAGGATATAGTAAAAGGAAATATTTAAGCATACTGTGGAATATTCAGGTTAGGTGAAAAATAATTTCCTGAAGGGATTTAGTCATTGGAATAAGTCACCAAAAGTAAGCTCTGAATCTTTTTCTCTAGAGGACTTTAAAAGCATGTTACATTTCATCTCTCCAGGACAGAGCTGTATGTGAAGATGGATAATCACAATAAATAATTTCAAGGAGAATGTGATTTTTTCTGACTATAAGTAAAGATTTTAAATGCTTAAAATTGAAAAAACCATTAATTAGGCTCCAATAGAATGACTGGGAAAAGCAGTTTTATTGGAGCTTTCATTGCTTCACTCAAAATACTATCTCTCAGCGTATGTGTTGTTGTGGCCCCTCTAAAATCATTATCTTGGATTTTGGCTCTTTTTCTAGATGGACATAACAGTCCATGAATCCATATTTGGAATCCCAAGTAGTTACATAACTTATTATATCTTGCCAAGATCAGAAATCATTACTGATTTCTTATTGTTGAGTAGTTTGTTTATAAGAAATAGTGCTCATATATCATATGTGAAAAGAACCCAGAAAATGAGATTAGATGTTAAAACTGTCACAAGAGAATTTTTAGATAATTTCACCCATGAAAAGATTGTTCACTAATGAATGAAGAGTGATTTAACTCCAGTGGTGTAATGTTATACTAATCTCAGAGATGCAATACAGTCTACTGAGGGATTTATGTGCCAGTAACCACGCCACTGTTTCCCGGTGAAATAGATCAAAACTCACAAATATATGGCTCATTCCTCTATACATCTCTGAAATAAACGGATAAGTGTGGCAAAGAAGCTATCTTCAGAAAAATAAAAGAAAAGAAGGATAAAGAAAAAAGCTTAAATCACACGTGAGTACAAGGGAAAAGAAAATAAGGAAATTCCAGGTGAACAGACAAAGAGGAGTTGTCCCGGAAACATAAGAAGAGACAAAACATAGACCCAGGGAGGAAAAGTTTCAGTAAGAACAAGGGCGCACACCTGACTCAAGGGCTAAAATAAGCCAAAGAGATGAGGACTAAGTAAGACCATTTAACTTGACAGGACATTATCATAAACCTTTAATGGTTAGTCACTAAAGTGGGTAGAAGAGGAGAAGGAAGGACGCCAATGAGGAAGTAAATATGGAAGTCATTGAAGTATTTTGCTGAATCACTTGTAATTGATTGTAGACAGTGGAAGCATTCACAAGGAAGACTGGAACTAGATGAATCAAGGATGCTAATCCCAGAAAGAAAACTCCAGCACTGCACAGTAAAAGTGTGTAAAGGGGCTTAGAACAAATCCTCCTCCTTTTACTCTACCTGAGCTCCAGAGGGCACCGCATATTCATGTTCCTTGTCCTGAAAGTGTTTATGATGTGATTGTTAAATAAAATCGATTTACAGGGTGTGATTTTTATATTATTTATTATTTTTCTGAATTGAACATAAAAGTGCATAAATCTCCTTATTATGCAGATTTTGCTAGGTTATGCTGAGGTAAGAAACAGCCAATGACTTCTAACAACAATAAAAACCAATGGCTTCTAACAACAATGGTTTATTTCTTGTCTACATTACATGTGATCTCCACGTGTGTTGTTAATTCCGAGGTCCATAATCATGAATGACACCTTTCTGGACACACTGAGCTCGTAGCAGAAGAAGGGAAGCAATGACAGAGCCTCTCAGTGGTTCTTGAGCTTTTACTCAGACATGGAAGAAATCACTTCACTCACAATTAATTGAGCAAAATAAATCACCTACCTGAGAGATGGAGTGAAAAAGTATAATTATTTGACAGGAAGGGCAGGGAACAATATAATTTATCATACTGTTAAATTTTAGAAGTCATACCATGCATAGAAAAAAAATTAAAATTTTCTGCATCTTTCTAATTAATTTACTAATGAGATCATAATATGATTTTTCTTTTTATCCTGCTTTTTAATTAATACTACATTGTGCATTTTCCTCTATGTCATTTGGTATTTAAAATATGATTTTTAAAGGCTGTACTTTATTCCATTGTCTGGAGATATATATGTAATGTGTTTGTATATATACACATACATTATTCCACTATCTGTCTATCATCTATCTTTCTACTTACTTTGCCTTGAATTTTCTGCTTTGTTGTTGTTCTTGTTAATATATTGCCATTCAGAAATTTAGGACACATTTTTCTAAACTATTTTCTAGTGCAAGCTTTGTGGAATGTTAATGACCTGAAACATCAGTGACCACACCTTTAATAATGGCTGCCTTATCTCTTCTCCTGAAGAATTAATACTCTATTTAGAAAATAAGGTTGTTTTTAGTTTTGGTGGAACACTTGCCTGGAAAATGAAAGCAATGCTCAGGAGTGGTAATATATTTTTGGTGTTTCACTGCCATGATTTGATTCATTGGGAAACTGTTTGAGTGACCAATAATGTTTTTCTTCACTCCTAAAACTCCTTTCCAATCAGATAGCAAGAAAGTTAGCAGTTCAGGTACTGTCCATCTCAAAATACACATTAGAAGTTTTTTTTTTTTTTTTTTTTTTTTTCAGAAAGCAATTTATTAGGCAGAGAGAGAGAAAGATAAATAGAGAGAGAGAGATCTATGCTGTCGTGGGAGGGGATAGAAGTTTTAATTTTGAGATTATATGTGTTCCCTATAACAATCGGGAATCTAAAGAAATAAATAACATATTTTAATGATGTAGTTGACACTTGTTTGCTTACCCATTATCAATTCCTCCCTTTCTTTTCCTGATGGAATATTCCCACAGTCATCTGTGTGCTTCCAGCGAGAATGACCACGCCCTCTGCTCTTAAAGCAGGACTGACTGTTCGAAGAATGACCCCAACCTCCTTGCCAATGATTGATTCAGGAGTGGGCAGTTTGCTCCATTCTGCCAATGAGACAAGAAGAATATCTGACTCCTAAGAAACAGTCTTTCTCTGTTAGAAGAGAGCCACATTAAGTCATTCCTCTCTCTCCTCCTGACATTTTCATATACATGAGTGATACCTGGAACAGATGCAGACAGCTTCCTGGCACTTAAGGAGAAGCTAAAAGTGAGGGTGTCAGACAGGGGTGGAAAGAACTTGGGCCTTTGATGACCTTGGGGAGCACTGAATCAAACTGGAAATGTGCCTGGCCTTTTGAAGTCCTGTTATATAAAAGTTAGTGCATTTCCTTATTGTTTAGCCAGTTAAGTGTACTTCAGGATACTTCTAGGAGAAAGCATTCTAGCTGATTTGTGGCAAGCAGAGATGCAAAACTATGCTCAAAACTATCAATGAATCAAAATCATCACTGGATATCAAAAAAAATTCCATATGATACTGACACGATACTGACACGTAGACACAACACGAATCTATGTATACATTTTGTCTCTGACTTTTACTCAGTTACTGAAAGGTCTGTCATGTTTGCATGTACTGTGATGAATAAAATAGGAGGCAGGTTAAACTGCATGTGTAATCTTAAAATGAAGGAAGATGGGCAGGATGATTTAATTCTAAAAGTGTAAATTCATGTACTTTAAAACAAATAAAATAAATTCTAGCTCAAACTCTTACAAATGATATCCCAGAGATGCCCACGATTTGCATTCACCACAGGTCATAGCCTAAGTAAAAAAGATGATGCAGAGAACTTTAATGTATTTCCCAGAGGGCAATTAAATACAGCTACACTTAACAATTATATAAACAATCATATAAACGGTTGATGTGATATACAAATAATTTCTTGATGGCTCACACCTGTAATCCCAGCACTTTGGGAGGCTGAAGCAGGCAGATCACTTGAGGCCAGGAGTTCAAGACCATCCTGGCCAACACGGCGAAACCCCGTCTCTACTAAAAATACAAAAATTACCTGGGAGTGGTGGCACACGTCTGTAGTCCCAGCTACTTGGGACTTGAACCTGAATCCCTTGAACCTGGGAGGCAGAGGTTGCAGAGAGCCGAAATCGAACTACTGCACTCCAGCCTGGGCAACAGAGTGAGACTCTGTCTCAAAAAAAAAAAAAAAAAGGAAAGAAATACAAAGAATTCTACATTGAAGAAAAAGATATATGCTGGACTTGGATTAGTGAAAGGCGCAAGTAATATAAGATCAGATTTCCATCAATGACGTTCAAGTTCTACCTTCCAAGTCTTTCATCCAAGTTTATGATGGCAAAACTCATTGAATTATGTTGAGTTTCATGGTTTTGCTTTCCATTCTGCAAATTTCTTGGAGGTAAAAATAAAAAGAACTGGCTAAAGTTGAATAAACATGTCAATAATTTAAATAACCAAATCCTATAGAATTAAGCCCTGACTAGAGAGATTTATAAGCAAATACGAGCACCCTCAATCAGTTATACATACGGTCAAAATTTTCTGACTCACTAACTCGTTCAAGCTTTCCTTCTGGCATATGAAACACAAAGAATACAATCCAGGATCTAATTTGCATGCACATTTCCATTTAAAAATAAAGGTTTTTATTGTTGTTTCTAACTCTGACCATTACAATGGGGAAATCAGGAGCAGGAATTAAGGAATAAAAAGTATTTTTCCCCAAATTATGTAGCCATGTATTATTTTTCCTTTAAATTAAAAAAACATAGTTGTATCTACATATACAAGTAAATTATTCAGAGAATTAGATTAATTTCCAGGGTTTGGTTGCTCCCATGCCCTAAGAGGAAAACATCCTCAATAAAGCTTTACAAAAGTCCTACAAGTTAAGATCAAGAAACATATAAGTTCAAAATGTTATCACTCACTTATGGAAGAAAAAAAAAGGTGATCTCATAGAAGTACAAAGTAAAATAGAGTATATTAGACGCTGGGAAGGGAATGAGGTAGGGGGATAGGGTGAGATTTGTTAAAGTACACAAATTTATAGCAAGATAGAAGGAATACATTCTTGTGTTCTATAGCACTATAGGATGACCATAGTTAGCAGAATATACAGTTTTTAAAAGCTAGAAGAAGGTTGTTGAATATTCTGAGCACAAGGAAATGATGTCTGAGATGATAGATATGCTAATGACCCTGATCTGATTACTATATATATTGCAACATCATTATGCCCTATATATACAACATCTGTAATCACTATGTGTAAATTAAGAATTTTTAAAATTACTATTACCAAGCATAAGTAAATCATAAGAGCAATAGCCAGAAGACCCTTAAAGACTTCAGATATTAACATAGTCGGATACAAAACATATAATATCTATGTATTCATTTTTATTGCTGCTGTAGCTAATTACCACAAACTTAGTAGTTTGAAACAACACAAATTTATTATCTTAAAGTTATTGGGGTCATATATCCTAAAATCAAGGCCATGTTCTTTTTTGGAATTTCAAGGGATGAATCTATTTCCTTGCCTTTTCCAGCTTCTTGAGGACACATGTTCCTTGGATCTGACTGCCTTTATTGGTCTTCAAATCTAGCAATGCTGTGTCTCTTTGACCATGCTTTCTTTTTTTTTTTTTTTTGTCATATCTCTTTTTCTACCCCATTTCCTCTGTCTCTCTTTCCTACTTTGAATGATGCTATGATCATATTGGAGCCCAAATGGAAAATCCAGGATAATCTTCCTATCTACTGATTAAAATCATAATTCCATCTACAAGCCTAATTCCCCTTCGCCATGTATACCAACATACTCACAGGTTCTGGGATTTAGGACAGAGATGCCTTTGTGGAGAGCATTTCTGCCTACTACAAGCTGTATCCTAAATGCTTAAGAAAATATGGAAGCACAAATATGAATAAGCAATACACAACCATTAGTAATGATCAGAAAGACTTTAAAATAAATAGGATGGAATTTCTTGAAATGAAATATACAACTTTGGAAATAAAAAATATTTATAAATGAGATTTTTAGATATAGTTGAAGAAATAATTAGCGAACTGAATATGCATCTGATGAAATTGTCCAGAATGTAATGCAGAGAGACAAAAAGAAATAAATAGAAAATATAGAGCAGAAGTTAAAGCATGTAGAAGATAATGAGTAGCTCTAGGTATGCGTTGTTGAAAGCCAAAAGGAGAAAATAGAGATAATGAAAGGAAGGAAATATGTGAAAAGACAGTGGCTGAAAAGTTGCAAAAGGAAAAAAAAAAAAAAAAACTTGAATTTGCAGATCCAGGAAGCATAATGAAAATTAGGAGGTATAAATTTTTTTTAAAAAAATCACAATTGGATGTGTTTTGGTAAAACTGAAGAACACCAAAATCAAAGAGAAGCTATTAAAAGCACCAAAAAACAAAAACAAAATGCAAAAAACTTGATAAAGACTAAAAGTTAGACCAACAGAAGAATCATCAACAGCAAGTGCTGGGCTGATATAACTATAATTGAACATTTTTTAAATCTTGAAATGTTTTTCAAAAATCAGAGTGAAATGGAGTCATTTTCAGATAAACAAAAATGGAGTTTACCACTAGCAATTATTTACTTTAGGAACTTCTAAAAGATGTGTTTCAACAAGATGGAAAATAATCACAGATGTATAAACTGTGATACAAAATATAGTGAAAAATAAAAAGGTACACATACATTTTAATCTAAACAAATATGTGTCTGCATAAAAAATAAGAATATTGTCTATTTATAGTTTTATTTTAAAAGACAACTCTGAAGTACTGGGCAAAATAGGATGTAAGTCAGAAGGAGAGTTCTGATTCTAATATTTAGGCAGGGCTTCAGACATCTTTAGACATTATAAAGCCCAGATTATTTTATAGTAACCACTGAATGAAGAGTAATACAGTATAAATGTTAACATCATAGAAGGAAAAAATAAAATAAACACATAAAGCAATGAAATAAAACGACAAAAAAAGAGAAAAGGAGCATCAAAAATAGACCAATTTTAAAAATAAGATGGTAGAGGAAAAAATACATCAATAATTGCAAAATAAAGTCCCCAATTAATAAATAGATTGTTGGATTGCATGCTTACCTTAAAATAGGATCTATCTCTATCTATTGATTGCTGCTTAACAGATTAGCTCAAAACTTTGTCTTAAAGCAAACATGTACTGTTTATGAATTGACATAATGTGAATTGAAAATTTCATTTTCTGTGAATTGTTTATTAGGAAGAGGCTTAATTGTATGATTCTGACCAGAGTCTCTCAAGAGATGCCCATGATCTCAAGACTTGGCTGAAGAATCTGTCTACAGCCCTGGTATCCTCAGAACATGGCATCGGCCTTTCCTCAAAGTCAAGAAGCCAAGTTGTCTTATTACCTGGGCCCAAACTTCCATACTGCCATTTATGCAAGGTTCTATTGATTAAACAATCAGCCCTATTCATTCTGGAAGAGAATTATGTAAGGATATGATCACCAGACATTGGGGTTCACTGGGAGCATCTTGAAGACTGGCTATGACAAAATACACCAAGATAATACTATCAAAAGAAAGTTGGGCAGCCAGATTAATACCAGGCAAAATTGATTTTAAGATGAAATCATTGTTAAAGATTAGAAAAAAAATCATTAAATAATAATAGCTTGAATTCTTCAAAAAACTAACAAATCTAAACTCAGATCTCTGTGGAAAAAAATTAGTCTTAAAATATAAGAAGCAAAAGTATATTGAAAAAAAGGAGGAATTGACAATCTATCATCTGGGGTAGAAATTTAAACATATTTTACTCAATTACTGACAAATCAAACAATAAAAAATTAATAAACATGAAGATTTGAACAAGAGAATTAGTATTTTGGTTTCCATGTACAACAAATTAGAGAATATAAGATGTCTAATATATATATGAAGCATTTATAAGAATTAAACAAATGTTAGGCCAACATCAGGTCTCAGGTAGTATAAAAATCATTTTCTGAGACCATGTTCTCTGGGTACTGTGCAATTAAAATACAATAACAAAAAATATATATATTTTGTAATCGTAAAATACAGTTTTAAATAATTTATGGATTTAAAAGACAATGACGAGAATTTTAAAAGGCTTAGAATTGAAAAATTATACAAATACTTCGTATTAAATCCTGTGAAGTGCTGTGAAAGTAGTACTTTAGAGTACATCTGTATATAACTGGAAAGATCATATTCAGAATAAAATAAAATTAATGAGCTATTTATCCAACATAAAAACAGAAGAATAACAATAAAACCAAAGAAGGTAGAACTTAGGAGATAATTTCTTTTTTTAATGGCAGAAATAAGTTACCTACAGAGGATCAGTCAAGCCAAAACACACAATCTCTGAAGACAGTAAAGAATAGAAGGCACAACCAGCTAATCAAATCAGACATTAAAGAAAACACAAAAATATAACTATAATAAAAAGAAATTATAAAAATAACAAGAAGATCTTTATTATTGACAATAGATGAAAAATGAGCAAATTCTTAGAAAAATCAGCACTTACAAAACTGATCCTTTGGAAGGCCAAGGTGGGCAGATCATGAGGTCAAGAGATAGAGACCATCCTGGCCAACATGGTGAAATCCCATCTCTACTAAAAATTCAAAAATCAGCTGGTCGTAGTGGCGTGTGCCGGTAGTCTCAGCTACTCGGGAGGCTGAGGCAGGAGAATTGCTTGAACCTGGGAGGCAGAGGTTGCGGTGAGCCGAGATCATGCCCCTGCACTCCAGCCTGGCGCCTGGTGACAGAGAGAGACTGTCTCAAAAAAAAAAAAAAAAAAAAAAAAAATTGATCCAAAACAGAAGAAATACACTAAATATGAAAAAGAGAAAATACTCCCCAACTCTTTCTTTGCAGTTAAGAAAACCTTGATACCAGAATCAGGTAAGAATTACATGAAAAAGGAAAATTATGGTCCTGTCTCAGTCCTGAATAAATGCAATAGGCCCAAAATGAAAACACTAGTGAATAAAAAACATAATTAATGAATGACCAAGAGTTTTTCCCAGGAATGCAAGAGTAGTTTAACATTCAAACGTCTGTAAATGTCATTCACCACATTAAAAGATTAAGTACAAGCAAAGCAAGAATTTGATAAAATTCAGCACTGTCAATGATAAAATTTTTTAGCAAGCAAATAATAAAAGGAAACTCTTTTAGCCTAATGAGATTTTCACGGTACATCTAAAGAAAACATCATTGTTAATAATGAAATATTAGAAAAACTGATTTTTAAATGATGAGCATATTGACACATAATATAAGTACCCTATTGAATATGATACTGGAGGTCCTAGCCAGCATAGTAAAGAAAGAAGAAGACATAAATGTTACTTAAAATGACAAAATTGTCATTAGTGTCAAATGATATAATTTGTTCACACACACGAAAAAACTCCCATACAAATTTAGACTATTATAAGAATTTGGTGAAGTGACTAGTGATATGATTAACAATAAAATACTCTTTATTTTCTCTATATTAACATCAGATAATTTTTTAAAAAACAGATTTTTTAAATGTTACCATTTATAATAGAAACAAAATACATGGTTTCCTAAGACTAATTCTAGCAAACGTTGTGGAAATGTTTCATGGAGAAAGTTATAAATCTTTTTTGAGAGGTTTTAAAGTTGATCCGAACAAATGGGGGCGATAAACTTTATTGCTATGGAACATGGTATCACAGTTTTAATTCTCACCCAAATTTATCTATCCATTTAAGGTAAGTCTCATCAAAATCCCCAGAGCTTTTTGTAGAATATGACAAGTGATTCTAAAATTTATGTGAAAAGCAAATAACCGAGAAAACAAAAAAACACTCCTGAAACAAGAATAAGGTGGGAGGACCTGCCCTATAACTATTTTGTTTTACATAAAGCTCTAGTAAGTTGGAAGCTGAGGGGTGGTGCAGTGATAGATACATTGGTCAGTGAAACAACAGATGACCCAGAATCAGATTCACGATTATTTGGACGTGTATTACATGGGATAAGGATTCTATTTAATAACTGTGGAAAGGGAGGCTATTCGATAAAGAGGGACAGTTGAGTGTCAGTGTGGAAAAAATAAAATTGGATCCTGATCTCACAACACATGTGAAAATAATTTCCAGACAGATTAAGAATTTGTGAAAATCAAGCTTAAAACTTTTAGAGAGAAAAAAAAAATGGAAAACATGGTCATGGGAAAATCCAGTCTTCTCAGAGTAGTGAAGAATTTCTCAAGGACACAAAAAGCCTTATTACAAAAGTAAAGACTGATAATCTACACTATGTTAAAAATTTTAAATTTTTATTCATTGAAAGACACCATAAGTAAAGTGAAAAAAACAAGCCATAATCCATAAGAATGTATTTACAACACATTACCCATGAACACTATATAGAATATATGAGTAATATATAAATGTACTGATTTTCTATAAATCAGTAAAAGGCAGGTGATGCCATAGGAAAAAAAATAGGAAGAAAACAGCTACAGACTTTTCTCCAAAGTGGAAACAAGAATAATGAAAATGTATCTAAAATCATTAATAATCAGAAAAATGCAAATTAATGGCAGAATGATATTTTATTTTATTTTTCTAGACTGACAAAAATCAAGTAGTTTAATAATACCAAGGATTGGTGAAGATGTAAAAGCAACAGATTTAGGAAAAAAGAGTAGACTTCCTACTAAAATGGAAAGTGTTCAGGCCAGGCGCGGTGTCTCAAGCCTTTCACACAGCAATTTGGGAGGCTGAGGAGGGCAGATCACTTGAAGTCAGCAGTTTAAGACCAGCCTGGCCAACATGGTGACACCAAGTCTCTACTAATAATATAAAAATTAGCTAGGGTGGTGGCACAGGCCTGTAGTTCAAGTTACTCTGGAAGCTGAGACAGGAGAATTGCCTGCATCCTGGCAGCAGAGCCTGCAGTGAGCCAAGATCGCGCCACTGCACTCCAGCATGGGTAACAGCGTGACTCCATCTCAAAAAAAAAAAGTGTTGATAAACTATAACTCCACAGTTCTTCCAGAGAGTTACTTTAGAGAAAGTTCGGTATGTGTGCATCAGAAATAAAAGAATATTAACAGGATCAGTTCACAATATCAAAAACCTGGGTGATCTCAAATATCTGTCAGTAGCAGAATGGATAAACAAATTACAGTATATGCATACAACAAATCATTGTAAGTCAGTTACATATAACAATGATGACTCTCAAAGATAAAATGTTGAGTGAAAAAAGCAAATCCCAGAAGACTGTGTAACAACATTTTTAAAGAAAGGAAGAATATACAATATGGTATTTAGGGCTGCATACATATGTAATACAACTAAAATTGGTAGGAAGGAGGTCAAACATTCAGAATAGTGGTTAGACCTAGAAGATGGGGCAGGGAAAACAGAAACAGCGCAGAGTATTGGCTATGTGTTCATTTATTTTGTTAATATGCCTTGTAAATCAAATCTATGTCACCTATATTTTGGACTTACAAAATGTTATGAAAAAAATGAAAAAGAAGGCTGCGTAAGGTAGGTAGCTCATGCCTGTAATCCCAGTACTTTGGGAGACCTAGGTGGGAAGATTTATTGAGATTAGGAGTTTGAGACTAGCCTGGGCAACACAGAAAGATCCCATTTCTGCATTAAAAAATTTAAAAATTAGCCATGTATGATGGGGCACACCTGTAGTCCAGCTACTTGGGAGGCTGAGGCTCGAGCCTATGGGTTTGAGACTAGTGAGCTGTGATCGCACCACTGCACTACAGCGTGGGCAACAAAGCAAGACCCTGTTTCAAAAAAGAAAAAAAGGAAAGAAAAAAATTAAAAGACAAAACCAGTAAGAGCTGATTAAACGGAGCCCAAAGAAAAATTTTAAGCTGAGGGAATAAAAATAATGTTGAGTCACTATTTCTTTTTTCTCTTTTTTGGGTTTCATGAATATTTTGTGGAATGACAGGGAAAGCAAATCAGATGTCTTCATTTCTCCACATTATAACCCAGAATTCCAAAGATTAGCTATTTTAAAGTTGAGTTACATACAAACTGTATTTATTGTTCATTCTGATAACCATTTTTCATTACTATATTTATTTATAATTATTAGGTTTTTTATGAAAAAATGCAAATAAAGAGTACCTACAAATTAAAAATCTACAAATTTGCATACACAGATACACACAAATTGTAAAATAGATATAAAAAATATTTTAGAAAACTTACCTCTTAAAATAATATGATTTTTTTTAAAGGGCTTGTGTTTTTAAAGGTGATTTTAGCTTGGAAGATTTGAGGTTTAATCCTTAGGTAGCTTAGTCTGGGGTCAATTCTACAGTTACGGAATCAGTGAATCTTAGTGGTAGCTGTGCAGAGCTCAGGGCCATTTGTCATACCACGCCTCTCCTTCATCAGAAAATCGTCTGGATTTCTAGAGTCTGATAGCTGACTTCTTTCTGTAGATGGATACAAACACCACCAAATCCTTTCCTCATTCTTGCTTTCCTTATGACCCATCCACCCTGTTCCTATATATACACAAAATCACCCACTGAAGATCTTGAGACATATTTGCAAGCAATTTGCAGGATTTGGGATGTTTTTGTTGATGTTGTTTACTTCTGGGTAAATAGTAGAGAAAGTTATCTATTATCTGATCCCTGTACATTGTGACTGCTGCAAAAAATTGATTTTTTTCCAGTTTATTGAAGTATAGTTGACAACTAAAAATGTGTGTATTTCAAGTGTACAGGGCCAGGTGTGGTGACTCACGCCTGTAATCCCAGCATTTTGGGAAGCCGAGGCAGGTGAATCACTTGAGGTCGGGAGTTCTAGACCAGCCTGGCCAACATGGCGAAATCTCATCTCCACAAAAATACAAAAGTTAGCTGGATATGGTGGTGCACGCCTGTAATCCTAGTGACTCTGGAGGCTGAGGCAAGAGGATCACTTGAATCTGGGAGACGGAGGTTGCAGTGCACCAAGATCATTCCCACTGCACTCCAGCCTGGATGACAGAATGACACAGTCTCAAAAATAAATAAATAAATAAATGTGTACAATGTGATATATATACAGAGAAAGACAATGATTACCACGATAAGTTTTATCACATTCATCACCTCGAATAGTTACCTTTTGCGGGTGTGAGAATGCTTAGGATCTACTCCCTTAGAAATTTCAAGTACACAAAGTAGTAATTGTAATCATCATGCTGTACATTTGATTCCCAGAACTTATATTTCTTGTAACTGAAAGCTTAAGAAAACCACGTCACCTGCCCAATACTTCTTCAAGTGTTTGTTCCTAGGATCTGGGGCAGATGGCTATTGTAGGGTGCTTACAGTATTGCCCCCCAAATTCCATGATGAACAGTCACTTATTCTGAATTTTCAAGGATATTGATTATAAATTTTGTGATACAAAATGTTGCTAATAATAATACAATTTAAGTTACCAGCCAGCATCTTTTCCATACCAATTAAGAAGCAGCTCCGAAGGTCGGGCACGGTGGCTCACGCCCATAATCCCAGCACTTTGGGAGGCCAAGGCGGGTGGATCACGAGGTCAAGAGATCGAGACCATCCTGGCCAACATGGTGAAACCCCGTCTCTACCAAAAAATACAAAAAATTAGCTGGGCATGGTGGCGTGTGCCTGTAGTCTCAGCTACTCAGGAGGCTGAGGCAGCAGAATTGCTTGAACCCAGGAGGCGGAGATTGCTGTGAGCAGAGATTGCAGCACTGCACTCCAGCATGGCGCCTGCGACAAAGCAGGACTCCATCTCAAAAAAATAATAAAAAAAAAAAAAGAACCAGCTCCGAGAATGAGGCCCTTTGACTTGACATAGACCTAGAGGACAGGGCCAGATGGAAGGGACAAGCCTGGGCCCCGAGGTCAAGTTTCACCTATGTGACAATTCTGTGAAAGTTCTCAATGCTTTTATTCCAGATGAATTATTTCATCTCCTCTTGTTATAACTGGAAAACAGAAAAGAGTGTATTCAAAAATTACCTCCAAAAGTTAGATGTGTAGATTAGGGTGAAAAGTATAAAAGGTTTCTGAAAAAAAAAAAGTTCCAAGAAATTCATAGGAGGGTCTAGGAGTCTTAGAGGGAAAAATACTAGAATCAGAAAATTTCATAATAGCACCTTGTTGAGAACTTCCCAAATCAATTAATTGGTTCTAATTACTTGTAAAAATTAGGGGGAAACTCCTGCACAAGCTTATCTTAACCACTGTGAAGAAAAACAATAGCAGTGTTTTAAAGGGCACAGTTATTTAAAATGTTATCTTTCCAGTAATAAAAAACAATTGTTATAAGAGACCTAAGTTGTAAACTCAGAAGTTAAGAGCATTTATTTTTTTAATGCATCCATATTCATTATTTTTATTTATATTTCTTAAATGAATTCCTAAATGTATTTTCTCTGTAACATTCTTTGCAAGGGCAGTTACTGCTCATAAATACGTAAGGACTTAGATTCATACACAAGGCACATAGGTTTCACCCACAATTTGTTAGTTATTTTAAAAATCTAAATATATTTCCAACTATATTAGATGATCATAGTCACACTAAGTGGTTTTTTTTTTTTTTTTTCACTTTTATCTCCAGGTAAAGTTAAATTGTAATTGAAAATAACCATTCAACAGCTTGCTTTTTTTTGTAATTGAAAATAACCATTCAACAGCTTGCTTTTTTCCCCAACTTTCTAGCTACAGTACCTGTTTCCAATTCTGTGAAAGTTCTCAGTGCATTTATTCCAGATGAATTATTTCATATTCTCTTGTTATAATCGGAAAACAGAAAAAAGTGTATTCAAAAACTACCTCCAAAAGTTAGATTTGTAGATTAGGATGAAAAGTATAAGGTTTCTGGAAAAAAAATTTCCAAGAATTTCATAGGAGGGCCTGGGAGTCTTAGAGGGAAAAGTACTAGAATCAGAGAATTTCTTATTAGGACCTAGTTGAGAACGTCCCAAATCAATTAATTTGTTCTAATTACTTGTAAAAATTAGAGGGAAACTCCAGCACTACTTTACCTTAACTACTGTGAAGAAAAACAATAGCAGTGTTTTAAAGGGCACAGTTATTTAAAATGTTATCTTTCCGGTAATAAAAAAATAATTGTTTAAGAGACCTAAGTTGTAAACTGAGTACTTTACTAAGTTGTAAACTCAGTACTTTAGTAAGTTGTAAACTCAGTACTTTACTAAGTTGTAAACTCAGAATTTGTTTCCAAGTACTGTTGGTAGAGAGAGGAAAAGACGAAGAAAAGATCCAAACAAGGGGTCTATGTAAAATGTCCTTTCTGCATATTTTGTTCTAATTTTTATGAGGCAGTCATGAATCTGGGAACTTGCTGGGAAATCTGGGAACTTGCTGTAACAAACCAAGGTTAAGAAGATTCTGAGTAGCCAAATCAACCTTATGATATAGGCAATTAGAATTTCTCAGCATAAAGTCTTAAAATACAAAACATGAACATGAATCAGAGGAGAAATGCATATATTTGGAAAAATAGCAACTCCTCTCAAGGGGTAAGGAAACTATGGTAATAGTAAGAGAAAATAAAATGACCATTCATTCATACATTCATTCACACATTTAGCAAATACTAATGAATACATATTGTGCCAGGCAGGAGATATAAAAATGCCTAAGGCATGGCACCTGATTTTGATCTCTAGTCTAATATGTGTGAAAACAGGATCAGACTAAATATATGTGGAAATAGTAGAACTAACAAATTGTGGGTAAAACCTACGTGCCTTGTGTATGAATCTACGTCCTTATGTATTCATGAGTGGTAACTGTCCTTGTGAAGAATGTTACAGAGAAAGGGTATGTTTTCCTCATGCTGAAAATATAAAATGATCAAAATTACACATTTTAAATTTCATAAATGACAGTATTACTTGACCAGAAAATATAAGCTGATCCTCCTGACCAAAACAAAGGGAGATGTTTAGTCCAAGTCCATCCTTTGGTGAAATAATTGGGAATTGGTAATGGGGCAGTGAGTGGTGGCATATATCCCAGCTCTGAGGATTTAGAAACATAGATCTCATGCAAGCTTTCTGGACTCTGCCCTTATTTTTGACCATAGGCCAATAAGGTAGGGAAAATCAACTCAGAAAAGATGGCCCTCATGTGATCCAAGAACAGAGAGTGTTCCCCCTCCACTCTTCTTTTTTTTTTTTTCTTTGAGACAGAGTCTCACTCTGTCACCAGGCGCCAGGCTGGAGTACAATGGTGCGATCTTGGCTCACTGCAACCTCCCCCTCCTGGGTTCAAGCAATTCTCCTGCCTCAGCCTCCCGAGTAGCTGGGACTACAGGCGCGCACCACCACGCCCAGCTAATTTTTGTGTTTTCAGTAGAGACAGGGTTTCACCGTGTTGACCAAGATGGTCTCAATCTCTGGACCTCGTGATCTGCCCGCCTCGGCCTCCCAAAATGCTGGGATTACAGGCGTGAGACACCGCGCCCGGCCTTCCCCTCCACTCTTCTTTCTCCTCACCACAATCTCAACTTCGGCTGAAAATTCAACTTACAATTTAAAGAAGTTATTTATTCATCTATTAAACAAATATTCATGAAGCAGTTAGCGATGGACCAGGAATAATGGTAAGCATTAGAAATATCATAGTGAATAAAATGGTCACATACTTGCCCTCATCAAGATTATAGTCCGGTGTTGAATGTAATTTATCAAATATTTATTTAATTCTCTTGTGTTTCTTGTTATTTGGAGGCTCTGAACGAAACATGATTCTGTCTTTGTCTTCCAGGAGTTGATAGTTTGCAGAGACATATACATCAAATTTTGAAATATAAGGCAAATTAAAAAGTATAAGTGATTAAAGGCAAAACTAAATACAATTAGGTGCCTGAATGTACAATTATGTAACAACTGAGCCTTTCTCAGTGATGGCTACTCTACTCAGCATGACACTCAGAGCACCAGCCAGGTAATGCCTTTTGTCAGACAGGTGGTGTCTTCCTCTGCCATCTGTCCCTGGAGTGCATATAACACAGAGTCAGGGACCCTGGAACTTGCAAAGAGAAAGAAAAATCACATTAGTGTGGATAATTGCAAGAGAATCAGAAATTTCCATCTAGAAGCCAAAAGCAGTTCAACTGGCATTCAATCAGTGAGGAAATAGAATGACTTGCTCTGTTTAAAACATGAGCCAACCAAATATTAAACAAAAAAGACAAAATAATCATATCAAAACTAATTTGAGAACAATTACACAACTGATAAATTTTCTCTTCTATCTTAGTCCTTCTCAGGGTCTTACTCTGAACTCAAATGGAAAGTAGGAAGTGTTTACTTTAGAACTCCATTGAGAGTCAGTTGTTCTCTTTTCTTTTTATATTACAGTACCGTTTCCTTGGGTTAGACTTATTCAGAGACCCCGGCACAGGCTCGCTCTCTCTGTCTGGGTAGATCCCTTTCTTGCACCTGTCAAAATTATGTTAATCTACCTGTGTTCAAATCCAGTGCTGTGATTTTGCCTATTGCCAGTTAATTTGGAGATGTTGATTAAGGGTATTCTTTACCACATGACTGCATAAAATGACTGAATTCTTTGCCTCTAGATTTTTTTTAAATTTTTTGCTGCTATCAGTTGATTTCCTTGCTCATGAGAACAGCTCTCTCCTCACGGAGCAGGTAACACGGCCTGGAGCTCACCTAAGTGGTAGCAATGACAACACCACAATAACAAAGCTTTTCAGAAATAAGCAGTTATGGCTGGGCGCGGTGGCTCACGCCTGTAATCCCAGCACTTTGGGAGGCCGAGGCGTGTGGATCACAAGGTCGAGAGATCGAGACCATCCTGGTCAACGTGGTGAAACCCCGTCTCTACTAACAATACAAAAAATTAGCTGGGCACGGTGGCACGTGCCTGTAATCCCAGCTACTCAGGAGGCTGAGGCAGGAGAATTGCCTGAACCCAGGAGGAGGAGGAGGTTGCGGTGAGCCAAGATCACGCCATTGCACTCCAGCCTGGGTAACAAGAGCGAAACTCCATCTCAAAAAAAAAAAGAAAAGAAAAGAAAAAAGAAAAAGAAATAAGCAGTTACTTATTTCTGCTACTGCCTACTTCATCCCATTCCCTGCCCTCGGCCCCCACCGTCTAAGAAGCCCTGCTTCCTTCCCTCATTCCAGTCAAAACAGGTTGTATACTGCTAATTACTGAGAGCTGGTTATCCTAATCCTTCACACCTTGGCCATTATAATAATACTAATGTGATGAGCCTGAAGGGCAAGGACGATCGTCACACTTCCAGGCAGCTGTGCTAACTGATATCCGGCCACTTGGGACAGTTAATGTCTTCCTTTCTTGATAATTATGTCTAGGGATTTGTTTACCTTCTTTTATTTATTGATATGCTTATTTTCCCCAACATCCTCAAAATAATAACTCAATTATGTTTTCAAAACTAAAAGACAAATAAGAAAGAAAAAAACAAGCTTGTGAACACAAAGTCTGAAAACTGTTGCATTATAATTCTAATAAATAAACTTTGGACTTTTAAAAAAATTAGTTTCCATTAACTAATCATCACACGTAAATTAGTAGCTTTTCATGAGTTATCATATTACAAGGTTCATATTGAAATTTTAGTTGCTCCTACTCTATGCAGTCTCAAAGACTGTATGCTGGACAGAGCATGCAAATTCTTGAATAAGCCATAATGTGCAAATTAAGAAATTAATTTTTTTCATTGGTAAATCTTTAGACACTGCTATATATTGTTTAAAATGTAACTTGCTGATTTTTAACCAGAAACAAATCACAGAAAAATCTAATGTTAGGTTTTAAAAAAAAGAAAAAATAATATTTTGAAACAAAACAAAATAAAAATGACTTTATCTTCCAAAGCCAGAGTGTAGCATTAGCAGCTGAGTGGCTGACCCTAGTTTTCAGTATATTCTCCGTTCTAAGGACATTGACAGGAAACTGTCAGCCTGGAGATACAATGAAAGGAAACCCAGCAGTGAAGGTTTCACTGATAACATGTGATTTGAAGTCAGTGAACAGACCTAGCGGTCATTCACTCGCTTAGGCCAAAGTGTATAATAATCCAAAGGTTCCATTAAGATCTTGTCACAAAAGTGCACGGAAGATGGTATTTGACTCAGGGGGCAGGGCAAAACATTTTCCTACTAATAGGTGGGTTGCTATTACTACTAATAGCTGCTATCAATATGAAGACATTATTTTACAGCACTGTGATAATCTAACACATGCTTGTCCTAAAAATGCATACGCTGTTCAACAAAAGAGGGCTAATATTTAAAGGGAGCTCCTTTAATAATAAAGTCTTGACTAGCCAGAGCAAAACCCTCTTTTTTCTCATCTGCTATTACCTCTCTCCGTCTATCACTATTTTCCCCTTTACCTTGGGAGAATAAGCTATTCTTAGTAAGCAAAATCACTAAATTTCAGTATTTTATTTTCACCGCTTTGTATAGAACTCTTCCTATGATATGATGTCATTATCCTGTTTTTTTAAAATCGAGTATGTCCTATGATCAATCACTTAACTCTTTCTAACACCAATGACTATTCTGAACTATGTTGGAAAGTCTTCTTGTTTCTGAACTATGCAGACTATGCAGCCCCTAACAGCTTAGCTTTGTTGTTCTATCTTCCCATAGTATTTTATTACCTTGTTATCAAGGTTGTCAGCTAATAAGATGTGAAGGATTAAGAATTTGAACTCTCGGATTTAAGTGTTCAAGCTATTGGTCACCTTTCTCAACATTCCTTTTTTCTTTGACCTTAGAAAGTTAATAAATGAATGTGTTGATTTATGGGTAAAAATAAGAGAAAATGAATGCCGTGGAGACTTGAGGACTTTCATTGAGTACGTTTTCATACTCAGATTCTTGTAACAGATTGTTGTTACTCAAATATCTCTTTGGCAGCTTTCCCAGTTTTCAATAGGTGAGTGTGGTGTAAAACAAATTTTAGCAAGGTAGAGATTTTCGCGTCCATGAGTTATACCAAAGAGCTGCACTATCTAATGGAAATACAATGTGAGTCAAATGTTTACTGTAAATTTTCTAGAAATAATAAAAAGGTAAAAAGAAACAGGTGGAATTAATCTTAATGATATATTTTAACTCAATAAATCCAAAATATTATTATTTAAACATCTATATTTTAAAATAATGAGACATTTTCATTTTTTATAATAAGTCTTTGAAATCTGGTGTATATCTTAAAAGTACAGCATCTATCGGTTCAGACTAACAACTCTTTAACTGACCAACAGTCACGGGTGCTAGTGGCTATTGTATTAGACTACAAAGGTACACAGGATTTTTTTTAAAAACTTTATGTTTCTATGGATCAATTCAAAGGCATTTTTATAAGTTATAGTATCAGGGATTTAATGGAAAGGTCTATTTAAACAGACCTTGTTTGCCGAGAATTTTAGGTGGAAAAATTGTTCTGTTCACTTAGGGCAACAGTATTTATTTTGCTGTTAAATTATGATCTCCCGAGTTTAGATTTTTCTGTGTAATAGTATCTGAAGTGGCTCTTTAAACTATCGCTTCATGAGAATGTCAAAAGTATTCATATAGAATGGGTGAACTCACTATTTTTGGATATTAATTGTAATAAAAGTGCATTTTCACATACAATTTGTCTAACAAATCTTTATCATTCATTTCCTTTGTGGCAGGCTGGGAGATAATGAAGAGTTGCAAAATCAGACAGTTTCTGGCCTCATGGAGAATCCATTCAAATGAATGAGAGAGGTATGAATCAAACAACCAGGTAAATAAATGTAAAATCACAATGGTGAGAAGTAACGCAAAGAACTACACTGTCTCAGGAACATAAAATAAGGAGGTTTGACCTAGTAGACAAGGTCAGGGAAAACTTCCTTGAGGAAATGGTGCTTGAGCTGAGATCTAAGGGGTGAATAAGCCTAACCAGGCAGAGAGGAACTGGGAAGGATACATTGTGGAGTTTGATATTAATCTTTAGTTTTGCTTCATGAAGAAACTATAGTTGGGAGAACTTTTCACTGTGCCCAGGAGAATAGTTCTCGCCCAGATTGAATTCTTGGCATTTCTTCCTGAGAGTCTCTCATAAGCCCAGCACTGTCTTTTCCTGTAACGTTGGTGCCAAGTCACCCTTGTCTCTGCTTAGGCATTGAGTCTACTCCAGGACTGGATATGTATTTGATTTGCCCTTTAAAATGTAATGCGTGGAATAAACATAAATAAGAATTTTAATACAATTAATTCATCAGCTGGTATAAAAGCTTTTGAAATATATGAAAAATATTTAAAAATAAAGAACTCTTACAAATCAGGGTTGTTTTGTTTTGTTTTGTTTTGTTTTGTTTTGTTTTGAGACAGAGTCTAGCTTTTTTGCCAGGCTGGAGTGAAGTGGTACAATCTCTGCTCACTGCAACCTCCACCTCCCGGGTTCAAGCAATTCTCCTACCAAAGCCTCCTGAGTAGCTCAGACTATAGGCGCACGTTAAGTTACCACTCCCAGCTAATTTTTGTATTTTTAGTAGAGACAGGGTTTCATCATGTTGGCCAGGATGGTCTCCATCTCTTGACCTCATGATCCACCCACCTCGACACAGCAAAGTGCTAGGATTAAAGGTGTGAACAAATGTGTTTACAAAAAGCAATTCAATAAATAAAATGGGCAAAAGACAAAAACAGGCAATTCACAGAAGACACACAAATGACAGGAGCACATAAAGCAGTTATCAAAGAAATAAACAATAAAGACTAAAGATTTGTTTAGCTTGACTTACTAACAAAGACAATAAAGAATATTGCATGTCTCTAAGGAAACAGGAATTCTAAGGCACTGCTGGTAGAATAATAATTTGCAGCAACTTTACTGGAAGACAATTAGTCAATATGCATTTTAAAACTTAAGAGTCCTAAATGTGACCTAGAAATTCCACTCTTGGAATTTATCCTGAGAGACTAATAAGAGAAATGAGAAATAAATGTATAAATTTAGGGCTATGATAGCTATAAAATAAAACCCACTTAAATATCCAATAAGAGAGGAATGGTTAAAAATTATAATATGTTAGCCAGACGCGGTGGCTTACGCCTGTATTCCTAGCACTTTGGGAGGCCAAGGTGGGCAAATCATGAGGTCAGGAGTTCAAGACCAGCCTGGCCAACATGGTGAAACCCCGTCTCTACCAAAAATACAAAAAAAATACCTGCGTGAACTGGCGGGAGCCTGTAATCCCAGCTGCTCAGGAGCCTGAGGCAGGAGAATCGCTTGAATCCAGGAGGCGGAGGTTGCAGTGAGCCGAGATTGTGCCACTGCACTCCAACCCTGGAGACAGAGTGAGACTCCATTTCAAAAAAAAAAATTATAATATGTTAATAACAATAAATAAGTATATTCACCGTATTCTCTTAAGTGAAAAGTGCAGCCGAATAGAAAGCAACACGATGAATATGATTCCATCTTTTATACTGACTCACACAATTTATGAGTATGCTTACATTGGAAAAATTTAGAAAGTATAGCAGATTTTTACCATGCAGTGGTGTAATTAATTATGTATAATTCATTTTATTTTTACCTATCTAGAATTTCTACTTTTTGTAGAAATGTTTTCTTATACTTAAGAAATATATTGTTTTTACAACAATTCTTCCTCTTAAGAAAAATTTTGAACAAAAGAGTTTAAAAAAAAACAAGAAGAAATATTACCTATTATGTTACCATCCAAAGACAACTGCATTAATGTGAAGTATTTCCCTTCAGTATTTTTAAGGATAACCAAATTTTTAAAACATATTTAACTGGGCTTCTGAAACCAGTATTAAGCCTTGCCTGAGGGACAAGCTTTTACAGAGAATTTTCTAGTATCCAATTACAGGGTTTTTCCATAATAGGGGAATAACAGTTTATAACTAGATTGACAATTTAAGCTCTGTCCAGATACCCTTGTGAAAGGAGACGCCATCTCTCCTCCTCATTCTTGGTGTGCTCAATTCAGTCAGATGTGGTTTTTCTAAGTAAATGATTCTCCTTAGGAATTTTGGCTGAATTGGGTAAAGAGCCTATTAATAATTACACAAGACAGTGCTGTAAATACCCAGGAGACTCACAGAATAGTTAGCATTAAGAATACAGTTATCAGTAGTCCTATTAAAGAATCACTGTACCAGTGGCTAAGACTCTGGAGTCAGATTTCTTGGTTTCAAATCCTAGCTCTAGTTATGCGACCTAAGGTTACTTTTTTTTTTTTTAACTTTCCGTGCCTTAATTTCCTCTTCAGTAAAACGGGAAAAATAAAAGCATCTACCTCATACATTTTTGGGAGAATTAATTGAGTTAATGTAGGTAAAACACTTACAGTGGTGCTTGGCACAAATCAGATGTGCCCAAGAAGTGTTAGTTTCCATTATTATTCATAAATCATACCTACTTGGAAATGATGCCAGATGCACAATGGTTGAAGGCTGAGGAAATGTGATTTGTGACCTCAACCGTACAATTCATTGAACAAATGTGTGCCCTCCATGAATATAAGATGTTCTGTATATATTATCACACTAATCTTCACAAAAACATTCTAAAGAAAATGCTATTTCCAGCCGGGCTCAGTGGCTCGTGGTTGAAATCCCAGCACTTTGGGAGCTGGGGTGGGTGGATCACCTGAGGTCAGGAGTTTGAGATCAGCCTGGACAACATGGAGGAACCTGTCTCTACTAAAAACACAAAAATTAGTGACATGGTGGCGTGCACCTGCAGTCCCAGCTACTCAGGAGGCTGAGGCAGGAGAATTGCTTGAACCTGGGAGGCAGAGATTGCAATCAGCTGAGACTGTACCATTGCACTCCAGCCTGTGCCACAGAATGAGACTCCATCTCACAAAAAAAGTAAATACTATTTCTATTTTCAGGATTATAAAACTGGGGTCCCTAAGGTTAAGTAACTTGTTAAAGCCACACATAATTAAGAAAAGGTAGAACAGGAAAGACTGAGAGGGGAAGTGTTCCCTTGGTAATGCCTTTCATTTGTTAAAAGAATTTCTGAATTAGGAAATCGCCAAAGGCAGAAATAAAGATCCCCTAATTTTTTTTCACAGTTTACCCCCTCCTTCAATAACAGAGTTTGTTTTCATTGATTCAGCAATACCTATGGAGCACCTGCCATGGGTCAGGCCTTATTCTAAGAACTGAAGCTGCTGTGTCCCTAAAGAGTCTATTTTCTAGATAGAAACAGGTAATAAGTAAGGCTGTGCCCTTAAGTTATCGTCTCTCACCTCTAAACCAGCCTCCTATACTCAGCTTTGCTGTGGTGGGTCTGGGACTCTGCAGACTGTTGGATCCAGCACACTCAAAAGAGAGACAGCCCACTGTTGATGGTGACGATGAGCAGGAGGCCCCCACGGTGGGCAATTCCTTGTCCAGCCTGTAGCAGTCAGTGGCACCTGTGGGCAAAGCCCCATTGGCACCATGGAGGGCTGGGAACAGGCTCCCCTCTCTTTAGTCAGTCCTGGGTACCTGTTCTGTGGCACCTTAGCCAAGGTGGCCCTTGTCCACTGAGCAAGGCATAGGCTCCTATTCAGCCCTGCAGCAGCAGGGAGCTCCCCCTCACCCCTAACTGACTCTTGATTCTCCAGAAGCCCTATGACCTGATGAAAGAGAAGGTAGGCACCCAGATAGGCCAAGCACAGCCTGCAAAGACCTCCTGCTGTTAGGAGTGCAGGGAGGAGCGAGGAGTTTCTGCTGAGATAGCTGGTTCCCTGTTAGAGTCTGCCTAGAGGGGATGCTTCAGGGAGAGTTGAGCTCTACAGGAAAAGTAAGGGACTGAATTCCTTCCTTTGTGCTTTCTTTCTTTCTTTTCTTTTCTTTTTCCTCCGCCTCCTGGATTCAAGCAATTCTCCTGCCTCAGCTTCCCGAGTAGCTGGACTACAAGCACTCGCCACCACACCCGGCTAGTTTTTCTGTATTTTTAGTAGAGACGGGGTTTCACCATATTGGCCAGGCTGGTCTGGAACTCCTAACCTTGTAATCTGCCTGCCTCAGCCTCCCAAAGTGCTGCGATTACGGGTGTGAGCCACCGTGCCCGGCCCATGTGCTTTCTACCTACTTTTTGTGTTCTGGACATCACTCTACAGATGCTTCTTTCACCCTACAAATGGCAGCGCCCTGCCAGATGATGAGTGGATGCCGTTTGTAGTTGTTCCAACCCTTAACAGAACCAGCTTCCTCACACACCATCTCAGAAACATCAATCTCAGCCAGCGGCTGACTTTTCAGAGGTCTAGGCTACAGGTCCACAGGGATCCTCCCTGAAGGTGCTAAGCTGTTTTTTTGTTTGTTTGTTTTGAGACGGAGTCTTGCTCTGTCGCCCAGGCTGGAGTGCAATGGCATGATCTCGGCTCGCTGCAGCTGCCACCTCCCAGATTCAAGCAATTCTCCTGCCTCAGCCTCCCTAGTAGTTGGGATTACAGGAACCTGCCACCACACCCAGCTAATTTTTTTGTGTTTCTGGTAGAGACGGGGTTTCACCATGTTGGCCAGGATGGTCTCAATCTCCTGACTTCGTGATCCACCCGCCTCGGCCTCCCAAAGTGCTGGGATTATAGGTGTACCCTACCGCTAAGTTTTAACTTCAATCTCTTCTTTTTTCTCCCCCAGCCCCAGGAGCCATAGATGCTCCCAGGAGTCAGTACCTCTGTGATATTTTACAGTTCTCTTGTTACCTTTCCTTACCTGTTCAGTTACTTGATTAACAACGCTATTTCCAGTAAGTGAACATATCACCAGTTACCTAAGTTATTATCCTATGTTGAACAGCTAACTATTTTCAATTTTTTACTTCTAAATCCTGCTGCCATAAAGATTGTACATCAAACTTCTTTTCCCCAGGGTTTAGGATCCATCTTTTTTCAAAAAGATAGATATCCAGAAGTAGAATTACCAGGTTAAAGAATGTGGTTACTTTATTAGCTTTCTATATATTTATATACCACATACATATGGCTAAAATGCATTATTTAGCTTTTCTGAATGTTCCTGGCACTTATTTTCTCCAAGTAGTGTAAGGGAATGTTTATGTAATTGTCCATAATCAGTCCGTTTTTAATAAAATTGCATATTAAATCCTATCTTGCTTTTGTTTAATTTACCAGCACTGAATTACTAATATGCTCCAGCACATTTTAATGTTTATAACGTAAATTTTGAGATTGAGTTAATTTTATTTTTAATAATTCACTGTTACTCTAATGTTTGATTTCAGCAGTTTAATGAATTTTATATTTTAAGTTATGCTCATGATGAGGATGTGTAAGACTCTGGATGTTTTGATTCCTTCTAGCTCTCCGAACCCCAGAGAGCAATAGTCATAATTTAAGCATGCTTCCTTAATGGTCCCAAGATACTTACAGGAAGTGATTCCTATAGAGGAATAGCATAGATTCTTACTGAATTCGAGTTCATTTTGTACTGCTATTATATAATCACTGATCCAGGGTAGATACTTTTCCATTTTCAACTGTCACCTTCACTTTCTTATCTTAATTTTGTTTTCTCTTTTTGCAGTTTTTATTCAACCAAGGTTACTCTTTAAACTATTAGTGGGACTTTTTTTTTTTTTTAATATGTGGGGTAATAGTTTGGAGGATTCAATATATTCTGTTCTTTCTTTCTTTTTTTTTTTTTTTTGAGACAGAGTCTCACTCTGTAGCCAGGCGCCAACCTGGAGTGCAGTGGCACAATCTTGGCTCACTGCAACCTCTGCCTCCCAGGTTCAAGCAATTCTCCTGCCTCAGCCTCCCAAGTAGCTGGGACTACAGGTGCATGCCACCACGCCCAGCTAATTTTTTTTTTTTGTATTTTTAGTAGAGACGGGGTTTCACCATGTTAGCCAGGATGGTCTCCATCTCTTGACCTCGTGATCCACCCTCCTCGGCCTCCCAAAGTGCTGGGATTACAGGCTTGAGCCATGGCGCCTGGCCCTGTTCTTAAAAGTAGAGAAATCCTTTATGGAAAAGTGACAAAAACAGCAAGTTGTGTTGCCCAATTCATGCATTCTTTCTTCTTCAATAACAAATCCCCAGTCTTAGCTGTGAAATCATGAACATCCAGGAGTCTACTGTTGCCCTATCCCCTGACAACTAGAACATTCAGTGAGATATAGATAGATCACTGGGCGGGACTTCTGAAGAAACCTTTTGGCTTTTCTTTCTCCTTCTTCTGCATCCTGATAGAAAATGACGTCAGGTTGTCTGGAGCTCTGAAAAACACCCTGTGCCCTGGAAATGGAAACCATGTGTCCTGGGAATGGTAGAGCTGAAAGGAACATGTAGTTCCCTGATAAATAATACACTATCTATATAGCATAGCTTCCTCACCCTGAGCTGCCTGCTTTCAGATCTCTTTAACATGAGACAAAGCTACCTGTCTCTTGTTTAGGCTATAGCTACTGGTAGCCAAATATAATTCTTAACAACATCTCTTCAATGATGAAATAGTATTGTCACATGTTTAGACATAAACTAGATTTATGATTTTGTCACTCCACTTTAATTGGTTTACAAAAATACAATGGAATAAATTTACCATAAACAAGTGTCTTATACTACATAAAAAAGAACAATTAGGTAGACTAAGCTTTTTGAATTTTTAGAGTTTACCCTAACATCTTTGGGTAACATCTGCAAAAGCAATCACCAAATATTTGTGAAGTGGGGATAAGAGAAATACCTACTTTGCCAGATAATATTTATGTAAGCACTCAGTAAACCTGAAAGAAACATATAAGTATTGGCTCTTATCCAACCAGATGGATCACATGAAGCCAAAGTTAAATCATGAGGGCTAAAAATAATTGCATTAAAGATAAACCAGTGAAAATCATTCTGAGATTAAAGAGTAAGTATATTCTTACATGTTTCGGCAGTAAGGTATTTCAAACAAGTTGCCTTGTGCTGTATTTTTTTACAACCCTACTATTAGAAGTGGAGGATTTATTTTCTTCATCAGAGGCATATTTTGTAAAGATTACACTATCAATACTGACCCATTTTAAGAAAAGTTTGTGTGAAGATATAGCATATTCAGCCTGATAGGGCTGCATGCTGTGCTGTGAGAACAGCAGGGAAGTTTTATAAAAAGTAACTTCACTCCCATTTCTGAATATATTTTAAAAATGGTTTGGTTTCACTAACGTCAACCTGTACTGCAGCTGTTTGTGCATATTTTTGTGTGTCTTTACATTTTCCTTGGAGATTAAGATGGCCTCAAAAAGAAATCACCCTTTCCAAACAGGCAATTTGCTTTTCAATATGTTGCATGACAGATGCTCCAAAGGAAGAAAGGTAGAGAAGCATGAGCTGGAGGAAAACACAGTCCTGCAATGTTTTAGGACCCCAGACCTGCGGGAGAAGCTGAAGGTAGGAAATGAACATGCATGCATTTATATTCAAATGTATTGCTTGAAGCAGGACAATAATTTCTATGTTGTTTAAAAAAAAAAAGCCAGCATTGTTTTGAGAATTATCAAAACCCTTCCCTTCAACTTAGCTTGAACTATGGCACACATACACACACTCAGTCTATGGCTATCTGCCCAATTCATTATATAGAACACCAAATTTTACATAATTGTCAATCTGGGTGTTCATTCTTTGCATTGAATCCTAGGACTTGAATTTATCTTTAAAATTTCCATTGATGTGTTAATAGAATTGCTTCATATACTTTTGTCTGTGTCCAATTTTTAAACTATTTTTAACAAACAATGTCAGTACCTACCCCATGCAAAGCCTTCTGTGGGGCACAAAGTAAGTACAATCTTGACCTCCAGGCTGTTACAGTTCACTAAGAGAAGGCACACGCATCCAACCACCAGCTTGGCATAAGCAAAGCTCAAGAGATGTGATAGTTCAGAATAAAGAAAAACAACCAGGCAGGCAGGCTCAATTGTTGCCCAGATTCTTGCTGCATCTTATTGTTCCATCAGACTAGATCGACTTGTTCATTTCTGCAAGCATACAGCTTTTACGGAGAGCACAGAAATAGGTTTTGGACAGACAAAAGGGGTCATATTATTCTATTTTAGAAGTAAGACAAAAGTTGATGGAAATTTTGTTAAACAATGACCTCCTTGAGACTTTTAATCTACTTTGCAAAATATAAAATATACATTTACGTTTTATGATTAAGGCAAGTTTTGTTTTCATGAGCACTTAAGTGAGATTTTATTATGTCTTATTCCCAAAGAATTTCCCAAAAGAATGAATATTCAATTTATTATAAACTTTGAAATATAAACCTAGACTTCAACATGTATATTGATTCACAGGCAACATTTTAAGACCATAGCTTTTGTGTTAAGACAGACAGACATATTTTCCTCATGTCCACATACAAAAGATCAGATTTTAAATGATCTGCTTGATTTTTACAGTGTCAAAAGCCAAATTAGGTAATGAGAGACTCTGCAAAGACTTCTTTAAAAGATCACTAAAAACACAAGTCAAGTAAAAACTGTTGAAAAACTGCCATATGTAGAAATCTTCCTTATTAAATGATTAAAGAAAACCTGAATGAATAGAGTTTACTTAAACAAGTCAATATTAGCTATAGAGCCATGACTGAGGTAAAGAGGCAGGGACAGAATGTAGGCTAATGTATAATTATTTTATTTAAATCACTACAGCAGCAGCATTGAAAATGGATTGGCAGAAATAAGAACGGATGAAGGGAGAGCGGTTAGTAGACTCCTGGATGTGTCCAGGTGAGAGTTGACCAGGATAGGGTTGTGTTAGTAGATTTTCACTAATTCAAAAAATATTTGTTGAATTTTAAATATTTTCCAGGCACTGTTCTGTCACTGGAATTCAGCCATGAGTAAAACAAAAGTCTCCATCATGTGGAACTCACATTCTACTGGAGAAGACATACAATAAGATCAATATATTAAAATATATAGTATATTGGCCGGGCATGGTGCTCATAACTGTAATTCCAGCACTTTGGTAGGCCGAGCTGGGTGGATCGGCTGAAGTGGGTGGATCACCTGAGGCCAGGAGTTCAAGACCAGCCTGGCCAACAGGGCGAAACCCTGCCTTTACTAAAAATACAAAAATTAGTCAGGCATGGTGGTGCAAACCTGTAATCCCAGCCAGTCAGGAGGCTGAGGCAGGATAATTGTTTGAAACCGGGAGGCGGAGGCTGAAGTGAGCTGAGATCACACCACTGCACTCCAGCCTGGGCAACAGAGTGAGATTCTGTCTCAAGAAAACTAATATATATTATATATAGTATATTATAGAATGACAAGTACATATGGAAAAAAGAAAGCAGGGAAGAGGGAAATAAAATGCCACTGTGAGTTGAAATTGTAGGCCTCCAAGGAAGGCCTCTCTGGGAAAGTAATGTTTGAATGGAAGGAAGTGACGGAGTGAGCCATGAAGATCTCAGAGAATAGTATTTCAGGCAGAGTGAACAGTGAGTGTGCAGGGTGTGAGATGAGAACATGCCTAGTGTATTCAAGAAGGAGCAGGCATCTCTGTGGCAGTAGCGGGAGGGGTGAGGTGAAATTGAGAGCGACAAGAGACTGAGTTAGGCAGAAACTGTAGATCACTGTGGAATTTTAGCTTTTATTCTGAGTGAGATGGGAAGCCTGTGCCAACTACTGACCTATGAGCTCTTGGTTCCAAAGCACCCTTCAGTGCTCTTCTCTATGACTCTGTAAACTGTATTTCCCTGTTAGTCAAATGGTTTCCTCTTAAGTTTTACCGATAGAAAGCAAGGGCAGGAGAGAAGGGACCACACATTTCTGTTTTTCCTGTATTGGTAAGTTTCAGCAAAAAGCCTCGCCCTTCCTTGAGAGCTTCCAGGACCAGATCTCTGGCGAGATGCTAGGTAACAGCAGTAGCCATTTGGGACCAGTTGTCAGAGGTCTGTGTACCAACTCCATGGTGCCTTTTAACCTTCTGGGTTCTGGTAATTTCGTTTTACCTGTCCTCGGTCCTGAAGACCTAGAGATGACAGCTTTTTCTTGAGTTTTTAATATCTGGGTTACTGAAATATTCCATTTTTGTTCCTTTATCAAACACCTACGTTACCAATTCTCTGCTTAAATATCCTCTGTTCAAAATGCTTACGGTGGTTTCTATTTCCCTGATGGTTACAGTGTCAGGTACTGGGAATGATGCCAGAAAATCCTCAAAGATGGGATTATGGAAATGTTTAAGATATGTCCTTGACCTCAAACTTAATGCTAAGTTCTTTGTCAGTAGAAAATGGGGATACTGACATGGCATGCAATATTTAATTAAATTATCACCTGTGATTGCTTGGGATAAAGTGCTTACATAAGTGAGTATCTTGGGGGATAAAATGACTGTTGCAGTTGATGGATATGGTAGTAATAATGACTGTGATGACTTTGGGGTAGAATGGCTATTTCTGACAGCATTGGAGACTATACAAAAGGAAAATGACTAGAGTTTAATAATCTCAAAGCTTCTCTTGTGATCCTAGAATAATTTTTTATTTTGTACAAATATATTTATTTTAGTTTGTATATAGCGGGGCAAATATATCTGAAAACTAAATTCGACATTTAAGTATTTCGATCAGTTACAGAATTACAATGAAAGGCGGGTATTCACAGACTTTGCAAGTGTCCTAAGTGAAAATTAAGATTCTGATTGGGAAGAAATAGGGATATCTGCTGGAGCATAAAGTTGAAAATCTTGAGGCCACTCTGAGCATTCCTTTCAATGAGATGCTTTTTCTCCTCAAGACTTACCACCTCTATTGTGTCTAGGCCTGTACAGCTAAAGCAATCTAAATATATTCCAACAGGACCAAGCCAAAAATCCAATATAAGAAGAAATAAGTTATACTCCAAAAGAATTGCTGTATTTTTCTAAATTATATTGACATGAACCTAGGGGATATATGTGTTATGGCATATAAATATTAACATTATGCATAAGGGTGTTAGACCAAGGAGAATGGAATGTGACATTACATCACATCACATTTCTCAACATAGGTATGTTTCCTCCAGATTTAATATGATAGGTCAAGCAGACTAAAGTTGTTCTAACAATTGTTTAATTTATTGGATTCACTGGTGGCCTTCTTTCAGGAAGTTGGGATGAGAATTTTCCTAGCCTTGTGTCAAAAATGGCTTAGGGATGTTGGAACATCAGAGTGGACTTTACTTGTGAAACTTGCATACCCACCACTCTTCTCTATTTGTTTACAGGGCCGGAAGACATCCCTTTTTCTAGGTCATGTGTCAGTATCATTGTAAAGCTCAACAGCAGCTATCCTCTGAAGGCTAAAGATGGCAAGCACAGATTCCATTATAGAAAAAGGATCCCTAATTTCAATGTGTATCATGAGATCACAGAGTAGTGAAGTCAAGAAGCAATACTTCAAAGAGTAAGAGTTACGTAATTTCTGTGACGATCGCTAGGAAGAATTAGAAATCAGAATTGACCTGCAGGGAGCTTTGACTATGCTTACTCAATTCCTTAGGAATGAAATGACTTAGGAGGAAAACATATAGGCAGATTTCTAAAGTGTTACTTAATCAGTATAATAGGAGAATGGTATGTTTGATGGGCAGAAATCTGACTTGAATCTTCACAATTTCTCACCTACTTCCTGAATCTAAAGGCATTCACAGACTTGGAGATCTTTGATCAAAAGGAAGGCTGGATCCTTTTGAGAAAGTACTCTGCAACACTGCCACAAATGAATACTGTAGAAGTTTTCTAGACCTTCCTGAGACATGCCTGCCTGCATTTCGTAGGTGACTGTACACTAAACCAAATTGATGCTTATCCTAGGAACTCAAAAATAATTTTGGACCACTGATCATGGGTACTTATGGGGTCAAGGAAAAAAATCCATGTCACAGTGGGCAATTGAGGGGGAAGATGTAGTAGAAAAAGGCAAGCTATGTATGTCTTCTTTCTTGCTTATGTATACATGTAGCGTATTGCAAAACAGCAATCTTTGCTGTGCCTCCCTTCAAGAGGTGTAATCGATTTTTCAATGTCTTGAATTCGGATGACTTTGTGATTTACTTTAGCGAGTAGAATGTAAGTGACATTGTGTGAGTTCTAAGCTTGCTTCTCAAGAGACTTTTTATCCTCCTTCTCTCTCTCTTGGAACCCTGCAACTTCCATGGAGAAAAGCCTGTGCTCACCATCTGGAGAAGGAAAAACCATGTGGAAGAGACCAGCTGTTACAGCCACGGACCCAGACACATGAGAGGATCCAAAGACCAGCACAGTCAGCCTAGCAGCTGACCACGGACTCACCAGTGAGTCTATGTGAAACCATAGAAATCACCGATTATTTTCATCTTTTGTTTCATCCCTATTACTTCATGTAAGCATTGTTGGTGTGATTGCAACTGAGTAAGAAGAGGATTTATCATCACTCCCAAATGGGATACTTTCTTCCATATGGTCCTAATATGGTAAATGTTAAGACTTTGAGTCCCTTCGATATGGAAGAAAGTATGAAAATGACTTCATTTATATAAAATAGAGTTGGACCCTGCTGGGTGGAAGTGTGAAGTCGTCAACTGTTGTTGCATGGAAGTTAAAATACGTGTAGAGGAATGATTAGAAACGCTGAGAAACCAAAGAAGGTGACTCTGCGATGCTGGGAGGACTTTGACAATTACATTGTCCAGTTATCCTTGCCAGTAGGCTTCCTTTTAGATTCCATCTGCAGGATACGTAGAGAGAAGAGCAGAAGAAGGGACTTCCTTCCTGTTTTCCCTGTCTTTGACGGCATTGCTAGACCCAGCCTCCCTCGTGTTGTGGCATTTCCAGCACAGCGCTGTGGCACACTCTCAGAGGAACCAGCAGCTCCACGGTAGCAGCTCTTTTCCTGGAAGCGTAGAAGCAGCTCTGCGGAGCCCCTCTTCTAAGCTCCTAGATTCTGGAGACCACCCCCCTTCCTGTTTGTTTCAACAACCAACATTGTCAGTTGTTGCCTGAGTTTTTAAATCTCTGTGTTACCCGTTTCTCTTTCAGGCACCCAACATCTATGGAAAACACCTTTTAGTTTGAGATATCCAGTGTGGCTTCTATTTTCCTGGCTAGACTCTGATACAAAGGGTTTTGAGATCTGAAATGATTTGTCTTGCATTCTGATCACATCGCCCTGGCTGCTGTATTGGAATTGACTGCGGGACCAGCTAGGAAGCTATTCAATGAAAATAGATGGAGTGTGGACCTGGGGGTAAAGAAGTGGCTACATTCTGTATGTATTTTGAAGGTATTAATGATGGGACTTGTAGACAGATCAGGTGTGAGTTTCAAGGAAAGAGGAAAAAGTGTGAACTATTTTCTAGGAGAGTAGGAGACTGATTAGAAGATTCTAGTATTAATGCTGGGAAACAATGAAGATCAGTGATTATGAATTTAAAAGTTAGAACAACTAGCAGCTGAGTGTGCAGATGGCTATGTCTACAGACATAGCTCTATAGTGGTTTTATTAAGGTAGTTAAGGTAATGCAAGCTGCTGTGACAGATAAACCCTGAAATCTTAGTAATGTTAACACAATAGAAATTTCTATTCTAGTAACATAAAGCCTAAGAGGCCATGGGACATGGTGAGGATGGAATCCTAGGTTATACAACTGCATCTTACTGTGATTTTGGCCAACAGAAGCTCAACACACGTTTTTCAGGTTTGTCTTGGGAATTGATAACCAGTTGGAAGATTAAGGAAGAGAGAAAATGAAACATTTTGAGAAATTTTATTTATCTCAGTCCTGGAAGTAGTTTGCATCATTTCTACTGACATTTTCTTGGTTAATTTCAATGTCATGGCTACACTTTAGGTTAGCAGAAGCCAGGAAGCATTGTTTAGCCTTGTACCCAAAAGGAAAGGAAAATAGGTTTGGTGAACTGTTTTAGCCAATCTCCATGAAAAGGAGAGAGAATCTGTGTTGATGCATGCAGGGACTAGGCAAATAATTTAAAAAGTTTGTTGCTTTGCCAAAAGTACTACAAAAGTGAGAGAAAGAAAAAGGGGTTCAGTGCATGTTTAGAGAATAATTAGAAGAACTGGCCATGAATTTAAGCTGGATAAGGAGAAAGGAGAGGACATGAGGAGACCAAAGAGTTAGGACTGATGTGCTGGGGTGCCAGACTGGTGAAATAAGAGTTCCTGTCTAGTCAGCATTAGCAGGCAAGGGAGGAAGTGGTAGTTGGAGAATGCGATGCTTGAAATTGAAAATTTGAAGGAACTTCAGGGCTGGCATTGACAAAGATGACAGCATGACCCTGAATGTTAGCATCTGGGATAGGGTACAAGAAAGATCATGGGGAGAGAGATTGCCAATGAATTTAGAGTCCAAGATATTGACAGATAATCTACACAGATATTGCATGTTGAAAAGAGTGATAATGTTTCAGGTGCTGAAATCTTTGAGGAATGAGGAAATTTGAAAATAAAAACAGTCAATGGCTTAGAAAGCTGTTAGTGGGTAAAACAGCAAGACCTGGTGATTGGTTATTGGCAGTGGATGAAGGAAATGTCAAGAGTCAATCCCGGTTTTCTCACTTATGTGAATGGGTGGATAGTCTGGCCATTTATAGGAGAGGAGCACTGCAGGGTACCCATTTTTAGGGGAGGAATGATGAGTTTATTTTTGGATATATAAAGTTTAAAATTTCTCTCTCTCAGATATCCAAATGGAAATTTTGAGAAGATTCTTTGAAATCTAAAAGTCTAGGACTCAGAGAAAAAACAGCAGTGGTATATAAACATTTGAGACTACTGAAAATAAATAGTATATAAAAACAAATATTGGTAATATTATCTAGGGTGATAATAGGAAGCAGGGCTGGACCTTAAGATGTATAGAAGAAATAAGTCACAAAGAAAACACTCAGATCTGTTTAACCTACCACATTAAATCTGGAATAAGTGCACCTGTGTTGATTAATTTTGCCTGATCCAATGTTATATTTTATGATCCTTGGTTTAACACCCTACTAATTTATTCCCACATAGCTCCCCTAGGTTTATGCCAATATAATTTAGAATAATATTGCTGTCTCTTGGAGTATAATCTGTTTCTTCCTAGCTCGGATTATTCACTTACCTCTCTTGAAATGGTCTCAGATTTCTCTAGCTATAGGTCTACACACAATAACAGTGATAGGAATAGGCCCTGAAGAGAGTAAGCAGCCCATTAAAAGAACACTTAAAGTAGATCCAACATTTTCACTTTTATTCATGTGCACCTAAATATTTCTACTCCTTCATGATCAATCAATGCCCTAATTTTCCGCTTAGGAAACTTGGAAAGTCTGTGAATATCCCTTACATTGCAATTCTATAACTAACACAGATATTTAAATGTTAAGTTTAATTTTTAGCCATATCTATCCTGGTACATACAAACAAAAATAAATTCATATGTACAAAAGCAAGAGATTTTTTAGGATCACAAACGAAGATTTCTATTTCAGTTGACATTGTTAAACCCCTGAGTATATCATTTTCCTTTCATATGGTCTTCAGTGCAGTCATAGTCATTCTACCAAAACTAATTGAGTGTGAAGTTTAAGAAACTAAGAGTGGAGTTATTCAAGAAGGAGGAAGTATGTGAATAAAATTAAAGTAACATTATGAGAATGTAGTAGGAATCAAGTTATGCTCACAGAGCTACACAAATATTATTTTACTTTGATGCCAGTCCTGGGAAAATACTATTATTACAGGTATCTCTCTTTTACATGGAAGAAAACAGAGGAACAAATAAATTTTAATTACTTGCTTGAAATCCAGCTAGTAATTGGCAGATCCAGCAAGCCATCCCAGGCCATCTGACTCCAGAGCCCAGTTTTAACTCCTACTTTATATTAACTTCTAACCCCAAGGGATCAGCACTACTCAGGGAAAACCAGGCCAAGGAATAGAAAACTGCTTTTTGGACTGACTGGCAGGGAGGTCGTTGTTGATGGTAGTAAGAGTCGAGCACGTAAGTATATAGTACTTAAGTACATAAGGCAGATTAGAGCCTGACGAGGAGAAAATGGGGAGTTAAGGACAGACATACTTTGGATACTCAAGAAATGTGACTGTCACAGTCAAGAAAGAGAAGATGATAGAGGTAAAATTGGGTTCAAGGAAAGTTTTATTTTTATTTTGTTTTGTTTTTAAGATGAGAGGAACTCTTTAAAGGTTCCCAGAAAGGAACCATTTGATAAAGAAGGGGATTAATTACACAGGAGAGAAAAGGGACAATTGACTTTGCATGCTTCCTGGGAGGCTGGGAAGGAATTGAATCTAGGGTAGTTATGAAAGGACTGATCTTAAACAGGATAGAGGACAAGGTTTCTCCCCTTTGAACAAGAGAACAATAGGATTACTCTTGTGCTAATGCTATCTAATTAAGGGAATTAAGAGTATATCCATATGAAACATTCTATTTCTTCCTTTTAGGAAATGAATTCATCTGGGGCTGAAAATGATGGGTCTGGCATGGTGTAAGTTGAGGGTGAGAAAAAATTGAGAAAAGTGTGAATAATTAAGGCCAGTGAATGAGAAATATACTAGGCTAGGCAGGCACTATTAATGACCTAGATGATAATAATAAATTTATAGTGTTACCTTATCCTACTGTTATTTCCTGTGTCACTCCAAAATACAGAAAATGGATTCCTTGAGGGTTTTGTTTTGCTAAACAAAGACAATGAAAAGGCAGAAGAAACTGGAGTTCAGAGGGAAGACAACAGTAATCAAAATAATGGACCATGGAATCCAAGGTGAATAGGAGGGCAGTAAAGATAACAAGCATTATGGTTATGGTTATGGTCATGCTCATGGTTACGGTGTTGGCTGTGGTCATAGTTATGGTCATGGTCATGCTCATGGTTACGGTGTTGGTTGTGGTCATAGTTATGGTTATGGTCATGGTTATAGTGTTGGCTGTGGTCATAGATGGTCATGCTCATGGTTACGGCGTTGGCTGTGGTCATAGTTATGGTTATGGTCATGCTCATGGTTATGGCGTTGGCTGTGGTCATAGTTATGGTTATGGTTATGGTCATGGTTACGGTATTGGCTGTGGTCATAGTTATGGTCATGGTCATGGTTACAGCGTTGGCTGTGGTCATAGTTATGGTTATGGTCATGGTTACGGCATTGGCTGTGGTCATAGTTATGGTTATGGTCATGCTAATGGTTACGGCATTGGCTGTGGTCATAGTTATGGTTATGGTTATGGTCATGGTTACAGTATTGACTGTGGTCATAGTTATGGTCATGGTCATGGTTACGGCATTGGCTGTGGTCATAGTTATGGTTATGATCATGGTTACGGTGTTGGCTGTGGTCATAGTTATGGTTATGGTTATGGTCATGGTTACGGCATTGGCTGTGGTCATAGTTATGGTTATGGTCATGCTCATGGTTATGGCATTGGCTGTGGTCATAGTTATGGTTATGGTCATGCTCATGGTTATGGTATTGGCTGTGGTCATAGTTATGGTTATGGTCATGATCATGGTTATGGTATTGGCTGTGGTCATAGTTATGGTTATGGTCATGCTCATGGTTACGGCATTGGCTGTGGTCATAGTTATGGTTATGGTCATGATCATGGTTATTGTGATGGTTAGTGGTTGTTATGGTTAGAGTTAGGGTGAGAATAAGGTACTGCAGAGTGTGAAGGGAAAAATGACTAAAGGGTCTGAAAACCGATCATGGAATTAGTTGAAAACAGTAAATTTACTGTGACAGAGACTTTAACTTCTATGAGCTTCAGGTGATAGAAAAGTTCACTTTATGGTCTTAAGAACGGGTGCCAGAGAAAAGTAGAGAAGAATCTTGGAAATGAGCGATTAGAGTCCTGAATAGGTTATCTGGAGGCCTGGAAATCTTACAGGATAGTAGAAGGAATCTGGGATGAAGAGAACGTCTATGCATGACAGAAGTACAGCTGTTCAGTGAATGAAGCACAGCTATTGAGTGACTGGAAAGTGGCCGACTATAGGGGGAGGGAGAGAGTGATGTGACTGATGAACTCACAGCATGGGTGTCTTATAGGCAGTGGAAAAACAGTCATCTAAAAACTGAAATTGGAATTAAGAGAGACACCAAACTCACTGCTTGATACTCAGTATATCGGGGGACAGAAAAATAACAGCTATCTCTTGCAGCCTCCAGGTGAAACTCTCAAAAGCAAGTCAGGGTCCAGTTGTGACAGTGATGGATGGAATGTCGTGAATAGAAGTTGTAGGGGAATTTTTACACTACAAAATAGAACTTTTAGGAGGCATAATTTTCTGAGAAGGGAGGAGGAAAAATGACAACTTGGGAGTTGTCTCAGGGAGGTAAACAGCATAATGCAGTAGAAGGGAGACTTTTTGCCATAGAATTTTTTTACTTTAAGTTCTGAGATACATGTGCAGAATGTGCTGGTTTGTTACATAGGTATACATGTGCCATAGTGGTTAACTATCAACCCATCATCTAGTTTTTAAGCCCCATATACATTAGGTATTTGTCCTAATGCTCTCCCTCCCCTTGACCCCACCCCTGACAGGTCCTGGCATGTGACATGCCTCCTTATGTCCATGTGTTCTCATTGTTCAACTCCCACTTGTGAGTGAGAACATGTGGTGTTTGGTTTTCTGTTCTTGTGTTAGTTTGCTGAGAATAATGACTTCCAGCTTCATCCATGTCCCCGTGAAGGACATGAACTCATTCTTTTTATGGCTGCATAGTATTCCATGGTATATATGCACACATATGTTTATTGTAGCACTATTCGCAATAGTAAAGACTTGGAACCAACCCAAATGCCCATCAATAGTAGACTGTATAAGTGGCACGCAGATTATATTAATGCTATTTTTTAAAGAAGGATCACTGAGACTTTGGATATTGGCTGAATTAAAGGCCTGAGAATTCAGGAATTTAGTCCTCCCAGTCTCTTTGAAGCAGGTGGGACTGAAAGACTGGAATGATAGATAGCTTTTAGCTCATCCAACTTCAGATGATTTGATTTAGTCACAGAAGTCTTAGAGCAGAACACAGGGCTTTGAGTAGTGTAATGGCCCTGTCTGTGCTGAGCCAGACTGTTTATTATTTGTCTAAATGTTTATTACTTTGGCTATAGTCTGTTATTCCATGTATTGTTCTGTGCTGTATTTGTGTATTTATATATCTCCCCTACTAGCCTCTGAGTTCCCAAAGTCAAAGCCTGGGTCTCATTTTTTTAACCTTGGCACTTGTGGTAGTGCTTGCCCAATGAATATTTGATCTAATGACTTTAAACACACTGTTTCTATTCCATTGCACTGTCTACTATTTAACGCAGCTTATTAATGCTGTGCATTGCTTTGTTAGCTCATGATTTCTTTCAAACAATGTTAAGGTCTAGATATATAGAAAGGTTGCGTACAAACAAGAGGAAGAATGTGGAAGCATTACTTACTGTGTACGGATCAGTGATAAGAGAGAGAGGAAACCAATTAGCATTCTTTTCACTATCAGTTGTATTCAATCGTGTTATGATGACCTGGATAGAATTTCCCATAAGAACTAAGTGTAAAAAAAACAAACCAATAAAAGAGGAAGAAGTTGATTACTTTATTGCATTTGATACTTAAGTAATCAGTCTGAAAGAATGATTTCAAGAATAAACAGCTTAATGGATTCTGGTTGATTGTTTACAGTTGATGTTTTCACAATAAAACACCTTCTTCCCTCATTTGCCTCATCAGATAATATAGCCAAGCTTTCCAAAAATGAGTCCAATTTCATTCACTGTGTCAAAATTGTGAATCAGAGATGCAGTTTTTGAGTGATCACTGGTTACAATTTACATCTTTCTTATTGAAAGAATTATTTTCTCCTGTAATTTTTCTGCTATAATTCTGAGCTTCCTTTACACTAGGTAGGTTGTAATTCCTGACTATGGCTTTTGTAAGGGATGTTGTAAGTCAGTAGGTCACGTGCGGTTTCATCAGACATTGTCAAACTTATCTTTTGCCAAATTCCAGTCATGAAAATTTGTAATAGTTTTACAGGTAGAAGTGAATAACATATTCACAAGATGAAGTTTAAGCCAGTCTCTAACACAATTACATACTTCTCTTTTTAACCACAGATTTCTCTGTTAAAGTTTATTAATACTATAATAAACTCATTGTAATTACCACTTATCAAGGGCCTACTCTGTATTGAATGCTTGACAGTTGCTCTTGAAATCTTAAAAGCAACTCTAAAAAGTTTTATTTACAGGTCTTAACTATAGTTGATAAAACTAAGGTTCAGAACAGCTGAATTATTTGCAGTCACAGGTTTTTAAGAGAGAACTTAGAATCTGAGACTAAGCCCCATCTTCAGGCTCTTCGTACTGTACCACATTACCTCCATTTTATGCCGTATCTATTAGAGTTTCCTTAGAACACGAAGGCAGATGTTCGTACGCACACCTGTGCCTGTAAGCACTGGCCAGGACATAGAAGATATCAGGCCCCGTTGAATGAGAACTAAGCAATGATTCAAGTGAAAAAATGTGGTATTTAAGCCTAAAATTTAGTCATCAATTCCATGTTAAACTTTTTGATATTTCATTTTAATGGGAAAATTGTATTTTTTTTAAGAGATCCATCATTTCTTATAGTTTTGTGTTATGGGTATGCATTTTAAAATGAAAATACAAGTAAAAGGATGTTTTATTCAAGAAAAAAAAAAAGTGTTACTTTATCCCCATTGTAAGTCCATTGAAACCAAAAACTTTGTCTTCGTCTGGGATTAAATTTCCACACTCAAAGAATAATGCCATGAATTTAGCATTAGCCAAGATTGCTATACTTGACAACAGTTCATCGCAACCACATATATAACCTTGAAACATGGCAAGCACATTCTCTATTGAGCCATTTTAATAATCAATGATAAATTGAACTACAGGTCCACAGTCCCTTCCTTGCAATTCCAAAATCCAAACTGAAGATTTGGGTAATAGTGATATTAGAACTTATTTGGCTGAAAAACATACTCTGAACTGACATGAGGCTATAGTCTTAATTTAACTTAACTTGTATAAATTTTCATGTGTTTTACAACAAAAATATTAATATATTAATTAAGGGTTGCTGCAGTTGGGGTATAATACATGCACCACACTACTGTTCTAAAATCCAAACATTTCTGAATATCAGAGCACATCTACCTTCAAGAGTTTTGGGAAATGGATTTTGAAATGTTCTCTTTCATGTTCAGCTGTGTTGCAATTGAAATAGATTCAATTATGGTAGAAAAGCTACCATAACTGAATTTTCATTATGATTCACTTTTCATGATGTGACATTATACTAAATTGATTTATTTCAATTAGTTTGAAATAATAGGATGTATTCCATAATTTATTACTGTAAAAATAAGTAGCCTTCCAGAAAAGGGGAGCATTCCCCCTTTGTAGAGGTAAATGCAGTCTTTTCTCCTTTACACTGTGCAGTCGTGAGAGTTGAATGATCAGGATATAGCACACTCCCATCACACCAGAAGTTTCTTGAAGCCTTTTTGCAGATAATCCCCTTTCCACCCTCAACATGAGAACCATTTCTGCTACTATAGAGTGGAATAATGAAATATGTATTTCTTCCAGTCCGGCTTCTTTAACTCAGAACAATTTGGAGATTCATTCATCCTATTGCATGTATAGTAGTAATCTTTTTACTGTTGAGTAGTACTTCATAATGTGGTATTTCACAATTTATCATTTACCTAAGAACATTTCAGTTGTTTCCAGATTGAGTAAGTTTGCTATAAGCATTCACGTACAAGTCTTTTTGTGAATATATGTTTTCATATTTTCTTGGGTAAATACCTAGAAGTGAGCTATTGGGTCCATTTCAAAAAGTACATATTTAACTATAAGAAATTGCCTAACCTGTTTTCCAAAGTGGTTTACTATTTTACACCCCGCTAATAGCATATGAGAGTCCTATTTGCCATATATATTCAATACAGATGGTGCTGTCACGTTTTTACAAGTTTAGCTAGTCTAGTGGATTTGCAGTAGTATCTTATGGTGGCTTTAATTTACATTTCCCTGATGACTAATGAAGTTCAGCATCTGTTTCTAATCTTATTAGCTATTTGCATGTCTTTTTGTGAGGTCTTTGTTCAAATCTTTTTCTTTTTTTTTCTTTTTATTGTTGGATTGTGAGATTTCTTTCTATATTCTAGATTCAAGGCCTTTATCAAATATATGTGTTATGAATTATTTTTTCTATTACTTGACTTCTTATTTTCTTACTATTGCTTTCGGTAGAGCCAAACATTTTACTTTTAATTAAGTCCAACTGAAAAAAATTATATGGTTTGTGCTTTTATTGTCCTAAAAAATCTGTGCTTATTCTAATGTGTCAAAGATTTTCTTCAACTATAATTGTTTAAAAATGAAATTTACTATCTTGTGAAATACTGAGCTCTTTTTTTTTTCTTTATTTAGTGAGAAGTTAGGCCAAGTAAATGTTAAATTCCTTCTTAACTAGCATTTTAAAAATTAGTTCCTCAGATTTTCTCTTAGAAAGCTCTACTAGCTATTTTTCTAAATTTTATGGTTTCTCTGACATTGATATTCCTAGTTCTCAATTAGAAAAAAATAGAAGTATAGTTAAGGGGCAGCTGTGTTAAGTGCCTATATACCAATATAGCCTTACTTCCAAAGCCGTTCTAGGCATGGGAAGATTACTCCTGATTGGGCAAGAAAAGCTTCATGACAAAGTCCAATCATAGCCTCAAGTCGGGTTATGAATGATAGTAGAATTTTGATAGACAAGGATGAAGGGAAGGCATACCGCATAGCATATCATAAACAGGAGAACAGAGGGAAAATTTAAAAAAAAAATAGTGTATCAGGCAGCAGTGGGCTGTGCAGTTTGGCTGGAGATCAGCTCCATTTTAGGTGGCCAATGAAACCTAATCCCAGGAAAAGTAATTTGGAGGAAGGGTGGAAGGAGGGTTTGTATTGTATTAAGTGTTGTGTTAAGTGCTGACTAGATACTTTTTCTGATACGGGCACGCATTGATGATTTCAAGTAGGAAAAGAGTAGAGTCAGAGAGGTGCTCTAGAAAGGTATTATGAAGCCTTAATGAAAGTGGTTCAAGGGACAAGGATATTAGCTCAAAAAGACTCCAATTAGAACTCAACTGGATGGAACTAGACTTCACTGCCAAGTACTGAATTTCTCTTTTTCTTTTCTTTTATGTGTGCGTCTCTTGTCCCTCTTTCATGATTGAGTTTTTTATAAAGGAAGGTGTTAGGTCTAGTTCTTCCTCTCATAACCTCCAGCCTCTAATGTAAACCACACAGCAACGCTGATTGATACACATACCATCCAAAGAGAATGTATGAGGAGGCAGAGGGAGAGCGTAGAAATTGCAAGTTTCAGGGAGGTATTAATCCAAGGCTCATTATTAGAATTGGCTTTCAGAACGTACAACATGTTCTATGATTCTCGTTCATCAGAGATTAGTTTTATTTTTGACTCTGTGGATGTAGTCAAGTCACATTGGCCCCAAGTTCTCTCAAGTTCACTTTCACTGGCTCTAAAATAAGAAGTTTAAATGAAATGATTCTAAGGTCCTTCTCATTTTGAACTGCTGCACCTTGCTACAGAATTAATATATTATTTCTTTCTTAATGTGAGATTGTTTATGTGGGAGTTTTAAAAGAGGTCATTTAAAAAGTGCTCCTAAGGCCGGGCACGGTGGCTCACGCCTGTTAATCCCAGAATTTTGAGAGGCTGAGGCTGGCGGATCACTTGAGGTGAGGAGTTTGAGAGCAGCCTGACTGACATGATGAAACCCTGTCTCTACTAAAAATACAAAAAAATTCCCTGGGCATGGTGGCGCGTGCCTGTAATCCCAGCTACTCAGAAGGCTGAGGTAGGAGAATGGCTTGAATCCAGTAGGGGGAGGTTGCAGTGAGCTGAGATCGTGCCTCTGTACTCTAGCCTGGGGTACAAGAGCAAAATTCTGCCTCAAAAAATAAAAAATAAATTTTAAAAAATTGCTTCTAGACTGCGCCCCGCCTGCCTGCCATGTGGCTGCTGCTCCTCCTCTTGCTGTGGGACCGCTGAGCACGCGGCTGCTTCGCTCTCTGGGCTCCAAGTACCAACCTGGGCACCCGCCACCAGCAAGGATGCTCGCTGCCTGCCGCAGAAAGATCTCAGAGTAAAGAACTTAAAGACATTCAGATTATGTGAAGCTGATTTCCATGGAAACCTCATCATCCTCTGATAACAGTTGTGACAGCTTTGCTTCTGATAATTTTGCAAACACGAAATTTAAATTCAGGTCAGGTACCAGTGAAGAACTGGCAAATTTTTTTTTATGAGGACTCTGATAATGAATCTGTCCGTGGCTTTTCAGAAAGTGAGGGGCAAGATGTATTAGACCATTGTGGATTTTTACAGAAACCAAGGCCAGATGTCACTAACGAACTGGCCAGGATTTTTCATGCGGACTCTGACAATGAATCATTTTGCAGTTTCTCAGAGAGTGAGATACAAGATGGAATGAGGCTGCAGTCAGTTCCGGAAGGCTGTAGGACCTGCAGCCAGTGCAGACACTCTGGACCTCTCAGGGTGGCGATGAAGTTTCCAGCGCGAAGTACCAGAAAAAAGCAGAGCTCCCGCAGCCCTCTGAGAATTCTGTGACTGATTCCAACTCCGATTCAGAAGATGAAAGTGGGATGAATTTTTTGGAGAAAAGTGCTTTAAATATAAAGCAAAACAAAGCAATGCTTGCAAAACTCATGTCTGAAGTAGAAAGCTTCCCTGGCTCGTTCCCTGGAAGGCATTCCCTCCCAGGCTCCAACTCACAACTGAGGAGACCTCGAAGGCATACATTCCCAGGGGTTGCATCCAGGAGAAACCCTGAAAGGAGAGCTCATCTTCTTACCAGGTCAAGGCCTCGGATTCTCGGGTCCATTGACACCCTACCCATGGAGGACGAGGAGGAGGAGGAAGAGGATAAGTACATGTTGGTGAAACAGAGGACGACCATGGACAGCTACATGAACGAAGATGACATGCCCAGAAGTTGTCGCTCCAGATCGTCCATGACCCTTCCCCATATAATTTGCCCAGTGGAAGAAATTACAGGTGACGAGTTGGAGAACATCTGCAGCAACTCTCGAAAGAAGATACATAACCGTTCACTGGGCTCTTGTCATCAATGCCATCAGAAGACTATTAATACCAAAACAATATCAAGTGTTCGACTGATTGGGGTGTTCGAGGACAGTGGGGCGTTCGAGGACAGTTCTGTGGCCCCTGCCTTCGAAACCGTTATGGTGAAGAGGTCAGGGATGCTCTACTGGATCCGAACTGGCACTGCCTTCCCTGTCAAGGAATCTGCAACTGCAGTTTCTGCCGGCAGCGAGATGGACGGTGTGCAACTGGGGTCCTTGTATATTTGGCCAAATATGGCTTTGGGAATGTGCATGCCTACTTGAAAAGTCTGAAATAGGAATTTGAAATGCAAGCATAATATCTGGAAAATGTGCCACCTGCCTTCTGCTTCTCAAATCTTTCTTGTTAAAGTTTTCAATTTTTTCACTGAAACCTGAGTCAAGAATCTTGATGATCAGCCTGCTTTATAAGAAACTCCGATCAAGGTAATCTCAGTAGACATGTGTTTTTGGAGCATCACGAAAGGTATATTACTAGTTACATTTTGCCTTCCTGCAGTTTCTTCTCTGCTCCCAACCCCCACCTCATAGCATCCATCTCTATTTCCAGTGGTCCTCTCTAGCTGCTTAGTTTTGTAATTTCTTTTAAATTACAGTTTTATGAAAGCATATTTTATTTACTTGGTGTTGAAATAGCCCTCATAAAACAGCACTTAGAAACACAGTAATAGTATTAACTAACTAGAGAATCGGAGAACAGCCTTCTAACTTGTTTACACAAAAACAAGTATGATTTAGCATTCATACTAGCTGACATTTTTAATAGAATCAAGGCACAAAAGTCTTAAAACGTGGAGAAATTAGGTGATTACTGTGGATTGGAGTATATTACTTCAGATGCCTCTCAATCCCATGTGTTGTGCTTATGTTACAAGTTGTTGTCACAGTTGAGACTTAATTTCTGTTAATTTCTTCTGCCCAAAGGGTAAGTGGTGCATCTATCCTACACAATCATGATTCAAAGATTGGTGGGCAATGTAATACTTAAAATTGCGATGGAAAAGCTGTCTGGAAATTATGAGTAGGCCGATTTGAATTTTCAGTATACAACTTTAGTATGATTGTAGTTTGCCAAGTTTATTTCAGTTCACATGTAAGGCATTGCAAATAATTCTTGGACAGTTTTGCTTGGAAACTTGATACTAAAAACTAGTCTGTGGTTCTTTACCATTTCTTGAAAATTTATAAACCTAGGCATAGGGTTCAAGTTTAGATTTTAAGCACTTTTGTAACAATGAGCAGTGCCTTTTTGGAGATGTAACTTTCAGCAGTTTGTTAACCTGATGCCTCTGCCAGTCTAGTTTCTGGGCAGGTTTCCTGTGTTGGTATCCCTCCTCCTCTTGCATTAATCAAGTTATCTGGTAGAGGTGGAATCTAAGTGTTTGTGTGTCCAATTTACTTGCATGAGTAAGCCATTGCTGACCCATTCAATGTTTGATGCATGACTAGACCTTGAATCAGTAAGTATAAATACAGCTGTTGATCTGTAGTGCTTTTATACAAACGTGTTTATTTTGATATAAAATGTTTGTCCTGAGGGGATCCAAGATGGCCTGTTATGAGCAGCTCAGGATTGCAGCTCCCAGTGAAAGCACAGAGGGTGAGTGGACACCGCATTTCCAGACAGATTTTTATTGCCCACAGACCAAGAGAGTCCCGGGTGGAGGAGCCCCATGGGTCACCAGCACGGCTGGTTTGGCCGCCGCGGCTGTTTTTGCCCATCTGGCTGTTTTGCCGGCACCCCTGCATGGCAGTTCTCCATACAAAATACATGGGTCCGGGCACCATTTGAGCTGGCGATTGGAGCTCCAGGAAGGCAGAGTCACCCACTCATCTGATTAAAAAGGGGACCGAAACAGGGAGCCAGGCCAGGAGATTCCTGGGCAAAAAAGCACCATTAATTTCAGTGTGGCTGTTTCAGCTGGCGCAGTGGGTTGCCGCAAGGGAAATCACACCAATCCCAGCGCCTTTTCAACAGGCAACTGGAACACCTGGGAGACAGTCGACCATTCAACTAAAAAAAAAAAAAAAAAAAAGGCTCTGAGGCAGGAAGCCAGGTGATCAGGCTTAGCTGGTCGCACCCCCACAAAAAAACAGCCATCGGAAACTCTCTGGATTGAGAGATTCACAGCAAGCACAACTGAACCCGGGATGGTCCAGCTCTGTGGGGAAAGGGTGTCCGCCATTACTGAGGCAGTCCACCACTACGGAGGTAGTTTGCCATTGCTGAGGCAGCCCACCATTCCTAAGGCAGCCCGCCATTATAGAGGTGGGCACCACTGCCAAGGCAGTTCTAACTACACCAATATAAACAAGACTGCAGGGAAGTTCACAGGGCAGCTGGGCGGAGCCCACAGCAGCTTAGCAAAGCCTCTGCAAGCAGACAGTGACTAGGCTGCCTCCTCACTGGGCAGGGCAGTCCTGAAAAAAGCCAACAGCATCACAGAAACTCATAAATAAAGCCATAACTCCCCGGGACAGAGCACCTGGGGAAAAAAAGGGGGGAGGTTTATGAGTTCTGCTACAACAGACTTAAACGTACCTGCCCAGCAGCTCTGCAAGAACAGAGCTCACAGCTGAGCACTTGAGCTCCTATAAAAGACAGACTGTCTCCTCAAGCAGATCCCTGACCCTGTATATCCAAAGAGTCACCTCATAAAGGAGAGCTCAGACTGACATCTGGCAGGTATCCTTCTGGGACAAAGATAGAAGAAGAAGAAACTGGCAGCAACCCTTATATTTCTGCAACCGCTGCAGGTGCTCCCCAGGCAAGCAGGGCCTGGAGTGGATCTCAGCAGTCCTACAGCAGAGGGACCAGACTGTTAGAAGGAAAACTAAGAAACAGAAAGAAATAACTTCATCATCAACAAACTGGACATCCACTCAGAGACCCAATCTGAAAGTCAACAACTACAAAGATGACAGGTGGACAAATCCACAAAGATGGGAAGAGACCAGTGCAAAATGGATGAAAACACCCGAAACCAGAATGCCTTTCCTCCTACAAGGGATCACAACTCCTCACCAGCAAAGAACAAGGCTGGATGGAGAATGAGTGTGATGAATTGACAGAATCAGGCTTCAGAAGGTGGGTAATAAGAAACTTCTGTGAGCTAAAAGAACATGTTCTAACCCAATGCAAAGAAACTAATAACCTTGAAAAAAAGGTTTGATGAAATGCTAACTAGAATAAACAACTTAGACAGGAATATAAGTGAATTGATGGAGTTGAAAAACACAACACGAGAACTTTGTGAAGCATGCACAAGTTTCAACAGCCAAATTGACCAAGCAGAAGAAAGGATATCAGAGGTCAAAGATCAACTCAATGAAATAAAACAAGAAGGCAAGATTAGAGAAAACAGGGTAAAAAGGAATGAACAAAGTCAACAAGAAATATGGGACTATGTGAAAAGACCTAATCTATGTTTGACAGGTGTACCTGAATGTGACAGAGAAAATGAATCCAAGCTGGAAAATACTCTTCAGGATATTATCCAGGAAAACTTCCCCAACCTAGCAAGTCAGGCCAATATTCAAGTCCAGGAAATACAGAGAACACCACAAAGATATTGCTCAAGAAGTGCAACCTCAAGGCACATAATCATCAGATTCATCAGGGTTGAAATGAAGGAGAAAATGCTAAGGGCAGCCAGAGAGAAAGGTTCAGTTACCCACAAAGGGAAGCCCATCAGACTCAAAGCAGATCTCTCAGCAGAAACCCTACAAGCCAGAAGAGAGAGGGGGCCAATATTCAACATCCTTAAAGAAAAGAACTTTCAACCCAGAATTTCATATCCAGCCAAACTAAGCTTCATAAGTGAAGGAAAAATAAAATCCTTTGTGAACAAGCAAGTACTCAGAAATTTCATCACCACCTGGCCTGCTTTACAAGAGCTCCTGAAAGAGGCACTAAATGTAGAAAGGAAAAACCAGTACCAGTCACTCCAAAAGCATACCAAATGGTAAAGAGCATCAACACAATGAAGAAACTGCATCAACTAACAGGCAAAACAGCCAGCTAGCATCAAAATGGCAGGATCAAATTCACACATAACAATATTAACCCTAAATGTAAATGGACTAAATGTCCCAATCAAAAGACACAGACTGGTAAACTGGATAAAAAGCCAAAACCCATCAGTGTGCTGTATCCAGGAAACCCATCTCACACGCAAGGATACATAAAGGCTCAAAATAAAGGGATGGACGAAGATTTATCAAACAAATGGAGAGCAAAAAAAAGCAGGAGTTGCAATTCTCATCTCTGATAAAATAGACTTTAAAGCAACAAAGATCAAAAGAGACAAAGAAGGACATTACATAATGGTAAAGGATCAATGCAACAAGAAGAGCTAATGATACTAAATATATACACACCCTATATGGGAGCACCCACATACATAAGGCAAGTTCTTAATGACTTACAAAGAGACTTAGACTCCCACACAATAATAGTGGGAGACTTTAACAACCCATTGTCTATATCAGACAGATCAACCAGACAGAAAATTAAGAAGGATATCCAGGACTTGAACTCAGACCTGGATCAAGCAAACCTAACAGACATTTACAGAACTCTCCACCACAAATCCACAGAATATACATTCTTCTCAGCACCACATCACACCTACTCTAAATTTGACCACATAATTGGAAGTAAATCACGTCTCAGTAAATGGAAAAGAACGGAAATCATAACAAACAGTCTCTCGGACCACAGTGCAATCAAGTTAGAACTCAGAATTCAGAAACTAACTCAAAACTGCACAGCTTCGTGGAAACTGAACAAATGGCTCTTGAATTTTGACTGGATAAACAATGAAATGAAGACAGAAATAAAGATGTTCTTTGAAACCAACGAGAATGAAGACAAAACATGCCAGAATCTCTGGGACACATTTAAAGCAGTCTCTGGAGGAAAATATAAAGCAATAAATGCCCACATGAGAAACAAGGAGAGATTTAAAATCGACACCCTGTCGTCAAAATTGAAAGAGCTAGAGGAGCAAGATAAAAAAACTCAAAACCTAGCAGAAGACAAGAAATAACTAAGATCAGAGCAGAACTGAAGGAGATAGAGACACAAAAAAAACCCTTCAAAAAGTCAATAAATCCAGGAGCCGGTTTTTCGAAACGATCAACAAAATAGACAGACCACTAGCCAGATTAATAAAAAAGAAAAGAGGGCCGGGCATGGTGGCTCATGCCTATAATCCCAACACTTTGGGAGGCCAAGGAAGGTGGATCACAAGGTCAAGAGATCGAGACCATCCTGGTCAACATGATGAAACCACGTCTCTACTAAAAATACAAAAATTAACTGGACATGGTGTCGCATGCCTGTAATCCCAGCTACTCGGGAGGCTAAGGCAGGAGAATTGCTTGAACCCAGGAGGAGGAGGTTTTGGTGAGCTGAGATCATGCCATTGCACTCCAGCCTGGGTAACAAGAGCAAAACTCCGTCTCAAGAAAAGAAAAAAAATAAATAAATAAAATAAAAAAGAAAACAGAATAATCAAATAGATGCAATAAAAACGATAAAGGGGATATGACCACAGATGCCACAGAAATTCAAACCATCATCAGGGATTATTACAAACAACTCTATACACATAAACTAATAAACCTGGAAGAAATGGATAAATTCCTGGACACTTGCATCCTCCCAAGCCTAAACCAGGAAGAAGTAGAAACCCTGAATAGACCAATAACAAGGTCTGAAGTCGAGGCAGCAATTAAGAGCCTACCACCCAAAAAAAGCCCAGGTCCAGATGGGTTCACAGCCAAATTCTACAACACATACAAAGAGGAGCTGGTACCATTCCTTCTGAAACTATTCCAAACAATCCAAAAAAAGGGAATCCTTCCCAAATCATTTTATGAGACCAACATCATCCTGATACCAAAACACGGCAGAGACTCAACAAGAAAAGAAAACTTCAGGTCAATATCCATGTTGAACATAGATGCAAAAATCTTCAATAAAATACTGGCAAACCAATTGCAACAGCACATCAAAAAGCTTATCCACCATGATCAAGTAGGATTCATCCCGGGGATACAAGTCTGGTTAAACATACGCAAGTCTATAAATGTAATTCACCACATAAACAGAACCAAAGACAAAAACTACATGATTATCTCAATTGATGCAGATAAGGCCTTTGACAAAATTCAACAGCCCTTTATGCTAAAAACCCTCAATAAACTGGGTATTGACAGAACGTATCTCAAAATAATAAAAGCTATTTGACAAACCAACAGCCAATATCATACTGAATAAGCAAAAACTGGAAGCATTTCCTTTGAAATCTGGCACTAGACAAGGATGCCCTCTCTCACCACTCCTATTCAATATAGTACTGGAAGTTCTAGCCAGAGCAATCAGGCAAGAAAAAGAAATAAAGGGTATTCAAATAGGAAAGGAGGAAGTCAAATTGTCTCTATTTGCAGACAACATGATTGTATATCTGGAACGCCCCATTGTCTCAGCCCAAAATCTCCTGAAACTGATAAGCAACTTCAGCAAAGTCTCAGGATACAAAATCAATGTGTAAAAATCACAAGCATTCCTATACACCAATGACAGACTTAAAGAGAGCCAAATCAAGAACGAACTGCCATTCACAACTGCTACAAAGAGAATAAAATACCTAGGAATACAACTAACAAAGAATGTAAAGGACTTTTTCAAGGAGAACTACAATCCACTGCTCAACTAAATAAGAGAGGACACAAACAGTTGGAGAAACATTCCATGCTCATGGTTAGGAAGAATCAATATCGTTAAAATGGCCATACTGCCCAAAGTAATTTACAGATTCAATGGTATCCCCATCAAGCTACCAATGACCTTCTTCACAGAACTAGAAAAAACCACCTTTAACTTCATATGGAACCAAAAGAGAGCCCGCATAGCCAAGTCAATTCTAAGCAAAAAGAACAAAGCTGGAGTCATCACACTACCTGACTTCAAACTATACTACAAGGCTACAGTAATCAAAACAGCATGGTACTGGTACCAAAACAGAGATATAGACCAATGGAACAGAACAGAGGCCTCAGAGGCAACACCACACATCTACAATCATCGGATCTTTGAGAAACCATACAAAAACAAGCAATGGGGAAAGGATTCCCTGTTTAATAAATGGTGTTGGGAAAATGGCTAGCCATGTGCAGAAAGCAGAAACTGGACCCCTTCCTGATACCTTACACTAAAATTAACTCCAGATGGATTAAAGATTTAAACATAAGACCTAACATCATAAAAACCCTAGAAGAAAATCTAGGCAAAACCATTCAGGACATAGGCGTAGGCAAGGACTTCGTGATCAAAACACCAAAAGCATTGGCAATAAAAGCCAAAATAGACAAATGGGACCTAATCAAACTCCACAGCTTCTGCACAGCAAAAGAAACAGTCATTAGAGTGAATTGGCAACCAACAGAATGGGAAAAATTTTTGCACTCTATCCATCTGACAAAGGGCTGATATCCAGAATCTACAAAAACTAAAACAGATTTACAAGAAAAAAACAAACAAGCCCATTCAAAAGTGGGCAAAGTATATGAACAGACACTTTACAAAAGAAGACATACATGAGGCCAACAAACATATGAAAAAATGCTCATCATCACTGGTCATTAGAGAAATGCAAATCAAAACTACACTGAGATACCATCTCACGCCAGTTAGAATGGCAATCATTAAAAAATCTGGAGACAACAGATGCTGGAGAGGATGTGGAGAAATAGGAACACTTTGACACTGTTGGTGGGAGTGTAAATTAGTTCAATCATTGTGGAAGACAGTGTGGCGATTCCTCAAGGACCTAGAAATAGAAATTCCATTTGACCCAGCAATCTCATTACTGGATATATATCCAAAGGATTATAAATCGTCCTACTATAAGGACACATGCACACGAATGTTCATTGCAGCACAGTTTACAATAGCAAAGACCTAGAACCAACCCAAATACCCATCGACGATAGACTGGACAGAGAAAATGTGGCACATATACACTATGGAATATTATGCAGCCATCAAAAACAATGAGTTCGTGTCCTTTGTAGGGACATGGATGAATCTGGAAACCATCATTGTCAGCAAACTGACACAAGAACAGAAAATCAAACACTGCATGTTCTCACTCATAGGCAGGTGTTGAACAATGAGAACACATGGACACAGGGAGTGGAGCATCACACACTGGGGTCTGTCAGGGGGAAATAGTGGAGGGACAGCAGGGGGTGGGGAGTTGGGGAGAGATAGCATGGGGAGAAATGCCAGGTATAGGTGATGGGTAGGAAGGCAGCAAATCACAGTGCCATGTGTGTACCTATGCAACAATCTTGCATGTTCTTCACATGTACCCCAAAACCTAAAATGCAATTAAAAAAATAAAATAAAAGTAAAAAAAATTAATAAAATGTTTGTCCTAAAAAAATAATTGCTTCTAAAAAATGTTATCCCAAGGTTAGCATTTAGAATGAGCAACATAAGTCATTAACTATAGAATTTATAGGGTACGGATTCTCACTTGGTGGTGTAGCCCTCATATTTTGATATGTGTAAGCATTTCTCAGGCTTAATTATATATTTGCTTCTGTGACATTATATATGAATGCAATATAATATGGTGATGTGACATGGTTTCAAAAATTCTTCATTTTTTCTTTTCCTTTACGTGCCTAAATCCAGGTATCTTGCTTGTGAGTTTAGAAGACAGGGCTTATTACATACTACTTTTCCTCTGCAATCTCTTACTCACAGACATGAAGGAAGGAAGGAAAGAAGAGAAAGAAGAAGGAAAGGAAATAGCCCACTGGTTCATAGGGTGTTTTGGATTTAGAAGGAGAAATGACAAAAGAGAAGAAGACCTTGCTGGGGCCTCTGAAAATTAAATGTGAACTATGATTTCATCCACTGTCCTCAGTTTGGTTAATAAAATTAGTTTTTTAGAAATTTACATTTCATTTATGATATACATATATGGTGAGAAAATTGAATTATAATACCTCCTTTGCAATTTTCTGAATACCATTTCCCAAAGAATTATATCAAAATTTATTAATTTAACTGAAAAATAGATAATACATTATATAAAATAATAGACCAACTGGCTGCTTAATGACTTAAAGAATTAATTTTTATCTTGAAAAATTCCTAAACTTTCAAGATTTCAAGCAGTTTATTTTGCATTTTAGGTAGCAATAGAAATAAGAGGCTCTTCAGAAAAAAATTCTGTGTAAGCAGAATTGTGTTCCAAAAGCCTCGTGGAACTCCAAATTGATACTGTCATCTGCTAAGAGAGCGAATGAAATTATCATTTAATAAAGCCCAGGGAAAATTTGATGGTCTCAGGTAAAATGAGTGATCTTCGCATAGGAAAAGTACTTCACAGAAGCCGGAAACTGGGATACCAAAGACAGGAAACTGGTACTAGAATATTTTACTTAATGACTGCATGACAAGTCCATCACAGGTCATTATTTATGGGTCATTTTCCTGTCAATTGTAGGAATCCTGGCCTTAATCATTTGTGTCAACACACACTTCCGTATAAAAACTTCCAACATGATACAGATAATTCTGAGAAACACGATATGCGTTCTGACAATTTTGTGCTTTCCTTTTGACTCTGAATTTGCCAAGATATTTCCTGTTAACTCCTTGGCATGAGTATTTTTAAGTGTCTGATATTGATGCCAGCACTGGGTGTCATGCTGGGAAAATCCAGTTTTTGTAAGAAAAATCACAAACCATTGTGGTCAGCAGTAAATTTAAAGGAACAACGCTACTTTTAAAAACATTTCTACAGTTAGATATTTCATTTTTTAAAATGAGTTTTCTCCTTACTTTTTTTTTCCTTTGATGGGATGTCTTCTCCCACTCTGAAATTATTTTATGAGTGAAAGTGATAAAATTATTGGACTGTTATGTGTTGTGAACTTTCACTATAGGAAAAGTAGAGATAGTTCTATTTCTCAATGTAAAAAAACCATTCTGTATGATCAAAGTAGTTAATATTCGAAAGAGTAAATGTATTCCCAGGGATCAATATTCAAAAATACTCCTCAGCTGGTAATGAAGGAAGTCCCTTTTATAGGCATTAGTTTGCTTTACCTCAAAATTACCTACTTTCAGACAAAATTTAGTCTATAAAGAAGGCACAAAATTTAATTTTTTAGAATTCTGACCACTTGAATTAAAGATCCAATGGAGTAGCAACCTTTCCCAGTGAAGCTCTTAATTTTTACTTTTGGTATATATAAGGAAGAGATTAGGAACTGTTTCTGGACCCTGTTCTATATGAACAGGGACAGAGAGGGCAGGAGTTGTGATAGATAAAGTTAGTAACTCAGAGAAATTTATGATTACAGGATCAATTAGATTGAAACTCTCAGATCAAAATAATATTTTCTGAAGGAGATATTAATAATACTATAAATGATTATGTCACTTAGAAGATTCCGGGGTTCAGATTAATATAATAGTTTACAGATAAAATAAGACATAAGTACACTATGGAAAAGGGTCAGATGCAAATCAAGAGTTTTAAAATCCAGGTAGGAGAATCCCTACTTGGATGAGGCAAAAGAAAAAGATAGGGAGCAAAGATGTGAAAGAATAAGGAAAGAAATAGTTTCACAATTTAATTTGTTTATTTCTGAAGGCCAAAATGGAAAGAAGTCCTGAGAAGTCAACCAACAAAATAAAAAGTTAATCTTTTTAAGAGCTAATGTAACTATTTCTAAAGACTCTCTCATTAACATTCTAGAAAAAAATAATTTTAAATAAATCAATGAAGGTCCATCAAACAATTGGGAGATGAAAATTGGATGCAGGATACATGTGTAGTTTTAACAGAGACAAATAATGATTTATTGATCAAAAGTACCAAATGCTTTCATTGGCATTCACATGTCAAAAATTATACAGTATTTGGCAAAGGAACTTAAAATTATAGATATTCAGCAAAATATCCTAAAATTCCAGAGTAAGAATTCAAATTTATTAAACACATATTCAGCATAAACTAAATAGTTATCCCTGTATTGTGTGAATTACATAAATGATTAAGGCATGATCCTAATCATAGAGGAATCAATGGTGTCGTTAAGGAACTCAATATAATACAATAGGAAACTGTCATAATGGTAGTGAAGAGGAAAAATAAGATACAAGAAAAATTTCCGAGGAAACGGAGACAAGTCTCAGTGCCTCTAAGTCAGCGTTTCTCAATCTTAAATCTCATGTTCTGATTTTATTTCATTTGAAATTAAGCCATGCCTTACTCAAATTACACATATAATCCTGGAGACTTTTTCTATGCTTTCATTAGAATTATGCCTTTTGCTCAGAAACACTACACTAGATTTAGACTAGATTTGAGTAGATAAATAAAAAATTTAAGATATAAATGCTTGAGCTTAAACTAAACTTACATGCTGAAGTGAATCTCTACTTCCTTGTTTCACCTTACCTCAAAACCACACTCTGAAGAGCTTTTCTTATGCCCAAATGTAGAGGGTGAGCTGCAGGCAAATATTTAACTAGTGTCTTCATCCTAAATTGTGGTCAAGGTAATGGAGGTTTATTCATTTTCTATTGCTGTTGTAATAAACCATCACAAACCTAGTGGCTTTAACAACACAAATTCCTTCTCTTACCAGCTCTGGAGATAAGAAGGCCAAAATGAGTCCTATAGGGTATTTGCACAGCCAGTTTCTTCTGGAAGCTTCAAGAGATAGTCTGTTCTTGCCTTCTCTAGCTTCTAGAGGCAGCGGACACTCCTCAGCTCATGACTTCATAACTCTGACCTTTGTCTATTGTCACATCACTGGCTCTTCTGACCTCCTACCAGGACCCTTGTGATTACATTGGGCCTGCCTGGATAACCCAAGATAACTTCTCCATCTTAAGATTGTTAATTGCATCTGCAGAGTGTCTGTTGCCATACAAGTTAACATATTCACAGGTTCTAGGAAGAAGGACACGGATATCTTCCAGGAAGCACTATTCTGTCTACCACAGTAGGTGAATGCACGTTGTCCCTAGTAGGCTGTCTTGAGATAAAATTTAAGCAGACACTTCTGTGTCTCAGAGAGGATCTTACCTTTGAGGGAGGGAGGAAGCAGATAAGCCATGCTGTGATTTGGTCCAGGTAACTTCAGTTCTCTTAGAAGTAGTAACTCATCTTTCTTTAAGGAGATGACTCACTATGACCAAAGATCCCTAACGAAGGGTCCTGCAAACTAATTTCCTAATTTATTTTTCTAACTATCTCTATTTCTGAATGATCCTAGGAGATGTTGTTTAACATCTAAATTTTAAGAAGTCAAGCTTGACTCCTTACAAAACAAAAATAAAAGGCTTTTCAGGTTGGTTAGCTGAACATCTCATCAAACCTTTTTGTCTTTTTAAAAAAAAGTAAATCAATAGGTTCTCCTCCATAAAAAAGGCAGGACAGTTTCTATAGTTACCTAAAAGATTACCTTGAAAATACTAGCCTTGAATACTTATGCACTTTACTGTAACAATAGACAAGGGTTTATTTTCTGAAATGTTTTTGTTTGCACCATTGAGAAAGAGAACAGTGATGTCAGTATCCACAAAGGAAAGTCATCCGGTAGGCTCTGAATTATATATTAACGGCTGACTTCAACTTAGAAAGTCACAATTATGTGTTTCAAAAAAAAAGGAAACCTTCAAAAGAACTCATTTAAACTTGTTAATAATAAAAATAAAACTTAAATTCTGCCTTTCTTGGCATCATTAGAATTTAGATTAACCTCTCCAGAGGAAGTGGTGGAGACAGGTAGGATAAATGTTCCTGAAGAAAGAATGACTCATTTGGAAGTTTATACTTAAAATCTGGCTCAGGCGTATTAAATACTCTTACCAAAGTAAGCTGGAGAGCGGAAGTTTTTTCAGGGTTATATACTATACACTTTAGTCATGTAAAAGCAGTTTTAAAAAATATGATAAATATACAGATTTTTCAATCATAATATTCTTAAGAGTGGTCTCTAGTTTGGGCTTATTCTTTAAAAAAAAAAAAGCAACCAAATACACTGCAAACAATGGTAACAAATTCACTGAAGGAACCCATTGGTCAATCTTTAATAAATATTATATATGCATCATTAATTAATTCAATAAATAATTACTGAAAAATTAGCACATGCCCAGGCAGTATTCTTGGTGCTAGAGATATAAAGCTAAACAAGAGCAATAAAGGACTTATTATCATGTATGTAGCTTACAGTAAGCGGGGGATGTTCACAGTAATACCTAAATAATAGTTAATGCCTAAGTCACATGTTAATAATAAAATAACAACCTCATTAGAAATTGTTACATGTACAATGAAAATAAATAAAGCCAACTAACCAGTTAGGATGTAATGGATGACACAGGATATTTTATATACAGTGTCTAGAAAGAGCCCTCTGAGGAAGTGACATCTGTGCAGAGACATGAAGGAAATGATACCACTCATGCAGTTTCATGAGAAACTGCATCCCAGGCACAGAAGGGCAGAGCAAGCTCCTGATATGAAAAGGAGTTTAGCTCAACAAAGAGTGAAGCCAATGTGGCTGGCCCAAGTGAGCAGGAGGGAGAGCCGTAGGAGACGAGGTCCATGCAGCAGCCTGGGGCTATGAAGTTCAAGTTGATTTTGAGGGCAATGGAAAACCATTGGGGTGTTTTTAGCAGAAAAATAACATGATCTGACATCTGTGGCTGACAGTTCACTCTAGCCATGATGTGGTGGATAATGGCAGACCTATGAGACAAGACACGACAGTGTTTCAGGTGAAAGATGTTGGTGACTTGGAATAGCAGGTAGAACAATTCCTCCATGATTCTGATGGAACTCTTTTCGTGAGGAAAACTCTTTTTGTAAAGGAAAGTGACGGGAAAAATACAGCCCACATTACTGATCTCAAGGCCACCACCAATACTCATTTTCTCCTTCTTCTGTCCATTCCAGGCACTGCTTACCCTCACCTCTTGCTTCTGCTGTTCTGGGCAATTTACCCGGTAGCATGACCTAGACCTTCACCCCTGAGTCACGTGAACCTCTTGTCATTGTACTCTTCTCCGGTGGCAGCACACATCCATTTGCCATCAAAATTGGGCAAGGGATGCCCAAATAGATCACCTGCGTGCCAAGCACGTTCCTCCCTGTTCCTGTTGTGTGTCATCAGCTGTGCCTCCCTCTGATGATCATGGTCAGTTATGTCTGTCATGATGGAAACTCTTCGTCTTGCCTGCTAGCACCTTGGCCTGAGAATTCTGAAGTGCGTAGGTAGCAGTGTAGCTTTAAGTTCAGTGGGATGCATACTGGGCCATCTGCTGGCACTCCCTTTTTGGGAACCAAGACACTTAACTGCACAGAACCCCAGAGATTTAGAGAAGGGAAGCAAAATTTCTCCAAGAGGACAAAAGAATGAATGGGACAAGCCCAGTCATTCTATTCACTAGGGGCACAACATCATAAAACTATCATCAACTCAGAGAGTACGCAGCATCCTAAATGATTAGGTTGGTCAGCCCTACAACTTTTGGGAGTGTGATATGGGACACAAGCTCTAGATTCCATGGAGCTGTGCCCACTGCTTCATTTCCTTTGCTATAAAGTGAGTGCTCTTGATACTGTAACAGGAATAAGTGGAGAGATAGGCACTGGGGCATCAGTGATAGGCATCATGGGGCTTCTAAGGTGTAGACTACCTGCAGTTTATTTGTGCGTCCCAGCCTTATGTGTGTCTGATTCTGGATATAACACTCCACAGCCTTGTGATACATGAGAGCTATCAGTCAGCAGCACTTCCAGTAGTAAGAAAAGCAGTCCCTCATTCAAACAGGGGAACTGGGAATAGCACACTCTTCCCTATATGCTCTAAAGATTTTGGATGCTAAGTAGATGTTTCCTCATTGTTTCTGGCCCAAAGATTAGTACAATTATCCACTTTCAGAGTAGGAAACTGAGATGCAGAAGAAAGCATCCCCTTTTATGGAAATGTCTAACACATCTCTGTATTTTCACAAATGAAGCCACAGAACCCTACAGAATAATAAATCTCTTTTCCATCTGACAACTACTTACTCTAAATCCTTTCTCCATGTTCAGTTCTTTCAACTGTATGTTTCCCAGACCATTCATCCTTCCCTGCACAAAGTCAAGTTCATCAATGTTTCTCCTAAAGTGTGATGTTGTTTATCATCAATATATATATAAAGCAAAGACTTCCTAATTCTGTACTTTGCAGCTGGTATTTCAAAATGAGGTCTAAAGGTGTACAATTTCTACTCCTATGCAGGTTTCCTCTTCTCAGATTTGACCTCCTACTCTGGACTATAAAAGTATATAAAACTCTGGTTTTGTGATACAACCCATGATTTAGCTGAATGGACTATTGAGAGCACTGTGCTGGTGTGAAAAATGCTTCTAGTCTTGGCTTTTACCATTCATTAGCTCTCCTGTACAAGATGAGCTGTATAATATTATTCCATCACTGGAACTCTATTAAGATTATGGAATTAAAGTCTTTAGCAAACTTAAGTATCATGCTAATTTTAGTTTATGCATACCAAATGTTAGCAGCTATCAACAATGCATTTTAGTTTTATTGAGTAACCTCCAACGATACAAGAACCTAGAAGTGGTCCAAGGGCATTCGGACCACCCACGTGTAGAAACGAAAGAAAGGACTTGCATGTCTAGATCCATTTTGTGCCTCCAAAGATGAGCCTCACCACTCACTGGTCAGCCCTGAATTATGTGTTGGGAGACATCACTAAGCATCTACTTCAATCTATTCGTCTTCGTGTTTGAAAGTGCTTGGCTTGTCATAGAGTCCACATTTTTTACTTCATTCAAAATGGTGTTGTAAGATGCTCCTTGCTTCCTTCCACTTCTCTAAGGCGAAAGGATTGATCTTGGTTCGAGTATGTGTCTGAGAGGCAACTGGAATAGTTGAAGAGAAAGAGAAGAACTAACCTGGGCATCCCGGGAACTACTGACATCTATAACACCACTGTGTGCTCCACGGCTGCCTGTCTTAGTAGGTCTGATGAATGCCCTAAATTCTGAGTATTTGCTATCTCAACCGCTGTCTCTAAAAACGTATGCTAATGCCTCACACAATAGACACCATTCCATAAACGTTGTAATGATGCCAAATATCTGAACAGATCATACAAAAGCAGATTTCTGCTATAGTCAGTCAACCTATCTCTCTTTCTCTACCTGTATCTATACCACCATTTCTCCATAAATCACAGTCTAGTCCATGTTACTTCCTAAATGAGCATTGTCCCAACATAAACCTTGGTTACAAAGCTTTTTACTGTTGGTCTTGGATGTATATATGTGAACCACTGATCCTGAGCCTACATATTCATTTAATGACATTCACTCATTGTATAGATTTAAATAGGCTTGGAAATCTCAGGAAAATTAGCAGCCTCTATAAGCTCGCTAAGGTGGATTTTACTGTTCAGAGAACACGTCTAAATATGGCAAGAGCTAGAATATGTGTGTGTGTGCATGTTTTGCATATGTGTGTACAGAAAAATTTATACAGAAAGTATTTCATACGTATATAAAATATTTCAAACTCCAGGCTGTTTTGTTTAGACTTCCTTATTTCAGAAGAGGAAATTGATACAAAGGAAAACAAAAGAAGACAGATTTTTCTTGGCCCCTTCACTGCTGATGATAAAATTCCATAAGGAAGGAGGGTGTCAAGGGTTCCCACTGCCCTCTTTTGCTTCCTCGCTCTTCTCTTGAAATAAATCTTAACATACCACCATGATCTTTGCAATTAAATTACTTTACCCAAAGCAGATGTTCCCTGGGAGCATTTTCCTTCTGCAGCATGGAGCCCTGTAGTTTCTCTGCTCATTTGTCTTGTTAACTCATATCTGGGCGAACACATGGAAGTGGCATGGTCAGAAAGAAATTGGACACACAGAGAAAGTTTAATTTTTGCTTGTAATACTCTGCCGAATTATTAAACTGAAAGTCATATAAAATAGCTAAAAGACTAAAAAAGACATAAATCAGCCACCACCTAAGCATTTTATTTCATTACTTTTTTTTTTACTGCTTAAGTATTTTTCCCAGTTTGAATAATGAAACAAAATTAATTGGTTTCACTTTTAAAGCAATGTTAATATAGACATGTATTTAAACTGAGTAACGTTCTGAAAAAATATTTTTTATATCAAAATATGTATTTTTAAGGCAACTCTTAATTTAATCCAGGCAGTGAAATGTGCTTTCCTGTATAGCTTAATGGTTTTAGTCCTCTTTAACTTTCACTAAAATTCTCAGAAATATTTCTATTAGGTATTAAAAATGTTTTTTTCTTTTTAGACTTTAAGGAGCCAAAATGTGACCTAAAATATGATAATATTTTTATTTAAATATCATTAGTTTAGCATGTGAGTTATATAGAAAAGCTAATAATATACATAACCTTAACATATTGTCAAGTTTGGGATATCTGAAGTTAATATATTTGCTCTTTACATTTAGAGAGAAATATTTTTTGAATGTGTTAGATTCAAAAATATGCCTCAGTCATTTTGTTTTATGTAGAAATTTAAACTAAAGGCAATACATAATAAAAATATAAAAATTTTTAAGAACTTTCATAAAGTAACACCATTTTACATTCCAATGTGACTTCCATTAATTGAAGAGAGCGTAGCCTATATTTTGATTCAAACACCACTGAAAGTTTTATGATTCCCTTGGACTTACTAATGGTGAAAATAGCTTTATTTCTCCTTTGAATCAATTCCAAGTTACTGTTAACTAATATATATATTTTAAAGTTATTGATTTTTATGACAAAGACTTTCTCTATCTGGAAAATAAACTATACATTACTGTCATATTCAAGGACAAATGTACAGGATTTGAGTTTGCAAAGCAATAGCATATGGGATTTTTAGAGGGCTTTGGCACGGGGGTTGGAAGAGAAGGGGGAGGAGTTTACCTAACTGTGGGAACAACGTGCAAGGTCACACATGATCCACTCTAAGATGGACTCCTGTGTCCAAACCAATTTTTAATACTACTCTATGCATGTGATGCACGAAAAGAAAAAGAACCAACCTTCTAATGCCCCCGTGAGTGCAGAGGAACTTGGACACACTCTCACAAGTCTGAGAAGGGTTGGAACTGAATAGTTTATTCTTCGGAGAGCTTACTCTTCTATAATCCTTTCCCTTACTTATTGACAAAAGTTTATTTGCTTTTTAAATGTATCTAACATTAGCCATCAAGTGATTTTTTTCCTTAGAAGTTTAAGGTATTCATCAAAATACTTATGTTTTGCAGGACAGATGGGGACTCCATAGAGAAAAATTGAAGTAACTGAGAAAACAACACATTGTCAATTGCTGTGTTCTAAGACAGACTCTCGTTTAAGGCTTTCTATGCATACTGGATAGTGGTTTTTGAATGTATATCATTCAAAAAGTGGAACCATATGCTGTTCTGCAATAATACCTATGTTTTTACTGCTACAGAAGATGTAGAATGCTATAATGCACATAGAGCTAGAATAGAGAGCAGGAATCTGAGGGAGGGGTTTTAGCTTTGCCATAACCTAGATGTATAATCTCGTAAAAGTAATTGGACCTTTGTGGGACTTAGTTCCCTCATTTATAAAATGAAGAATACAGACTAGATTATTTCTAATATCTTTCCTAACTCCAAGAATTAAGGCTTCCTCATTCTACTGTGACTCTTCTTTAAAAATTAATTTCATTGTTTCTATTTTAAGTTCTAGGATACATGCGCAAAATGTGCAGGTTTGTTACATAGGTATACATGTGTCATGGTGGTTTCCTGCACCTATCAACACATCTTCTAGGTTTTAAGCTCCACATGCATTAGGTATTTGTCCTAATGTTCTCTCTCCCCTTGCCTCCCACCCCCGACAGGCCACAGTGTGTGATGTTCCCCTTCCTGAGTCCATGGGTTCTCATTGTTCAACTCCCACTTGTGAGTGAGAACACGTGGTGTTTGGTTTCCTGTTCCTGTGTTAGTTTGCTGAGAATGATGGCTTCCAGCTTCACCCATGTCCCTGCAAAGGACATGATCTCATTTTTTATGGCTGCATAGTATTCCATGGTGTATATGTGCCACATTTTCTTTATCCAGTCTATCATTGATGGGCATTTGGGTTGGTTCCAAGTCTGTGCTATTGTGAACAGTGCTGCAATAAACACAGATGTGCATGTGTCTTTATAGTAGAATAATTGATAATCCTTTGAGTATATACCCAGTAATGGGATTGCTGGGTCAAATGATATTTCTGGTTCTAGATCCTTGAGGAAAGCCAAAATTGACAAATGGAATCTAAATAAACTAAAGAGCTTCTGCACCAGAGTAAACAGGCAACCTACAGAATGGGAGAAAAATTTTGCAATCTACCCATCTGACAAAGGGCTAATATCCAGAATCTACAAGGAACTTAAACAAATTTACAAGATAAAAACAACCCCATCAAGAGTGGACAAAGGATATGAACAGACACTTCTCAAATGGAGACATTCATGCAGCTAACAAACATGAAAAGAAGTTCAACATCACTGGTCATTAGAGAAATGCATATCAAAATCACAAGATACCATCTCACATCAATTAGAATGGCAATTATTAAAAAGCGTGGTGGCTCACGCCTGTAATCCCAGTACTTTGGGAGGCTGAGGTGGGAGGATCACGAGGTCAAGAGATCGAGACCATCCTGGTCAACATGGTGAAATCCCGTCTCTACTAAAAATACAGAAAAATTAGCTGGGCATGGTGGCATGCACCTGTAGTCCCAGCTACTCGGGAGGCTGAGGCAGGAGAATTGCTTGAACCCAGGAGGCGGAGGTTGCAGTGAGCTGAGGTCACACCACTGCACTCCAGCCTGGCACCTGGTGACGGAGTGAGACTTTGTCTCAAAAAAAAAAAAAAACAAAAAAACAGTCAGGAAACAACAGACGCTGGTGAAGCTAAGGAGAAATAGGAATTCTTTTACACTGTTGGTGGGAGTGTAAATTAGTCCACTGTTTCTTAAAGATAGGCTGTAAAAATTGTTTTATAATCCATTCCACAATGTTTTGTTGGAATAGGGAATGAATTGACTAGCAACTTTCCTCATTCTTGATGTGGAAGTTTGTTTGGTAATTACTCCCAAACATCTTTCTGAGATGATGCTCTCTTCATATGGTGAAAAATAAAATTATAGTATAGTACCTTAATACAGGAATTTATTTGGCATATCCAGTGATTTTTATGTTGTGTGTTTAAGAATCTACTGGATGGTCAATACTAAGACTTATTTAAAAAATGATATTTTTAGGGGAGAGTCTAAGAAAGATTTTGAAGAGAAAGGGAAAAAAAGATTTTAAAAAGTATAGAAAATTAGAGAAAACATTTGATAAAGTACAAACTGGATTTGAGAAAACCAGTTCCACAAACAAGATCTGATTATCCTACCATCTGCTTCTTTAATCTTCATGGTAAAGACCTCACAGGGCTCCATGACTTTACTGGATACCCTGTGACTTTATTTCTCTTTTATCTTTCTGTAAACTTATTTTGATGCTTGACATTTATGAGACTAGTGGTACAAAGATAGGACTTATCTCAAGGCAAGCAGTTTTGGATGTATATGTTTGTTTGAACCCTGACACTAACTTGTATTGAAAGCTTTTTGACTATGTTAAAGCAGGCTACTGACTTCCCGTGCTTAGCCATAATTATTTGTTGGGCCTAGCTGATAGTTGTTAATAAAACTTTCATAAGATCTCTATTTCCCAATTCAGTAAAAACAATCTCATGTTGTTTATTTATGGTTTTAGTTATCTAATAAAATTCAGTTTCCTGTCATGTATTGAAGCATAATTCTATTTAAAAAAAATCAGGAATAAGATACGTTCTTACAAATGTATTACGTAAGATTTTTAAAAAATTATTTATTCACTTGGAGGTATCAAAATTTCAGAGAGATCTTAAGAACACATAATTAGGTTATAAGAATTGTTTGAATATCTTTCATCTTTGTTGGTTTATTAATCTTTTCATAATTTGTCTATTTTTCCCCTTTCAAAATTCAAAATGGAAGGGAGGATTTATCTGCAAGGTAAATATTAACACAATGTAGTATAGAAAGCTGCACCTGTACAAAAGGCATCAGAAGTGTCCATGACGAACAACTTTATTTCTTCTCTCTTTGTCTCAAGTATTTTTCTCAGGTATTCTTTCATGTTTTTGTCTTCATGTGACCAAACACTAAAAATTTAGTTGAGGATTTGTAAATATTCCCCACCCCTGATAAACCCTGATAATTTGTTTTCCTATACTACTTGAAACACACTTCTGCAATGCCAAATTTGTGCAGAAAACCTTTTAACAATACAACAAAATCAATTGTAAGAGAGATAAATGAAAGTTTTAATGGGTTTATTTTAAATCAGAATGAAATTTATTTTCACAAAAGGATCCCTATATACAATTAGTTTCACAGTGTATTGCAGAGTCTTTAAAAACATATCAACAATAAAAACTTTTAAAAACTTCTATCAGTAATGTTTTTTCATGGACAACAAGTATCACTTAAGGCACTTCACTTCATATGCTTTTCCAAAGGGTTTCATTCAACATACACTTGACAATTATATTCAAAATATTTTCATCCAGACATTGCCAGCTGGAACGTGCCCAGTTAGAACTAATGGCTAGTGAAGGTGCCAGGGCCTTGTTCTTCAGTGAGTGGATCTTGGGAGGTGGGATAATGAGGGAAGGACTGAACAGTGGGGGCAGGGCAGCTGATGGTGGAGAATTGTTCTCCAGCTGCTTTTAAAAATTACAATAGTTTAACAACTATTCAGCTAACAACAATTTAGCTGAACCAGTGCATTCTTTGCCCTGTACTAATTGAGTATCTTTCAATATTATTCAAATGATATACACAATGGAAAACTTTTAAAGTTGGGCATTTTGTTTACTAATCCAACAAATATTTATTGAGACTTAGTAGGTGCCAGGCACTGCACCATACCCAGAAGAAAAGCAGACTAACAGTGCAAGCTCCGGCAGAAGGAATTGTACTCGTGGGAGAACTCTTGTATAGGGTATATTAGCTAAATTTTCTACCGACTTTCTTCTGCTCATACTGTGTTTGTATCACTCTGTGTTTTACTGGAATAAAAAAGAGGACTGATCCAACATTGTCGATCTTCTCTATTTAAAATAAAGCCAGTTAAACTCATCTGCATAACTAGAAAAATTGATTTTTTTAAGTCTACTACATTTATTTTAGACAGATCACTGAGTTTTAGAAAATGTGACCCATAGTCCTTAGATGCTTGTTCTGTTGTCTCTGTCCTATGGGAGGGCATTCTCCTTTAAAAGATTCAGGTTTCCATGCCGATGCTCTGTAGGTCGCCTTCTAGTGGGGATGGTGTGGGCTGGGGTCAGGTTGTAGGTTAAGCTGAGGAAAGCCCTAATGATTTGTGGAGAAAATGTTGGCACCGTGGTAGAAATGTATGGCCATTTAAATTTATGGGAAATTCTTCTCTGGGAGGGAGTGGGAGTGGGGAGGTGGAAGAGAGTAGAGAAGAAAAGATAGCCATCCACTTGGAGAAAGGAAGAAATTTGAATGAATCTGAATTATAATCAATGGAAAAGAGTCCGAACTTATCTGCAATATAGAAATTACATAGGCCTTAGGAAATTATTTTGTTTTAGGGAACTGTGTGGCTGTGACGGTTAATATTGAGTGTCAACTTGATTAGACTGAAGGATGCAAAGTGTTGTTACTGAGTGTGTCTGTGACGGTGTTACCAAAGGAGATTAATATTTGAGTCAGTGGACTGGTAGAGGCAGACCCACCCTCAGTCTGGGTGGGCACCATCTAATCCGCTGCCAGTGCAGGCAGAGGAACGTGGAAGGACTAGACTGACCACGTCTTCCGGCCTCCATCTTTCTCCTGTGCTGGATGCTTCCTGCCCTCAAACGTCAGACTCCAAGTTCTTAGCTTTTGGACTCTGGGACTTACAATGGTGACTTGCTAGAAGCTCTGGGGCCTTTGGCCCCAGACTGAAGGCTGCACTATCGGCTTCCCTACTTTTGAGGTTCTGAGACTCAGACTGGCTTCCTGGTTCCTCAGCTTGCAGATGCCTACTGTAGGACTTCATCTTGTGATCGTGTGAGTTAATTCTCCTAATAAACTCCCCTTTATATATTCATCTATCCTATTAGTTCTGCTCCTTTAGAGAACCCTGACTACAGTGGCTCAAAGAAGTCTCGGCAAATTTGAGGAAGAAAAACCACCTCACCAGGCCCTCTATTCAAGGCTGGTAGCCACTGGTCAAAGTGATCATTAAACACTTGAAATGCAGCTGGTCCAAAGAGAAATATGCCGTAAGTACATGAATTTCAAATATTTAGTATGAAAACATGTAAGATATTTCATGAATAACTGTTATATTGATTGCATGTTGAAATGATAACGCTTTGAATGCATTGGGATAAATAAACTGTATTGTTAAAATTAATTTCACCTTTTTAGGGGGATTGTTTGTTTTTCTGATTTTTTCTTTGTTTTCAATGTGGCCAGTAGAAAATTTAACATTGTATGTATAGTTCACATTTGTGGCTCACATCATATGTCAATTAGACAACACTATTCTACATTATTGTTGTCTACATTATAGCCCAGAAAGAGTTAACTCATTGACAACTTTTTACTGAAGAGAGAGTGGTAGTTAATACAATACTTACCAGACTATGTCAAGAGTTTCTAAACAGGCTGTAATTTCTTTCCAAATAATAGAGACGTTTGCTTTAAATCTTTGGAATTCACTCTGGCTTTCCACCAGACACCAGGGTTAAAAATCAGCACATCTAACTTCTACTAGTCTCTCAGGGCAATCTAAGCTGACATGTCTGGATTGAGTTGATGGAAGAGATCAAAATCATTCTAACTACTATTCTTGTGAAGAACCAACACTGATCCTTTAAGAATGAAGATTTCAAACTTAAACTGTATTTGAGAGCACGAGCAGAGAAACCTAACATTTCCAGGGAATGAGGAGAGTAGAAGAGATAATTGGATTATAACCAGAGTTGTCAAAGAGAAGGAACTCCTTCTTCTCTAAAGACTGCCAGCCTCACGTGGAGGGGATAAGGGGAAGCTGAACTTTGGGAGTGGGGTGGGACTTTGGGACTGGTTTAATACTAAGCCAGGAGCGGTTGCTAGCCCCACAACTTTTCATTCTCTATTTGCTCTCTGATTCCCATTCTGAATCCTTATGAAAGTTTCCTTATAAGTAAAAGAGAGATTCTTGGCTATTGGCCATAAAGCACAGAGACACAATACCTCCTAGACTGGAAATAAACTTAACTTAAGGGAGGAACTCAAGAATGATATTAAGTTTGTGCTTCCTTTTTTTTTTTTTTTCTTTTTTGGAATTGTTAGAACAGTGACTTTTCCCTGACCCTGTCCACACTCTTCTCCAGTTGTTTTTAGTTAGCATCACCTGTATTCCTGTTGTCAACCGCTATTGGAGTTGACAATAACCAGAGAGAATGAGGAAAGGAAGTTGAGGTTAGGAAAACTAATTGTTCCAAGCCCTTTCTCAACTTTTGGTGCTGCATCCGTGTTTTGCAATTGTGTTGCTTGCTCTGGCTCTCCCCTTTCTCGTAGATGCCATGGTCAGAAACCACTTGCAGGGATTTGGGACCTTTGGTCTTGCTCCACACTCTTAGTGACTTCTCAGACTTTGTCATTTACCAGACCATTGCACCATGATTGCTCTGACGCTTGTATTTGGTCTGTTCTGCTTTTCTTGGCCTGCCTCTTGACGTTTCCCCTCAAAACATTGTGACAGACACCACTACACGGTGAGATTAAATTGTTAAAATGATTTTTTAAAAGCCCTCTTTTCTATTCTGCTAATAGAAAAATCAGCCTGCATGTTGAAAGTTCAATTTTCACTTCTCCTTGTCATATAGGTAACATAGATCTTCTACACACCTGCTGTATCTGTACAAACATGTAGTTTATTATTAATTATAGAGCTTAAGACTTTAGCTCATGCTTCAAGACTTCAAAACCAGGATTCCTGCTTCATCTGAAGTTATAAATATTTAAACTTTGGCAATGAATCTTAAAGAAAACATAGAATGATTTATTCTCTAAGAAGGGGCCACTGTTAAAAAGTTTGGCATGAAGCATTAGCATTTGTAAGACAAGCCAACTTTTCAGCTCATGCACATTACTGGGATGAATGACATAGGGCTATTGTGATTCTGCATAAGGATATTACTAACCTCACGGAACTTAGAGAAGCAGGCCTGTGATGGAGTAAAAGAAATATACTAGCAACATCCAAAATTAAAGACAGAGCCTAGAGAAATGTTTCTGCCAACATGTCATATGATTTATTATTGGAAATCTATTCCAAATCTGAAAAAAATATTTTAAATCTGCACTTGGCATAAACTGAGGGCCTATTTAAATTGTGTAGTTATTATCAGAGTAGACCCGTGACATTTTCCTATTTTGAGACTACAATTATAGTGTTATATATATGCACTACCATAAAATACAGACTTAGAAATAAAAACGGGGCAACAATACCACATGGAGATGTGGGTGTGTGTGGTCTGTGAGCCTCACTAACTACTGAAGTCATTAATGTCCTAACTACCAGTCTCCCACCGGGCTTAGTCCAATACTTGACCCAGCACAATTTAAATTACTGTATTCCAAGCATCTTTAGAATGACTCACAAACAATGCTAAAATGTTAACCCCACAATTAAAATTAACATAAAGATAATTTTGCCATTTTTTAAGAATTGCCTCAATATGGGACACAGAAGCAGGCAAAGACTTGGTGTGGGTCAGGATGGCAGGGAACTGTGTCTGCGTCATCTAGCATTCTTATCATCCCTTATCAATATTCTTCATGATATCGGTTAAGACCAAGGGCCAGGATCTTCTAAGCTGGGGATGTTAGCAGGTGAGCACCCAGGGCTTATCACACAATATTGGATTATTGATTGGCTCTTCTATTATCATGAAGGCCATTTACTATATGCTTTTAAGTGAAACTCCAATTCACTGTTGGAAATGGATATTCTCGTAGGACCTTGAGAGACGCATAAACTCCTGATGGGGTTCTGGCAATTTTTAGAATGGGTAGATCAAGAAAGTAGAAATTTAATTCACAGCAAACTTTCTGCAGAGGTTTTAAACTGCCAAAAATATTCAACATATCCTGGTTAATTTTAAGTCTTAAACCTCTATAATGGGGAATGGGGAAGAAGAGGCTACAAATTAAAATATCTAAAGGTTCAAAGTAAAGCAATGCAAGTTATGGGAAACAGATGACACTGGAGAACTGAGACTATAAGAAAGCAGCCCCTCATCGGCTCCAAAGAATCATTACCAAGGGTTGCTTAACCTCCTGAAATCCAGAGAAGTTGGAACTCTAGATAATTTTAATGCAAAATTCCCTATTATAAAAATATTTTGTTTTCAGCAAAACATATCTTGTATCTATGCATTATCTCAAGCCATATAGCCTCAAAATCCTGGTCTGCAGTCTAAAGATTCTTAGAATTACCAATTGTCTACTGACTTTCCTTAGTGCATTAGAGCATTCAAAGATGGGACTCTCTTAGTCACTGGGAACTCAGACCATGAATAGTTAATTCATGAAGAAACTCACTTTTAAATTATTGTTCCACAAAGGTTACCTCCACTCTCATCTGTAGTACTTAAACTTGCAAACTGTGCACTTGAGTGAGTTACAAAAGAAGGGGCAGCAAAGCCTCATTTAATTCAAAAGGTGTTTATTAAATAATTTCTGTGTGCCAGACAGAAAGCAAGTCTGTATGGAAATACAGACTGTGGAAAATGTAATTTGGTTTGCATCTTGAAGGAGCTCACAGTTCATAAAATCATGAAGAAGGTAAAATGTTAACAGTGTTGTTGTGAAATATATACACTGTAATGCAATTTGTCACAGAAAGAGCCAGGTAAACACTGGGTGTTTTCCCTACCGCCTTGGCAAGCATCCTGACAATTTGATTGAATTTGTGCCTTCTTCCCTCTCAGTTGCCCCTTATCCAATAGAGATTACACATGAACAGTGGAAAACCCCAAAACCTTTACTGAAAAGTTGAAGAGTAAGAGCTTGAGAGAAGTGGGCGGACTGACTAAAGAATTCATTTATGCAGAGACTCATTAAGGTCTGTTGCCTTTAAAGCAAAGATGTGATTCATTCAGATGTTAAACTTTGCTAATCATTACAGGTTAGTATTCAGCATTGAAATGACCCACTCTTCAACTCTATGCTTTGCTCTGAATGAAAGTAGCTGCTTTTTCATTACTTCTGAATAACTCCTGGGAAAATGTTGAAATCAAGTCCCTGTTAGCTAATATTTGTCCTAACTGTTGGAAACAAAATTAGAGTTCACACTTAATGAACATTTAGCTCTTCAGTTAAACAACGTGTTCTCAGATTTAGACCTATATGGAAGCCCTCAGTTGTCTGAGAAATTCATGTATGTTTGTCTATAATAACAATCACCCTCATTTTCGGTGTGTTTACGGATTTTCCTCATCTATCTCTAGTAGATATCTTAAAGAAATAAGACTTGCAGTGTTCCATGGCTCAACATGTTTGGTAATTATTTCCTATACAATGATGATCATGTAGGGAACTGTTTGGCTTTGATTCACACAGGGATTTTTTAACATACTCATCTCATTCGCATTTCTCTTAAGAATTTCGACAAGATGCTAAAGAGGTAAGAGGTACTAAGTTCTCTTCTATCAACACTATATTAACCCTTCTAGTGAAAGAGAATTTAAGTTCAACAGTTAGTGGAATGCAAATTCCATGAGAATTTTAAGAAACACACACATTTAACTATAATTATTTCAAAGAAACTTCACATTTAGCATAAATGAGACTTTTCAGTTATTTGATATAGTAAAAGCAATTGTTTTAGCACTAAAATTGAGACATCAATGACAGAAAAAGTTTTCACCAAGACATACAGATATTGCCGGGCACGGTGGCTCACGCCTGTAATCCCAACACTTTGGGAGGCCGAGGCGGGTGGATCACGAGGTCAAGAGATCGAGACCATCCCGGTCAACATGGTGAAACCCCGTCTCTACTAAAAATACAAAAAATTAGCTGGGCATGGTGGCGCGTGCCTGTAATCCCAGCTACTCGGGAGGCTGAGGCAGGAGAATTGCCTGAACCCAGGAGGCGGAGGTTGCGGTGAGCCAAGATCGCGCCATTGCACTCCAGCCTGGGTAACAAGAGCGAAACTCCGTCTCAAAAAAAAAAAAAAAGACATACAGATATTCAATTTATTGCTTTTCCTTCAATGTTAAGACTGAAAGACCTTCAGAGCATGGGTTAAGTAGTTAAGAGTGTATCACACGAAAGTTAGAGACCAGGGGCAAAGAAAAGGAAAGGGAGGAACTTGGCAAATCTGCTGGTGCTTCTAGTGCCCAGGGAGGGCACACGGATTAACGTGGACTCAGGCACTGTGGCATGCGGAAGAGGAGGATGGCAAAGCAGTTCTCAGTTAAAGAGTGCTGGGCCGAATGATTAACCTGGTGACAGTTAACAAGATTTCTTCTGCATCTACGTAGTTCTAGTCTCCAGGCTTCTTAAACTAAAAAGTCCCATTAGAATTGTTAGCAGTTCCTGAAAAAGTTTCTAGGGCTGGGCCTCTTACACAAGGTTTGCTTGGCCAGAGTGGTTTTTTTCTTATTATCATTTGTCTACAGTGATATATGGAAGGATCTGGAGAACTTCTTGAGTTACTTCTTAGTCCCTTCTGTGAAGGGAGATCAGGGAAAACAAGAGGGCTCAATGATGCCCCAAACTCTTAAATTTTCCTTGAGAACTCTGCTTAAGGTGATAGCAGCAAATTCCAAAACGGAAGTGAAAGAAATGTAAAACAATCGCCCACATTTTGATACGATCATCAACAAATGTATGTTATAGACCAAGCCAATTTTCCTCCTCAAACTTGGTTGCTGTCATTGAAGGGCATCCTAATTATGCTCTTTAAAAAATCAGTTTCCTATTTGAAACAGTAGTTGTCCTCTGACAGGGAAATAAATGTAACCTGACAGAAACATGAGTCTGCTTTTTTGTTGACAGTCATACAGAACTTCCCACACTGAAGTGGTGGTCCTCCAACCTTGGTATGGGTAATATTCACTCATGAACTTGAAAAATGCTGATTATTAGGCCCACCTATAGAAATTCTGACTCAGTAGGTTTGGGCAGCACCACAGAAATCTTTCTAGCAGTGAAACCCAGGTTATTATAAAGTAGGTCGTCCACGGATCATGCAGAAACACTGGAGTAGAGAACACATCTTCAGAGAGGAAATGAACAATTAGAGATCTATCAATGTATAGCCTTGAAAGATTTTATATGTGTGTGTATGCATATATATATGTGTGTATGTGTGTATACATATACGTGCACATTTATCTATAAAAAATGTGAGTGCTTTGCTTATAAGTCCTCATAGAGCAACTCCAGTGACCAAGAGACCGGACAGGAAATAATAATCTGTAGGCAAGGTTAAGTAATTCACTCAAGGCAAGTTAACAAATCTGTTTGAACGGCTGTTGGAACCCGAGCCTCTAGCGTCTTGAGTCCTGTACTCTCTGTACATGAGATCTGCGTTTTCACAGTTACTAAACACATGCTGTATTCCACGCTATCAGTTCCTCTGAAGTATCACACTTCTACTACATCTATTATATGCATATGCCTATCACATGCCAAATAGCTCAAATGATAATGGAATTTGGAAATGTTCCTATTGTCCAGGCCGTTTGCTACAGTGGCTTCAACATCTACGACTCGCTCTTCAACCCACTAAAATTTGCATTCTTTCCACCAATCCATTAAACCTGCCATCACCAAGGTCACTCACAATTTCCTCTTTGCAAAATCTGAAAGACGCCATTTGGATCAAGGTTATGGAGCACACATAATTTTCTATCTCAGTTTCTGCAACGGAATTCTTGAGATGATATGAAGATTTTTAGTAAAGAATAAGTCTACAACTTTACGAAGAAATGAGGAAGGTTAAAATCAATATAGCAGAAAGTTTGAAAAATTTCTAAAACATTCACAGCAAATCGATAGATGAGAAAGAATAAGAATGGAGAAAGTGGGGACCACAATACCACACAGAAGAAAACTCCCCAAGGTTTCAGCGATGCTTCGAAGGAAAGAATGAGACACTCACAGCAGTTTTGTCTCTATTGCTACTTTGCACTCTCCCACTAAGCTGAACAGCACTGTTTTCAAATAGGTCAATAACCTTAAAACTGCTCTCTAAAAAGAGGAGGAATTCCTCTTAGGGAAGTCTTCTTTTAAGAATGCTGAGTTCTAATTTATGCTATTATGGAGATAATAACAGTCTACAAGCAGTACTAATGCTTATGAAGTACCTATCATGTGTCGAGCCCTGTTTCAGGCAGTTTCCAAGCACTGATTTATTTCATCTTTATGATAACCCTACAGTGTGGAGTCTGCTACTTTCCCCATTTAAATGAGAAACAGAGATGTCAAGTGACTTGCCCAAGGTCACACAGCTAAAGCATAGTGTAGCTGTGATATATGCTCAGGGAGCTGTGTAGGTCTGTGTTTTTAGCCAGTACGCAACTTAGATCTCTATAGCAATCACAGAAAGCTGGGGGAAAAACAATTGAACCCAGAAGGAAAGTGAATGAAATGCTGTACCGCATAGACCTGTTTATTTTGGAAATTGGGTGAGGTAGTGTTTCGTCAACTCCTGTATTCTGACAACTGGAAAAATCCATAGTCACACTACCTATCCCAATCAGGCTAGTTTTCATTCAAAGGGACAACAGGTATTTAAGAAAAGTAATCAGGGAAAGACAAAAACCAAGATTAACAAACAATATCTGATGATAGAAAAATAAATTATAAAAGAACATAAGAGAACTTTAAAAATATTCTGAATAGTACGCTCAGGAATACAAGAGAACATTTAATCCATAAAAGAAGAGAAGCTTGCAATCAGAGTAGGAGATAGAATTCTTTGAAATGAAATGAATAATTACTGGAATAAAAACATCCAAAGATGGACCAAATTCTAGAAAGGACATAGATGAGAATTAGATTCACAATTTGGAAGATAAGTAAAGAAAGTCTTCTAAAACATAGAACAAAAATGGCAAAAAGCTTGAAAAACTGAGACGTAAAGTATTAGCATGAGAAATTCAACATCGGCACTGGGCAGGGTGGCTCACACCTGTAATCTCAGCATTTGGGAGTTTGAGGCAGGCGGTATCACTCGAGGTCAGAAGTTCAAGATCAGCCTGGCCAAAACGGTGAAACCCCTGTCTCTACTGAAAATACAAAATTAGCTGGGCGTGGTGGCGGGCACCTGTAATCCCAGCTACTTGGGAGACTGAGGCAAGAGAATCGCTTGAACCCAGGAGGTGGAGGTTGCAGTGAGCAGAGATCATGCCACCGCTTTCCAGCCCAGACCACAGAGCAAGACTCTGTCTCAGGAAAAAAAAAAAAAAAAAAAAGAATTTCAACATCTGTCTAAAAGAAATTTCCAAAAGAGAGAACCAAGACAAAAAAATAAGGAATAATAAAATTTCTCCAAATTGAAGAACGACACAAGGCTCAGATTGAAAGTATTCATTGATTTCTGAGCAGTGAAATACATTCTGATGATGAGGAAAGAAACGATAAATATGAGGTACATAGAATAAATCCACAAACTACTGTGTAAGATATTATAAAATAATATTGAAATACATAATAGAGGCCCTACATACATAGGAAATTCCACTATTTGAAGTTATTAGGTCCCCTAAAATTGATCTGTAGTTCACTGCAATTCCAGTAAAAACCTTAGTAGGAAATGTGCACAACTTCAAAAGATGAGATGATAAAATTCATATGGAACAATAAAGAGCCAAGAATAATTAAGAGAGTTATGAAAAAGAATAAGTTACTATAATATATTCAATCTCGTTATACAATCAGAGTAATTAACACCATGTGGTATTGGCACGGAAGTGGAAGAACAGTGGAAAAGAATAGCGAACTGGGAAATTTGGAAATTTAGTACACAACAGAAGTGGAGTGAAATCAGTGGCAAAATGATGAGCTAGTCAATAAGTTGCTAGGACAAATGATTTTCCGTGTTAATAATGATTCTTGCCTCAACAAAACAGAAAATTAATTTCAGATGGATTAAAACCCTAACTGTGCAAAGTGGACTTTAAAGCTCTTGGAAGACGACACACTGGAAGATCATGACAGTGAACTTGACCTGACGACGATGAGCTTTGACCAAGCAATTTCATTTCTAGGTAAAAAAAAAATGGAGGAATTTCCACCCTATAAACACAAGAAGATAGGTACAAAAAAGGCTCATTTTGCAATTTCTTTTGACAGTAAAAAACTAGAAAAAAAGCTAAAACAAATAAATTGAAGTATATACATACTTACAGTAGAAAAACTGAAATATATAAAATTATATAATGTACATATAAATGTTTTCAAAAGTAACATGGAAAAAGTGCAGACTGACACATATTTTAAAAGTGTATATTCCATATATATGAAATTTCAAAACATGCGTCATTCCATAAAAACATGCGTTATTTATGGAAACACATGCATATGGTAAAAATACAAATTCGTGCATAACAAAGAAACAGACCAACTTTAGAGAAATGGCTCCTTCTGAAAGAATGAGACGTAAATAGGACCAAGAAGGCTATCCAGGCCTTACAATTAAATCTGAAATGCTTTATTGTATCTGTAACATTTTATTGTATCTGTAGCATAGTGGATGTTAGTTATATTATCTGTGATTTTCTGTATGTTTTTAACACTTCATGAGAAATTTAGCTTGACAAAAGACACTGCACTTATTAAAGTGAGTAATGTGTTTTCTCATAGCAAATAAGTCAACTTCTCTAGCACCTGAGAATGTCTCAGCAGGAAATGTCTAATGGTAATTGCTCACACAAATGCTTTAATATGCCCTGAACAAGAATATAACCTCCTATAATGATACTAAGTGCACACTTTATATTGCAAGGGCCTCCTGGGAGTAACAAAGGAAATTCAAGTGGAAAACCCCATCCAACTGGCAGCTCCTGGTCCCCTGAGGCAATCTGCTACTCTGAGCAGTAATGGAGGAACAATTCTCACACTCAGGAAGGATTTAGACCATCTTTGGTCCTGTATTTGGATTCATTACTGGGACTGCCTACTGGAAAGCCTACTCCAGGGACCAGAGATAATCTAAAAAAGTGGGAGTGGGAGAAGGCAGTGCTCTTCTTCAAAGCTTTCTCTTTGAAGAAGATACATTTCTCTTCTAACACTAGTATGATTGAGGGAGTCTTTATTATCTACAGACACAGAAAATAGTGAGAACACACACAACTAAGGTCCTGTATAATGGGGGCCACCACAGGTGAGGTCCTAAGACCTAGAAAAGCCCAGGACAGCCCAGGACTGAAATTTTACGTCTAGTTACAGTGGTTGAGTTCTGTGCAGTGATGGAAAAGAATCCCAAGGACCTCATAGTTAGTCATTTTCACAGCTGACTTTCCCACAGAACAGCTCTGCTCTTGCCAAACAATGAATGATCACACTGTGGGTCCCAGGGAATGCTGAGCCTGGAACTCAGAGATACACTTCTAAGCGAGGACATTGGCTGCTGCCCTTTTATGTCAGTTTTGGATTAAAATAGGATTTTGTTCTCTTAATATGTAAACTAAAATCCTTAACTTATATAAAGCACTTTCAGATACATGATTCATTACATGCTTACAACCTCCTAGTTTTGCCTATTTTGGATTGTTGGGGAAAGTTGCAAAAGCTGACAAGAGGCAAGAATAGGGGAGTTCTTAGTCCATTTTTGCTTATATAACAGAATATCTGAGACTGGGTAAGTTATAAGGAAGAGAAATTCATTTTCTCATAGTTCTGGAGACTGGGAAGTCCAAGATCAAAGCCCTAGTGTCTGGCATGGTTCTTCTTCCTGTGCCATCATAGGGTGGAAGAAGGAAGAACAAGAGAGGATGGATGCTGTGTCCTCACGTGGCAGAAGAGCAGAAAAGAGAGAAGTCATTGCTGTGAGCCCTTTTAATAGCAGCGTTAATTCATTAATGAAGGCTCTGTCCTCATGACCTAGACACCTCCCAAAAGGTTCCACCTCTCAACACTGTTGCATTGGGGATTAAGTTTCCAACATATGAATTTTTGGGGGACACATTTAGTCCATAGCAGAGGCTCTAGGATAAGGGGCAGAAACAGAATTTTTAGGGACTGTAATGCTTCACAAGCATATTCCTCGGCGTCAGGTAAAGATCTCAGGCACTAGCATTCTTTCTTCACAGTCATTCCAGAAAATGGCCTGTCTTGTTTCTTCGTTCACAATTAAGTGTTGCTTCAAAACTTAACTCAGGAACTAATTATTCATCTAGTACAGAAAAAACAGTCTCACAACTTTTTTCCAGCTCTCTAATTTTAAAAAAAAGGACAAAACCAGCCCATTGAGGTTTTCTAATTGTTTCACATTGAAAGATTGAGAAAAAGCTTCTCTCTTAATTCCTATTCTCAATTCAGTCTTATAGGGTAGTATCTTCCAGGATAGCAGAAGTCCTAGGCTGGCTGTCTCAGCATCATCTATGATGCTGATAAGTAAATAAACATGAATGTGTCCTATTACTAGGAATTCTTATTTAATAGGTATGAGGTGGGGCCCTGCATTTTTCCAAAAATTTCATATGTAATTCTTAGGAATACCTAATTTGAAGAATCATGACAAAAAAAAAGACATGACCACAGTGAATGCTTTAAATAGAGGTTTAGTATGTACATAGGACTGAAGAGTCATCTATATTTCAAAGAAGTTCTCATAAAATTTTGGCAAGGGCTTTCAAACAGAAGAACTTGAAAATAACGTAGCCTTCACATATTTTTATTTTGACATTCAATATTACATGGTATAATAAGTAATGCACTGGAACTGGCTTGTAGAGATTGTGAGAGTCAGTTTAATTTTGGGAGATTTTGCCATTTGGTTGTTAAACTATTGGTAGCTTGAAACCAGCTAGAGTGAAAGTATTCACATTTTGGAAATCAGGAAATGCTACAGAAAGGGCATTAACTCCCTGGGGAGCTTGTTGCTGTCAATTTACCACCCATCCCATTGGCTATAGAGGATGTAAGGATCAGTGTATTATAAACATGAACATTTTACTCAGTACTAATCTGTCACTCTTTTAAATGTATTCAATTGAAACTAATACCAAAAATATTTGATACCCACAGACCATTATCCGCTTGAAAAATGCAGAACAATCTCTTCCTTCGTAGACCCAAAATTTACATTATCCCATTTTCTTTCTGAGTTCATATTTCCTTTTGACAATCCATCATCAGATTTTATTCTGATATAACATTTTAAGCTTGAAAGTCTGTTTTTGTACGTCTAATTACATTTCTCTGTAACAGAATAGGAATAAAAATTGAAATTAGAGAGTTTCAAATTCTTCTTTTTTCTTTTTGGTTTTCACATTTTTATTGGGAGAAGTGGGAGGGGCCTCGTCGGTCAGTGGAGGGGCTCACAGGTTCTTCAGCCACTCCAGGCTGGGGCCCTGGGGATCCTGGGGGTGGGGCTGGGCATATAAGGCACTGGGTAGTTGTAGGGCGTGGCCTCATTGATCACGATGGAGTACTTGAAGTAGGGACTGATTGGGGGCAAAATTACAGCAAGGCTTCCGATGACGAAGGACATGACCAACGCTGGCTCCTTGGCCCAGGACCAAGGAGGCACCGAGTCACAGTCATCTTGGTCTTGGCGGCTGAGTCAGAGGCCAAGAGTTTTATAATTTTCTAAGATCATAATGGTCTAAGTTTAAAAAGTTTTTTCTGGATTGAGTTATTAATACTGTTATTAGACAATTGATCCAAACAGTATAAATATATTAGTAAGGTACAAATGATTATTAATTATAAAAAGCATATTTTGGAAATTCGTCTTTTAATGCAATGAATGGTCTATTAAAATTAGTTATCTATTCAAGGATAAATATTATCTATTGCTAGCAAGAGACAAGCACTACTGAAAAAAAAGTTGTTAATAAATAGAAATGAAAATAACTTAGTTATATGAATGTTCCTTAAATCTCCAAAGTCCTTCTTAGTTACAGGCCAAAAATCACATGGTGATTTGGATCTCAGAAATGGTCGTTGATATATTAAATATGTGGAAGCTGCATGTTGCAGATGAAAAACAGGATCTGGAGTCAAACACTCCAATTTTAGTCACTCAGTATCCTGCCTCTATGACCTTGAGCTATTTATGACGTTTCTGATTCTTTCACATTACTTATTCACTAGATAAGTGGATAATATCCCCATCACATAGGACTATTATGAGGATGAAATGAAGCAATAAGAAGAAAATGTCCTTGGCTCATTTCACATAACATAATGTCCTCCACGTTCATCTATGCTGTCACAAATAGCAGGATTTCATTCATTTTTATGTCTGAATAATATTTCACTGTGTGTAGGTGCCACATTTTCTGTTGAGTCCATATCTTGGCTATTGTGAATAGTGCTGCAATAAACATGGGAGCGTAGATATCTCTTTTAATAAATTGATTTCAATTCCCTCGGAAATATAACCAATAGTGAGGTTGCTGAAACATTTGGTTGTTCTATTTTTAGTTTTTTGAGGAAGCTCCATATTGTTTTTCACACAGACTAATACTGCCTGATCTCATGCATATGTGGAATCTTGAAAAAACTGATTGAATGGAAGGAGAGAGTTGAATGGTAGTTACCAGGGGCTGAAATGCTTAGGGAGGATGGGAGACGCAGGTCAAAGGATACATAATTACAGTTAGATAGGAGGAATAAATTTCGAGAGAAATTTATTTACAGCAAGGTAAAATTTATACCTTACAGCAAGGTGACTATAGTTAATGATAATATAGTGTATTCTTGAAAAATTTAGAGTGGATGTTATATATTCTTACCACAAAAATGAAAACTGTGTGAGGTAATTCATTTGCTAGTTAGCTACATTTAACCACTCCACAGTGTATATATACTTTAGAACATCATGTTGTGTGTGATGAAAAGATACAATATCATTTGTCCCTTTAAAATAAACTTAAAATTTAATAAGAATTAAGTGCAATGAGAATGTGAGTGTTTGATACATGGTACCTTTCATTTTTTAAAATGTAATTATTTTAGGAACTTTTTCATTTCATAATGTGAGATACACAAGTAGGCTATTCTTATAAAAGATCTTACGGAAATATAAGATCTAGGTGGTTAAAAAAAAAAGGAGGATTTTTGGAGTCTTCCAGGAGACCCAGGAATTCCTTGGTAGGCCTAGGTATTTAGAATACAGGCTGCTTTTTTTAAAAAAGGATTTTATATTCTTTTTGTGGAACTAAAGCCACAATGGTGAATTTTGGTGGAAATGAACACATCAGGACACTTACAGCTTACACTCTCATGTAGTGGGATGTCTCTGCCAAATTCCTATAGTATTTTATGAGAAATATTGATATAAATCTTTTTTCGGGTCAATGAGAACAGTTGGCCTCCTAAAACTTTTGGTCCTTAGGCAATGAAGAGTGAATCTGTTGTCAATTTAGGGTTACATAGTCAAGATTATAAACAGGAGTATATTATAAAATGCTTATTCTGCAGAGTGCAGAGTGGCTTTGGTATAAACTTTTAAGAAAACTTACAAGAGCTTTCGGATCACTGCTCATTCCCTCCAAGTGACACAATGACTAAACGTTTGCGAACTTAGTAACTTGAATCACACAAGAGTAAGGAGAAATACGAAGTCTAAGTAAATTTTATTTTATTTTTCCCTGAAACCAGTGAAAAAAATATTCACTAAACGGTATCTCTGAAAGTTTGGGCCAGTCAAAATTTTAATTAAAAAGCCAAATGTCTCTGCTGATGAATTTTAAGCCAATAGGAAATTGAAGATCAAACTTCAAACCTCTCAGGAAAACAGTTTTGAAAGGAAATGCTCACAGACCCACCGCTGGGTGCTGCTATTGTAAACAGATGAACCCTTCCATATGTGCCTAAATTCCAGTTACACCCATTGGCCAGAGCCATTATTGGCCAAATCCTGCTGCTAAAGCCACTAGGCACTGATGAGAGAGGTGCCAGGAATAATAAGCTGGAGCTTAGGCAAAACCCAAGAGGAAACACTTGATGTCAGATATGAGTTTGCCATTGTTTTGAGGGAACATGGATGGAGGAAGGAATAAATGCCTGTGTGTTTAAGACTCAATGTATATATACTATCAGACTGAATCTTATTTTCCTTGGCTGCTCAAATCTGACCCAAGATGATCCTTTTCTGATATTTACTTTAATGGTGACATTCATTTCCAGGCTGCTATCCAGAGTCATTCTAGTATTAAGAATGTTTTTTAAAATAATAAATATATGAAATAATAAAACATCAAGCAGATGTTTATAAACATTAGCCAATCTCATTCCGTGTAATCGTGACACTATATCCACTCAGGGGGAGTTCATTTTTCTAGAGGGGATAAATAATCTCCTAGGCCTCCCATGATTATACTGAGTCTTTACCAGCACTAATATGTGGCAAGGAAGCAGCAAGTGTGAAAATCTCACAAAACACACGCACACTCTCTCTCTTTTTTTTTTTTTTTTGAGACGGAGTCTCGCTCTTGTTATCCGGGCTGGAGTGCAATGGCGCGATCTCGGCTCACCGCAACCTCCGCCTCCTGGGTTCAGGCAATTCTCCTGCCTCAGCCTCCTGAGTAGCTGGGATTACAGGTACGCGCCACCGTGCCCAGCTAATTTTTTTGTATTAGTAGAGACGGGGTTTCACAATGTTGACCAGGATGGTCTCGATCTCTCGACCTCGTGATCCACCCGCCTCGGCCTCCCAAAGTGCTGGGATTACAGGCTTGAGCCACCGCGCCCGGCCCACTCTCTCTCCTTATATGCTCCCATGGCTATTTCTAGCAAGATGCCCCACAAAAACCATGACTGAATACCAGATGGGCAAACCCAGTAGTTCCTTTAAACAACCAAAAGCCACATAGACTTTGAAAACCCGATCAATGTTAAGCTGACCCAGAATCATGTAGTGTCTGGACTTGGCTTTCCTATTTAGCAAGCCACAGGCAATTTAACTTGCCACTTAGAAGAGGTCAGCAAAGCCACTTCCATCTGATTGTATAATAATATTTATATCCCCATAGTACCACTGAGAATCAGAGAGTTTTAGAGACAAAAGGAACCTGAGAAATGATCATATCCAACAGATAAAATTCAATAACATCCAAAAGTTACTTAGTATATATCTATTATGTGCCAGAATTGTATTGTATTATTGTATGTCTACGAAGTACCAGACCTTGAAACTACATTGGCCTACCCTTAGAGAGCTTACAGTATAGAAGGAAGAAAAAATTCATCCAGAACAAAATTAAACTACAATATGACCAAGTTCATCAACAGAGATATAGACAGGGGAGCATGAAGGAGTTAATGATTAATGTTTTAAATTTAGTGACAGTTTCCTAGAAAGCATAAACGTTTGTTCAGTTGGGAAGGAGAAGGTATATGCCATCCAGCAGAAAGGCCGGGGAGAAAGATAGAGGGAAGAATGCCAGAAGGAAAAGGTATTCCAGGAATAGAAACCAGCAAGAACAAAATAAACAAATAAGCACAAAGGTGTTAACCTGTGTGCTCTATTTGTGTAACATGAGTAAAGTCTGCAGTGACTGTGACTGGTGGGTGGCAGAGATATGCTGTTTGACTACTTTACTAAGAAGCCTAATCCGATCCCAAATAGGGAGGAAACTCGCATGAGTTTTAGCAAAGGTGTGGCAGAGTTACATCTAGGCTTTAAGCACCAGCTGAGGGTAGCTTAAAGGGTGATTAAAAGGAGAAGAGTGAGGAAGAGGCTCTGAACACAGTCTGGGCAAGCAAACTATACGAGTACTGATGAGTTCTAAACTGGAGCAGTGAATGAAATCAGCTAACGAGAAACCAGTGGAGTCTCATGTTTCCTTTTCCTTAATCCCAAGATTTTTGTTTTCTGTCTGATTCTACATACTGAGAAAACACTGGGTGAAAAGTTAGCCAAGATTCAAGTACAAGTGCAGCACGGCAGCCTATGTAAGGGCAGAGCTTGCCTCCTTTGACATCCCGACACCATAGTTATCTGCAGGGTTTATGTTAAAGCCTGGCATCAACTGCAACGTGGGGGATTTGTGGGAAAAAATCAGTCATAGAAAACCATAGCAGGACACGATCCTCAGCTGCTTGTGGAAAACTATCCTCAGCAGGACTTTGGTATAGTGAAATATTTTAATAATAATACAAGCCTATGAATTCCTGGTATTAAACAATGTGCCAAGTACCTGGCAGCCAGCAGGGCTGGAGCAGTGGTGGGACTGGAGCCCCAGGGTCGCCGCCACGCTGCTCTTGCACGCCCTGCTTGCACTTGTGGGTCCCGGCAGAAAGGTTCTTCACTGAGGCTTGCTTCATGGATTGCCTCATGGCTTCAGGACATCCAGGCGATCTTACCAGTCTCTGATAGTTTTACTTAGCCTCTGCTCGCCTGCCTGAATTCTGCATACTTCTGACCACATTTAACCAAGACCCCTGCTTTGCTCACATCTGGCTCACTCATCTATAATTTCCTAGCCCACACCCCAAATCTAGAGCTGTTCAGGGATCTGGTACAAATAACTAAAAGGGCCCTGAGATAAAAATATACTTGTATAAAGTAAATTTTTAATGGTATGATTTGAATTATGACCACTTAAAGACAGAAATGTGGTTGGCTTTTACCTTCTTTTTCCTACTCAAACTTAGAAATGATTCCAGTTGTTTCGGAATGTTTTGCCAAATATTCTCTGACTCTATTTCAATGATATCTGCCTAGATTTTTTTTCTGTTTTTCAGCTTAATAAAATGAATAAAGAATATTATCTGAAGCTAATAATAAATATAAAACTATTTAAAAATCTAATAGAATATTAGAATTAGGAAAATGTGGGCTATAAAATATGGCCTGTCTCCCAATTTATGAACACCTTCTGTGAAATCACAGACAATTTCCACTGAGACACTCTCACTGACATCTAAACTATCTAAAAGCAAACAAACGAACAAGCAAGCAAACAAAAAAATGAACAAACAAAAAAAGTATCACCTTTTATTCATTTATCACCTTTGACATGTAGATAACCTCAGCTACAGTTGACCCTTGAACAATGCAGGGTTTAAGGGAACCTACTCCCTGCAATGTTAGCAATACAAGTATAACTTTTAACTCCCTAAAAAACGTAACTCCTAATTGCCTACTGTTAACTGGAAGCCTTGCAGACGACCTAAACAGTCAATTAACACATATTTTGTAGGTTGTATCTATATTATATACTGTATTCTCACAATAAAGGAAGCTAGAAAGAAGAAAATGAAGGCTAGTATCTTTAGCAAACTAATGCGGGAACAGAAACGCAAATACCGCATATTCTCCCTTGTAAGTGGGAGCTAAATGATAAGAACACATGGACACATGGAGGGAACGACAGACACTGGGGCCCGTCAGAGGGTGGAGAATGGGAGGAGGAAGAGGATCAGGAAAAATTACTAATGGGTACTAGGCTTAATACCTGAGTGATGAAATAATCTGTACAGCAAACCCTCATGACACGAGTGCACCTATATAACAAACCTGCACTTGAAAGTTAAATTTTAAAGAAATAAAATCATAAAGGAGAGAACATGTATTAATGAATATATTCCTTAAGTGGAAATAGATCATTGGAAAGATCTTCATCCTCTTCATCTTCACATTGAGTAGAATGAGGAAGAGGAGGAGGAAGTAGAGGGGTTGGCCTTGCAGTCTCAGGAGTGGCAGAGGCAGAAAAAAATCTGCATATAAGTGAAGCTTCACAGTTAAGTCCTTATTCAAAGGTCGGCCGTATATAAAGTTGGAATCCGCTTACCTCTATCTTCCAAACATTGGTCTTATTTTGCCTGTTGAGACCACATAAAGTAAGTCTATTCTCTCATTCATAAGCTAGAGAGAGATGAAGAAAGAAAGTATAATCACGTAGATTTATATTTTCCTGAGCTCTGAATTCCCAGTTCTATCAATCATTACTTGTGTAAGTCTAACAAATCCCTCACCCTTTTGGTCACCCCTCCTGTGGAAACTCATTATTTTGTCAAGGTTCTTTTCGTATTTCCAGAATATTGTCTGAACATCTGGAGATGATACTTCTGTTAATGCTATGTAAGATTCCATGTTTTTTCAACATCTGTGTCACTGTTGACTTATTTTACTCTTAGAGCCAAATGAAATCCTTAGGTCAATTATTTACCAAACTATCTGCTTTCAAACCAAATGCTAACTATTTCTTCTAGTAGCAAATCCATAGGAAAGGAGGTGTTAAGGACTGAGAAAGAATTAGCTCATCTAGGCAAGACTCAGAAAATTTGGAGAAATACATTTTCATTTGAAATTCTCTGTTTTTAAGGCAATTTATGCTTTTTTTATTTGAAAACATCATAAAGCTAAGAGATATGGGATTCTCTGGGGTAATTTGAATTCTGTCTGACATTACAGTATGTATGATAAATCGAGTGCTAATAGTGCTAGAAATCTTTAGTTTCTGAATCATCCATATCAATAATTTTGTTTAAAAGTTACACAAATTTTTACTGAGAGAACCAAAACCCATGTGAAGCACTTTGATATCTTCCATTTACCAATTCGATGCTTATTTTGTTTGGTTCAATGCTGCTATACCAGGACCAGGGCCAAGAACGGACATGTTGTTGAATAAATCTAAGAGAGTACTTTCTGTCTCCTGTGTATTAAAATTCCATTAGCAATTTATAATTTCTTTTTCTTTTTTTTTTTTTCTTTTTTGAGACAGAGTCTCGCTTTGTTGCCCACAATGGAGTGCAGTGGCTCAATCTCGGCTCACAGCAACCTCTGCCTCCTGGGTTCAAGCAATTCTCCTGCCTAAGTATCCTGAGTAGCTAGGATTACAGGTGCACACCATCACACTCAGCTAATTTTTGTATTTTAATAGATAAGAGATTTCACAATGTTGGTCAAGCTAGTCTCGAACTCCTGACCTCATGATCTGCCCGTCTTGGCCTCCCAACGTGTTGGGATTACAGGCGTGAACCACTGTGCCCAGCCTCAATCTCTAATTTCTATTCACTTCACTCCATGTTTGGAGTCTGCTCACTGTGGGACAATTATACATTTTACCTTTGTTCTGTTTTTTAAATGCAAACACTTCGCTAATATGCATGATAAAAGAAACTTCTTTCTATAATTGGGCCAAAATATTATCTTTTCACAAAGGAGATTGCATATTACACCTATAAACCTAAAAGTATTAGCTCTAAAAGACAGTGCTGTGGTGTTGAAAAATGTCAGTTTCCCAATTTCAGTTTCTAAAATTGTATTGAGTCATTATACGTGAAAGATCTGTAGCTACTAACTACTGTGATCTCCATCACAGCAAAGTATCCCATGGTGAAGGACGGATACATATATTTACATATCCAATTCCCATAACATAAGCTTTTAAAAGATCCATTAATTTAAGTGTTTAGAAAATATTAAGATTTACTATTTGGCTTCATAATCTTAGGCACTTTGTTAAAACATTTGGCCTGTTTTTGAAACAAAATTTCTTTGAAAAATCCACTTGCTTTCTCCAGGAAAATTAAAAAAAAAAAAAAAAAAGTCTCCTCCCAATATTTCTTTCCTTTTATTGAAAAAAAGTCTTTCCTTTGAGAACTTGGGATCTCTGATGCTCTCATGCCCCTAGTAAGTTCCCTATCCAATTACCTATCATCACCCAGCTGTGATTCACACCCTGCTCTTAGATTTAGTGGCTAAAAAAAAATTTACGTCCAGAACAGTTCACATGAAACAGGTCAAAGAGACATAGTGTGGATAATTCTCAGCACACAGATGTTCAACAGAGACCGTGCAGAGACCAGCATGGAAATACGACTGCATGTGTAATCCTAGTGTGCTGTGGCCACTAACAAAGCGAAGCAGTGCAGCGATGTGTGTTCACCTGTCCGCTGTGGCCTGCGACATTTCAGTTCACCATGTCGTTGTTTTTCTAACTACACCACAGCTTCCCCAAATCATAACTGCTGCAGATTGTTTTTTAGACACTGAAGAAATTCACTGAAGTTTGAATAATAAGGAGAATATAATGATGTTTCCTCTAATAAGTCCTAGTGGTCACTGATAGCTTACTGTAACACTTTGTAAAAATAGGAATTAAAAGACAACGGCCCTTGCAACAAAAGTGATTTGCTTTAGAAGCCAAAGACTCATCACAGTGCTGTGAGTTTTAGAGGCAAAAATGGCAAAAGGAGGAAGCAGAACAAAGTAAAGGAAATATTCAAAGTGGTCACAGCGGAAGGCTGTGTCAAGTGAGTATGAAGTCAGAGTTCACCAAAGCCGCTTGCAGATAGAAATCAAAGGTAACCTTTCCAGGCTGAGGCCATGCATTTTATCTGAGTTCTGGCCACACAGTGGAGACTCTGGGAGACCTCCAACTGATGGTCACCATCAGAATGTTCACCTCCACAGGAAGACAGACGTTTCATGTTCATTGAGCAACATTTATTGTTTAAGCTCCTATGCTAGGCGCTCTGAGGGATGCCAAAATCAGCCAGACTTCTGTTCTGAATTTTACCCTCAAAGTGTCTAGAAAAGGATACTCCAGGTACACAAATAACAGTAATACAGGGTAGAATTTGACAAGAACCATGAGAGTGGCATAAACTTCCATGGGAATGAGAAAAGGGAAGAGAGCCCTGCAGGAGGCCCAGGGAAGGAAATTCTGGAAGGGTTCGCAGTGTCTTCATGAAGGAGATGGCACTTTCTAAATTCGGTAATTCATAATTGACCTATATGTGAATTTTTCACTTTCCTTTCCAGGTCTTTCTGGAGGTTTCCTCATGGAAAGATGGATGAAAACAGAACGTGGCCTCCATACAGTGCAATGTTAGGTAATAGATCAACGCTACTTGATAGGGGTCGAGTTACGCTTACGCAGGGAAGCACATGAATCCTTGCTAATCATTTACCTGTGCTGTCCAATATGGCAGCCACTAGCAGCATAGAGCTACTTGTATTAAACATAATTAAAATGAAAAGAAGTTCAAAGTTCAGTGTTTCAGTCGCACTAGCTAAATTTCAAGTACTCAATAATCATATACGGCCAATGGCTACCGTATTGGACAGAGCAGGTATAGAATATTTTATTTTTTATCTTTATTTTTATTTTTTTGAGACAGAATCTCACTCTGTAGCCAGGCTGTAGTGCAGTGGAGGGATCTTGGCTCACTGCAATCTCTGCCTTCTGGGTTTAAGTGACTCCCCTGCCTCAGCCTCCCGAGTAGCTGGGACTACAGGCATGCACCACCATGCCTGGCTAATTTTTTAACATTTTAGTAGAGACGAGGTTTCACCATGTTGTCCAGGGTGGTCTCAATCTCCTGACCTCGTGATCTAGTCACCTTGGCTTCCCAAAATGCTGGGATTACAGGCATGAGCCATCGTGCCCAGCCAGAACATTTATGCCATTGCAGAAAGTTCTAGAGGCCAGCACCAAAGGAATTAATATGACTGTACTTTACCACTGTGGTTTCCAGATACTTCCACATAATTGTGAACTGCCATGAATTATATTAAAATTAGATATAAATGCCACTCATAAGATGATGGAGGACTAGAAAAATCTATAATATGACACTGATCACATACATTTATTTTAAATGGTTAAAAATGAAATCATTTGAATTTAAAAATGCCTCAGGATATTTACCTTTGAAAATATTTGGAGAGAGGAAAATCAATTAAACGCAGCAGTAGTCAAGAAGGAGGAGTCACAAGAAGAGATCAGAAACGCTGAAGGAGGCCGGCACAGTGGTTCACGCCTGTAATCCTAGCACTTTGGGAGGCCGAGGCAGGTGAATCACCTGAGGTCAGGAGTTCCAGAGTAGCTTGGCTAACATGGTGAAACTCTGTCACTACTAAAAATACAAAAAATTAGCTGAGCAAGGTGGCGGGCACCTGCAATCCTGGCTACTCGGGAGGCTGAGGCTGGAGAATGGCTTGAACCTGGGGGCTGGAGATTGCAGTGAGCCAGGATCACTCTACTGTACTCCAGCCTGGGTGACAGAGCAAGACTCCATCTCAAAAGAAAACAAAATAAGAAAGAAGTGCTGATGGGAAAAGCAAAATGAGTAAGATGGGTAATCTGAGTTAGAAATTAGAAGAAAAGGGGCAATGAAAAAACACACTTTAGTCAAGTGTCAGGAGTGATTTTTTTTCTAAGTGAAAATGATAGAAAAGGAGAAATACTTGGGTATATTGAAGACATCTTTTGTGAAGCCATTATCCACATAATCTAATTCTCTGAATTTACCTAAATCATCTACAAGAGTCCACTTCCCTTACCTAATTTCTCTTATATGATGAAGTGCTTGTTATAATTTGTCTGCTTATTTTTTTAATTAAACAACATTTATATGTAATTTTAATGCCTTATTAAAATTAGTCTTTCAACCTCAACATTATAAATCAAGTTAGAAAGCCCCAGGAGATTAAAACATTATGTCACAGATCAGTGGAAATTTTCTTAATGATTCATAGCAAAATACAACTGCCTGAAACTGAGCAAAAGTTTCCTACTGAGAATTCAAAGAAGACATAATAGTTTGCCTCATTTGTATCTCTCTCATAATTAAAATAAACTTTGAAAGAACAATCTAAGATTTATATGTGTTAGGTAAACAATATTTATATTTTGTATTTTGACATTTGTGGCACTGACGAATGTATACTTAAGTATCTTCAGGAAACCAGCAAAATACCTTTCTAAAGAAATGAGCTAACTTTCCTTCTTTTGTGAAACTGAAATTAAAGAAGAAATGTGTGCATTTAGAAAATGTAACTCAGCACACAAAAAACTCCAATGATATACGTAATGCTTTTTAATTAATCAAAGTGAGCCTTTTATGAAGAAGGTCACAAATTTCTAAGCTGTTTGAATGAGAAGCAAAAACATATTTGATATAAGACATCACAAGTAATGAAGAAATTTTATGGCTTTAAATATTATTTAGGGTCATTTGTTACTTAATGTATCTTTTTTTTAACAGGATATTTTTACATGTTAAAGTAGCACCATATGAATAATCAATCAAAAAATAGTGTTTCAAGAGAAATTGGAAGTTGGAGGATTAAAAAAACAAATATTACCACTATTACCTATTTTATATTTGAATAGTGCCGTCAAGTTGCATTTAATCCTTACAACAATAGTATCTGAGATCTGAGAAGCATGATTACATCCTTCCTACAGGTAGAAAAACAGGGCTTAGAGAATCCACATAAACTAGAGGTGTTAAGCTGCTTTCAAATCAAAGCAAAACTTGCCGAGTAGGAAGCCCAGTGGATTGAGAACTAAGAAGTGGAAAATCTGATATTCTGACCCAGTGTTCCAGGTTTTCTGTCCACAATTCTATTGCGGTAGACATTCTTGCCACTCATGGCTATTTCCAGTTTAGCTTTTTCAGGGACATGGAAAGTTTATACTTCCCATTGCTTTCGAAGCTTGGCATGACCATATAACTTGTTTCAACGACTACATCCATTGATCTTACGTCTTGACAAAAGCATTTAATTGACAGTGCAAGACTCTCTAGCCTTCCCTTCTCCAGCACATGTTGATATGCATCTGTCCTGGACACACAGAAAGAACTAAATGTTTGTTTTCCTGAGTCTCTGAGACAATGTAATTGTATATTATGGAGCCTGATCTAACCTATCCTGGCCCAAACATTTTTGCATAGTCATATGCTCCATAAGAACTTTTCAGTCAACGACAGACCATATATATGACAGTGGTCCCGTAAGTTTATAATACTGTATTTTTATTGTTCCTTTTCTATGTGTAGATATGTTTAGATGCACAACTACTTATGATTGTGTTACAATTGCCTACAGTATTCAGTACAGTAACATGCTGAACAGGTTAGCAGCTTAAGCACACTAGGCTATACCAATTAGCCCAGGTATACAGTAGGCTACACCATCTAGGTTTGTATAAGTACACTCTGTGACGTTTGCATAATGAAATTGTCTAACGCAACGCAGTTCTCGAAAAGTATTCCCATCCTTAAGGGATGCATGACTGTATTTTAAACCTAATTGGGCCCTGATTATATCACACACTTAAAATGCAGCCTTTTCTTTTAATTACTATAATATGAAAAATGGTTGATAGGCGCTTTGGTTCACTCAAAACAAATTCTCTAAAATTCCTCTCTAATTGCATTCTCTGCTACTTTTTATAATGAATCAATTTACCTCCATTTAATTTTAAGAGCCTTCCTCTTAGCATGAAAGCTCAACATAGCCATCTTTTGTCTTTGTGCTGGCAGTCAATGACTTTCCTGCATTTTCATTCTTTCTCTCTTAATATCATCTTTCTTCTCTTCTCTAGAACTTACACTTGGCTATTCTGTATACTAACATTAAAAAATTGCTTTTGTCACTATTCTGTCTAATAGTAGGTATGTTTTAAAGGCAGCACAACTGCAGCTGAGATCATACTGGTGCTTTGTTCATCAGGACTCAAACTCAAACTCATTTAGGCCATGGGAGGGACTTTACTGGATCACTGAGTTCAAGAAAGAGCTAAAGAATGAGAAGCTTTTTCACCATGTCGGCCAGGCTGGTCTCGAACTCTTGACCTCAAGTGATCTGCCTGCCTCGACCTCCCAAAGTGCTGAGATTACAGGCATGAGCCACTGTACCCCAGAGGCAGAGGTTGCAGTGAGCCGAGATCATGCCCCTGCACTCCAATCTGCACAACAGAGTGAGACTCTGTCTCCAAAAAAAAAAAAAAAAAAAAAAAAGTAGTATGGACAGAGAAACAACTGTTCTTCAGAAAACCTGGAATCAGTGAGAAAATCCTGTTTTATCCTCCCTCCAGTTTGATTCTATTTCTTTCTGTATTCTAGCTTCATTCTTGAGACCTATAGACAATTGCTGTCACATGACACTGGCAGCTCACACATTTCATATCTCATAGACCTCTCCGCCTGATAGATACTAATTCTTTTTCAATTACAGTATGAGGAATCCCAAGCGAGGTCTCAAGTTGGCTCAGTTTGGGGCAGTTGTCCGTACTTGAACCAAACAGGACAGAAAGGAGGATATCTTGCTGGCACTAGGGGCAGGGCTTCCTCTAGCCTCCAGGTGGCAGGGCTGGTCCCAGAGATGGAAGGACAGCAACTTGAATAGACCAAACTATAGAGGCCCACTGTAGACCTACCCCCCAATACTGTTATAGTTCAATCTGATTTTAGTTCTTATAATTAAGATGTTGAGTACAATAGCTATAGTATAGTTTAATTAAGTAAGTCAGATTACAGTGGGTTTTATACAGCTATACTTCTGCTGTGACTGAAAAGATGCTTTTAAAAATTATTATTATTTTTAGAGATAGGGTCTCTCTCTCTCTCTCTCTGTTGCCCAGGATGGCGTGCAGTGGCACGATTATAGTTCACTGTAACCTTAGACTCCCAGGCTCAAGTGGTTCTCTCACCTCAGCCTCCCAAGTAGTTAGGACTGCAGGAGTATGCCACGTCACCCAAGTTTTTTTTTTTTTTAAGTTTTTATTTTTGAAGAGGCAGGGCATCACTATGGTGCCCAAGTTGGTCTTGAACTCCTGACCTAAAGCAATTTTTATGCCTTGGCCTTCCAAAGCACTGGGATTACAGGCATGAACCATGCTTGACATTCTACTTTTATTTGAAGGTAAAACGGGCTTTCGATTGCTTTTAAACTAAAAACTAACAGTGAAATCATGATCACAACTTTGCATGAAGATTAAATGAAAAAAAGCATAGATCTGAGACAAAAACAGTGATCCCACCTGCAGTTCAGCTCTATAGTCAGAGTGCTCTTAATCTCACCTCCTCTTCTGATCATCCTTCCTTTTACTTTAACCACTTCTGTGTTTCAGTAGGTTGAAATGACCTCTTGCTGCACGTTGAAAATCACATTTTCAAGACTCTCTTTAATTCATATATGGATAAAAAAGGTATAGAAAAGGGAAATTCACTTGTCTTGCTCTTGCAGAAAAAAATTTAAGCATTCTCATTGAAATGATTTAAGAATAAAAAATGAGAACACAAGAATTTCCTTCTTAGAGTCTTTATGTCATAAATTAGTTCCTAAAACTGTAGAAGTGTCTGGGTGAGCTTCTCTAGGGTACTGAGGATGATTTTGTTTTGGTGGTATGAGTTTCAAAAAGCAAATTTCTACATCTTTATAAATCCTAACCTATTTTCTCTATGCTATCATTTTAAAATATTATGCCTGCCTGCATATCAAAAGGTATCTATATGTGTAAAAGTAGGATGATCTTAGAACTTGTTGCCTAAGCTTGAACACTTTTGAGGCTGAAAGGGGGGCATTATTAAAAATATGGCTGGACAGCAGAATAAATGGAAACAGTTCTGCCCAAATCAGATCTGTTGACAATAAAAAAAAAGGACTCAAGTGAGCAACAAAGAAATAGATGCCCTAGTTAGAAACAACAATTGATTAAATTGGCTTCCCATTATGCTCCATTTTCTACTCATATCGTAAAAGAAAAAAAAAATCCTTTGCTTTGCTTTTTTGAAAAATGGGGAATGGTATAATTGACTTATTTTCCATGAAACATTCATGTGTAACTGGCAAATTTTTAAAAAGAAATTCTGATTATGTATACAGTCTTACATCACAGAGATGCCATTTAGAATCTATAGTTTCCTAGCCCAGCTAGAGTCAGTAAGTCAGGCCATAACACACTGTTACCATTTGGTTTTGGCCAAAAGAAAACGACGCCTTGAAACTCCACAACTGTGGTGGACCACAGCCTCACCCCTCTCCCATGGCTCTGGAGATTTCCAATGGGCCGAGGCCTCTGTCCAACAGCAGAGATGAGGCCATAAATCAGACTTTCCTTGGAATCATGGGGAGAGGACCAGGGCAGTTACTGGCCATGTTTATTCTCCACAAAGGCCATTCTATCCCAACTTGTTCAGAGCAGTTACTTTCAGATTCAAACTGAAAGGAATGCGTCGACTGAATACGGCACACACTTAAAGTGTAAAAAGAAAAAAGCAAAAAGCATTTTTGAAGTAATTCTGTTTGCCAGAATTACTTATGCTTTGAGCTTTCCTCTCCACTCATTTGCAATTTCTAGCATTAGGCCATTGTTATTTAGTTCTGATATAAAACAAAATAGATATCAATGCAAGGTATTACTGCAATGCACATTCTGACTGCTGTGTTCTGCCCATGAATTCTTGTATTTCTCTTATTCTCAAAAAACATGAAATCTCTTAGATTTGGTCATCATTGAAATACTTCATAGATACTGGAAAAATCTCTCCTCTTTCTAAGTGTGCTTTTGTTCTGTTTCTCTCATGAGGTTTTCCCACTGTCTATTCATAGAGATGCACATTCCATTTATACAACTATGAAGCACATTTTTTTAACTTCGTGGCCAGATTTCCATAATTCTAAGGCACTCAAATAGAGATGTCAGACAGACATCTCATTCTCTTCCTAAATGGAAGGTAAGGAAAAGCAGTTGACATTCCACGACGCATATTAAAAAAAAAAGTCTCTGGTAACTGCGTGTTAAGATATTAAGGCCAATGGTCCAATTATACACTATTAAACTCTATGAGTGAGTAGGGATTAGTTCCTTTATCTGCAAAGACCACCACGGTGCTGATGATGACACTTAACAGTGAATTCTGTCAACTTGTGAAGACCAATTCTCTAGTACCATAAGTCTTTCAAAGTAGGATTTATTACCTCCAATAATACTTAAATATAGGATAAAATCATTCAATCATTTTTTTCACAGATTCAAATAAATTTGTCAGAAAGTTATAAATCATAGCCCAAGGAGAGCCAGGGAAGCCTATAATATTCTGCACAGTATCCATTTGGGGCATGAATGAATCAATTGTGCTCATAAGAAATTGGACAACTTATATGCCTCACACTATTAAAAATAATTTTAGTGAATGAGTCATGTAATTTTCTTAGTGGCATGCAATAGTCTTTTTAAAGCTTGTGAAATATGTTAAGTGTTAAATAATGAAAGGAACAGACACCCACATGTATATGTGGATATACATGTGTACATGTTTATGTGTGGATACATGCATCAGCTGTACACGTATAGATATAGATAATGAATAGATAGAGGGGGAGAATAGATATAGATGTATAGAATGAATTCATCTCAGACAACAAAGAGAGGTGTTTAGAGTTAAAACAATTATTTACCACAATGGTATAGTGTTTGGTGCACACCAACTGAGTAAATGATCCTTCCTCTCCCAGAGCACAGGTCTCCACAGTGTTAAATTTACTAATTCAGTTTTCTACAGTTGTAAAGACTAAATAGGCTATGTCCAGTTTGTCATTATGAGCTCGTAATTTTATGAAATGTAAAGGACTCACAGACACCCAAGATATGCAGTGGAAGTCACCTCTTGAATAATAACAGGCATTAGGGTTTCATTTTAGTTTTATGGCCTTAGGGCTTTTATGTATTCAGAAAACTATTCAAATGATAATAAAACTGAGAGCAGAGCTGCTTTTGACAGTTTATGTTTCTTCTAAGCATCACGACTGTGACTAATCCCTCCAAATTAATTTAATTTTGTAGAATGAAGCATATCAAAACATTGAACAGTATCCTTCTTGCGAAGATGAGCCAGATGCACATATTCACTCTTCCTGAATGTTGCAAATTCACCTGGGGACACTTAACATTCCATAGTTCAACAATCCTGGCCGTTTTTACTTCTAGGGAACAGTAAACTTTCACTTTCTTATTGGAATATTTCGTACCTGAATAGAGTTTATGTCCCAGCTTTTACTTTTATCTTAATTAATAACTCACTTTTAGACAGAATTAAAGGAGACTTAAGTTGACAATAAGAAAAAGGACTTAAGTGAACAACAAAGAAATAGATGCCAAAAAAGCCCTCTTCTTATTTTTCTGTTTTGAGTATTTATAATGTTTTCATTCTAGTAATACCTTTGCAGAACTTGGCATGTTAGCTTGCCGAGACCAGCTCGGTCCTGGAGACCCCAACCCAGGTGGCGCTGAAGGAATTAAGAAACAGACACAGAGATAGAGAGGAAAAAGGTATGGGACAGCCAGGGGGCCTCAGCATTCCCAGCTGAGAGCCTCGAACACAGTCTGACCCACACATTTACTGACAGCAAGTGATAATTATCATTTAACTAAAAGCATTCTTCACTGGGAAGGAAGCCTTCTTTACCAGTGGCAAGAAACGGGCTCTGGTGCCCTTATCTACTGCAGCTGGAACATGTTAAGGCACGTGTGGCTCATGCTATTGTTTATGGTTCAGAAGCCCCTCAGTGGTCTTCCGCCCGAGGGTGGGTTAGCTCTTTCTTTCCCTGGCTCCAGTAAACCAATAACCTCTAGCGACGTGCATCACTGCCATCACGAGGATGTCACAGTGCTATAGATATTCTGTTTAATGGCCAGTTTCTTTAAGACCTGTTTATGCCAGTCTTAAGGCCTGCTCTCATTTAAAATGGATGATAATTTATATTCCGAAGTATTCCATACCCGCATAGGAATGGGATTGGAAATACTTTCTGACTGCTCTCAACAATGATTGCAATTCTCTGATTCTCAACAATTTACTCTCAGCAGGTAAAATAAATTATGAGTAGCAAAGGAGAGGGTCATAAATTTTCCGTAATGTAATTATTATACTTGGGTTACCTATCTATGGAAAAATACAAGTTCGAATGCACAACATTCCAGATGCTGGATTGATAAAAGCCTGAAATTAGTTTTTAATAAAACTGTTTGTATTCTAGCCTAAGGTATGTCAATGAACCAAATGCGCACGACTGAAATTTGTAGGAAAATATCTGGAAAAGAATAACTCAATTCTTCTAAGTACTTTGCAAACATTTCTCTAAAAGTTTTATAATTTGACTCATTACAGAGGCCCCTCATCTGTCCCCTCAAAGAATTATAGCCAAAACCCCACAACAAAAATTAACTTTTCTTGGTTGCCAATGTTGAAATTGCTTTTCCTGTTCCAACCCTTGTCATCTAAGTGGCTCCTCGAGACCAATGTCTGAATGAATGCAGGGAGGTTTCCTTTGAATGCGAGATTATACTGGCCCAAAATAAAAACTTAATTTTTCCTTAGATCCTTTCCTAGGAATCATATTATTGCTTTGTATAATATGATCAAGCTCTGCTGGTGTCTATTTCCGCAATCACATCATGGTATCCTAACCCCTTACTTCCCTGAGGCTCACAGTTAGCTGCCCAGCAATTTGAGAATAGAGCCCTCTATACTCCACTAGATAACCAGCAACCCTCTGCTGAACACTGTGAAACCCCACCAGTAATAAAATGCATGTTTTGCTAGCTAGTACTCTCCAGCTTTAGAGAACAACGTTTTCTTTTTTCAGTTTCCCATGCCATTAAAAAAACAGGAGAAAAATATTTCTTTTTTTATTTTTTTTTTCCCCTTAGCTCAGAAACCTAAATAGTGTTTCTGGATCTCTTGGATGTGCAGAGGAAATTTGGCCCCACTATTTAAAAATGGTGATCATTGTGTACTTAAGAGTATTTTTTATTATTCAAATTATTTTATTTTTTGGCAAAAAAAAATACGTCAAAAATAACCAGAGGCTTTAAAGAATAGGAACAAACAGCTGTTTAGGGCTGTTTTCTGGTTTTTACCATCCTACAAACATGTAAAAAAAAAAACCCTGTATGGATCTTATAGAAATAAGAGTATATCGAGTAAGCCTTTAAAGAACAATATGCTATGGACTGTTCTGTAAAGAAAAGGGAAAAGGTGTGAATGTTTTTGCATGTGTTTATTAAGAAGGCTAGGCAAATGTATTGGTTCAATTAGGAGTCCCAGATATCCAAAAGCCCAGGAATCAAGGCACATCGGGATGGGTTAACAAGCACAATGGTTGAACATCCCAATTTTGGGGTTTAGCATACCTGTAGTCACGATTTGGGGCACGTAAGGAGCACAAAAAATAAAAGCTGATAGGAGAATTATTCTGAAAGAGAATTATCTTTTATAAGCAAATCAACTTAAGCACTGACTTTGGTTGTACAAAAAAACCCCTCAACACATTGACAGGGTAGGTGAAAATTGAGAAATTAATTAAATTTTACATCCCAATATAAATTTGGGTTTCCAACAGCTGCCCAAGAAGGACGGTATTACGGGCAGGAATAGAGAGGACAGAGAGGTACAGGGGGAGAGAGTCAGGGAGAAGCCAGTCCAGACAGAGCACAAGGGCAGGGGCCTGAAACCTAGGAAAGAAGAACAGTCTGAGAGCAGTACCTGGAAGAAGGAAGGACTGGTGGAATCTTAGGAACCAAATGTTTAGTATTTACTGTAAGATTTTTTTAAAGACTTTTCTTTTTCTTTCTGATGTTGGGCTAGGCTATATAACATAACCATCTGAGAAGATGATAGCTGTTCTTCAGTGTAGCTCCCCCAACCCAGTCAAATGACCTATAAATCATTCCTTATAAACCTATGACTAAAGTATATGAGTGGTATTTGAGGAAATAAAAAAGTGGCTGGATTCCATTGACCTGGAGAAGAAAGGAGTCCCCGGTTGGTAGTGGAAAAACTCAAGAAAAATAGAAACTTGCATGGAAAAAGGAATTTAGAAAAAAAAAAAGCGACTGGAAGAAAGTGCCACATATTTTGTGGGGACACATGGGCACTTCAAGCCATTTTTATTTAAAGATCAAAGGACCATATGTCCTCCACAGGCTGAGACCAGAAGAAGTCCAGGCAGCTGGCAGCGGGCCTACATATAAAGTAATTAGCATGGGGTGCTGAGTAAATCAAAGGAGAGCCACAGAGTGGGTGCATGAAGCCATTTTTCTGGAGCTGCTTTAGTAATGTCCACCTTAAGAGAGCAGTCACATATCACTTAATGACGGTGATACTTTTCTGTAAATGCGTTGTCGGGTGATTTCGTCATAGATACACTACACACTTAGGCAGTATGGGGTAGCCTATTGCTCCTAGGCTACAGACCTATACATTATGGTACTGTTATGAATACTGTGGATAATTGTAACACAATGGTATTTGTGTACCTAAATATATCTAAACATAGAAGAGGTACAGTGAGAATATAGTGAAATCCTATCTCTACTAAAAATACAAAAAAAATTAGCCAGGCATGATGGTGGGCTCCTGTAATCCCAGCTACTTAGGAGGCTGAGGCAGGAGAATCCGTTGAACTCAGAAGGCAGAGGTTGCAGTGACCCAAGATCGCACTGCTGCACTCCAGCTGGGCAACAAGAGTGAGACTTGGTCTCAAAAAATACAGATATGTAGTATAAAAGATGAAAAATGCTACACCCGTATAGGGCACTAACCGTGAACAGAGCTTGCAGGACTGGAAGTTGCTCTGGGTGAGTCAGTGAGTGAGTGGTGAGTGTTATGTGAAGGCCTAGGCCATTGCTGTATGCTACTGTGGACTTGAAAAACACTGTAATCTTAGGCTACATTAAATTTATTTTTAAAAATTATCTTTCCTCATTAATAAATTAACCATAGCTTACCATAACCATTTTACTTTATAAGCTTTTTAATTTCTTAAGACTTTTGATTCTTTTATAATACCATTTAGCTTAAAACACCTTGTATAGCGTACAAAAATAATTTCTTTCTTTACATTCTTATTCTAAGCTTTTTTCCTTCCCTTTTTAAATTTTCTTCTTCTTCTCTTTTTTTTTTTTTTTTACTTTTTAAATGTGCTTTGTTAAAAAGGAAGACACAAACAGACATTAGCCTAGGGCTACACAGGGTGAGGATCATCAATACCGCTGTCTTCCACCTCCACATCTTATCCTACTGGAAGGTCTTTAGGGACAGTCACATGCATGGTGCTATCATCTCCTAAGATAACAATGCCTCCTTCTGAAACACCTCCTGAAGGACCTTCCTGAGGCTGTTTTACAGTTAATTTTTTTATATATAAGTAGAAGGAGTACACTCAAAAAGAACAATGAAAGTATAGTATAGTAAATACATAAACCAGTAACATAGTTGTTTATTATCAAGTATGTACTGTACATAAGTGCATGTGTTTATCTGTTATATGACTGGCAGTATAGTAGGTTTGTTTACACCAGAGTCACCACAAACACATGAGCAGTAAGTTGCACTAAGATACGACAATGGCTTTGCTGTCGCTAGGTGAAAGGAATTTTTCAGCTCCCATTGGGACCACTGTTGTATATGTGCTCTGTTGTTGACCAAAATGTTGTTAACAGGGGCATGACTGTACACAGATACCTCTTTTCTCAGCCCACCTCTGATAAAATAAACCCTAAAAGAGGAGCAGGGTCATCGCTAAGAAAAAAGAAAATGAATGATCATCTAGGACCCACGCACGCACACAAAAACATCTATTTTTGACAAACTTAATCTAGAAGGCAATATCTCTAAAACCCTTCAAGATACTAAACTGATAATAAACCAGACCCATAAGTTAATTAATATAGAAACAATGCTTCAGGCTTATATTTTTAAAAATTTGATATAGCAAAATATGTCATTTATCATAGATTCATACACCCTCTGCCTACAAGAACTTGAAAATGAAAGAAATAATATTGTCCAATGGACAATAAGTGTTGAGTTTAAATCAACATGACTTAAAGTGAAAATAGCGTAAAAATCACATTTAAATGTAATAACATATCTAAAGAAAGATAATAGTAACCATGAAGCAAAAAAAGGAAAAAAAGAGAGATTTTGAAAGGCAAAAGTTGTGAGTACTTACTTCAGCATTATACAAAGGAATGCAGCCTTTCATTAAGGTCTCGACCGGTTGAGTCAATGGGCATGAGGTGTATTTGGGTCCCTTAGTTGGCATCTTGAAACATTCAAATCATGAGCCTCACTCCACCATTAATCATGAAGAAAATTCCTTTTTATGTAGCTTGCCTATAAGGAGCTAAATACTGATCAGACGTGAACAATACATCGTACATTTGACGATTTTACATGCTGCTGTAGGTTAATAAATTGGTTATTCTGGTTTACACATCAGGGTTTGGAGCTTGCAGTTTAAATCTTTTCCTGAGAGGATAAAACACTTTTAAAGAGTTAGGATACCAGGATGCTGAGCCTGGAAAGTTGGAGGTCAAGGTCTGGATCATTACAAATTACCCAGGTAATCCCACCCCACAAGGCATCTATGGAATAGCCAGAGTGACTTTTCGGGTGCTACCCTAACTGTACAAAGGTCTACCTTGAAATCCAACAGAAAAATATCTCACTAATGTTCGTTATTCTCTTAATATATAACAACTCAAACTACTGCTATCAAATACACTTGGCCTAAAATAAAGAACAGGAAAATAAAGAACTAACGATATTGAGTTTCACTTAATAAGTATGTTATCAAAGACAACAGAAACTGAATAGCTAGATTAAGAACTAAAATATACTTTAAAAGAATGAAACGTCTTGCAACTCTTAATTTACCACTTTGGTTTAGTCTGAAAACTAATATATCTAAATCTGTTATTAAGGTAGAATTTGGCAAATTGTATTCTAATGTAGTAACTTCAGGTTCTCGTTTTGTTTTTTTTAAAATACATTATGGCCAAAGCTCTAGGTGGCATCATTGTGATTTTTTTAATTACTTCCCATGTACAGAAAAACTTTGCTATCTGGGAATAACATTATTTTTGGCTTGGACCTTATGTGGAGAATTGTAGTGACACATGCAGCTGTTGAAATGTAAATGAGAAACAGGTTAACCACACAGGGAAACTACACTTTTTATTCCACCTTTCTGCTCCTTTCTTTTAGTTTAATAAGTCATACTTAACTTTTACTTACTGAAAAAACAGAACACTACTAAGTATGGTCTAGAAATTTAACTTCATTTCTTAGATTTCATATTAATTATACCATTTTCACAGAGACAGAATTTGAAAAGATCAAATGATTAAGCTAAAATGTATATTAAATGATAGTCCTTTGAAGGCTATCTAAAACATCTTTTATTTTCCTATCTGAAAAAGAAAAGGTTTCTCCGTGTGTAAAGTGATGTGGTCTGTATTCATAAGTAAAGCCCACATCACAGACTGACTGGTAGAATCAAGCCAACAGTGACATGGCTTTGAGACCAGAACCCACAGAATCTAGCATATCAAAGTAAAAAGCAGCTTACAGAGTTTTCTTTTTTAATTTTGAAAGCATTTATTAATTTACCTATTTAATACATATGCATTGAACATCTTCAAAGTGTTAGGCCTTATTCTGGTGCTGGGATACATACACTCTGTGTTACTGTAGAGTGCATTCTAGTGGGAGAGACAGACCCTCAACAAGATCAATTAAAATGATTTGTCTATTAGATAGTGATAAATGCTAAGGGGGGAAAATAAATAAACAACAAAAAAAAACCCTTAAAGCAGGCAAGAGTTGTTTTGCTGGTGGGTTTTGCAATTTTACATAGTGCAGCCAAGAAAAACTTTGAGTCAAAGCCTGAAGGACATTGGTTAAAAACCTGCAAAGAAGTGGGGAAGAAACCACGCAGATTTGTGGACGATCACTGTCACAGAGACCAAGGCCAGAGGTGCTGAGGAGGAAGCATGTTAAGGGTGACACACAAGTCCATGTGGCTGGAGCAGGGTGGAGAAAGGGAAATTAGGAAGAATTGTGGTGAGAGAGATAACAGGCCAAGGTGGGAAGAAGGTTCTGTAGGGCCTTGTGGGTCATAAAAAGGACTTTGGCTTTTACTTTGAGTGACATGAGAGCCATTGATGAGTTTTGAGCATAGGAGTGCCACGATCTAAATCACCTTTTAAGAGGATTACTCTGGCTGCTGTGTCAGGAAGAAAATGAAGAATCAAGAGAGTCACTGATTGAAAAATGCTGCTATTTGTAAAGCAGCTCATAAAATAGCTGTTAACCAATTGAAAAAAGAATTGTTTTTGAGAACCAAGAGGTTTTAATGATAAAAAGAGATTAACAAACATTTCTCCCTCATACACATGTCATATATGTAGCAATCAAGGATTCTTAATCTGCATTTCAATGATTGTAACCGATTTAAATACCTACTTTCATGCACATATAGTATTACTTTCTCTTTCAGAGTGTGCTGTGATTTTATGGGATAAAATAATATGCTTATTATGCCTTCTTTCCAAGTATGATATTATCACTAATTCTGAGAATGATTTCATAAAGTTTTTCACTAGAATGTAACTTGTATGTGGTTTTAATATAAGAATTAATAGGCCGGGCGCGGTGGCTCAAGCCTGTAATCCCAGCACTTTGGGAGGCCGAGGCAGGCGGATCACAAGGTCTAGAGTTCAAGACCAGATTGGCCAACATAGTGAAACTCCATCTCTACTAAAAAGTACAAAAATTAGCTGGGCCTGGTGGCTCATGTCTGTAATCCCAGCTACTTGGGAGGCTGAGGTAGGAGAATTGCTTGAATCGGGACCAAGAGGCGGAGGTTGCAGTGAGCCGAGATGGCGCCACTGCACTCCAGCCTGGGCCACAGAGTGAGATTCCGTCTCAAAAAAAAAAGAATTAATAATTTGAATCTATCTTTAGTCTTCATTTTGGTGACAATACTCCCATTAATTTTTGCGTTACTTTTTTTCTCATGAAAACAACTGATTTGTCGGATTTTACTGTGTAATTATGAGAACAACATAAAACCTTCTATGGTTTCCTTTCACTATTTGCAAAAGTTGTGTAACACGCAACACACTAAGGACAAGGTTCCAATGGCCCATGGCTCTAACAAAATTTGGTTTTTAAACACTCATCAACCTGTCTCTGAATCAAGCTTTTGCTTTCTGGTTATTCTCATAAAATCATCACACTTACAGTTCCACGGGTCCCTGCAGCAAAAGATTCATATTGCATCATCAAACTGAAATGTTTATTCTTAGTGCTTAAAAAACTATTTCAGACTTAGCATTTTTACCAATATTTTACTATCACTTTAATGTTTTGGTGAACTGTATTTGAGTCCTTGCTTTACTTTGCAAATATGGGATATGTACAGCACTATGGTCACAGCAACAACAAAAATAGGATTACCAATAAGCAAAAAAAAAAAAAAAAAACCACACACACACACTCGCGAATATGTGAATGTAAGTTATTTAGCCAAATTGATGAATAAGAGTTTGTAGCACATATACAATCCTTGAAAACTTAATTATTCCGAATATAAAGACATTTCCGCAAAAAAAAAACATTATTACTGTTATACTTCAAATTTAAGAAACGTGTGTGAGAAAACATTTCAGTCTAAAATGACTACAACACCTATGAACCACCCAGAGATCATCAGGGGCCACCGGTGTTCCATGGACGATGCTTTGAGAAACTGCCCTGGGGGTTACTGCCCTGGGTTATTGACAGAAATTAGGGATGGAGAAGCTCTCAGAACAGTGAGACATCTCATTTCAACAAGAGGATTTGGCTTTCATCTAATGTACATATAGGGTTTCTGAGGAAAACTTTTACTTCAAGAAATGTTTTTTAAAAAAGAAACTAAGTTTGTCTAGAAGCAGAAATATAAAACAATCAAAGGCAACTTATTTGAAGAGAACAATCTCATACCAGCAGCTAGAGTAAGAATCTAAGTTTCCCTAACACAGGATAGTGGTTTTTTCACTGTATCACATTCTCTTCTTTACACAAAAGGAAGGAAATTGGGATCGAAGCCTTGTAAAGCAAAAAAACTATTAAAACTGTGGAAAGAAAGCCTAAAGGAAATGCCTAAAGTAAATAACATGTCCAGTAAAACTTCTGGCATAGGCAAGATAAAGAGAAGAGAAATATACAGAATAATCTTTTTGCTACTTCATGCTCTAAGAAAACAATATTAACGAAATTACTCACGTTATACTGTTTCAGGACTTAAAACCAAAAAAGGATTTACAGATTTTGGCATACGAAATTGAGTGTTCAGTAAACTTAGCGGCTCTACCATCTCTTCCACCCAAATGTTTTGCTATTATTGAAGTTCTTTCTGTGGAAGACAGAATTCACTTGTCAGAGTTCCATTCTCTGATCATAGCATTTCCCAGCCAGAACTACAGTAAAAAACAAGCATCAACTGCTGACCTTTTAAATTCATCACTCTTTGAAACTCCAATCACAGAACAATACTTAGGAAAATGTGGCTCTTTCATCTCTGTGTGGTAGTGGATACATAGTTCTTCCTACAGAAGCTGGCAACCCCGGTTCCTTTTTTCACTTGTGAGAAATGCTTTGAAAAAGCCATGCCCAGCCAAAGTTCTCAGCCTTCTATTTCCTTCTTTACTTAAAATGAGGAAATGATTTGTAGAAAGGGGGAAAAAAAAACAATAATAGGATTCATTTATTGTCTACTTAGCTGGTCTGAATTATCTCCTAATCCACATCTCTGCTGACTCTAGGAACTCCTCAAGTCCATTTTCAGCACTTGACAAAGGCACCTATTTTGCAAAATTTTGTTCTCTTAACCATCCTGGGAGTTGATAAAACATAAATGCAAAACTTGCTTCAACAAATGCTAGATGCCTAGGCTAAAGTTACTAGATATATAAAATAGAGTGCCAAGGAATTGACAAAAATCAACATTGTGTGTGTATGCACACACTTGTATAAGCTCAAAAACACATATTCAAGACTTTGCAGTGCTTCACATGATTTGTTTCCACATCAAATAGTTAATTGAGCTAACAGTGAAGTGCCTTTGCACTCCCCAAGTAACCACAGATTAGTAAAAGCTAACATTTATTGAGCACTCGCCAGGTACAAGTGGTTTTGCTGGGCATTTCATGTGCATTGTCCCATTGACTCCTCACCTCATCCTATGAGGTGGACACATTTTACAAATGTTCAAACTGGGACTTAATAAGTTAAATTAATTTCCTGAGATCACAGAGCCAGAGATGAAAGTACAGAGCCTGTTCAGCTCTAGGTCTAACTAGGTAGCTCATAAACTGGACTACACTCTCTCCACAAAAAGGAAGGATGCTACAAAGATATTACTCATTAAATCTTTATGAGTTTCCCCTTTATAAGGACTGTCATTTGGAAGAGGCCACTGTCAGCTTCAGAACCAAGAATAATTGGGCTTCTCCTGAGAAAATGATTTCCTTTATCCTTATATAGCTTACGAAAAGTATAAACGAAATTCATGATCCCCTTTCAGCATGGAAGAAGCCTTAAGCATTTACCTAGCGGCATCTTCCTGACTTTGTTACTTTGTTCCTATCCTCTTTCTAACTGTGGGCCCAGTTTCTTTATTCGTGTAATTTGTTTTTCATTTAATCTTGTCTTATTTTCTGTATCCATATAAGCCATCTTAATGTTTCTCTGGGGTTAAAAGGAGATAAATGTACAAAAGAATAAGCAAAACTGGGTGATAAGATTTCAGAAATGTGAAAGATATTCCAGAAAAGACATCATCCTATGGTGAAAAATTGTTTCAGATAACTCACATGGTGGATAAATCACAAGTGTCAAAGTGAGGACTTAGTCCAAGAGACTGACCTATAACATTGCTGATGTGATGCTTTTCTCAGATAGCAGGATTTCAGTTTTTCACTAAAGAGCTTCACCATATTAGCAACAAGTTAGAAATACCAACCTTACCCTTTCTTCTGAAGTTGTCTGGAAAACAGAAAAATAAAGATCAGTGGTGGGGATTTGGGTAGCTGATGAAAGAATATGTTGCTGCCACTATTTCTGATTTTTTCTTTCAGTTCGTAAAGCAGATAAATAATGTATGTTTCTTCTTTCTCTTCTAAAACTTTATATTAGAGTGCATTTCTTAGCTAGATATGTAGTTGAATAAATGCATTACCTTTCTCTTAAAAAAACTGCAGAAAACCCCAGAATAAAGACTATAAAAGCTCGATTTTCTTTCCTTTTCCAGCAGTCTCTGGTAAATGAGAACAAAGAAGGATGTCTCCTGTGTGAAAACAACTGATGTACTGCTGTACTCATTAAAAATATATGTAATAATTTGATATTTTAAATATTCAATATAATATGAACTTACTATGATTGTCAATATTCATATTACAACAACATAAGTTACCAGTGATTACAGGCTTGTCTTCAATATATACTATAGAACTGTCATTAAAATCATTAAAGGAGGGTACATCTGTATGAACCGGTACAGAAATAAACTCCATAAAATTTACCAGATTTTTCTCTCTTCACCATATTTATTATATTTCTAAAAATAGGTAAAATTACAAAATTGTAATGTTCCATCTTTTTTACAATCACAATTAATATCTTCTCTGTAATTTTAATTTATAAAAATTGGCATTTTAACATAGAGTTGAACAATATATTATGTCCATCACAACACTGAAGTTCCTCACTGTACATCCCTGTGCATCCCCTATAAAGAACTCATCATACTTGTGTTAAAGAATGTGAAAGTAATTTTTATTTTTAAAAAAATTATAAATTTTTCTACGGTTGGATTATAACATGCCCATGGAAAACTTTATAGTCAAAATGCATTTACAAGAACAATAGAAGTCTTGAGGTGTGATATCAGCCTTCGGTTCAGTATAGTGCTTTCCTTGGGTAGTTTGTATCTGGAGTCTCAACCTTAATTCCCATCAAATTGAATGTTTTAGCTGAGGGTACTTTGAGAAAACGTAAAACAAAGAAGACATGTGTAAGGATTCCCTGACAATTTAATCATCCAAGTTCTCCCAAATCCTTGAAATGAAAGTTAATTGCCATAGACCTTGCCATCATTTCACTTTTTCTACCAAGAGTCATCAATCCCAAAATTCCTATAAAAAAAGAAAACTCAGCCCAGATTAAATTGGTCCACTGGAGTACATATTGAAGAGCCATGTCAAAATTCAGCCTCTTAAAGCACACCTACAAAACCCATCCTGTAGTCATTAATTTTGAAACTCTCCTTTCTTAAAGATTGACTTACTTTCTTTACTGGGGATCTTGGATGAGAAACTTCTCTGGAAATAATTCAAGCCTGGGCAGTGTGGCTGGCACGGGCCTGTGGAAAGACCACTTCAGTGACCACTGAAACAAACACCACCTGTGAGCTAGCACACGGCAGTTGTTTAATTAAGCACAGCATCACACGCAGAGCAATTTCTGATGGGAAATGAAGATTCCACTGGAAACTGCTAGGGGCATTAGACAAGCAAAAAGTAATTATCTGAACCGAAATCCAGCTGACATTTCTGACAATGAATACCAGGGGATCGTTAAGGATCAGATGCTCCATTTTAATCAGTGCCTCTGGCTTCGGTGTCCTCCACTCCCCTTCCTCCCCGCAAGGTGGACAGAACACCTCACACTGTGCTGTGCCTGCCAATTCTTTCTGCTAGCAGAGAGGAGGTTGGGCTTACACTAACAGAGTAATTGAGACACGTATCCAAATACTTTAGGCCAAATGAGTTTTTATTCTTTCCAAATTAAAAAAATCATGTAATATTTATAGAAGCTAGAATTCTTCCTTGCCCATTTTCCTATCCCAGACAGAGCCAGTTTCCCTTGACTTTTTAAAGCAGAGATTTGGAAATAGGGTATCTCTGGTTGGCCCTCTGTGGTGTCCAGTGAAGACACTCATTTAAATTGTGTCTTTTGTAAATTAATCTTTAGGAAAGAACTCTTGGGCCTTTCAGCCGTGGGCTTTGTTGTTGTTGCTGTTGTTGTTTTGAAGACAGAAATTAAGTGAACAGATTAAAACCAGGATATGATCTGAGCTGTGCCAATGTTTGGTCTTGGGATTTTGAGTACCTCAAGTGAGATGAGAGACCACAATGACAAAGAAGAGCTCTTTGCCTTAAGAAAAAAAATAGAAACACTGAAAGTTTTCAAGAATATTAAGAATTAGAGATAATAAAGATGTCTTTACTCAATTATCTTTTAATGGTGAAGGCGCAGTTCTTCTAGTATATATATCACACATGTTCTCCCTTTTAATTTTAAATATTTCAGTTCACATTAGCTAAATTGCCTTCCCTTGAGAGGATTTTTATAATCTGTCTTAGCTGTTAGAAAATTTTTGCAGGTACTTAGCTCAATTTTTCCTCTGTTTAGGTTCATGCTATTAGTCTTAATTACATTCTATTGGATTTCTCTAAATAGTGCTTTATTTTACTCCTTGATTTCCTTACCTCATCTAGGAAACATACTGTTCAGTTACGGAAACATTGTCTCTCTCATCGTTTTATTTGCTTCGAGTCCTCGCCTCACTGCCTCTTTGAAGAGAGTAGTGTTACTCCTGTTTTGTGCCATTATCTGACACAATGATTAACACCAGTGAACTGGTTTGAATGATGATATATATAGTTACCTTAAAGGTAAAGCACTAATGGGGTTGGTAACTTCCTTTAAAAAGAAAATTACAATCGCAGATAATGTATGTGAGGAGCTCACTCTCACCATTATGTAGAAAGGTTATGACTGAACATAGGGATTACCTTTTTCATGCTGTACTTCTCCATCTGCTAATATATTCAGTCTTAATTGTGTAATTATTTATTTAATATCTGCTCTCCTCTTAGGTTGTGGTGAGCCAAGACCGAGCCGTTGCACTCCAGCCTGGGTAACAAGAGCGAAACTCCATCTCAAAAAAAAAAATATCTGCTCTCCTCTTTAGACTGAAGCTTCATGAGAGCAGGACCATGTTTCTCTACTTTTTCTAAGAATCTTTAAAACCCTACACAGTAACCATCACATCCATCATATCATGACTAACAAGTATTTGTTGAGCAAAGAACTCAATGAAGTTGGAGAAACTCACAGAGCCTTGTGTGGCCTGTCATCTTTTTTATCTTCTCTATATTACTCCAGTCCTTTCACCTCCTCCACATTTTAATTTGGTTTATAAGATTTTTTGTCCTCTTACTCATATTTATGGAAATGTAGCTAATTATAAAGAAATTCTATACCTACTTCCCTGAGCTTCTCAAATTAAACACAAAGGAATTTGTTGTTTTGGATTAATATTTGTCAACTATTCAAAATCATGAACTCATCTAAAAACACCCAGATCCTCTTAGCAAAATCAACCTTGTTTAAAATGATTAAGCCACCCATTCACAGACAGAATTCTGGATTTTATTCTTTGCCAACTTACAAAAGACCTTGCACCTACATTTTTTTTAACCATAAATTTTATTGAAGTTTAGCAAATTCACACAAAAGTGCACAAATCTACCTATTTTCACAAAGTGTCTGTGTTATAAGTACCCAGCTCAAGAAACAGAATGTTATCAGAAGCCCAGAACCTACATTATTTTTTTAAACACGGAGTCTTGCTCTGTCACTCAGGCTGGAGTATAATGGTTCAATCTCAGCTCACTGCAACCTCCACCTCCCAGGTTCAAGTGATTCTTGTGCCTCAGCCTCCGGAGTAGCTCTAGGACTAGAGTCCTGCACAACCACGCTCCACTAATTTTTTGTGTTTCTAGTAGAGACAGGGCTTCACCATGTTGACCAGGCTGGTCTCAAACTCCTGAGCTCAAGTGATCCAACTGCCTCAGCCTCTCAAAGTGTAGGGATTACAGGCGTGAGTCATTGCACCCAGTCATACATTTATCCATCTCTAATAGCACCTCTAAGTCCTTTCCAAGACTTTCTACTGTATTCACCCCAACCTGAGAAGTGTGACTCTATTGCCTTGTCTAATTACCAGGTGCCTTCTCTCCTTCCATTGCCAGACTCTGAATAAATGGCCTAACTTTTTAAAATATGTTTTTTATTTCAATAGCTTTTGAGGTACAAGTGGTTTTTGATTACAAGGATAAATTGTTTATTGGTGAAGTCTGAGATTTTAGGGTGCTCATCACCCAAGTGTGTACATTGGACCCAATATGTAGTTTTTCATCCCTCGCTCACCTCCCACTGTCCCTGTCAGAGTCTACAAAGTCCATTATATCACTCTATCTGCCTTCACATACCAGTAGCTTAGCTCCCACTTATAAGTGAGAACACAATGGTATTTGGTTTTCCATTCCTGAGTTACTTCACTTAGAATAATGGCCTCCACTTCCATACAAGTTACTGCAAAGGACATCATTTCATTCATTTTTTATGGCTGAGTAGAATTCCCTGTTGTATATATACCACATTTTCTTTATCCACTCGTTGGTTGATGGGCACTTACGTTGTTCCCACGTCTTTGCAATTGTGCTGCAAGAAACAGATGCATGTAGGTGTCTTTTTGATATAATGACTTCTTTCCTTTGGGTAGATACCCAGTAGTGGGATTGCTGGATTGAATGGTAGATCTACTTTTAGTTCTTTAAGAAATCTCATACTGTTTTCCATAGAGGTTAAACTAATTTGCATTACCACCAGCAGTGTATAAGCGTTGTTTTTTCACCGTATAACTGGCCTAACTTTTAATTGGAAATTTCCCCTGGAATATGCTGCCTCAAGCTTATGCTAGTCATATACACACTGATGCTCAATATTCTGGTTGCCTTCCTACCTTTCTTTCCTTGGTTACTGATACCATGACAAAATTCTCCCAATCACTAAGACTTGAGACTTTAGGATGGTCTTTGGATTAGCCCTCTCCTTCATCCTCTAGGTCCAACTTACCAAGCCCTCCATTCTTTTTCTGAGTAGTTTCTGATCCATTACTTCATCTTCATTCTCACTGATGGCACCCCAGGCCTGACCCTCATCACCTGACTTCCAGATACTGTGTCATGACAGTCCCCTAAGAGAAGCCTCACAGACCTTAGTCCATCTCACTTTTTAAAATGTCTCTTCATCATATACAATGCATCATTTTCTACTTCAATTTCTATTCCTAGCTTGATTTTCCCTTCTCTTTCTCAGCTGCCCCAGGCAGCCCCTTTGAACTCCTTTCCTCCATGCTTGCCCCACTCCAGTCTTTCTGGTAGAATCCTACCTTGGGCTTGTGAACTTCCTAATCCCTCTGCCTGGAATGCATATCCCTTCATCTTCTCTAGCTCATTCCTACAACTTTCAGGTTTCTGCTCACTTAATTAAAAAGACCTCTGTCCTGTCCCACTCTTCGTCACTATCCCCTGACATGGCACCTACTACTTGCCTGTGATGTATTTATTTACTCTCTTGCTAGAATGTAAACTTTATGAAAAATAGATTTTCTTTCTTTTATTTTTCTTTGCCAGAGTATCTCCAGAAACTGTAACAGATAGGCGCTCAATAAATATTTGTTAAATAGATAAATTATGTTTCATTTTTTTATTTTATTTTATTATTATTATTATTATTATTTTGAGACGGAGTTTCGCTCTTGTTACCCAGGCTGGAGTGCAATGGCGCGATCTCGGCTCACCGCAACCTCCGCCTCCTGGGTTCAGGCAATTCTCCTGCCTCAGCCTCCTGAGTATCTGGGATTACAGGCACGCACCACAGTGCCCAGCTAATTTTTTGTATTTTTAGTAGAGACGGGGTTTCACCATGTTGACCAGGATGGTCTCGACCTCTTGACCTCGTGATCCACCCGTCTCGGCCTCCCAAAGTGCTGGGATTACAGGCTTGTATGCAGTGCTACCATAATAAAAGTGAATATCCCGAGAACAGTTCAAGTATCTAGTGAAGTATTAAGAGGTAAATGTTTTTTCAGTCATATTCAGAAAATCTAATGTGTTTACTCGCTTGCTGAGTCTTCGCTAGTCTAATCTTTTCAGCTCTGGCGATTAACTTTTCAGTGCCTCTTAAGTTTTGCCTGTCTATCAACCAAAATCTTCTGTCAATACCTTTGTTCGTGATCACCAGAAAGGATCTCGAGTTTCCAGCAGTGTTTCTTGTTAATTTCTGTATATGCATTTATTACTGCTTGAGCATCCTCAGGAGTTTTAAATCTAGCATGGCATTCTGTATCTCCTTCTAGCAAATCAACATAACGAACTTCTGAGATTGCTGCCAAAGTATCCCAGACTTGTTTCCTGCCAGGTAGAGGCTCTGTGCTAATGATCTTCACAATCACTCCACTCACAAACCGTGGTCCTGACACATTAACTTTCTCCTGGGTGCGACACTCTTCACTGCTGGCTTTACTTTCTTTATTTTTTATTTTGGTTTTTTTTTTTTTTTTTTTTTTTTTTTTTTTTTTTTTTGAGACGGAGTTTTGCTCTTGTTACCCAGGCTGGAGTGCAATGGCGCGATCTCGGCTCACCGCAACCTCCCCCTCCTGGGTTCAGGCAATTCTCCTGCCTCAGCCTCCTGAGTAGCTGGGATTACAGGCACACGCCACTGTGCCCAGCTAATTTTTTGTATTTTTAGTAGAGACGGGGTTTCACCGCGTTGACCAGGATGGTCTCAATCTCTTGACCTCATGATCCACCCGCCTCGGCCTCCCAAAGTGCTGGGATTACAGGCGTGAGCCACCGCGCCTGGCCTATTTTGGTCTTTTGAGGTACTCCACTGTCTGTTTCCAGTTCTGACTCCGATTTTATTTGGGATATTGGTTTTTTTTTTTTTTAAAGAAGTCATGCTAGCTTTTTGTAGCACTAAATACTCTTGTTTCAAATGCATCCATTCGCTCTTTGATAGTACTCTTAATGGTATAACTTCTCCCATTTTATGTCTCTCTTTATGTTTTTTCTTGTGTTTCCTTTTTGTTTTTAAGAGAGAGCTATCTTTTAGATCTCCAGTATCCTTTTCCTCTTCAGTAGAGATTTCTCTATTTTCTTCGGAAACTTCTGAAGCTTCCTTAACCATGTCTTTCTGAATAATTTTCTTTACTTTTGATCGGGGAGCTAGGGATTCTGCATCTTCAGAGCTACTTCTCTTCCTCTTGCCTGTTCTGACTTCAGGTAAGTTGGATACTTCAACTTTTTCCTGTTTTTTCTTTCTCTTTGAAGGCTGCTTTTGGGGTTCAGGAGACTCTAGATCAGAGCCCTCAGATGTGGGTCTGGATCTTTTCATTTTACTGACACTGGTGTTGCTCCTGTCCATGTTTTCCTCTTTGGCTTGGACATTGTCTTCCTTCTTCATTCGGCCTTTCTTCTCCTTTTTCTTTTTCTTCTCTTCCACAACTCTTAAGGCTGGAACGGGCTTATTTTTCACTGTTTTAGGAAATATGCCAGGTTTTCTTGGTGCTTCTTCTGGTGGGTTGTTAAGAAACTCAATTGCTTTTGCTGCTTATTCTTTTGTTTCAAATTCTACAAACGCAAATCCTTTTGGATCTCCAGTAGACTTATAATGTGGTATACTTATATAACCACACTGCCACATTTCCCAAAGACTCTTGCAATCCAACTGTGATTAACACTTTTGGGAAGTAACTCTACGTGCACCGTGTGCCCATCCTCATCCTTTGGTCTTTCCCCTGGAGGTTTCCTCCTCCTGGTTCTGGTGCCTTCCAAATCAAGCTCTACAACAGCTGAACTTCTCGATGCTCTGGCAATTAACTTCCCATCAGCAGTCATTTTTTTCATTTTGTTAAAAGACACAAGTAGCGATATATCAACGTATCCGTCTCTAGATTTTTCTATCTGTTCCCAAAGAAACCTATCCTTGTGAAGATTTGCATCCCCAAACCAGAAGTCCACTTGCTTAGCAATACCTGCAAGTACCTGTTTAACTTGTGACCGTTTCTTTTTTTCAACTTCTTTTTTCTTTTCAGTGCTTTCTTCTTCCATTATCTTTTCTTGATTTCCACTTTCAGTTTCCATTCTCCATTCAACTCCCAAAATACAGGGTCAAGTACTGTGGCCTTCAGTCCTTTCAGTCTCCCGATTCCGACAGTCTTGGTTACTTTCACGTCACGGGACCTCATTTTTGTTATTATGTATCATATATAACATATAATAATAAACTAGACAGGGCATGGTGGCTCATGCCTGTAATCCCAGCACTTTGGGAGGCTGAGGCCGGCGGATCACTTGAGTTCAGGAGTTCAAGACCAGCCTGGCTAATATGCTGAAACCTCATCTCTACAAAACTACAAAAATTAGCCTGGCATAATGCTGGGTGCCTGTAATCCCAGCTACTTGGGAGGCTGAGGCAGGAGAATCCCTTGAACCTGGGAGGTGGAGGTTGCGGTGAGCTGAGATCCCACCATTACACTCCAGTCTGGGTGACAGAGGAGACTCCGTCTCAAAATAATAATAATAATAATGAATTATAATATTCACATGTTCTCCAGTATTCTGGGATTATTATTTTCTTTCTCCCCCTGCAGCATAAATATGAGTAATCAATGAGTATTTTAATAAAATCCAAGAGGTGAAGGAATGTGGGGAGGGAGGAGCTACTTGGCTTCTTTTGTGTTTCTCCATCTTACATTAAGTTGCTGTTCCAGACTTTCTTTCAGCACCGCCTACCTGTCCTATAGGCCATGGCTCTTGGGCATTCTCATTTTCTCAAATACGCTTCCCCATCCAAGATGGACTAGCATCATAGACTTCCTTTGAATGAACAAAGTAAAATTTAATATAGCCCCCAAATTAGCAAATGAATCTTGCTACCATCTTTGTATTTGTGTGTGTGTGTGCTGTTGTTGTGGTTTTAGAGACAGGGTCCTGCTGTCTGCACCATGCTTGAGTGCAGTCAAGAAACCAGGGCACACTATAACCTCAGACTCCAGGATTGAAGCGATCCTCTTGCCTCAGCCTCCAGAGTCGCTAGGACGACCGTGTAGTCCACCACACCTGGTTAATTTTTTATTTTTGTAGAGACTGAGTCCTGCTCTGTTGTCCAAAGTGGTTTCAAACTGCTGGCCTCAAGCCATCCTCTCGCCTTGGCTGCCCAAAATACTGGGATTGCAGGCAGGAGCCACCGCATGCAGATGCTATACGTTGTTAAGGTCTGGCATTTTTTCTTCCTGCTACAGTAAGTAATTAAAAACTATTAAATCATAATAGTGATTAACATGAATTATTTACTAATTTCCCAACATGCATTCAATCGTCACAATTACTCAATAAAGTAGGTATCGTTATTAAAATCTCCATTAATAGACGAGGAAAATTTGACTTAAAAATATAACCAACTAGCTTAATGTCATGAAACAAGTTTGTGAGTCAGGAATCAAGCCCAGGTCTGTCTGACTCCAAAGCTCACCATCCTTTACCACTTCCAGGATAAAGCACATTAAATCTCCTTTGGAACCAGGTGGAAAAGTGAATGAATAAACAGATGAATGATTAATTGCACCCATTTTTTTCATCTTATTAATGGTGTTTAATAGCCTAATTTTGAACTGACTCAAGGAAGGGCTGGTTTTTGTCCAGGGAGAGCATCCTGTGAATAGGGGCCATTAAGCAGACAGCCTGAAGGACCACCTGCCAAAGATTCAGCAGAGGATGTTTCTGAGCTTCGTGGGAGGCAGAACTCCAAGGTCTCTTCAAGATCAAGTGATGCATTCTATGACTCCAAGAGGTTTCTAAAAAATAGACAATTTAGAATATATACAGTCTATATAAATAGAAATAAAATTAATCTAACTTTGTCTTTCTTTTATGCTTTTCCAAAAAAGAAACAATTATTTTAGGATGAATCCAGGAGATAATAATCAGAATATCAGCATTTTGAACTCTATCAGCTTTAATTCATTTTCCCTTTAAGTTTATACTTTTGTAGCACTGACTTTTCTCCAGAGTCAGAGAAAATAACAATGGTAAATAATGAGCTCTTCGTGTTCCTGGAACAAACTACCCAATGCTAGAAAAGCCGGCTTCAGCATGTGCTGAGAAAGCATCCAGATGTTAGCCAGCTGAAACAATATATCCCAGTGCATTTAAATAAAAACTTCATCTTCATTTAAAAATTGGAAGTCAAAATGGGGTTTAGGATTCCCAATAAGGGTCAAAAAACTCCAAGTACTCACATATCTCTGAACCTGCCGATTGCCAGAAGGTGTCCGTACAGGTCCTAGAACACTAAGACTTAAAAAGTAAATACAATGCTTGATATAATAGCTCACCTTTCGGATTACCTCAAGTTGCGCTAACAATAGTAAAGATGCCTAGTATTTATTTGGTTATTACTTGTGAGTCCCACATACAATGGTCATGGGTTGCTTGGAAGAACGAGCTGTGGGAAATGCAAGAGAATGGAGAGGCCACAGAGGAATTGTGAGCTGTGCAGATCGTCGGGAGATCTAGGGACAGGGAGGGGCATTCTCCACCCTTCCCCCTCAACTCTTTAAAAGGGAAAATGAATAAAACTGTCAAGCAAACAGAACAAAATGCAAAGGAACCTTGAAAACTTCAGAAATAAACTTTGGTTTTCAGAGTCACAGAAAAAGAGAGGTTCATTTGCATAGAAATGAAATTGATGAAAAAATGAATTACAAATCGAGACATAAAACGTGGAGCTTTGATTTTTCATTAGCACTCCTGACATCAGTTAAGCCAAGATGGACTAAAGTGTGCTTCCCAAAGTGTGCCCCATCCCCTCAGCATTAGAATAATAGAGGGAGGTGTTTAAAAAAAAAAAAAAAAACAGATTAAGAAAAAAGGAAACCAATTTCTGAGCCTCACATCAGACTTAATGAATAACTATTCCTGGATGTTGGGCTCAAACAATTCACATTTTATCATAATACCCAAGTGATTCTTATCTACACCGTAGTTTGAAATCTCTGGAACGTGAATGGCATTTTGTGGTAACTAATATTTTAGAGAAATGTAAGTGCGAGGAATTTTGAGTACAAGAATAAAGGAAGAACCAGCTTAACTTTTAGAAACAAAAGGCAAATTTAGCAAACAAACAAACAAAAACGTTGAAAAATAAAGAAGGACGCTAGAGCGAAGTTTCTCTTTTCTAATTTCCCTTTCCTCATTCTATCTTAGAACAAAAAGGAGAGGCAGGAAGTAAAAGCGGTTGCCTCGTTTGTTAACAGAACATTATTTCAGTTTACCAAGATTGTTCCACAGCCAAGGTGACTTTGCTTATCTCGTCTTTTTCATGTTGGGACAGCTTTAAAAGTGACGACAACCCTGAGCTACTCTTAGGCAAAACTGTGAAATAACACGTTTTCCTAAATAAGTAATTGAGAGGTTGCATTAGTGTCCATGGCTGCCATAACAAATCACCACAAATTGGGTGGCTTACGACAACAGAACTTCATCATCTCACAGTTCTGAAGGGCTGGAGTCCAAAATCACGATGTCAACAGGGCGGTGCCCTCTCCTGAGGCTCTGGGGAAGGATGCGTTTCATGGCTGTCAGTTCCTGCTGGTTGCCAGCAATCCTTGTTCTCTGGCTTGAGGACGCAGCACTGAATCTCTGCCTCCATCTTCACGTGACACTCTCCCAGGTGTGTCTCGTCTTCACTTGTCCTCCTCTCTCTGTTCAAATTTCCCTCTTCTTATAAGAACATTAGTCATTGGGCTAGGGACGGTGGCACATGCCTGTAATCCCAGCTACTCAGGAGGCTGAGGTGAAAGGATCACTTGAACCCGGGAGGCAGAGAGGTTGCAATGAGTCGAGATTGAGCCACACTGCACTCCAGCTTAAATGACACAGCAAGACTCTACCTCAAAAAAAAGAAAAAGTACATTAGTCATTGAATTAAAGCCCATTCCAATGCAGTATGACCTCATCTTAACTTGATGACATCTGTAAAAATCCTATCCTATTTCCACATAAGCATAAGGTCACATTTACAGGCACTGGGAGTTAGGAATTAAACAGGTCATTTTGGAATATCCAATTCTACCCAGCACACTGAGTCAATGTTAAAGGGAAGCTAGGAGACAGAACTGAAGTTGTGTTGTTTTTATTTAATATCGCCTTCTTCTCTCTGTGTCTATATCATTTTCTATTCAGTCTCTTACAAGGATACTTGTCTTGAGATTTAGGCCCACCCAGATAACGTAGGATAACCTCTTCATCTGGAGGTCCTTAATAAGTATATCTGCAAAGGTTCTTTATGCAGGTAACAGTAACACATTTCAGGGATTAGGACATGAATATATCCTTTTGAGAGCCACCATTTAACCACTACTAGGTGATGAAAACTTTTTTTTATAGAGATGCGGTCTCCCTATGCTGCCCAGGCTGGTCTCAAACTTCTGGCCTCAGCCAATCCTCCTGCCTTGGCCTCCCAATCTGCTGGAATTAAGAGATGTTAGAATTTAAAAACAGACTATATCTTCACCTTTTCTGAAATGGTGTGAGTATATTCTTGCCTGGAGTAGATTAAATTACTCTTCAAGGTCATTCCTGATTTATTTAATTATCTAATTTTATAATCTTATCAGAATTTGAGTTTTCAAGATATTATTCAAAGAGGAGAAAAAAAATTCAAGGCAAATCTAATATGAGTCAGACACAACGTATTCTATTTTCAATAGGTTTAAATTCACAAAAATGATTTCTTCAGGAGGACGATGCATGTTCATACTAAACTCTTAACAAGAAAGATTTTTTTTAACATTTAGGAACTTATAAAATGATGTAAATCTGAAAGACAGGCCAAGTTATGGCCTGCATTAATATTTATTCAGCATAATTAATATTTAATCTTTATTAGTATTTATTTATTCAGCCTTAATCATCTCAAATCATTTGTGAAGTATAGGTCAGACCTGGACATCGAGAAGATTTAAAAGATTTAATATGTGCTAAAACCAAGTTTCAGGGGGGATATTTTGTCCTTTCTGCGTCTGTACAAACTCCCTCCCTTATCCCCAAAGTTTAAAAACTTCTCACATTTTCTGAATGTCTTAACAGGTTTAAGGAAAAATAGAAGAGGATTGTGATGAAATATGTTAACTTCCATAATCATTGTTTTTAAATATTGAAGTTAATTAGGCATTCTGGGTTTTATATTTTAAGTATAACATAACCTGGAAGGCAAGAGTTATTTCCAAAATACGTGGATAGGCAGCCCAGTAATTGAAGGACTCAACGGTAATGAGTTTCAAACGGGAAAAGCATAAGAGAAGAGGACTGTTGAAATGAAAGAGAATGAAGTCAACCTCTTCAGATTTCTTGGGACCTAGCCTTAGAACTTGCTTTCTAATATTCAGAGTATTCAGAAATATGTCCAAGGGTGAGGTACTCAAAATTTTTCTACAAAATTCCCAATTTCAGGATTAAAATTAGGAAAACCAAGAAAAAACCACAAGCTCATGTAGACAAACACATAGTGTCATATCCTGTATTGACAAGTCTTTGAAGGCTAACTCCATGAAGTAACCACGCCGAGCCCAGAAACCAAGTCAGCCCACCAAAATCTATAATTTTCCCGCCAAAGCAAAGTAAATTTACCATGTTGCCAAAATTCATGTGAAAGTATATAGCACCTAATTCTCTTCTGATGTCCTAGTTGTTCGAATCAGTGATGTCTAAAGTAGAGTAATGTATGATTTTCTACAAGGGTCAAAAAGAACATCTGTTTATTTTTAGTCTTAAAACATAAAAAGGAAATCAAGCTTTACCTATATTTAAAATATAAAGTAATGTCTTCCTATAATTCATAAATTTAAAAATGTTTATATTGAGATACATAGCCATAATGTTTTTACTCATATAGATGCGTAATATTTTTACTTACATAGATACATGATTAAAATGAATTGGAGGCTCCTGATTTAACCAAACTGGAAATAATTTAAACACTTTCTTCTTTCCCTGTAAAGCATAGATCTTTACAGTTTTTTGATATCTGAATTTTATGTGGCTATAAAGTATATAACATAAATTATACTCATTTCAATATAAGTATAAATTATATGAAAGGTCTTGAAATTTTTTTTGTCCTTGTAGGCTAAATCTGGTCCACATGTTTGTACAAACAGTTCAATAGGATGGCATTTACATAAAAGCTTCCAATATATTACATCTCTAGTAAAATATCTTCCAAAAACATGAAGAAGAACATTAAGAAATTATACCCTAGTCATTCTTGTAGTTTAGATATATTAGAGAAAAGAAAAAATGAATGAGGTCGAGTTAGTGATTTCTTCAGTCTTCATAAAAAAATCAATATTTACTAAAGCTACATACAGGACATCCTGCAATTTAAATGTTGCAGTCTAAATCTCAGGGATTTTTGGATTCCATTTATTTTCTAAATTCTCTTTCCCTCCTTGACATTTTTAAGTCACTGAAGAAGCATGTGAACTACCTAGAGATTTGTTCTAAGAATTGACCAATTACCTGTATGGGCAACAGCTCTCTTGTTCTTGTTTTAAAGCTCACTAAAATAACTGTTCCTGCTGTCATGTCAAGACAAACTGATGTGCCATGGTCACTTAGGAGAGGTGCCGTGAACATGTTATTTCTAACAGTAGTTTCAGTATGAAAACTGAAGAGATAATCTATGCTTTCTGTCTACCAGCAGCCCTCCCCACTCTTCTTGTACAAATTCCTTTTCATCTTGTAAACGCCTCCTGTTTTTCTTGAGTCTACTGTCGATAAAAGGACTTGTCCTCCCCTCCAAACAAGTGGGTATGTGATGGGCTACTCAGAGGACTTCAGATCCTTAGGTACGTTCATCAGTCCAAGAGTGAGAAATTGACCAAACAAGGTCAACTGGAGTCATTTTCACTATTAAACTAAATGCTGTGACGGGGGGTGGAGGAACTTCTTTTCCTTTTAGATCATTGGCACCAAAGATGGTACAACCCTGGTGCTACCAGAGCCATTTTTTTTCCACTAAGTGGAAAAATCATACATAAGAATAGAATCAATACAGAGGAAAGAAGAGTTGAGAGAGGAAGGGAAATATAAGGCATTCCATTTTACATCTGTACTTTTCTATTAGGTTGATGCAAAAGTAATTGCAGTTTTTCCATTTTGATGGCAAAACTGCAATTACTTTTGTACCAACTTAATATTATATGGAGGCAATAGAGTTTCTCTTGGCATTAGATTTCTACCAGGTGCAACTGAGAAAAGTCCTCTTACCACAAGGGATGATATGCTAGAATACATCCAGGCTACTATTTTAATAAAGTCAGTCTTTCTTTCTAGATATATTTTCTTGAGTGGGATAAAGGTAAATCTCCAAATTGCCTAAAATCAATGACATGGCTGTGGCCATAATCACTGAGTGTATCAAACATGTGAACAATACACAATACAATACATGTCTCTTAATTCACACATACATGTACACATGCACACATACACACACACACACACAAACACACATCTCAGAAGATTGCCCTAACATAGCTATAGCTAACAGAGTACTATGCAGAGTTGTTTATTCAACAAGCATAACTAACAACAACATAATGCTTGAATTTTCTCCAGTAAAACCTACCCACCAAATAACCTGTTTATTTCTATTTTGGCAGCATTCTTTTATTTTCTTGCCTTCTGATTTCTTATTGTCCCATATAGTTTCTTTTAGGCCACACAGTATTAAAAAATGATAAGCTTAGATTTTTTGTAATATTTTATAACTTGACAGCTTTTACATGCTGAAGATCGCAGAATGGAAATTAGCATCGACCTCCCAACCAAAAATTCAAGCATTTGTTCAAGACCTTAATCAATTTAAAATGTTTTGCTAAGTCAACTAAATAAGTACTATTCTTTGAAGAAGACCAATAAATGATTTCACCTTTTCTTAGATTATCTATTACTTGGATTTCTTAAAGAATAGGGCTCATGAGGAGCATTCCTTTAAAAGGAAAATAGAAGGAGTAAAACCACTTTCAGATCTTTCTCACTAGGAAAAGCTGATTCTTCTATTAGCTTCTTTCTCTGCTATGATGTATTATTAAAAATGGGAAGACATGGTTGACGGCATGTGTTGTATAATAGCATTGTGGGGTGCCATTTTTTTACTTTAAGGAGAGTTTATTTTATCTTGGGCCAACTCAGAAAGCTTTTCAGAGGCCATCAGCACACTGACTTTCTTCATATTAGATAAAAGCAAGGACGTTGCTCATACATTGATCTGAAGTTATTCAAAGCCTTAGTCGGGGAAGAGAGAATTTCCTTCCTTGGTACAGAGTAGCTTTCACATCATATTGACGCATTCAAAATCTGAAAACCCTTTTTAAATTGAGAATGTCAGAAGAAAATTTTCACCTTTTTTGAAGTGTAAACTGGAAATGCAGAAATTTTATCAGATCAAAAGAGGAATAAAATTAAATTACAGTTTAATATCAACTTTAAATGTCAGTATATTCTAAAAGAGTAAATAGTGAAAAACTGGATTTAAACCATACCAGTTATGTTGATGTCTTAAATTACTGATTTGTGATTCATAAGTTATAGCTTATCATAAACTGTTTGCTTGTAGAGTGCTGAGCACATGGCTTCCAGGAAATACTTTTCTAGCAAACTTTTTGTTTGAATTACCAGATAGTAAATGTTTTAGACTCTGTGGGGTATCTAGTCTCTTCTAAACTCTGCCTTTGTAGCATAAAAGCATCCGTAAATGTTATATAAATAAATGTTCATGTTCTGATAAAACTTTATTGACAAAATTCAACTGGGGGCTGGGTTTGGCCTGCTGTGATAATATGTCAACCTCTGCTCTATGCCAAACTCTGAATTATCATGTGAGCTGCTAAGAATGGGATGTTGTATGCATTTAATAAATGGAACATTTTCCTGAAAATCAAAAGATGAGTTCTCTTTCTAAATTTACTAATACCATGTTAATAAATTCATTCTAATGGTGTTCCCTAAAGCCTAGCTTTGTTGGGTGAAGGAGAGAGATTTTTGGAAAAGGAAGTGAGGGGGATTGTCAGCGAGGGAGGCTTTGGGTTCATGCTCTGATTGAAGGCAGGCCAACTTTGCCTTTGTCTACTTTATATATTTGAGTTGTACAAAATCTCATTTAAAAAAGATTCAACTTGGAAGGATTGGGTAACTTCTGTAAGTTATTTGCATAAATCACACCTAACCCTAGTTGTCAGTTAAGATCATATTACAGAAAGGAATGCCTCAAATGTAGAGTGAGTCTTGTGTATAGGAAATTCAAGGAGAAAAAACAATTTAAATGAAATAAATGTCTTTGTAGAGAATTGTAGAGAGCTGAGGAATGACAACAGGAGACAGATATTAGTAGTGTCAAGAAAAGAACACGGTTCGCCAGTGCTTGCAATTGCTGGCTTGTGGGGAGCATTCCACCTTGAGGTTTTCAGAAGCTGCTCCCCATGGACACAGATTTAATAGGCATCATGGAGAAAAGGATACAGCTTTTCAGCAGTGCTCAGATCACATGTGACAGCCATAATTGAGTAAGCAAAGGGGGTGCTGAGAAGAGGGTAATGGGCTATGCAGATAGAAGAGGAGCTGAGCAGATACTTAGAGGTGATTCCATTGGCAGCGAGCCATGTGAAATTGGTAGGTGTACATCGAGCTCCAAACATCTTCCTAATCCAGCGATGGAAGTTATTATCATTTTGACAGGCCTGCAAACCATGGCCACTGTCCAAATGCCGTAACACAGAGAACTAAAATTTAGGTTACAAATTCTCCCTTTTAGGCATACCAAATGAATCAGAATAGTTGGCAGAATTGGGAGCAAACAAAATACCTTAATTAGATTACTAAATGTGAAACTGTTCACTCACTGGCCAGCCCTAAGGCTCAGCAATTTCAGAAAATAATTACAAAATTGATACGGTATGTAAACACAGGTTTGTGATCTCCCTAAATTTCATCCTCTAAGCTCTCTCTTCATTTTTGGTTTTTAGCCCATTAATCTTACCAGATATGACATGCAATAAATGCAATAAAGATATGACATTCCAAGACAGGGTAGTCCCTCAATGAGGCTAACTGAAAACAGAGCATTCTATTCAAATGGGCAAATTTAAGCTTCTTTTAATCTCAAGAACTGAGTGAGAAGATCAGAGGAATGCAGATATGGTCTCACTTCTGAGTCATGATGCTGAGAAATACTCTACAACCAAAGCGATAGATGTAGTATGTACTTTGGCTAAGCTGCCACCAGGTGAATGGTATTACTTCTTTAAATTCCTGTAATCTAATCAGAATGGCTTCCTATAAATATAATTTATAGATTCAAGGAAAATACAGTCTAATATCTCAAATTACCAATAGTGTTTCTACAAAACTATGTATTAGAATAAATATGTAAATATTAAGTACCACTAACATAATGTGTTTGCACACACGCAAACAGAGTAAAAGCAAAAGTTCCTAACTTTCCTGTCTATGGTACTCTTATTGTTCTAATAATTTTTTCACAGCACTCCTAGAGCAAAAGAAATGTCTAATAATTCTATTTATTAACTAATTATACCAAATACTCAGCTTTGTAAAGATATGATATCAACAAAAGAATGTAACATGATCAATGAGGAAACTGTGAACTATCTCAAGCTTCATTGTGACCAACAGGTATCGAGGGTTGCTATCTTTTCCTGGAAAATGTAAAATGTCCCACCGCCCTCCTGTAGCACACCGGGGTGCCTTGACACATTGTTAAGAAACCACTGGATTAAGGCAAATCCGGGAACTATTCTGTGTCTACTCTCCTATCCCAGTTAAGTTACACAACAGCCAGTATTTTAATGTTTTTATTCTCGGCTCAATCTAAAATTGATCATTCTCTCAACTTGAGTGAACAAAGCAAAACTTTAGATTGACTTTACTTTGAGGCTTCAAAGAGAATCAATGGTTCTCTTAGTACTCTCTGTTTATGCCTCTTTCTTCTTTAATGGGAAGGTCTCAATGGCCTTCACACAACTTATCTAGGAAAATACACCTTGTCCTTTGTAAGGTCACAATTAATAGTCTTCATTTTTCCTTAGAAGCAAAGCTGAAAAAGACAGATGCAGAGTATTTCCTACATTCTGACTAGATTTCTTGATTGAAAAAAATCTCAAAGACCATCCTTGATTAATCAAGATATTTCTAAATTAATAGTCTCTTACCCACAAGAAGCTTGTCATTCACCTGTAGTTTCATCATAGGTTTTAACACATACTGTAAGATTTCAACCCTCACTTATAGACAGAGATAATGGTTTCTTTATAGCCTATGTTCTTCAAGTTAGACCCTTGGAAAAATAATTTAATTAGAATATTTTTATAGAACTATGATTCTTCACAAATATACAAGAAGTGTCATCTAACTAGAGAAGAATTTTGGATGCCTCAGAAGAAAAGCTAAGAGAGAGAGAGAGAGAGTGTGTGTGTGTGTGTGTGTGTGTGTCTGTGTGTGTGTGTGTACGCATGTACCTGTCTGTCTCTATCATGAACTCATGACAGAGAGATAGAGAGGAGAAAGATAAAGACTCACATTCCTTAAAGGTATGTGAACATGAAAGTATGGCAATGTGAATTTGACAGAATGAGTGTAGACAGGCAGGGAGGAAGTAAGTAGGAGTCTACACTGAAAGGGTGGGCTAATCAACTGTGGTAGGCCATCGGATTTTCTCAGATCATTGGCAGTTTTCAGAGAGATCTAAAGCGATTCTATCAAAACATGTTAAATACCAACGATAACCAAGGACAAATTACCACATTCCAAAAGCAATCAGAGTTGGACTGCATCATCCTTCTTCCCCACATTCCTCAGAGGCTTATCACAACAGCAACAACATGCATTATAAACAGTGTTACCCTTCATCTAGGGAACTGACTTCTTCCCCTGCTGTAGTTTAAAACCACCCTCTGCTCCCACAGTTGGTAAAATGTTTTGCATTGACTTTACACTGATCTCCTCTGAAGGCAAAAATAGGATCCTTTTGCATTAATGATTAGCAAAAATGCCAAAAGCAACAACTTTGACAAGGACCATACTATAAGCATTAAGTTTGTGTTGATAGTTTCTCTTCAACATAGTTATGAGTGCTTTGCCATTATCTATGAAATATATCGATGCATATAGATCACCAAATCATGCAACAAATCATAAGAGTTTATTGGAAATAATTACTGGATTATGTTTATTTAAGCACAAACTTTAAAATCTGAAAAAAAACTGGGTAAAACTGTTAAATATGGTATCCATTACATGTAGAAAGATGTTTAAAACTGATGTGAGAACAGGACTGCATTGCAATTTAAGCTTAAATTTCAATGAGCCCATAATAATTACAGGATGTGTAGCCTTAAATTAAACAAGACAACTCTTGAATTAAGTAAATGCTAAGTTGTACTATACACTAAGTAAACACTAGTTAATTGTCACAGCAATTTTTCTGAATCTTCTCACAGTGTAGTAAGATACATGTAACATATATTATATGAAGTCACCATGGGTGGGATCTGGAATATGTAACAAGCAAAAATAAAGCCAGATGTCAGTAAAATGGTCCTTGTTACTACATTTTGGAGCTCCGTATGGGAGGGAATTATTACACTTTGGCAGTAAGAACCACCCAAAAAAAAGATATTTCAAAGTTTTTATCATAATACATTTGGAACTTTCTAGAAATAGTAGCAGAAATATTATGATAAATCCCAGAAGTTTTAACATGTAAATAGTCATGGCAATCCCCGTTTCCCTCTGGTGAATGTGAAAGATGTCTTGAAGATTGATGATATATCAAAACCTTCTTAAATAAATATTTTCTAACCAGAGAATTGCAGACTTTAAAACAGTCATTATTAGTAAATATTCCTTTCCTAACCTCCCTGTTTCAATTCTTTCTCTGTAAAATGGAGATAATAATACTGCCAACCTCATAAGGTCTTCACCAAAGCTAAATGAATTAGTACACAGCTACAAATTCACAGAGACAGGTGAGTTTGAAGTCATTTCTCTTTTAGAGAGAAAATACAGTATATCACTATATTATGTAACACTGTATAATCAAACACAATATTTCTGCAGAGCTTATAAGTGAGATAACGATTATAAATTATAAATTAAAAACTGTCCATTAAGGATAGTTTTTGCTCCCAAGTGAATTCAGGTCATGTTGGTCTTGCTGCCAATTGAGCTTAAAACAAACTTTTCTTGAATTTTAGAATCATGGACAAGGAACTGTAGTTCTATATATGTAGAACCCTTGGCATTATATCTGGCATACAGTAAGAATTAAGCATGTATTTTTTTTTCTCTTTCTTTTTTCTTTTTTTTTTTTTGCTGTGGAGTCTTGCTCTTTTGCCCAGGCCAGAATGCAGTGGCGTGATCTCAGCCCACTGCAACCTCCTCCTCCTTGATTCATGAAATTCTCCTGCCTCAGCCTCCCTAGTAGCCGGGATTACAGGCATGTGCCACCATACATGATTAATTTTTGTATTTTTTAGTAAAGATGCGGTTTCACCATGTTGGCCAGACTGGTCACGCACTCCTGACCTCAAGTGATCCACTCGCCTCGGCCTCCCAAAATGCTGGGATTACAGGCATGAGCCACCGCGCCCAGCCAGCATGCATTTTCAATCATTGTATTTTAGTATTATTGTTACCCAGTTTGAAATTTGAGATGATAATATTTTCCTCCTTTTGTCCTTCCTTCTTTCCTTCCTTCCTTTTTCCTTCTTCCTTCCTTCCTTTCCTTCCTTCCTCCTTTCACTTTCTTTCAACAAATAACTAACAAGGGCATTTTAATTATAAAGCACAATGTGAAAAGATAATTTGGGTAGTGCTCACATAAAATACAATTCCTTTCCCTGGTCCAAGGACCAGTAAGATTTCTAAAATGATAACTTTTTTTGTTACTACATAAATTGTTCATCACCACAAGCAAAAATTATAGCCTTTCTATAGCCATACATAGCAACTATCACATATATGTTTAAAAAGGCAATAAATGACTTAAATTAGCAAGTAAATGTCAACCAGTTTAATTGTGTCACTATAATTGTTGCCATAATTGTGATTACCATTTATCTTATTACCACTTAGGAAAAATGAAAAAACTTTAACAAATCCTTTACAAACTACTCTTAACATGAATAACTAAACAATACACAGGTAAATCTCACTTTGACATTTTCCAAGGAACCCCTCCCCAAGAAAATGAGATTTCCAATGTGATTACTAATTTAATACCAGGACTGATAAAAGAAACAAAAATGAACTGGAATAACACCCTATACTATTCAAAAGAGTATTAATCAAAGCCAAATCCTTGTTAAATAATGTTTTACACTAAAGAGATGAAAATCTTCAAAGCATTCTCCATTAATTCCATAAGAAAGTAATTTATGTTTGGTTCAAATCTGTACAGGGGAAAAAAAAAAACTCTTAGAGCAAAATGCTAAGTATTTCTTTCAACATAATGACAACCAATCACATCCCAGGATCTCTCTAAATCCAATTTTAGTTTCTAAATGAGACAGACTCTTCTACTGAAGGTGTTTTCACCATTTTCCCAGTCGTTCAACTGCTGTATCTACATTCTTAGAATCTAAGAGACAAAACTGAGGCTTTTGTGCATTTATAACTAACTTTGCCCACCTTGAATATGATACCGTAGAAAGCAGAGAAAATATCTCTTATCTCCTAGAGTTATTGTGTGAGTCAAATTTAATTTCAATAAACATTTCCTTTCAACTGACTACTTGCCCAATAAAGATATATTCAAGGTTGTTGAACCTATGAAACAACAGAAAGTGATAACATTATTTACTCTTAATCTACTGCAAATCAAGAGAGAAAACAAAAAATTGATGTAGAGAATAACATTTATACATTTCTTTAAGCAGTGAACTTAGGTAGATTCATCTTTAAACCCTTTAACGAAAAGCTCACAAGAGCCATTTATTAGTCATATTCTAAAAAGCCAGATACAGGCTATTTTGCATGTATTCTTTTTTTTTTTTTCTTTTTTTTTTTTTTGGTCCCTTATGGGATTTACATTATATGCTCTGTGCTGGTTAAACCAATGAGAATTTGCTCTTTTCCTTACCCATCTAGAGGAGTCAGGAACAAAGGAGAATATTGATAAACCTGGAAATAGGGCCAGAGAATGTCAGAGAAGGAAGCCTTTGAGAAGGTGAAGATGTGGTAGCCAATAACTCATGTTGTAAAAGGATACAACTCCAGCCTCAGAGTCCAGAAACTCTCCCACAACCAAGATCCACTCACACAGATGAAGGGAAGTTAAGGGAGACATAAGGGCTACATAGCCTTTCTTGTTGCAAAGTCTGAGGGTCCAGATCCAGATTGAGGCTCTGGCTTCCTGCCAGTGCCCCTCTGCACAGTTTCTATACAAACTCCTAAATCCCACCCTGTTCCTTCTCCAACATCCATTTGGAAGTAGCGCCTTCCTGAGAGGTGAAGCCCTCACCACTCAGGACACAGGGAAAGGCACTAAATCTCCTGGAAGGGGCGCCGTGATGGTCCTGGGGATATCCACAAGTCACTTGTCTCCGATCTTCGGACAGAATTCGTTCACTATGAGCTGTATCTGGATCCAGAGTCACATTGACTGTAATCCCAACACTGTCGGAGGCTGAGGCAGGTAGAACACTTGAGTCCAAGAGTTCGAAACTAGTCTGGGCAACATGGCAAAACCCCATCTCTTGACGGCTCCTTAACATTTCTTCACATCAAAGTAAAGCTCAGAAACGCTGCACATAGTGTGAAGCTCCAAGGAGAAGACCTCCGATGTTCCCAGCGTCACAGCCCAACTCCTGCTCACAGTGTCATTCACATTCTGCAGCAATTTTGGGGCTGAGCCCTGACGTTTTTCCTCCAGTTCCAGGATGTGGCTCTTCAGTGCAGCCTCAGACCGGCCCCATGGTCCCTCAGTCTACTCAAGAGTCTGTTCTTCCTTCTCCTGTCTCCAGAGATAAGACTTCTGCTACTTATGCAGTAAACTCTGGAGATTCTTAAAGTCAAATTCCATATTTTTGTCTCTGAATGCGTATCTTCTCATGAGGAGATATAAAATTGCAATTTCCATTATTGGTGTCTAAACTCACGCAGTGGGAGTGTATAATCTGGGCAATTTGAATCTATGCTCTTGAGTTGCAGTCCTCAAACTTGGCCCAAATAAACTCCGTACTCATTTTCCATTTAGTTATGTGCATTGCTGTGAACACCTTCTGCTCCGTACATTCCTCTTCAAGTTGCGTCAATTTTGTCACAGCTTTCTGGAGTTTTTCCTTGTAGCCCTGGCATATGTCTTCAACAAGAGCTGTGGTGTGCCTTTTGTGCTGCGATGCCGTCTCACAGTGCCAGAGATGAGCTGCCCCTCATCTTCGCAGAACAGGTGGAGCTGTTCCTGGTATCCCAAGGTATCACTGAAGCAAGCCACTGTGCTGAGTTCATCACTGGGGTTGATCAGATTTTGTCCTTGGGTTAGATTAGAATCATCCACTCCACTTAGTTTTCCAATTGCACTATGACTGTAACACATTCATACAATGGCATACTATGCTGCAACAGAAATGCAGAAAACAGAGCAACATGATATGGCACATGTGATAAATCCAATAAAATGCTAAAAAAAATTGCAAGTTGTAAAATATATACAGTATATTACATATATGTCGTTTAAAAATGCAGAACAAAGTCATGTTTTATGTAGATATATACATGTATAGTAAAAGTAAAAATATATGAATAAGAACGATCAAGAGCAAATTCAGCATGGTTACATCTCCATAAAGGAAGAGAGATAAATGATATTAAAGAAGAGACACAAAAGGTTTTAACCAAATCTAAAATAGTTTATTTCTGAACCATTAATATCTGATATGATTATGACAGCATGCTAAGATTTGTTCAAGCTAAGCACGGATGATCATAGACATTTATTGTTTTGTTATACTTTTATGTTTGAATATTTCATAATTTTAATACAAAAAAGCCCAAATGGATGTGTGTCTGATAGGTGAAAAAAAGACGAAGAACAGACCATGCTATGTAAGACTTTTCTCTTGGAAACTGTTCTACATGCCACTCTGATCTCCTGGTAATCTCTTTAGCAGCAAAATGCCAAATTTTTTGAAGACTGAAAAAATATGCATATAACACTGAGCACTCAGTATGACTCTCAGTCTATGCTCTATACTCTCTTAATCATTTCTAAAGTCTTCTATAAAATTATTGCCAGTTTATAGGTAAGGAAATCCAGATGCAAAGTAATCTGCTCATGATCATGCAGCTGTGGCAGAGCTGAGACTCAAACCCATACAGGTGTGGACCCAAAGCCCATTCTCTTTTGTCAATATTGTATTGGAAAACCATAAAAACCAGCCACAAGAGGAAGGAAGCAACTCAAAGTTCTGTCAGAGAAGCAGTTAGGACATAGCTGAGGTAGAGTCTGCTAGAAGCCAGTATAGGTGGAGAAATTCTTTTAAAATATGAGATCTGAGCCATGCTTCAAATAATATCTTATTACTAACTTAAAAGCAGGAAGTAGAACATGGGTGAGGAAAATTTAAAAAGGAGTGTGAACTCATGGCAGAAAAGGTTCATTTCCTCAGCGCATGAAGGGAGAGTGAGAATTATACAAAAGAGAAAACAGACAAAAGAGAGAATAGCCCTCATGAAAAATTTTTAAAAAGAGATCCAAATCAGAAAAGAAATTAAGGGATAGAAAACAGATGAAGACTATTACAATATAAAAATAAGGAAAACAGAAGAATCAAGCATTAGCTTCTGAAATTTGAATTATTCTGAACTACCAAGGCAGAAAGAGGAGCTGAATCATCTGATTTCAAAGGTAGGAAAATTGGAACAAATGATTAAATTGAGGGAGAAATGGGGAGCAGAATTGTGGTTTGTTTATTTTTGGAGGTTACATGGAAGACTCTTTTGAAATGTATTAAAAGCATCTGATTCCACATAAGGAACTTTGAAAAGTGGAACAGGGAAAAGAATTCTGCTTCTGTTTTCCCTGAGCCTTCTGCAAGTACTTAGGTGGGTGTGTTTGGGTGGAAACATGAGCTTTTTGTTCAACACCCTCTGATTCTCCCCCTCCCACCTGAAGTCCTAAAGCTGTGTTTATGACAACACAGTCATTTCTACAGTAACTAAAGAGCTGTCAGCAAAAGAGGATTACTGCTTAAGTTGAGGAATAAGCAACTAACAAAATGCTTAAACCGCAAAGCACAGGCTTCCATGCCAATATTCAAGTGACAAAGCCAAAGTAATGCAAATACGGAAAATGTTGTGTGCTGGTCAACCCCAACTGACCTTCTAGAAGCTGGTCTTTAAACTTAGTGGAAAGATTTCTACAGAATAGCCCAATAGTGTCAGACTTTGATATATTTTGCTGACTCCTCAAACACAAATTTATCAGGGGGTAGCTAAACTCAATACATGGCCTCTGGCTTGTAAACCACTCCCAATCCTGTATCATATACAGAATTCAAACTCAGCTATTTGGATTCTGTGATAAGAATTATGAATTCCTTGTGAAGGTTTGAGATGGCCCAAACTCCATCAAAAAATAAAACGTTATTTTTTTAAAAGTAAATTATCTGTTCAATGAATGTTGCCTAAGAAAAACCATGATGTACTGCCATTGTAGGAAAAACCTCGATGTATTGCCATCGTAGGAAAGTTATCAGACCATCTACTAATGCAGTAGTAGAAAGGCTACCACATGGTCTTCTTCTGTAGTGAGCTCACTGCCCTTCTCTTTGCTAATTTGATTTCACCCTTCTCTTTTTCCCACGTGTTAACAACAAATTATTTATATGCTTAACAGGTTATAGTATAGGAACAAATCTTTTTAGTAAGTATGTTAGTACATGTTAAGGAAGAATGTAATTGGAAAAGAAATGTTATCTTCCTTAAGCAAATATTCATTCTAAATAAAAGAAAGCTATAAATTGCCACCTTTACATTTTTAGCTGCTGAAGCTTGTCTTAGACCCTGTATTTCAATCTGCCAGAGAGCACGTCATAAATTGTTACAGAACAGGACTGATTTCATGAAAGGAATTTACTTTTAACAACTATGTTTCTGGAGAATTAAAATTGTTAAGGAACTTTTAAAAGAATTGTGTCATTATTTATATAAATATAAAATAAAAACAAAATTTAGGATTTTCCTAATGCCGAATAGTTGCAATCATAGTAAAACCCGCAAAATGTTGGCATTTCCCATTCTTCAAGTTTTGGTAACTTAGAGAACTTTAAGTCCATTGAGCCACTTTTCATGATGGAGAAGGCTACTTTCTCATATTAATGAGTTAAGGGGCTTTGTTTGATGCTTCCTTTGAAAGTAGCTACAGAAAGAGGAAGTATGGTTGTTTTAAGAAAAGCTACAATCTGTTCTAATCCTAGCTATTTTTACAAGCCAGGTGACTTTGGCTAAATGAATCAGTCCTCAGAGTATTGATCATCAAAGTAGGGAAACTTTGGAAGTCCAATGAAAGCCTCAGACATACCCATCTGCATATGCAGGTACACCTCATCACCAAAGAATTTGTGTGTATGTGTGTGTGTGGAAAATAAATCTAGAAATTGTGACAATGTTTCAGTGCCAAGTCAGAAAAAGTCAGAAGGTCAGCATGTGGAAATGTATGCCAAAATATATGGAAAACAAAGCCGAGAGACAGAAACGAGAAAAAGTGTAGGATTTGTGGTATTTATAAAAACAAATCACTTACCAAGGGGAGACCCAATATTTTCTGATTCTGAAATTTCAGAGAAATTTCTCTAGTGGGAGCTCAAAAAATGTACTCTGTATAAATAAAAATTACAATGTCCTTCCTAAATCTAAACTACTTCTTTAGATCCATAAAATGATGAATTTCACAGGGCCATTTATTTTCATGAATCTTACTATCATCCAACATAAGGGTTACATTTTCAAATCGTTGGTTGACAGAAGCAACTTTTTGGTGTATCAGAAAAAAAAGTCAGGGTCAGATACACAGCTTCTCTCCTGGCTGCAGTGGGCTTATTATAAAGGTAGTTTATCTAGAGCAGCAATTTCCACATGTTTTAACCTCTGGATCCCTTTGCAATCTTAAAAGTTATTGTGGACCTAACGTGCCTTTCTCTAGCTGGAATCTGTGTTCTTTTGATCACATTGTCCCAATTTATGCTCCTGAAACATACACCAGTCAGCTTTAAGGTTCAATGCAAGTCTTCTTCTTCTTTTTTTTTTCCTGAGACAAAGTCTCTCTGTCACCCAGGCTGGAGTTGAGTGGTGTGATTTCAGCTCACTGCAACCTCTGCCTCCCAGGTTCAAGTGATCCTCCTGTCTCAGCCTCCCAAGTAGCTGGGATTACAGGCATGCGCCACCATGCCTGGTGAATTTTTTGTATTTTTAGTAGAGACAGGGTTTCACCATGTTGGCCAGGCTGGTCTCAAACTCCTGATCTCAAATGATCCAACACCTCAGTCTCCTAAAGTGCTGGGATTACAGGAGTGAGTCACTGCATCCGGCCCAGGTCTTCTTACTCCAAATTATTAACCATAATTTTTGCAGGGTCATAAGAATTTTGTCATAAGTCTGAATTTGATTGGAACCTGAGTGGCCGCTTTCAAATTTCTATTACCTAAAGCTCAAAACCACCAGCCTTCATATTATTATCAATCATCAGAAAAATGAGCTCTTCATTTGCCAAATCCGATTTTGATAATATCGTATTGGTTTAAAACTGAGAGCAAGTAATTGGTAAAAAGTCAGAGGAAACTATTTTTGCCGAACATCAGAGACAGAGTTCTGAGCAATCCTCACATAGCAATAGATTGCCATTGGGATTCAACTCATCTTTCTTAAGATTCATTCTTTTCAACCATCATATTAGCAAATGTACAGAAGTTATTATAGTTAAGTTAGTTATAAGCAACACTTTTTTTTTTTACTAAATAAATGTTCATTGGTTATATTAATAGATTAAAAATTTTTTTAAAGTGTAAAACATAATAAAAGTTTTACTGTTTACTTTCAGCATTTGGTATATAGTTGAGCCTTGAACAACACAGGTTAGAACTGCTGGGTCCACTTAGACATGGAGTTGTTTAAATAGAACTTGCACTGAGTGTGCCTGCCTCTCCGGCCTCTCCTGCCTCCCCTTCCACCTCTTCCACCTCGTCCGCCTCTGCTACTCCTGAGACAAACAGGAGCAGCGCCTCCTCTTCCTTGTCTTACTCAGTCCACTCAACTTGAAGACTGCAAGGATGAAGACCTTTAGGGCGATCCACTTCCACTTAATGAATAGTAAATATATTTTCTTTTCCTTGTAATCTTTTTAAGCTTTTCTCTAGTTTATGTTATTGAAAGAATACAGTACATGGTATATATCTCATACAGAATATGTGTTAATTGTTTAATTCATTGGTAAGGCTTCTGGTCAACAGGAGGCTATTAGTAGTTTAAGTTTCTGGAGAAGTCGAAAGTTACATGTGGATTTTTTACTGTACTGGGGATCAGTGCTCCTGACTCATGTGTTATATAAGGGCCAACTGTGTAACTTTCTAGACTATATAGATGTATTCTTAGGGAGAGAAATAAACATGTGTAAAACCTAGAACAAGATAGTAATAGAAAGATATGTATGTATATATAATTAGCATCATCCTGTATTTAGAATTATGAACTTATTTTTAATAAAATTTTTATAAAAAGCATTTTTCAATCAATTAACATTCTATGAAAATATTTAACTGCATGCATCATAATTTTAAAACTTTTCCCTTGTTGTTAGCTATTTGTGTTATTGATAATGCTTTAAAAACCATATATTAGGTACAAGTATAGAAATAAAAATGATCATGACAGCCACTGTAACAGTAACAGGCAGATTATAATGCAACTTGGATATCATCCTTTGCTCTAAGAAGAAGGCCATATTTTACATTGACATATGGGTAAGTTTCACTGAGTGGAGAGAATAATTTATTTAAAAATAAATGCTTTGATACTTAACGAGTCAGTTGTTTTCTTGAAAGCCTGCTAGAGAATAACAGAACGATTATAGAATAATTACTCATTTCTTTTTTTACTCAGCATTATTTCCTGATGAATTTTTCTAAGTGGTTTGTCCTGTCTAACTTTATCAGTCTAATAAGAATACATGCTTCAACTTTCTCACTGCTCTAGGCAGAAATTCCTGTGAACATGTCAAATGCACGGGTGAATGGACAAATTGGCATAGTAGGAGAGCACACACACACAAAAGTGAGATGATGGCTGACCGATTTCCCTAATTACTGGAGTTTTAATAAGACAACAAAGCCCTTGCTAAGGATTTCCTAAGTTTTATTAGAAGTCAAGACTCTCCATTTGCAATATAAGGGGAGTCCAAAGTGATTCACAAAAGGGCAGTGTTACATTCCGTTTACAGTTGAGGGTCACTGTTAGTGCCAAATGAAGCAATAACACCCAGCATTGCTGAACGTGCAAACAAAGCAAAGTTAAACAAAACAAAAAAATTTTAAAAGAGGAAGTGATCTCAGATGCTAAGCATGACAACACAGTAAAGCCAAAATGATTGCATCTCACCCCTCCTTCAAAATTGTAGCCCCAAGTCTCCACTCCTCTAGGCATCTAAACCCATAAAAACAATTGAATCATGTCGATTTTCTTCTTATTCTGCACAGCACAGCTTTCCAACCAGCAAAAGTCTTAAGATTACATTCTTTTCTCACCTAAACTGCTTTAAAAATGAATCCTGCTGTCATGCACTGTTCATCATGCCCATCCTCCACCGTCTTATTAGTTACTTAAATGTCTACATATTATCTCTAAACTGTAATTCCTATTACTTCCTTTTTGAAGGTTGCTCTTACAGAGTTTCACAATCATGAATAGGTTTCAACTTTTTCTGACATCCCCTCTTTCTTTTTTCTGATCAATGAAACAAGAACAAAGAGGAGAATCAGGAAGTCAGCAGTATGCCTCCTTTTGTCCCCCATGCTTTAGAATAACTCTTTCTTTGGTAACCCAGGGTACTTACTAGCTGCTTCTTATTGGTTCAAAAGCCATACAGCAAGGGATTGCAGTGCCCTGCAGACAAAGTGTAGACAAATGTACCAGCTCAAGAAAAGCGCACAGCTCCACCCTTGTGTGACTGGGATTTATGATCCTTAGTTTTCTGTTGCTTTTATCTACATTTGACAATCGGACCCTAGAAGGCAGGGTCATTTGACATGAAGGCGTAGTAAGTGGTTTCTATAGTTATTATGCCCAAGGAAACGAAGCATTATCTTTATCTTCTTAATAAATATAAATATATACCAATCCGATTTCTTTCCCCAAAGTTTTCACAATTTGAATATAAGACAGACCAAATAGTTCTGATTTTATGGAGTAAAAGCATTATATGAAGATGTCAGAAAAAAATAATAAATTATCAGATAGCATACCCTCATCAGAAAGTAATATATTATAGAAGGAACAGAATCATCATTATGAATTGTAACTAAAACATTTTTAAAACTCTAACTTGTCTCCTTTAATTCTGTACTCATAATGAACTAATAACAGTTTTAAAATAAAGTGTTAGAATTACTGTTATATTACACACGCTTCAGACATGATTAGTCACAAATTTTTAAATCCCTCTATGGTTATATGTTCCTATGGTGTAAAATACTAGAATTGAAGTAGGTACTCTCTGATGTTCCTTCCATCTCTTTTTTATTCACTATGTAAACCTGTTGTCTCAATAGAAAATTGACACAATGTTATTGTAGCCTCTTAATTTATTACTACTAGACGAACTATTCCAGAAACATTCACTGAACAAATTAAGACACTCAAATCACACAGCTTATTGAATTCTCTCCCTGTCCCCTTGCCTCCCCGCAACCTCAGTGCAGTAGCCAGTGTGATTATAAAGGCCATAGTTGAGATTGAACAAGTTGGCTTAGCAGATAAGAGGCCCTTGGAGTAAACACTTTTTTTCTATTCAAAAGACACAAGACTAAAAATATTTGTCATAGCTCAAACTCACCAATAACTAGCTGAGCAGCCATAACTTTGATCCATTTGTTTCAGGAAAGTATATATGGGGCCAGAGTGGGTGCCACCAAAAGGTACACAAAGTGATATAACCTGCAAAACATAAATATTCAGTGACTTTATTCGGTTCTTCCCTTCTTGGTACCTATGTTCAACACATATGCTCTCTTTACTCATTCCACTCATTTAATCTATGTCTAGCAGCGTCTCAGAGACTGTTTTTACTTACAGTCATTACTGAGTATTTTAGTCCATTTGAGCTGCTATAACTGAATGCCATAGATTAGGAGGCCTATGAAAAACAGAAATTTATTTCCCACAGTTCTATATGATGGGAAGTCTAAGATCGAGTCACCAGCAGATTCAGCCTCTAGTGAGAGACCTCTTCCTAGTCCATAGAAGGTCATCTCCTCACTATAGCGTTACAGGGCACATGGGGTGATTGAGCTCCCTCAGGCCTCCTTTATATTCCCATTCATGAGGGCTCTGTCCTAATCACCCATGATGACCTAATCGCCTCCCAAAGACCCTACCTTCTAATACCATCACCTTAGGGTTAGGATTTCAACACATGAATTTTGAGGGGGGATGAAAATGTTCAGATCATATCACTAAATTTTATTTTTCTGGTTATCTTATTGTTCATAGCAAATTTGAATTTTTTAAATAATATATCAAACATTGATTAAACATATGTTTTCTAAAGTTGTAATATCTATTAATTATCTATGCTGATTATGTCAGGCACTTGAGTAGGGTATCACACACCAATAGAATGTTGCCTATCTGAGAAACCATCTTCTACCATAGAAACAGAATGTGTTTGAGTATTGGCTCACCACATACCTTCTGGTGCTGGACTCTGCTCCAGGCATAAGGACAGTATCATGACTAGTTCCAACTCACTGGGACAATCTCATTCCCCTTGCCAGAGACTGGCATTTGACACCATCCTGGACAATGAGATCAGTGGGGACATCTGTTGTGGGGATTCTGGGGAAGGTTTTTCTCACTGATAATAGGAGCTTAGTAAGAATCACTCCTTTTTCAGAACATTTTCACCTTCATGTGTCTCAGATCTGCAGTAACCTCTCGATGCCAGTCAGTTTCTGAAGGAAAAAAAAAAGCCAAAACAATGAGAATGGCAGAGGAGAGAGATGGAAGAAGCAGAGGATTTGATGACTCTGTGAAGCCACTCAACTAATCAACCCTGGAAAGACCCTATGTCCAATATTCTTGTTATGTAAGAATTTCCTTGATGTTTCAGGCACTCGTGGCTGAATTTTCATGACATACTGGTTAAAAAAAAATGACTGATACACAAAAAGTCTCAATTTTAAACCTCCCAATGCTGCTAGCATAACAAAATTGTAAGTTGTAGAGCTGTGATACAAATACAGTTTTGCCTGACTCCAATACCCATTAAAATATCATACTAAATAACTTGCTAACGGTACATTAATACATACAGTTGAAATGTTTTCATCTTCTTTGATTTCTACACATGGGTCCCTTGCCAAGCCCTGTCAGGCCATGCTCTCACCTTTATTTGGGTTTTTTCACCATCCCAAACTCTTGACTCAGGATCTTGTCACCCTTTTTCCTTAATCTGCCTTTTGTGCCTTCAAATTTTTTCTGTTAACGACAGTAGATAAAATCAGTTAAACTGATAAGTTATGCAATATGCAACCATTCTGTTTTTCCTTATTCACGACTATTTTTCTTTTCATTTTGTCTTAGACAAACCACATCACTGATCCTTAATGACCTCATTAACTAGTAGTTACTGGAACAGCTGCAGCTTTTTATTCAACTAGAAATTTTTTAATATGCTAAACATAGCTCAGGAAAAAAATGTCTCCATAGGAAGGAACTCCCTTTGGAGAAACCGTCTGTGACATTCTTTGCATTGGCACTGGAATCTTTTCTAAGTGACCTTGAGTTTCACTATTTTCTTTTTCCATATAAAACTATCTTATGATAGCTTTTCTTTTTTTTCATCCTTACAGAAAATTTTTTCAAGTTTAAATGTGAGACTCATGATTTTTATCCAGAAGATAAACCGTATTTTTTGTGAACAGTTAATTGAGCCGTTTTGAGACATCATGTAACTTCTAGACGGCCCAGCATGTTTCATGGGGCTCGGAACCCTTGCTCCCTGAGAAACCTTCATCTTCAAGATTTCACCAAGACTGTCAGAATGAATTAGCATTAAATGCAATATTCATTATTCTTCAGCTTTAGAGAGGTAAGAAGGAAAGTTCAGCTTGTACACCATAGATTCTTCTTTTTATGCAGGGAAATCAACAGAGTAGTCACTTATAGGCCTAAGAGGATACATTTGGAAAATATTACAGTAACACTACTTTTATCTGGATATAGCAATCACCTAAGACACAGCAAAGAATAGGTAAATAACCAAAAAGTTCCCTGAACAAAAGCATCAAGTACCACAATATCAATTTGCTGAAAGTGATGTATACCCTTTTTAGAGCAGGCCTTCAAGTTCTTTGCAGAACCCACATACTCATATTTTAGGCATTATTGTAATACATTTGACTAACTTGTTCCTAGTTCATAACAGATAAGACACACAATATCAGAAGGGATAGACTTGGAAGAAAAGAGGATACTTTAATCATAGGCATATTGACAGTAAGACACAGAGTAGAGCAGACAAATGACAAGCAGAAGCACCATTCACAAAGCTTTCTTGCCTTTAGCCACTCACCAAGTTTCAACAGTTTGACGAGCCTTGAAACTTTCACTATTTTATGGCTCAGAATTATAATTAATATTCATAAACATAACCTTAAGCTAATAAGAAAAATCAATAATATTTAATATACAAGATTTTCCAGCTTCAGCATTGCTTGCTTCAGCAATGATGGTAGCCTGAGTAGCAGGAACAAGAGTTTTCTTCCTTAAATTAATGTAACATAATTTAAATGAGAAGATATTAATTGACATTAATGGATCAACAAATTATATTCAAATATACATCCTTGAATGAAACTAATCATGAATCTGTAAAAATACTCTTCAGCAAAAAAACTATATAAAAATAATAAGAAATCCTAGTTGAAAAAAGACTTGGCATATACAAGTATATGATGAAATAAAACTAAATTTAAGATAGATAGACAAGATTGCATTAGACAAGATTGCTAAGACAGCCAACCAAAAGGGAAATCAAATAAATAAAAGATAAGGAAATTTCAAGAAAAATAACCAAATACATAAATAATTAATTTGATTAAAATAATGCACTTTGAGATAGAATAGCATAGTTGCATTGCCAATAGTAGGAATTCCCCCAAAATTTAAATAAACAGGATAAAACCAGAACTTGAAGAGAATATAATAGCATTGAGTAATAAGAGCATTGACGTCAAGCACGTTATTAAAAAAGAGAATTTAAAGAAAAACTAAAATTATCCAAGTTTCTAAGTGGCAAAATTATATTACATTTGTGCAGACAAAACTAAAGAATGTATACAAATAATACCAGAAACCAGTGAATGACAGTTTCAGAAGTGTCTGTGAATAATATATTTTTCATATTGACTGAACCTGAACAAGTTTATTATACATCTGTTTGCACAACAGAAAGACATTCTTAAGTTTCACAAAGCTTTGAAATATATTATGTACAAAAATTTTTAATATTCACTCAAGAAAATTAACAATTGAATTTAAGAAAAGAAAACATATGTGAAGATAGTACTATTGAAGAGATGTTTAATGATCGTTCAATTGATATTGAGCCTTTGCAGAGATAAGAAAATAGACATCAAGAGGCAAATATCACTGTTAATAAATGTAATGATCAAAGGTTTTTTGCTAAATGAAGTCATAAAAGAACAGCTGCAGAATATTAAATTTCATTTATACATATAAGAAGCAGAGTCAGGGATAAAAGAAATAAATAAAAAGAGGAAGAACCAAATAAAGTACATAATGTTTTATTTTCTCCATAGGGTGGGTATTCCTTACGCAAAATGCTTGGGATCAGAAGTGTTTCCGATTTTGAAATTTTTTCAGATTTTGAAATATTTACATGTAGATAATGAGATATCTTGGGGACGGGGCCAAAGTCTAAATGCTAAGTTCATTTTATGTTTTATACATACCTTATACATATATCCTGAAGATAATTTTATATAATACTTTAAAATAATATTATGCCTGAAACAGTTTGTGTACATCAAACTATCAGAAAGCAAAAATGTCTCTATCTCAGCCACCCATGTGGACAATCTGTGGTTACAGTTTGGCATCATCATCATTCCTGAATCTGAATTTTTATATGCTACTGATAAGCAAGCACTTTCTTACACATATTCACACATAACCACTTAACAGTTAAAAAAATTTGCATACCATTAATACAGAGAAAAAAATAATGTGTTCAGGGTAACTAAACAGCACAGTATGCCTGTCAGCTATTAATCAATGAGAATAATAAAATATATGATGCAAAAACAAACAAGGGCGGGCTTCCAGTCTCCACCTACAATGCTGTATTTTGATTACAAGATGACTGTACACTGTATTTTACTTTTTTAGGTGAGAAGAAATATCAGAATCAGAAACCAGGAAGAGAGTCCTCTAGAAGTGAGGAAGTATTCTGCTGGATGACTTTTTAAAACATTTCCTCCAGAATCTTCTGTCTCATTAACAAGAGTTTTTGCCCTAGAAGTCTCTCTTTGATTTTATAAACTGACATGATCTCCGTTATACATGCATGCTGCTCTAGTCCTTCAATAAGCCCATCACACAATTTCACCATGTCATATGTAGGGACTTTTTCTGCAATGTTAACAACATCTTCTTTGCCTTCATTAATATGACAACTTTGATTCAGAGCCATTTTGGCTACTTCTCCATCTGTCAATGAATGAATAGCTAGAGCCTCATTATCAATGTCAAAAACTTATTTGATATCCACTTCTTCCAGTTTACTGACAGACTTTGAAGGTATATTTTTTGCACATGTAAAGAGTTCAGACTTTTTTTTCTCACTTGACGTAAGGAATTCTTCAAAGTCCCTACTTTGCGCCTCCTCATCTCTGAACACAGTTACAATTACTCTGTGCCAAGCGTTGGCAACAGCACGTGTGGTATTCTTCATGCTGAACTTCTTTTGAAGACCTTACACACCCAGGCCTCTGTTCACTGCTGCTACCATGCTGCTCGAGAAAGTGTTTTATATTTACCTTTATTGTTCTAAGAATACTCCGGTCACATGGCTGAATTAATGAAGTCACACTTGGGGAAAAGTACATGGCATAAACGTTATTATTATGACGTTTCCGTTGGAGGATGAGCAGAACAGTTGTCAAGGATTAACAGAATCTTGCAGTTGACATCCAATCCAGCTTCCCTGCAGGGAACATGCACCACTGGTACAAAATGTTTATGAAACCAATCAAAAAAGATCATTCTGGTGAGCTATATCTTTTTGTTAGCATAATAATGAACCGGTAAAAAATTCACTCCGTGGAAACAGCGAGGATGCAAACTCTTGCCTATCACAGCAAGTTTACACTTACGCATGCCTGCTGTATTAGCACATCCCAGCAGAGTTAGTCTGTCCTTGGAATCCTTAATGCTTATAGGAGCTGTCTCATAGCTGTAGTCAGTGTTTTTCTGGAGTGATAACACCAAAATAGTAATGTCTTATCAGCATTATAGGCTTGTTCTGGCGCCATATTTTCATCAGTGATGATCTTAGGGAACTCGATGAATTTCTCCATTGCTTCAGGATCAACAGAGCCTTTATCACCACAAACTTTTAAAAACTTAATGCTGTGTTTTTTCTTAAATTTCTGTAACCAGCCTGTTACATATTCACAGTTTATTTCAATTTTCGGTTTATCATGATAGATCTTTGTTTCATGGTCAACATACCATTAAGTGATGTGTGTTCACTTAGACACTGACAGATGCACTCTGCCCCAGCCTAGAGCATATAGAATCTGTAGATATTTTGATAAATTTATACCTAAGTATTTTTGGTGTTATTGTAAATGGTATTTTTTATTTCAAGTTTTAATTATTGATTGCCGTTATATTAGAACATAAATTATTTTTGTATGTTGACATGCATCCTGCAACCTTCCTAAACTCACTTATTACTTACAGGAGTTCTATTTATTTATTTTTTGTAGATTTCTTAGAATTACATAGATCATTACATAATATATATAAATAGAGATAATGCTATTTCTCCCTTTCCAATTTGTATGCTATTTCTTTTTCTTACATTGTTGCACTGCCTAGGACTTTCACTACAATATTAAATAGGAATAGTGAGTCTTTACCTTGTTCTCAATCTTAGTAAGAAAGAACTCAGTCTCTCACCTGTAAGTATGCTATTAGTTGTAGGTTTTTTGTAAATGCCCTTTATCAGATAAAGTTTCTATTTCTAGTTTGCTGAGAAGCTTCTCATGAATAGTTGTTAAATTTTGTCAAATATTTTCCAGCATTTAAAAAATGACCTTAAATTTTTTTCTTTTTTTGAAATAAATTTTATTGATAGATTTTTAAAATTTATGTTATTTATTTATTTTTATTGCATTTCAGGTTTTGGGGTACATGTGAAGAACATTCAAGATTGTTGCATAGGTGCACACATGGCAGTGTGATTTGCTGCCTTCCTCCCCATCACCTATATCTGGCATTTCTCCCCATGCTCTCTCTCCCCAAGTCCCCACCGCCTGCTGTCCCTCCCCTATTTCCCCCCTACAGACCCCAGTGTGTTATGCTCCCCTCCCTGTGTCCATGTGTTCTCATCGTTCAACACCTGCCTATGAGTGAGAACATGTGGGGTTTGATTTTCTGTTCTTGTGTCAGTTTGCTGAGAATGATGGTTTCCATGTTCATCCATGTCCATACAAAGGACACGAACTCATCATTTTTGATGGCTGCATAGTATTCCATGGTGTATATGTGTCATATTTTCCCTGTCCAGGCTAATTGATGGATTTTTTAAATATTTAACCAATCCTGTATCTCAATATAAACCCATTGGCCATACTGTATTACATTATTTTATACTGTTGGATTTGATTCACTAATACTTTGCTAAAGATTTTTGTTTCTGTAATTATGAAAGATACTGGTCTGTAGTTGTGTTTTTCTTATAATGTCTTTGTAAGGTTTTATAACCAGGATAAAACTGGCCTCATAAAATGAATTGGTTCTCTTACGTTTTCTAGAAGTGGTTATGTATGATTGATACTTCTTCTATAAAATGTTTGGTAAAATTTTCTGTTGAAGCTATTGAGATTTGGAGCTTTCTTTGTTGGAGATGGTTAACTATGAATTCAATTTATTTGGTAGATATAGAATTCTTCTGGCATAGCAATTTTTTTAACTATCATTTTCTACAGAGAGAAGAGAAAGATTATTCAGTTTTTCCTCCAGCATGGTTGACAAAACAATTGTTATTTTATTAGTGATAGTTATGATGCATAAATCATGAACCTTCATATACTGAAATATTCACTATTTGAAATATTCACTATTTGTAGTATAGCTACAGATTTTTGCCCTACAACCCAGGAATCCTAATATATTTTGCATAATTTTTTAGCAATTCCCATCAAAGCAGAAAAATATATGATATTTTTAATGAATACTACTTTATTGCTTTATTAAAAGTATGCCATACATACTTATAAAAATATACTTTATTTTGCCTATGCCTATGTCCTGAATGGTTTTGCTGAGGTTTTCTTCTAGAGTTTTTATGGTGTTAGGTCTTATGTTTAAGTCTTTAATCCATCTGGAGTCAATTTTAGTGTAAGGTGTCAGGAAGGGGTCCAGTTTCTGCTTTCTGCATATGGCTAGCCAGTTTTCCCAACACCACTTATTAAACAGGGAATCCTTTCCCCATTGCTTGTTTTTGTCAGGTTTGTCAAAAATTGGATGGTTGTAGATATGTTGTGTTGCCTCCGAGGCCTCTGTTCTGTTCCATTGGTCTATATCTCTGTTTTGGTACCAGTACGATGCTGTTTTGATTACTGTAGTCTTGTAGTATAGTTTGATGTCCGGTAGTGTGATGCCTCCCACCTTGTTCTTTTTGCTTAGGATTGACTTGGCTATGCAGGCTCTCTTTTGGTTCCATATGAAGTTTAAGGTGGTTTTTTTCCAGTTCTGTGAAGAAGGTCATTGGTAGCTTGATGGGGATAGCGTTGAATCTGTAAATTACTTTGGGCAGTATGGCCATTTTCACGATATTGATTCTTCCTAACCATGAACATGGAATGTTTCTCCATCTGTTTGGGTCCTCTCTTATTTCGTTGAACAGTGGTTTGTAGTTCTCCTTGAAGAGGTCCTTTACTTTCCTCGTTAGTTGTATTCCTAGGTATTTTATTCTCTTTGTAGCTATTGTGAATGACAGTTCATTCTTGATTTGGCTCTCTTTAAGTCTGTTATTGGTATATAGGAAAGCTTGTGATTTTTGCACATTGATTTTGTATCCTGAGACTTTGCTGAAGTTGCTTATCAGTTTCAGGAGATTTTGGGCTGAGACAATGGGGTCTTCTAGATATACAATCATGTCATCTGCAAATAGAGACAATTTGACTTCCTCTTTTCCTATCTGAATACCCTTTATTTCTTTTTCTTGCCTGATTGCTCTGGCTAGAATGACCAAAACACCAAAAGCATTGACAATAAAAGCCAAAATAGACAAATCTGACCTAATCAAACTCCACAGCTTCTGCACAGCAAAAGAAACAGTCATTAGAGTGAATCAGCAACCAACAGGATGGGAAAAAATTTTTGCAGCTTATCCATCTGACAAAGGGCTGATATCCAGAATTTACAATGAACTAAAACAGATTTACAAGAAAAAACAAACAAGCCCATTCAAAAGTGGGCGAAAGATATGAACAGCTACTTTACAAAAGAAAACATACATGAGGCCAACAAACATATGAAAAAATGCTCATCATCACTGGTCATTAGAGAAACGCAAATCAAAACTACATTGAGATACCATCTCATGCCAGTTAGAATGGCGATCATTAAAAAATCTGGAGACAACAGATGCTGGAGAGGATGTGAAGAAATAGGAACACTTTTACACTGTTGGTGGGAGTGTAAATTAGTTCAACCATTGTGGAAGACAGTGTGGCGATTCCTCAAGGACCTAGAAATAGAAATTCCATTTGACCCAGCAATCCCATTACTGGGTACATATCCAAAGAATTATAAATCATTCTACTATAAGGATACATGCACACGAATGTTCATTGCAGCACAGTTTACAATAGCAAAGACCTAGAACCAACCCAAATGCCCATCGATGATAGACTGGACAGGGAAAATGTGGCACATATACACCATAGAATATTACACAGCCATCAAAAATGATGAGTTCGCATCCTTTGTAGGGACATGGATGAACCTGGAAACCATCATTCTCAGCAAACTGACACAAGAACAGAAAATCAAACATCACATGTTCTCACTCATAGATGGGTTTTGAACAATGAGAACACATGGACACAGGGAGGGGAGCACTATACACTGGGGTCTGTTGGGGGGAAATAGGGGAGGGACAGTGGGGGGTGGGGAGTTGGGGAGAGATAGCATGGGGAGAAATGCCACATATAGGTGAAGGGGAGGAAGGCAGCAAATCACACTGCCACATATGAACCTATACAACAATCTTGCATGTTTTTCACATGTACCCCAAAACCTAAAATGCAATTAAAAAAAAAAACTTTTTCATATTTTAGTATCAAGTATTATAAAAGTTTGCTATTTAATAACTTCCCAAGTTCAAATTTCACATTCCAAAAATAACCCTTAGAAGTCCAAAGCAGACCTATTAGGCTTATTTGGTTTGTTAAAATCATGTGGGAAGCATTGTCAAATAAGAAATGGTGCTTAACTTTGAGTTATGTTTGTATAAATGTGTTATTAATACATGTTTTTAAATTATACTAAATATCTAAAATTCTGATATGTTTTGGTACATGTTGTCAGGAATAATTATAATTATGATGTATGGTGTAGGCCAGAAAAACAATCCAATTTTTTTTTTGTCAGTTGCGTCTTTAATCATGGCTTTTCTAAGTATTTTGCCATCCACGGTCAATTATTGTTTTCTTCAATTCTTCTCAAAAGGCAATTAATAATAAACTACTGTTGAAATGTGAAAAATATATATATATATACTTTATTATAATTTAAATTTAATTTTTCTTAGACATCAGTGAGGCCCTATTTTTCTAGTCATGTTTGGAAGATTCCACAGACTAGCATCTGCCTCATAAATTACACTTTTTCTTTCATACACTTGGATTTCACTTACTGCAAAGTGTCACATGTTAGGCAACACATAATGATTATAACCATAAATGTATAAATTCTAACACTAATAAGTCCCAAGATTTCACAGAGGCTAAAAAACCAAATCCAACAATATTCTGATAAAGCAAAAGCTACAAACAAGAGTTGATGTGAAACTAAATTGGTCTTGAATAAGAGGAAAGCAGAACTCGCAACAATAACAATAAAAAAAGGACCAAAAGTCTTACAGAAGATAGAATCAGGATATAATTGTAGAAATATGATAAATAGTAAGGCAAATACATGAAAACAATATATGGCAAATAGTACAGAAAATATATTAATTAAAATGTTTTAGCAATACAAGGAAAAATATACAGAAATGTAATTAAAGTTTTGCCCATAACTGACAACATTATGAATGGAAAAAAATTAAAACAATAATTAATAAAATTAAAAACTATGGAGGAGGATCCAAGATGGCTGAATAGGAACAGCTCTGGATTGCAGTTTCCAGCAAAAACACAGAGGGTGAGTGATCACCCCATTTCCAAATGAATTTTTACTTCCCACAGACCAGGAGATTCCCAGATGGAAAAGTGCCACAGTTTCCAGCACTGCTGTTTCAGCCAGCACAGCATATCTCTGCACAAAAACTCACACAAATCCAGGTGCTTTCAACTGGCGACTGGAACACCTGAGAGACAGAGTCACCCGTTCAACTGAACAAGGGGGCTGAAACAGGGAGCCAGGTGATCTGGCTCAGCTGGTCCTACCCCGACAAAGACCAGCAATCTGAAACACTCTTGATTGAGAGTTTCACAGCGAGCACAGCTGGACCCAGGACTATCCAGCTCTGTAGCTCTGTAGAGGGAAGGGCATCTGCCATTACTGAGGCAGTCCACCACTACTGAGGCAGTCCACCATTACTGAGGTAATCCATCATTACTGAGGCATACCCGCCATTACTGAGGCTGTTCTAACTATACCTCTATTAAAAAAAAAAAACAGCAAGGAAGTTCACACAGCATCTGGGCAGAGCCCACAACAGCTCAGCAACGTGTCTCCTGGCAGACTGTGACTAGGCTACCTCCTCGCTGGGCAGGGCATCTCTGAAAAAAGGCAGCAGAATGACAGGAACTTATAAATAAAGCCCTACCTTCCTGGGACAGGGCACCTGGGAAAAAGGCAGTCATGAATTTGGCTGCATCAGACTTAAACGTACCTGCCCAGCAGCTCTGAACAGAACAATGGAACTCACAGCTCAGCACCTGAGCTCCTATAAGGGACAGACTGTCTCCTCAAGCAGCTCTCCGACCCCCATATAACCAAAGAGATACCCCATAAAGGAGACCTCAGGCTGACATCTGGAAGGTGTCCTTCTGGGAAAAAGATAAAAGAAGAAACTGGCAGCACCCCTTACTGTTCTGCAGCCACTGCAGGTGATCCCCAGGCAAGCAGGGTCTGGAGTGGACCTCCAGCAGTCCTACAGCAGGGGAGCCTGACTGTTAGAAGGAAAACTAAGAAACAGAAATAACTTCATCAGCAATAAAAAGAACGTCCACTCAGAGATCCCATCTAAACATCACCAACTACAAAGACCACAGGTAGATAAATCCACAAAGATGGGAAGAAACCAGTGCAAAAAGAATGAAAATACCCAAAATCAGACCACCTGTCCTCCTTCAAGGGATCACAACTCCTCACCAGCAAGGGAACAAGGCTGGATGGAGAATGAGTCTGATGAATTGAGAGAAACAGGCTTCAGAAGGTGGGTAATAACAAACTTCTCTGAGCTAAAAGATCATGCTCTAATCCAATGTAAAGAAACTAAGAACCTTGAAAAAAGGTTTGACAAAATGCTAAAGATAATAAACAGCTTAGAGAGGAATATAAATGAATTGATGGAGCTGAAAAACACAACACGAGGACATCAAGAAACATACACAAGTTTCAATTGCCAAATTGACCAAGCAGAAGAAAGGATATCAGAGACTGAAAATCAACTCAATGAAATAAAATGAGAAGGAAAGATTAGAGAAAAAAGAGTAAAAAGAAATTAACAAAGTCTCCAAGAAATATGGAATTATGTGAAAAGACCTAATCTATATTTGATTGGTGTACCTGAATGTAATGGAGAGAATGAATCCAAGCTGGAAAACACTCTTCAGGATATTTTCCAGAAGAACTTCCTCAACCTAGCAAGGTAGGCCAATATTCAAGTTCAGGAAATACAAAGAACACAACAAAGATATTCCTCAAGAAGAGCAACCCAAAGACACATAATCATCAGATTCATCAGGGTTGAAATGAAGGAAAAAATGCTAAGGACAGCCAGAGAGAAAAGTCGTGTTACCCACAAAGGGAAGCCCATCAGACTCACAGCAGATCTCTCAGCAGAAACCTTACAAGCCAAAAGAGAGTGGAGGCCAATATTCAACATCCTTAAGGAAAAAATTTTCAACCTAGAATTTCATATCCAGCCAAACTAAGCTTCATAAATGAAGGAGAAAGAAAATCCTTTATCAACAAGCAATTGCCCAGAGATTTCATCAACACCAGGCCTGCTTTACGTGAACTCCTGAAAGAAGCACTAAACAGAGAAAGGAACAACCAGTACCGGCCACTTCAAAAATGTACCAAATGGTAAAGAGGATCGACACAATGAAGAAACTGCATCAACTAATGGGCAAAACAGCCAGCTAGCATCAAAATGGCAAGATCAAATTCACACATAACAATATTAAACCTAAACATAAATGGGCTAAACACCCCAATCAAAAGACACAGACAGACAAATTGGATAAAAAGCCAAAACCCATTGGTGTGCTGTATCCAGGAAACCCACCTCACATGCAAGGGTACACATAGGCTCAAAATAAAGGGATGGAGGAAGATCTACCAAGCAAATGGAGAGCATAAAAAAAGCAGGAGTTGCAATCCTACTCTCTGATAAAATAGACTTTAAACCAACAAAGATCAAAAGAGACAAAGAAGGGCATTACATAATGGTAAAAGGTTCAATGCAACAGGAAGAGCTAATGATCCTAATATATACCTGCCCAATACAGGAGCACTCAGATACATAAAGAAGGTTCTTAATAACCTACAAAGAGACTTAGACTCCCACACAATAATAGCAGGAGATTTTAAAATTCCACTGTCAATATTAGACAAATCAATGAGACAGAAAATTAACAAGGATATCCAGGACTTGAACTCAGCTCTGGACCAAGCAAACCTAGTAGACATTTACAGAACTCTCCACCCCAAATCCAGAGAATATACATTCTTCTCAGCACTACATCACACCTACTCTAAAATTGACCACATAATTGGAAGTAAATCACTCCTCAGCAAATGCAAAATAACAGAAATCATAACAAACAGTCTCTCAGACCACAGTACAATCAAATTAGAACTCAGAATTCAGAAACTAACTCAGAACTGCACAACTTCATGGAAACTGAACAACTGGCTCTTGAATGTTGACTGGTTAAACAATGAAATGAAGGCAGAAATAAAGATGTTCTTCAAAACCAACGAGAACAAAGACACAATGTACCAGAATCTCTGGGACACATTTAAAGCAGTGTCTAGAGGAAAATTTATAGCAATAAATGCCCACATGAGAAGCAAGGAAAGATCTAAAATTGACACTCTATCATCAAAATTGAAAGAACTAGAGGGTCAAGATCAAAAAAACTCAAAACTAGCAGAAGACAAGAAATAACTAAGATCAGAGAAGAACTGAAGCAGATAGAGACATAAAAAAACCCTTCAAAAAATCAATAAATCCAGGAGCTGGTTTTTTGAAAAGATCAACAAAATAGACAGACCACTAGCCAGATTAATAAAAATGAAAAGAGAGAATAATCAAATAGATGCAATAAAAAAAATAAAGGGGATATCACCACAGATTCCACAGAAATACAAACCACCATCAGAGATGACTACAAACAACTCTATGCACATAAATCAGTAAATCTGGAAGAAATGGATAAATTACTGGACACTTACACCCTCCCAAGCCTAAACGAGGAAGAAGTTGAAACCCTGAATAGACCAATAACAAGGGCTGAAGTTGAGGCAGCAATCAATAGCTCACCAACCAAAAAATGCCCAGGTCCAGATGGGTTCACAGCCGAATTCTACCAGGCATACAAAGAGGAGCTGGTACCACTCCTTCTGAAACTATTCCAAACAATCCAAAAAGAGGGAATCCTCCCCAAATCTTTTTATGAGACCAACATCATCCTGATACCAAAACCCGGCAGAGACTCAACAAGAAAAGAAAACTTAAGGCCAATATCCATGACAAACATAGATGCAAAAGTTTTCAATAAAATACTGGCAAACCAATTGCAGCAGCACATCAAAAAGCTTATCCATCACGATCAAGTAGGTTTCATCTCAAAAATACAAGGCTGGTTCAATATACGCAAGTCTATAAGCATACCTCACCATATAAACAGAACCAAAGACAAAAACCACATGATTATCTCAATAGATGCAGTGAAGGCCTTTGACAAAATTCAACAGCCTTTATACTAAAAACTTCTCAATAAACTAGGTATCGACGGAACAGATCTCAAAATAAATAAAGCTACAAATGACACACCAACAGCGAATATCACACTGAATGGGCAAAAACTGGAAACATTCCCTCTGAAATCTGGCACTAGACAAGGATGCCCTCTCTCACCACTCCAATATAATATTGGAATTTCTAGCCAGAGCAATCAGGCAACAAAGAGACATAAAGGGTATTCACTTAGGAAAGGAGGAAGTTAAATTGTCTCTATTTGCAGATGACATGACTATACATTTAGAAGACCCTATCTTCTCAGCCCCAAATCTCATAAACTGATAAGCAACTTCAGCACAGTCTCAGGATACAAAATCAATGTGCAAAAATCACAAGCATTCCTATACACCAATAACAGACTTAAAGAGAGCCAAATCAAGAACAAACTGCCATTCACAATTGCTACAAAGAGAATAAAATACCTAGGAATACAACTAAACAAAGGATGCAAAGGACCTCTTCAAGGAGAACTACAAACCACTGCTCAACTAAATAAGAGAGGACCCAAACAGATGGAGAAACATTCCATGCTTATGGTTAGGAAGAATCAATATCGTGAAAATGACCATACTGCCCAAAGTAATTTATAGATTCAACGCTATCCCCATCAAGATACCAATGACTTTCTTCACAGAACTGGAAAAAACCACCTTAAACTTCATATGGAACCAAAAGAGAGCCTGCATAGCCAAGTCAATCTTAAGCAAAAAGAACAAAGCGGGAGGCATCACACTACCTGACTTAAAACTATACTACAAGGCTACAGTAATCAAAACAGCATGGTACTGGTACCAAAACAGAGATATACACCAATGGAACAGAACAGAGGCCTCAGAGGCAACACCACACATCTACAACCATCGGATCTTTGACAAACCTGACAAAAACAAGCAACAGGTAAAGGATTCCCTGTTTAATAAATGGTCTTGGGAAAACTGGCTAGCCACGTGCAGAAAGCAGAAACTGGACCCCTTCCTGAATCCTTACACTAAAGTTAACACCAGAGGGATTAAAGACTTAAACATAAGATCTAACATCATAAAAACCCTAGAAGAAAACCTAGGCAAAACCATTCAGGACATAGGCATAGGCAAGGACTTCATGACCAAAGCACCAAAAGCATTGGCAACAAAAGCCAAAATCAACAAATGGGATCTAATTAAACTCCAGAGCTTCTGTACAGCAAAAGAAACAATCATTAGAGTGAATCGGCAACCAACAGAATGGGAAAAAATTTTTGCAATCTACCCATCTGACAAAGGACTTATATCCAAAATCTACAAAGAACTGAAACAGATTTACAAGAAAAAAACAAACAAACTCACTCAAAAGTGGGCAAAGGATGTAAACAGAAACTTTTCAAAAGAAGGCGTATATGACGCCAACAAACATATGAAAAAATGCTCATCATCACTGGTCATTAGAGAAATGCAAATCAAAACTACATTGAGATACCATCTCACGCCAGTTAGAATGGAGATAATTAAAAAAATCTGAAAACAACAGATGCTGGAGAGGATGTGGAGAAATAGAAACACTTTTACACTGTTGGTGGGAGTGTAAATTAGTTCAACCATTGTGGAAGACAGTGTGGCAATTCCTCAAGGACCTAGAAATAGAAATTCCATTTGACCCAGCAATCCCATTACTGGGTATATATCCAAAGGATTATAAATTGTTCTGTTATAAAGACATATGCACACGTATGCTCACTGCAGCACTGTTTACAATAGCAAAGACTTGGAACCAACCTAAATGCCCATCGATGATAGACTGGACAGGGAAAATGTGGCACATACACACCATGGAATACTATGCAGCCATAAAAAACGAAGAGTTTGTGTCCTCTGTAGGGACATGGATGAACCTGGAAACCATCATTCTCAGCAAACTGACACAGGAACAGAGAATCAAGCACCACATGTTCTCACTCATAGGTGGGTGTTGAAAAATGAGAACACGTGGACACAGGCAGGAGAGTATCACACACTGAGGTCTGTGTGGGGGACTAGGGAAGGGACAGTGGGGAGTAGGGAGTAGGGGAGGGATAACATGGGGAGAATTGCCAGATATATGTGATGGAGATGGAGGCAGCAAACCACATTGCCATGTATGTACCTGTGCAACAATCTTGCATGTTTTTTACATATACCCCAGAACCTAAAATGCAATAAAATATACATATATTTAAAAAAATTTAAAACTGCTGTGTATTACATATCAACTCCAAACAAGAAATATGTATAATTCTCAGTGGTAATATTAATGAAATGGTCATTTACTAAGCCACATAAAGTATCATATATGGACATATTAATTTTCACTTTTAATGTTCTAATAATATATTCATTCATACTTATTTATAAATTAAAACACGTATAAATGTTTTGAAGTATTTCCTAATATGATCATTTTGTGTGATCATATAAAGGGTGTGATTCTAGGTCATCTTTTGTCAACCCTAAGAAAACTTGACAGTACAGCTAATGTAATAACTTTTTCAAAAAATACAGGGCTAATTTACTGACTATTGTCTAAAGAAGAGATAATTGAAGTAGAAAAATTTTATGGTACCAGTTGCTATTAAATAAATTATAAATTTACTATCTTTTTATTTCTTAGGACAAAAAAAGATATATTTCCTAATAAAGCAACTGAATTGAAGAAAAAAATCCAGAATATTTAGAAAAAGTTGAAAATATTGAATATAATTACAATAGGGTACAGCATTCTTACTAAATATTTTTAAAATTTACATTATTTTATGATTTAATAGACCAACACAACCAAAGTTGGCTAGAGTCATAAGACAATTTTCTGATTTAAAATGTAAGGAATATCACAGATAAATTTAATAAATTTGAAAATGAAAATAAAAATGATAAATTTTAATATGAAATTACAAAAATAGACTAGATAACCAGAGAACTATTTAAGTGACAACATGAAAGTCACCCAAGACTGCTGTCAAACACAGGTGGAGACAGGAGGTCAATTAAACATGACAAGCCTTTTAAAGAAAGCTTTCAAGCATTCGAATTGATGATTTCCTTGTAATACATATTTCAAAGCCTAGAAAAATACTATGAAATTATTTTACGAACCAAATGTGCTCTTTTCCACACAAATCTGGTTATGTCATGCAAAAATGCTCTATCTCACTTATATACGCATATAGGTGTGAAAAATCCTCTTTTTAAAAAAATAGAGAATGTAGTTATACCTGATAAAACAACCCACTGCAACTAAGCTTGGGTCATCTAAGAAATGCAAAACTTTTCCAATATAAAGAGGTAATTTTAAATAACATTTTAGTTAAATAACAAAAAATATAATAATCATAGCAGATGCTGAAAAGATTTAGGAACAGACTGTGAGACTTGACTGTGTCCCATCCAGAGGTCCTATATATCCATAAACTGATGGGAGGGTTCCTGGGGCCATTGTAAAGAAGATGCTGAGGTGTTTAGTTTGGAATGCATGGAACCAAAGGGAGGCACTTGCCAGAGTCGGCAAATAAAGGCAACTGGTCAGAGCTGGGATGACAACCAACCATAGACTGTGCTGAAGGGACTGGGTACCAAAAGGAACCAGAAAATAGGGATTGCTGTTTATGAGATGGACAAAACAGAAGCAAGGGCAGGCAAACTGAAAGTTAGGAACTTGATCTGTAAACAAAGACCTGAGTCTATAACATGTTCCTTCTGGTCGTGGTTAGGAATATATTCCTAAAATTACTGAACTATGCCAGAAGAGTTACCTAATAAACTCAATACATCCTTTGCAATATTCTTTTCTTTGATATGATCAAGAATACCTGTTTTAAATATAGAATCAGTATTTTAAAGACATTTCCTTTAAATAAAAGCATAAACTCAAAATTATTCACTTGTTTTGAAAATTCTGCATCTACAATAAATGACAAAAGTACTGGTTATAAAAGAAATGAAATAAATAATATTGGAAATAAAGAGAGAAACACAATCATTTTTATTACAACTTTTATCCATAAAATAAAAAAAGCATTTAAAACAATTAGAATTATTTTTTAATTTAATAAAGTCCAAGATAAAATAAACATATACATATCAAGCATGATTAATATGGCCTAAAATGTTAAGTAATTTTGCATCTTTATTTAGAGAAAGAAAGAATGAATTTATATTTCCAATATAAATTCTATATGTAATAAAATATCAGTTTTCTTAAGCTAATGGTACAGATTTAGTGCAAGACCAATCAAAAATAGATATATAGATAGATATAGATGCTTTGATAACTATGGACATATACAAAGACATAATTATAGATATAATTATTTGATCAAAGAGAAGCCAGAAATATCAGGTTACTACATATTTATTAATTTAAAATACTTAATATTTCAGAGCCTAAAAATAGACCTGCCTAAATATAATAATTTAATATATAATAAAATATTTGCAGAAGTAAATGATAAAAATAAGACATGTTTTTTTCAAGAATTGAGATAACCAGATAAAAGTTTTGTGGATTTTTTTTTCCCATAGCATATGTCATAAAACAAAACACAATTCTTCTCTTTGACCACAAAATCCTAGCTTCCTACACAGTTCACATTCTTGCTATAGACTGTGCTCTTAAACTTCACTATGACCCTGAAGCTCCTCATTCCAGACCCTTGGCATGGGTTCATTGGCCTCTCTGTGCATTTAGAGGCAATAATTTTAAGATGGTGACCACTAATGGTACAGCATAATTCCCACCCTGTTCGTTTCTAGTTCTATTTAATTCCAACTGCCAGTTTACTTCAATGTGTAATTGTATATTATAAACTATAGATTACTACATACATGCTACCTATTCATTTTATTTCTTGATCATGGTCCCAGAATCCCAAGTGTTGCCAGAGAAACTGCCAGTCCTGAACTGCAAAACCATGTTCTTCAAGATCAAATGGCTAGCACTGCTACTTGGAAACCATTTCATCCATCTTTGTGTAATGCTCTACATCGTTATTCCACAATGGTTGTTACAAATCTTTTTCACTTTCCTTACATACCCAATCCCACTCAATATCTTTACCCTAAGCAGATGTCCTCATTTTCCATCTGACCAAGCAAAGTGGGATCATATGTAATAAAACTCCCTCAACTTTGCTATCCCTAACTATGTCTATACAATTTCACTGGATACTTGCAATCACCTTCTTGTTTTTTTCTATACCTGAGGGGGAAAAGAATTTTTTCTTTGCCAAATTTAATCCACTCCACTCATTTTTAATCCAATTCTCTACTAACACCCCTTTGGGATTTTTTTTTCCAACTTTTTCCCTTTCTCTTCCACACAACTTCAGTATTTTCCTTGATACTATTTTCTTATACCGAATGTTCTTGTCCCTTTATCTTAAAAATGCTACTTCTTGATGACCAATTGCCTTAAAAGGTAGTCCTCTCTTAACCTTAATTCATATCTGCACAGGGTTAACAGTTCACAACTGGCTTCTGTTGCCAACTTATTAAAATCATGGATAAATCCTAAACACCAAATCCAATATACTTTTTCTCACTATTCATCCCCCTTGACCTCTCAGCAACATGTTAAGTTTTCCTTTATTTTCTGGAATCCAATATATTCCTTGCACTTACAAGAGATGCTTTTGTGTTTTCGTCTCCAAATCACTTTTTTTTCAGTTCTCCTTAAATGCTGATTTTTTTCCCCAAGACTGAATTTTTTTCTCACTCACAGAGGTTGCACTCACTATATTTCAACAGTAACTTAGTTTTTCTCAAAAGCAATTGTTTCTCTACTTCTAATTCCTTTATGAACTCTATATAGGCAAAATTTAAGTCTTTGACTTCTTTGACTTACGTCAGATTAACATCAGATCAAGTTGTTCTTGTCTTTGAAAACGTTTGCTAATTTAAGTGCTTGTGCATAAATTTGATTAAGAAACACAAGGCCACTTTTCCTCTACTAACATGCTGATTTATGTAGGGCTCCTTTGAGAAACCAGGTGCACCCAGAATTCTCTGCGTTTCCCATGTTCACTTTCATTAGTCCCTGAAGACTGATCTTCATACCACCTCCTTTATAAAGGTTTACCTATTATTTTGATCTATTAAAAATATTTTTTTATTTTATTAAAACAAACAGGCTGAGTGCAGTGGCTCATGCCTGTAGTCCCAGCACTTTGGGAAGCCGAGCCGGGTGGATCACCTGAAGTCAGGAGTTCGAGACCAACCTGGCCAACATGGCAAAACCCGTCTCTACTAAAAACACAAAAATTAGCTGGGCGTGGTGGCAGGTGCCTGTAATCCCAGCTACTCAGGAGGTTGAGGCAGGAGAATCACTTGAACCCAGGAAGCAGAGGTTGCAGTGAGCTGAAATCACACCACTGCACTCCAACCTGGGTGACAGAACAAGACTTTGTCTCAAAGAAAGACAAAAAAGAAAACCTAATATATACTTATTACATAAAATTTAGAAAATATAAAAGTTGAGGTAACATAAATATGATAAAAACTATGCATGGATTTAAAAATTTTTGCACCAAAATAAGCTCATGTTAACTTGTTATAAGATGTCTGAACAAAATCTATTTGAGGCACTATAAGGAAAAGACATCAGTTTGAAAAGAGCCCCAATCAAAACAATATGAATTCTGCTAAAATTGAAGCAGGAACAAACACAAAATTTATGGTGAAGCTTGGATAGAAAATTGTGAAATTATTGATGCTTTATGAAAAGTTCATGGAGAAAGAAATCAGCACTTTACAAATGGACTAATATTTTTCAAGGTCACTGTTCTTTTTAAAAAAAATAAAAATTATTTCAATAGGTTTTGGGAGAACAGGTGGTGTTTGCTTACGTGAATAAGTTTTTTTGTGGTGATTTCTGAGATTGTGGTGCACTCATCACCCAAGAAGTATACACTCTACCCAAAGCGTAGACTTTTATCCCTCACCTCCCTCTCACCTTTCCTGACCGCCAAATCCCTGAAGTCCATTGTATTATTCTTATGCCTTTGCATTCCCATAGCTTAGCTCCCACTTATGAGTGAGAATATACAATGTTTGGTTTTCCATTCCTGAGTTACTTCACTTAGAATAATAGTCTCCAGTTCCATCCAGGTTGTTCAAATGCCGTTAATTTGTTCCTTTTATAGTTAAGTAGTATTCCATGGTGGGTGGGTGTGTGTGTGTGTGTGTGTGTGTATGTGTGTGTGTATTAATTTCCTTTATCCACTTTTTGTGCACTAGTTCCATATTTTTGTAGTTGCAAATTGTGCTGCTCTAAAGGTGTTTGTGCAAGTATCTTTTTTGTACAATGACTTCCACTGGGTAGACAACTAGTGGTGGGATTGCTGGATCAAATTGCAGATATACTTTTAGTTCTTTAAGGAATCACCACACTGTTTTCCATAGTGGCTATACTAGTTTACATTCCCACCAGCAGTGTAAAAGTGTTTCCTTTTCACCATGTTCACGCCAACATGTATTGTTCTGGAATTTTTTTATGGCCATTCTTGCAGGGGTTAGACATTATTGCACTGTGGTTTTGATTTGCATTTCCCTGATAATCAGTGATGTTGAGCAGTTTTTCATATACTTCTTGGCCTTTTGTATATCTCCTTTTGTGGATTGGTTATTCATATCCTTGGCCCACTTTTTGGTGGGGTTGTTTGTTTTCTTCTTGCTATTTGTTTGAGTTTCTCATAGATTATGGATATTAGTCCTTTATTGGATGCATAGTTTGCAAAGATTTCCTTTCACTTTGTGGATTGTCTGTTTGCTGATTTTTTTTTTCTGTGCAGAAGCTTTTTAGCTTAATTAAGTCCCATATATTTATCTTGGTTTTTGTTGCATTTGCTTTTGGGTTTTTGGTCATGAAGTCTTTGTCTAAGCTAATGACTAGAAGGGTTTTTCCAACGTTATCTTCTAGAATTTTTATGGTCTCAGGTCTTAGATTAAAGTCTTTGATCCATCTTGAGTTGATTTTTGTATAAGGTGAGAGAGATGAAGATCCAGTTTTATTCTTCTACATGTGGCTTTCCAATTATCCCAGCACCATTTGTAGAATAGGGTATCCTTTCCTCACTTTGTGTTTTCATTTGCTTTGTCGAAAATCAGTTGGCTATAAGTATTTGGCTTTATTTTTGGGTTCTCTACTCTGTTTCATTGGGCTATGTGCCTATTCTTATACCAATATCATGCTGTTTGGGTGACTATAGCCTTAAAGTATATATAGTTTGAAGTTGGGTAATGTGATGCCTCCAGTTTTTTTTTTTTTTTTTTTACTTAGTGTTGTTTTGGCTATGCAGGCTCTTTTCTGGTTCCATGTGAATTTTAAGATTGCTTTTTCTAGTTCTGTGAAGAATGATGGTATTTTGATGGGAACTGCATTGAATTTGTAGATTGCTTTTGGCAGTATGGTCACTTTCACAATACTGATTCTACCCGTCCATGGGATGTATTTCCATTTATTTGCGTCATCTGTGATTTTTTTCAACAGTGTTTTGTAGAGGTCTTTTAATTCCTCGGTTAGGTATATTCCTAACTATTTTTTTTCCTTTGCAGCTATTGTAAAAGGGGTTGTGTTTTGATTTGATTCTCAGCTTGGTCGCTGTTGGCGTATAGCAGTGCTACTGATTTGCGAACATTGATTTTGTATCCTGAAACTTCACTAAATTCATTTATCAGCTCTAGGAGCTTTTTTAATGAGTCTTTAGGGATTTCTAGGTATACAATCACATCATTGGTGAAGAGCAACTATTTGGCTTCCTATTTACTGATTTGGATGCTCTTTATTTCTTTCTTTCTTTTTTTTTTTTTTTTTTTTTTTTTTGAGACGGAGTTTCGCTCTCGTTACCCAGGCTGGAGTGCAATGGCGCGATCTCAGCTCACCACAACCTCCACCTCCTGGCTTCAGGCAATTCTCCTGCCTCAGCCTCCTGAGTAGCTGGGATTACAGGCACGCGCCACCATGCCCAGCTAATTTTTTTTGTGTGTGTGTTTTTAGTAGAGACGGGGTTTCACCGTGTTGACCAGGATGGTCTTGATCTCTTGACCTCGTGATCCACCCTCCTCGGCCTCCCAAAGTGCTGAGATTACAGGCTTGAGGCACCGCGCCCGGCCTATTTCTTTCTTTTATCTGATTGCTCCGGCTAGGACCTGTTGTCTATGTTGAATAGAAGTGGTGAAAGTGGGCATCCTTGTCTTGTTCCAGTGCTCAGCGGGAATGCTTTCAGCTTGTCCCTGTTCAATATTATGTTGGCTGTGGGTTTGTCATAGATGGCTTTCATTATCTTAAGATATGTCCCTTCTATGCCAGTGTTGCTGAGGGTTTTGGTCATAAAGTGATGCTGGATTTTGTCAAATGCTTGTTCTGTGTCTATTAAGGTGATCACGTGATTTTGTTTTTAATTCTGTTTATGTGGTGTGTCACATTTATTGACTTGCATATGTTATATCATGCCTGCATCCCTGGTATAAAACCCATATGATCATGGTGGATTGTCTTTTTGAATTCTGTTGGACTGGATTATCTAGTATTTTCTGGAGGATTTTTGCATCTATTTTCATCGGGAATATAGGTCTGTAGTTTTCTTTTTTGGCTATGTACTTTCCTGGTTTTGGTATTAGGATGATACTGAGTTCATAGAATAATTTAGGGGGAATTCTCTCTTTCTCTCTCTTGTGGAATAGTGTCAATAGGATTGGTACCAATTCTTCTTTGAATGTCTGATAGAATTCAGCTGTGGATCTGTCTGGTCCTGGATTTTTTTTGTTGGCAATTTTCTTATTACCATTTTGATCTCACTGCTTGTTACTGGTCTGTTCAGAGTGTCTATTTCTTCCTGGTTTAGTCTAGGAGGGTAGTACATTTCCAAGAATTTATCCATGACCTCGAGGTTTTCTAGTTTGTGTATGTAAAGGTGTTCATAGTAGCCTTGAATAATCTTTTGTATTTCTGTGGTATCAGTTGTAATATCTCCCATTTCATTTCTAATTGAACTTATTTGGATTTTTCCTCTTTTTTTCTTGGTTAATCTCACTAACAGTCTATCAATTTTATTTATCTTTTCAAAGAACCAGTTCTTTATTTCATTTATCTTTTGTATTTTTTTGTTGTTATTTCAATGTTATTTAGTTCTCCTCTGATCTTGGTTATTTCTTTCCTTCTGCTGGGTTTGGGTTTGGTTCATTCGTGTTTTTCTAGTTCCTTGAGGTGTGACCTTAGAATGTCTACTTGTGCTCTTTCAGATTGCTTGATGAAGGCATTTGATGCTATAAACTTTCCTCTTAGCACTGCTTTTACTGTATCCCAGAGGTTTTGATAGGTTGTGTCACTATCATCATTCAGTTCAAAGAATTTTTTAGTTTCTATCTTGATTTCATTATTGACACAACAATCATTCAGAAGCGGGTTATTTAGGCCAGGCATGGTGGCTCATGCCTGTAATCCCAGCACTTTGGGAAGCTGGGTGGGTTGATCACCTGAGGTCAGGAGTTTGAGACCAGCCTGGCCAACATGGTGAAACTCTGTCTCTACTAAAGGAAATACAAAAATTAAGCAGACATGGTGGGCACACCTGTAATCTCATCTACTTGGGGGTACTGAGGCAAGAGAACCACTTGAACCCAGGAGGCAGAAATTCCAGAGAGCCAAGATCATGCCACTGCACTCCAGTCTGGGTGAGAAAGTGAGACTCCATCTCAAAAAAAAAAAAAAGATTATTTAATTTCCATGTATTTGCATGGTTTTAAGGGTTTCTTTCAAAGTTGATTCCCAGTTTTATTCCACTGTGGTTTGAAAGAGTACTTGCTATAATTTTTATTTTTGCAAATGTATTGAGACTTGTTTCATGGCCTATTATATTGTCTTCTTGGAGAATGTTCCATGTGCTGATGAATAGAATGTATATTCTATAGTTGTTGAGTAGAATGTTCTATAAATATCTGTTAAGTCCATTTGTTCAAGGGTAGAGTTTAAAGTCCATTGTTTCTTTGCTGACTTTCTGTCTTAATGACCTCTTTAGTGCTGTCAGTGGAATATTGAAGTCCCTCACTATTACTGTGTTGCTATCTATCCCATTTCTTAGGTCTGGTAGTAATTGTTTTACAAATTTGGGAGCTCCAGTGTTAGATGCATATATATTTAGAATTGTGGTATTTTCCTGTTAAACTAGTCCTTTTATCATTATGTAATGCCTCTCTTTGTCTTTTTCAACTTTGATGCTTTAAAGTCTGTTTTGTCTGATATAAAAATAGTTATTCCTGCTTGCTTTTGGTGTCCCTTTGCATGGAATATTTTTTCTACCCCTTTGCCTTAAGTTTACATGATTCCTTATGTGTCAGGTGAGTCTCTTGAAGACAGCAGATAAGCGGTTGGTGAATTTTTATTCATTCTGCAATTCTGTATCTTTTAAGTGGATTATTTAAGCCTTTTATAATCAATGTTAGTATTGAGATGCGAGGTACTATTCTATTCATCATGCTATTTGTTGTCTGAATACCTTGTGGGTTTTTTAAAATTGTGTTATTGTTTTATAGGTCCTCTGAGATATATGCTTTAAGGAGGTTCTATTTTAGTGTATTTTGAGGATTTGTGTCAAGATTTAGAGCTACTTTTAAAAGTTCTTGTAGTGTTGGCTTGGTAGTGGCGATTTCTCTCAGCATTTGTTCATCTGAAAAAAATTGTATCCTTCCTTCATTTATGAAGGTTAGTTTGACTTCATACAAAATTATTGGCTAATTGTTTGGTTTAAAGAGGCCAAAAATTGGACCTCAATCCCTTCTAGTTTGCAGAGTTTCTGCTGAGAAATCTACTATTAGTCAGAAAAGTTTTCCTTTATAGGTTACCTGATGTTTTTCCTTCATAGCTCTTAAGATTCTTTCCTCATCTGGACTTTAGATAACCTGATGACTGTGTGCCTAAGTCATGTCTTTTTGTGATGAATTTCCCAGGTGTTCTTTGAGCTTCTTGTATTTGGGTGCCTAGATCTCTAGCAAGGCCAGGGAAGCTTTCCTCAAATATGTTTTCCAAACTTTTGGATTTCTCTTCTTCCTTGGGAGCACCAATTATTCTTAGGTTTGGTTGTTTAACATATTCCCAAACTTCTTAGAGGCTTTGTTCATTTTTTAAATTCTTTCGTCTTTGTCTTTGTCGGATTGGGTTATTTAGAAAGCCTTGTCTTTGAGTTCTGAAGTTCTTTCTTCTATGTGTTTCTTTTTTTCTTTTTTTTTTTTTTTTTGCTAAGACTTTCCAGTGCATTCTGCATTTATTTAAGTGTGGCCTTCATTTCCAGAAGTTGTGATTATTTGTTACTTATGCTGTCTATTTCTCTGGAGATTTTCCCATTTATATTCTGCATCATTTTTTGATTTCTTTAAGTTGGTATTCACTTTTCTCTGGTGCCTCCTTGAGTAGCTTAATAATTGACTTTCTGAATTCTTCTTCTGGCAATTCAGAGATTTTGTCTTGGTTTGGATCCATTGCTGGTAAGCTAGTATGATCTTTTGGGGGACATTAAAGAATCTTGTTTTGGCCGGGCGTGGTGGCTCAAGCCTGTAACCCCAGCACTTTGGGAGGCCAAGGCGGGTGGATCACAAGGTTGAGAGATCGAGACCATCCTGGTCAACATTGTGAAACCCCGTCTCTACTAATACAAAAAAATTAGCTGGGCACGGTGGCGCGTGCCTGTAATCCCAGATACTCAGGAGGCTGAGGCAGGAGAATTGCCTGAACCCAGGAGGCGGAGGTTGCGGTGAGTCGAGATCGCACCATTGCACTCCAGCCTGGGTAACAAGAGCGAGACTCTGTCTCAAAAAAAAAAAAAAAAAAAAAAAAATCTTGTTTTGTCCTATTACCAGAATTGTTTCTCTGGTTCCTTCTCATTTGGGGAGACTATGTCAGAGGGAAGATCCTGGGTTCAAGGGCTGCTGGCTCAGATTCTTTTGTCCCACATGGTACTCCCTTGATGTGGTGTTCTCCCCCTTCCCCTAGGGATGGGGCCTCCTGAAAGCCAAGCTGCAGTGATAGTTATCACTTGTCTGGATCTAGCCACACAGAAGAGCTACACAGCCTTGGGCTCTTCTAACCACACCAAAGAGCTACAGCCTGGGGCTCCAGACTGGTACTGGGGAATGTCTGCAGAGTCCTGTGATGTCATCAAGTATCTCAGCCATGGATATGGGCACCTAATCCAGTGGAGGTAGCAGGGAGTGAAGTGGACTCTGTGAGGGTCTTGGTTGCTGTTTTGTTTAGTGTGCCTGTTTTGTGTTGGTCGGCCTCCAGCCAGGAGGTGGCACTTTCAAGACAGCATCAGCTACCATAGTATAGCGTGGATGTAAGCTTGCCCTAGGGTTGCCTGGATAAGTATTAGGGTGTCTCAGGTGGTGGGCAGTGCCATGGAACTCCCAAGAGGTTATGTCCTTTTTCTTTGGCTACCGGGGTGGGTAGAGAAAAACCATCAGGTGGGGGCAGGGTTAGGCATGTCTAAGCTCAGACTCTCCTTGTGCAGGGCTTGCGACTGCTGCTGTAGGGGATTAGGGTGTAGCTCTTAGGCCAATGGAGTTATGTTCCCAGGGGGATTATGGATTCCTTTGTTGTGCTATACATGTCTCCAAAAAAGTTGTGGAAAGCCAGCAGTGACAGGCCTCACCAAGCTTCCATACAGCCAGAAAGGCCAGTCTCACTTCCACCATGCCCCCACAACAGCACCAAGTTTATTTCTAGGCAGCCAGGAACCAGGCTGAGAACTTGCCCCAGGCTACAAGCCTCCCTATTGAGATACAAGCAGAGGTTTCAAGTTTCATGCCTCCCCATCTGCCACAGCTTCTGTGCTTGTATCTGCCCTCCCTGTTCTCTGCCTCTCCTGGATTCTGTCCAGGAAACTTCACGTTGAGTAAAAACTGCTACAAAGTTCAGCTGGAAGTTTCCATCTACCAGTGGTCTTTCCAACAAATTGATTCATTTTAAGATAGAACAAGATGATGTTGAAAATGAAGCCTGTAGCACCAGACCATCCGCATCAGATTTTGGAGGAAAAAATTTGTCTTATTTGTGCCCTAGTAAGACCAACAGGCCAGGCGCAGTGGCTCATGCCTGTAATCCCAGCACTTTGGGAGGCCGAGGCTGGTGGATCATGAGGTCAAGAGATCAAGAACATCCTGGCCAACATGCTGAAACCCTGCCGTCTCTACTCAAAATACAAAATTTAGCTGGGCGTGGTGATGGGCTCCTGTAGTCCCAACTACTTGGGAGGCTGAGGCAGGAGAATTGCTTGAACCCGGGAGGCAGAGGTTGCAGTGAGATGAGATGGTGCCACTGCACTCCAGCCTGGTGACAGAAAGAGACTCTGTCTCAAATGAAAAAAAAAAACAACAAAAGAAGACCAACAATTAACAGCACAAACAATATCCAACACTATAAACATCTCAATTGTTCAGCTTATACAATTCTGACTAAAAACTTAAATTTGAGCAAACTTTCCACTCAACAGGTGCCAAAACCATTGCACTCAGATCCACTGCCAACAAGAGCTGCCATTTCAATGGAAATTTTAAACAAGTGGATCAAGATACTAAAGCATTTCCTCAAATAATTGTAATAGGAGATAAAGAATTACAACATGGCTTTACCAGTATGATCCTGAAGACAAAGCACAATCAAAGCAATGGCTACTAAGAGGTGAAAATGGTCCAGTCCAACCAAAAGCAGATCAGTCAGGAGCAAAGATAATGACAACAGCTTTTCAGAATACTCAAGGCATTTTGCTCATTGACTTTCCAGAGATCCAAAGAACAATAACATTTGCTTATTATGAAAGTGTTTCAAGAAAGCTAGTCAAAGCTTTAGCAAAAACCACCCAGGAAACTTCACCAGGACACTGTTTCTGCTCATTCCCTTATCACGCTGGGACAATGTTATGAGTTCTGATGATAAATCAGTAAGCATTTACCTTACAATCCTGATTTGGCTCCTTCTACCTTTGTTTTCTTTCTTAACTTTAAAACATCTATAAAAGGTGACCACTTTTTGCAGTTAATAATAATAACATATTGGGCTATTTAGAAAACCTCGTCTTTGAACTCTGAAGTCGGAGCTGTATACATATATAAAAGACTTTTATATATGTTTAAAAGACTACATTGACATGGTTAAATTCCCAGAACTCAGTTATTTAGGGATGGACTAAATGGATCTTTAACTTGATGAATCTTATGTTGAGAAATAAAATTCATATTTTATTTTACTTTTATTTTTTAAATTCCATTTTCCATGAACTTTTTGGAGTCCCCTCATATAAAATGTGATTTTCCATCATCTCAAGATTATAGACAAAATAATTCAAGGTAAAATAATCAAGAGCGATATGAAAAGCTTTCTTAGATGGGGTGACCTTACTGGGTAGAATTTACAATTTTACAGGAGTTGACAGAATGTAGGATATTTTGTAGCTGTGCTTCCTAATTGTCAATATATTCTAACCAGTTTCTATGGTTAGATGCATAAATTTAGCTACTTTTTTCTTTTAAGAGAGAAAAGCTAAAAAGGAGTTATAAAGAAATACAACACAATATAGGCAGAATTATTGCTTTTTCCTGATTTACATTTATTTTAATTCAAATTCTTCCAGTTATTATTGACGTTAAATATGTTTCCATATATTTATTGTCCATTATTATTTATGTGTGTGTGTGAGTGTGTGTGTGTGTGAATTGTCTATCAGAAAATCTTTTTTGATCCCCAACCAAAAGTGATTTAATTTACTTAGAATTTGAATAGAATTTTATTTGTGCCTCTTTCGACACTTATCATACTTTACTTACTATTGAAAATATTTTTGAGCTTGTCTTATCTTCAGTGTGTAAATTTTTTGTGGTGTGAAATTATTTCTTTATTCCCTTTTTTACCTAAGATAACATAATGTAGCATAAAGCGGAAGCTCATTAAGTATTTCTTGAGTTATGCTGAATCATGAGTGGGTAGGAATCTGGTCTCAGATAGCTTCATCTAGTCTTTCCTATGTCTTTATGTGTTTTTTATTTACTCTGTTTTATAAGTTTAGTAATAGTTCTTGTCCTAAGACAGTATGTAGATTAAAGGAAAAATTGTCATATCATTTTTAATTTGTTGATGTTAAGCACAAGTTTATTTCAATACAATACATTATTTTCATTTCTGTTTCTGCATAAATATCTGTCCCCTTGCTGTCATTTCTCTCTCTCACTAGATTTGTATTTGTCCTTTATCTACAGGTTGATGCTGCTTATTTTGTCAATGATGACTATGTTCACCAACCTGCTTCCAGGGTCACTGCCAAGCCTTGTCTTCAGCAATTCCAACTTCCGCTAAATGCATACAAAGCCCAAAGGAATCATTTCAAACACAACTATGTGAAATAAAATTATCATATTAGTTGTAATAACATAACAGATAATAGTATTAACCTCAAGTACACGAACTTAAAGTGGAATCAGGTTGCTGACCCTGGCATTATTCTAAGTATATATAAATAAATGTTGTAATCAAAGGAACATGTTACTAAATAAAGCTAAATCGCTGTGCTATTAGAAATGGTAAGGTTAGAATCTGTTTGTTTCTCCATGACTTAGCATCATGATGTCTAGAGAATTCAGCTTTGTCAGTGCTACTTACAATCCTTTAATATACTGATACTGAAACAGGATGAAATACTGTGCTCAAATGGATATAAACTAGTTCCATACATCCATGGGTCTGCAACAGCTGAACCTCAGCAGATAGCAAGAGGACGATATTAACTGAGTTGTGTCAAGTCCTACAAGCCCACACAGAGCTGATTGCCATGGTGGTGGCTAGAACAAAACTAGCGGCTAAAGGCTCCAGAGATGGAAGAGGTCAAATAATGCCGAGTGGTGCAAAAAAAGGCAGCTGATACAGATCCTTTTTGAGTGGTGAATTGTCCCTGATGATTAGAATCTGGAGTCTGCTATCAGAGATCAGGCAAGCAAATCTATTGCTAAGAGAATGTAATTTAAACAAGGCCTGTTTCATTTTTGTTACACAAGACAGCCTATGATTAAGAAATAATTAGCTATTTCTTGCCAGGTGGGCAGTCCATCTCTTTTGAGGCAACATAGGTGCTTTAATAGTCTAAATGTAGAATCTCAGACATGCAGAACCCATCTATTAAGCCTAGAAGAAACCCACGGCAGAAATAGTTGACTTTCAGAGCAGAAACCTGAAACCCAGAATGTTTATATATAACTCGTCAAAAATCACAGCTACTAAATAGAAGCATCAGGGCAGTAGCTGCTATAGGTCTTCTAATTCCCTACCCAGGGCTTTTAGGAGTGTACCTTACCTTGTAAATATACCTTCCTTGAGCCTCTCTGGTAACAGCTGTGGGACAAGTTGCCTGGCTCCTGGCTTCCATCATGCCACACCCACACTCACATCTCTACCTCCAAAGCAATACCCTGGCAAGCAAGGCCTCAACCTTTAAAAGGCAAAGATTATACCATTTGCAAGGAAAGAGCTGGCATCTGAGACTCATCATGACTTTCCCCAGTAAATGTAAAAAGTTTTGACTGCACCCAGGGAAGAGCATGATCTGCTACACTCTAGAAATACCAGAGACTGTGTGGCACGTTCAAGTTTTTGGTGAGTACAAGAGGGCTGTTTTGACAAGCCTCAATAGCAGGAGTGGGCTGCATGTCTCTCAAGTGGTCCCTCCCCCCAGAAAGAATGTCAAGAGAAAGTTCTTCTGTGGTCAGAAATCACTCAACCCAGATTAGGTGCTTTTTCTGAAAGCACAAAATATTGTCCTCAAGCTAGACTTAGGTTGCAATAACCACACCTCTAAGACGGGGCTCTGACAGGACAATTGCCTTTTCCTTACTGCTTGAATTTTGGAAACTGACCGAGAGCCTTCCTTTCTCAGAGATTTGAAAATCGTCACTACCCTTTGATAGCTGAGATGTCTTAGAGGCAGCTCATACACATCCCCTTCAAGTGGTGAATTTTCCCTGATAATGGGAATCTGGATTTTGCTATCAGAGATCTTGAACTATCTGTCTAAAATACTGAGTCTAATCAGTAGTCCTGAAAACACTCATTCATCAAGTACTAAAAGAATACACACATGGCGTAATTTTCTGCTGTTGCTAAGCACTGGGCAGACAGCAGAATCTAGGCAGGACAGAGAGCTTACCATCTCCTTCTAGTCATAGGTATAAGAATAGTTAGCAAAGCGGTTTGAAGGTTTTATACAAATTTGTTTTAGGTAGAGACCTGAGGAGGTCAACATTTAGGAATGATGCACCCTCATGCACATTATTCATTAAAACAGAATTTTTAAATTTTTATATTATTTTGCTTTTTTTAAAAAATTGAGCAATTATCAGTTTTTTAAAGACCATCCATATGGGTCAGTACTAGTTCAACGGGAACAAGTGTGAGCAACAGGTAAGTGAAGAGATAAAAATTAAAAATGAATGAAAAAGCAAACCCTCAGATCAGCCATCCTTTACCTAACAAAGGTTCAAATGGCAGGGACAGACTGCGCTGACAAATGACAACACTGAAATTACCAACAGTCCTCTTTGAAAACTAAACCTATGGCTTTGAATAGGGCATTACATTAACAATAAAGAATTCTAAAATGTTTTTCAAATATCAACGTAAGAAAATACCGACATGATATGGAACTGTAGTAATGAATAAAACACAGTATATAAGAACGGTACAAATAGTCTTTTCTACTTTCATAATTGTGTTGAAAACATTCAGGTAGTCCGACATAGAAATAAGCAGCAGCTAAAATTCCCACTGGGTAACTCTTTTTATTGCATCTATTTTAATACAGGAAAAGGCCACAAATGCCTGCTTCTAATTCTCCCTAAAATTAAAAACTTACGAAAGCTTCAGCAAAAACTAGATAGAAAGGAAAATATGTATATGTGATTTTTTTAGGAACAAATTCTCATCTAATATTAGAGATCTGGGATGTGCATTACGTTAGGAAATGTTTGTTTTTGATGTTTCTAATATTTACACTTTGACATTTTTTTCCCCCGATCACAAGGATCCTTTAAGTATGTTAGGGTAAATGTTTATTTAGCAGAGACCTAGAGTACTAAAAATCTAGAGCACTCCAAAAGATTCTCAGTTATCTTTCGATTGATTTAATTTGTAATTACTGTAGTGGGTTGAATAATGTCTCCCCAAAAATTCTTTATTGAGAACCTCAGGAAGTAAGTTTATTTGGAAACAGGGTCTTTGCAGATGTTACTAGTTAAGGATTAACACGAGATTACATTAAATTAGAGTGGACCTCAAATCCAATGAAGTGTCTTTATAAGAAACTGAAAAAGGACCCAGACAGAGAGAGAAGGCCATATGAAGAGGGAAGAAGAGATTGGAGTTACGCTGCCACAAGTCAAAGAACACTAGTAGCCTCCAAGAGCTGGAAGAGGCAAAGAAGGACTCTTCCCTAGAGTTTTCAAAGGGAAAGTGGCTTTCTGGCTTCCAGAACTGTGAGAGAATAAGTTCGTGGTGTTGTAAGCCATGGGGTCATTGCAATTTGTTATGGCAGCCATAGGAAATGAATGCAATGGGCATAATCTACTCCAGTGTTGAAGTCTTCCTTTGAGGTGAGTTTAACCTATAAATAGACAGATATGTTCCCTTTACTATTAGATCTGAATTTAACACATTACTGAATTGGTTGTAAACAATGTGTAACTGTGGTGCCCAAGAATTAATTCTTCTTCCAAAGGTCGTGAATTTGAGGAAAAGGTAACTCACTAATAAGATGTATAGTAGATCCCTTTACTTACTGCTATTCTTCATGTTTCCTCCTCTTTAAATACTTTTAAAGTTAATTTTAAAGTCATTTTAAAACTGAAGTTCAAGCTTAATTTGTCCAAATGGCAGACTTAATGAATTCATATTTTTCAAAATACTATGTTTGTTAATCTCAATTTAGCCTTTACATTTTACAAGATGTAATGATCAAATCGCTTTTTATGTAAGCATGTTATCTTCCCCTGAAAACTATCAAAGAATAAAGGACAAACTCTACATTTGCCATAGGCAAGGTGATCTCAACTGTCACTTTACAGGTTGTACCTGAGGGGGACTTTATTTAATCCTCCCTAATATTTCCTGTGGTGTATAAAATGACTCATTCAGACTTTGCCATTCCAGCATTTTTTTCTTGCCCAGGGACCGGTAAAGTCTGACTTTCCATCTGGGCTTTCTCCAGGTCTCTTGCCCTGTCAGAGTGTTAAGGTCAGCAGGAGTTCAGGATCATTTGCCCTTTATGGGATCTTGTTCCTACCAACTGTATTATTCTTTTGTTATTCTTTTAGGTTGTCACCTAAAAGGCACATCAGTCTTACAGCTAATTAGATGGTTCTAAGCCACAGTTGCAGGAGACTTTAAGAGAATATCTCTTTAAAAATCATAGGGCTGGTTATAATTTGCTGCCTACAAAAGCTGCCAGGCCAGATTACTGGTCCTATGAAAATAAAATCAAAGTGATATTCCTTACCAATCAGTTGAGGTTGATATAAACAAAAGGGATATACATGTATTAGAATACTTGAAGTCAGGCAGGGCACAGTGGCTCACACCTGTAATCCCAGTACTTTGGGAGGCTGAGGTGGGTGGATCATGAGGTCAGTAGTTCAAGACCAGCCTGGCCAACATGGTGAAACCCTGTCTCTACCAAAAATAAAAAAATTGGCTGGGTGTTGTGGCACGTGCCTGTAATCCCAGCTACTTGGGAGGCTGAGGCAGGAGAATTGCTTGAACTGGGACCCAAGAGGTGGAGGGTACAGTGAGCCGAGATCACACCACTGTACTCCAGCCTGGGCTACAGAGTGAGACTCTGTCTCAAAAAAAAAAAAAAAAAAAAATACTTGAAGTCAGACAAATGCTTTCTTCTTTAAAACAAAAACATGGCTAAGTTTTGAGAAGGCACTCATATTATTAGTGTCACATGAGGGTCTAAAACAGGGAACTTTTCAGTCATAATTTCTTCAATCTTATGAGGACAGAGAGTGTGATCCTCCTTCCAGAGGGGTGGGTTTCTAATCAGCGAGCCTCTGAGTTCAGGTGGATGAGATCAAATGAACTTGTGGGAACCTTAAGGGAGGTCCACGACCCCTGCCTGGGGTCCTGGAAGATGCAGTGCAGAACAAAACTGAGAGCACAGGATGCCATGCAGAACAAGTGGTCTCTTCCACACCACAATCTCTATCTCCCAAGCATCTAAGGATCCGTTTTACAAGTAAGAGCAACAGTTGGTTCCTGTGTCAGAATATGTCAAAGTATGTGCCTGAAAAGATGAAATACCAGCAGAATTAAATGACACACCCCATGGGTCCCTGACACCTAGCATAAAATGTATTTTAATCACTTGATTTTCCTTCTTCTGTGACTGGTTAGCAATGTAAATTACTACTACATTTTAGGATGCTTATGAGCTCTACTTTATACTGAGTAGAAGTTTGAACTATAACCAAACTCCTTAATGTGTGTTTAAGATCTTTCATAATTTGAACCCTTCTTACAGCTTTAATTCTTTCCTCACTCCTCCCCTTGAATCCTGGCTCCAGCAAATCTGAAGCACTTTCATATTAGGAAGAGCTGTGCTAAGAGTTAGGTTATAGCAGTTGACCAAACACTATTCCTGTCTTCAAGAAATTAACAAGACTTACAATAAGTATAATAGTTCTTAAACAGGAGCACGGGACACCTAACCTAGTCTTGGAACAGTAAAAGGCTTTCTAGGGAAAATATCTGTAGCAACATCTGAACGATAACCAAATGTTCTTTACAGAGGAAACAGCGTGTGCAAACTCTTGGCTGTCGGAAGTTCCTTATAAACATAGCAAACATTCTTTAGTTTATCCACAGTTTAATTTGTCCATGGTGTCTAAGTGCCTGTTACTGTGGTGAATTTAAAGTGAGTTCTCAATATGAGTTATCCCCCTGAAGGTTCTCTTAAGTATCATCAGTTTCCTATGCTCAAACCAGTTCTAGGAAAACAAGAAACACGCCTACGGAGTGAGACTGGAATGTTAGAGGTACTATTTTGTGAATTGCTATGCCCCAAGTACAGTATTCTTTCCTAAACAGTAATGCCTGGCCCCATGTGGCTCTGTTGATTGTTTTATTTCACTCACTTTTCAAATTGTTTTCACGCTTCATTAGATTGAAAGTCTGTGATCTCCATAAATGACCAGTCCTGAAAACAAACTTGGCTTTGAGCAGCTGCTTCTCTTCTGTAACCTTTTGTATTTCATACAGTTTAGCTTCATTGGTCTCTCCATCAATATCCTCATTCAAAATACAAAAGTAAAGCAGAAACAATGTTATCAACCATGTGTGCTAAAAGCATGATGTTTCCCTGCCTCCATATAGGCCTGGGCCTTCTCATTTGTCATATCTTGGCCTCATCTCAAGTTCTTCTGTGCTACTGGAAAAAGATGGTGGAAGAGAACTTGGCAAAATACAGCCCTTCTTTGGCTAAATACCTATGTTCAGAAAATAAGTAGGCAGAACTAATTTCACATGTACCACAGTGGCACTGTATCTGGTCTCCATAAATGTCAGTTAAGCAGGAGAATGAGCTTGAAGTTGGTCCAGAGACTACAAACTCTTGTGTGTTCAATTCTTGGCACTTTCTTTCGACTTACAACATTATGTTTCACAAATATTTTACCCTTTATGGCATTCAGTGGTCCTCCTCTGTTAAGTAGCAATAATGCTTCCTGGTCTCCATTCTTGTGTTGTGTCTACTCCCCAATTTCTGTGTATAGTTTACACTGATTTTGATAGGCGTTCAATTTAGAGAGAGGAAGAAAATACACATACATGAGGAAAAAGTACAGCTCTTTTTGGTTTGTAAAACTACTTGATTAAAATCAGGATATGAGCTGCATATTATATTGTCCATGTAAGTCTATTTTGATTGTCAAAATCTGATGCTGAAATATGCCCACATTTTTACCCATCACTAGTGGCATTTATTGTATACTCCAAGAGACAAAATACCATATTATAATGCTAGAAGTTTTGCTAGGAAATATCTACATTCTTCAATTTAAATTTTAAAATAAATTTCCTAACTAATAAATAAATATTATAATGCTAGAAGTTTTGCTAGGAAATATCTACATTCTTCAATTTAAATTTTAAAATAAATTTCCTAACTAATAAATAATAATTATAATGCTAGAATTTTGCTAGGAAATATCTACATTCTTCAATTTAAATTTTAAAATAAATTTCCTCGCTAAGAATAAAGACACAAAAACATAAATCAGTAGCTTTTATTTTACTTCCAATAGTAAATAAATTCTGATTCTAATTACCTTCATTCGCTGCCTATTTTCTTAAAAAGTAAAAAACAATAAAATTAAAACAAAAATCTGTGGCAATGCTTTTCTTCAGAAGAACTCAAAGAAATCTATAAATACTCCAATGATTTCCGGTATTCTAATTTAAAATGTTCCATCATACAAGAGTTACAAACAATTGTTTCTTATAAAATTACTTCCCATAAGAAGTTTAGTATCAGCTCTTACAAGTCATTTCCTATGATTTCTGAATCATTTGGTGACTAGTTACGCATCTGTGCATAATTGAATGACCCAAATTACTTTAACTTCTGATTCAACATGCCCCTATTTTATTTGTATATTTAGCTCTATTTTCTTCCCAAGTTTCCATGTCAACATAGAGCAAGGATATTCATAAAAAGAACTACGGCTTTATCGTTTACTTCCTCAAATAAAGTTTTGCATCTTTTCTTCTGCTAAGTTTCTGATTTTTTTGGCTTCTAAGTCATCTTAACCTGGAGAGGAATCTCAAGGTAGGTTGACTAGTTTGACCTCCTAACAAACATAGGAAAGCCTCTTAAAATTCTCTGGTAAATAATCAGACTATGAACAGTTCCAGAACAGAGAACTCACTAAATCACAAAGAAGTCAGTTTCTTCTATTCCCATATCAAGACTTATTACGTGCAATTCCCTATGCTTGATGAGAATAACCTTACTCCGGTCTCTGTATGGCTTGGTCCCTAGATACATTCAGTTCTTGGCTTACATGTCACATTGTCGGAGAGATTTGCCAATTATTCTCTATTCTCTTACCCATCTTTATTTTTCCTTATAAAACTATTACCTGATGTTATACTCCAGGTCTACTAATTATTATCATGTTAATTATACTATATCATGTCACATCATATCATATTTTTGCCAATCACCTGATACCACAGAGAATATAAACTCAAGCTCTAAGAGCGCAGGAACTGAGTTCTGTCATCATTGTATCTTCAGCCCTCAGAAATGCCTGGTAAATAGGGAATACCAGGAAGATTTGCTGACTGATGGAATGTTGAGCTGAAAGGAGAATCCCTACAACTTTAATCCACTGATCCAAGTTTTGCTTTTTTAGAATCATATAAGAGTGAACATTCTTCCACATAACAACCAACACCCAAATTTTTGCAAACAGCTTTCAAACCCTTTTCTTTCAGAACTATCAATCATACATCAGGCAGTAGAGAACATTTTTCAGGTGTATGATAGTAAAATACAGTTTTTACACATCAAAGCAAACAACCAGAGAAGTGAATGTAGGGATCAAGAGCAGGGACTTACGGATATCAGAAAAAGTACTATGATTTGGGGCTAGAAGATGGAACTGGGCAACAGAGAAGGAATCCAGACTGTTGCTGTTTCTCCTATTTAAAGAATGTTATACAGTGAAAATGAATTGCTAACCCGATACTACAGTTCTTTGAAAAAGTAATATAAATTTCAGCATATTGAAAGAAGAGCCTCAATATTACTTTTTTCTTGACAGTATTTTCCATTTTACATGGGGAATTCCCTAGTTTCTTTATCTGTAAATTGAGGAGATAGACAAGATTATCTTCCAATTTTCTTACAGCTTTCAAATTATCTTTATAACCAACTTCCATCTAGTGAATAAGTGACCCTATAAGGAACATAGTATTCTGCTGAGATTCGAGAAGAGGAGATGGCTGATGACCTGAGGGGCATAAAAGCTCTGGAACTGCATGAGAAACTTGAAAGATAATTTTAAAGAAGAAGAAGATATTAAGCATCCATGGAGAACCTATTTACAGGTACAGAATTAGAGTGCACCAACATTTCAAAGATTGAGATGTTTCTCTACTGACACTATCTGGATCAGGAGGAGGGCAGAGAGTGTATTGTACAAGCGACTCAAATCTGAGGCTGGGCAAAGCAAAGGCCATGAGATACGAATGTAACCATGAGAGTGGTATTCTAGTCAATGGGTACATCTAGAGAGAGAAAGTACAGCCAGAAAGAGATTAATGAATTGGTCAGATTGAGAAAAATGAGACAGGGAGAGTAAATGAACATTTTCTTTCAACAATAAAAGACATGGCAGGAAGCTGGAATATGCCCTGCAACTATTTACACTGCTGGATGCCTGTGATGCATGTCTGTTCTTTACCTCTTTCCTCTTTATAATCAGTGCTGACTCTCAAAGTATCTTAAATACTTGTGTATTATAATTATTTCTAATTTCTCATTCTTCTTTGAGGCATCTTAACTCTTATTCTGTTTTAGAATAATTCTATATTTGGAAAATTTTCTCTATTTTTTATTCAGGTTTCAATAAATGTCATGAAAATGTCTAAAATTGGGTTGTTGCATATTATCCTATATGCTTGGCATGTATTACTCAGCTTTTTAAGTGTTTTTGTATAGCATTTTTTACTAAAGAAGTAAAGCATATTTTCAATAATCAATAGCAATGGAAGAAGAGATTAGTATGAATAAATTAGATACACAAACCTCATTTTTTTTTTTTTTTTTTTTTTTTTGAGACGGAGTTTCGTTCTTGTTACCCAGGCTGGAGTGCAATGGCGCGATCTAGGCTCACCACAACCTCTGCCTCCTGGGTTCAGGCAATTCTCCTGCCTCAGCCTCCTCAGTAGCTGGGATTACAGGCACACACCACCATGCCCACCTAATTTTTTGTATTTTTAGTAGAGACGGGGTTTCACCATGTTGACGAGGATGGTCTCGATCTCTTGACCTCGTGATCCACCCGCCTCGGCCTCCCAAAGTGCTGGGATTACAGGCATGAGCCACCACACCCGGCCACAAACCTCATTTTAGTCAATAGTTTTGAAGGTTCTCTTTGACAGATATTTTTCAGAGTTCCCAGCCGGAGCAAAATTATTGGGTTTTCAGTCTCATTTGGTTCCCGGAAAAGCAGGCAATCAGGGCAAGGTAAGGGCTAAGTGTGGATATTCTGCCACAGAATCTATCCTATGTTCAGTGACGACGTCCCCTGGGCTTTCCTGTGTGCCTCTTTTTTTTCTCCTGAAAAAGCTCCATTCACTTTCTTTTCCTTCAGAATGTCAGCTGGCACTATTAATCAAGCAGCCTTCAGCACACTGATCAAGTTATTTTCATTTACATTCTTAATTTTCTCCTTAAATTAACTCCATCTTCTCTTTGTTTTTTGTTTTGTTTTGTTTGTTGAGATGGGGTTTTGTTCTTTTTGTCCAGGCTGAAGTGAATGGTGCGATCTTGGCTCACTGCAACGTCTGCCTCCCTGTTCTAGTGATACTCTGCCTCAGCCTCCCAAGTAGCTGGGATTACACATTTGCCACCATGCCTGGCTAATGTTGTATTTTTAGTAGAGACTGAGTTTCACCGTGTTGGCCAGGCTGGTATCAAACTCTTGACTGCAGGTAATCTGCCCACTTTGGCCTCCCAAAGTGCAAGGATTACAGGTGTGAGCCACTGCACCCAGCCTCCATCTTCTCTTTGGAAAACTGGTCTGGCACTGGGGTCTCAAATTTATCACAGCACGTTTTTTGCCTGTTTCTAATCCTCGAATACTCTTTGCAGATCTCTATTTGTCATTCTCATTTTTCTTTTTCTAAAACAATGAGCACTTCTCTAATGACGAGGCTGTGGCCCAGACTTAGTTACCTTTCCTTACGAACACCCACAAGAGGCCCCTGTCATCCAAATATTTATGGATGGCAGCCGCAATTTCTTCCTCTTCAAGTTCCCAGTGAGACTTCCTCCCCACTGCCAACACTATGTTCCAACAGATAAAGTCATTGTTACCTGGAGGAAGCTGGTTTCCTGTCTGCAGCTTGCTGAGTCACATCTAGCCATTACTCTGCTATGATCATCCAACTCTTTTTTTCCTTTTTGCCCCACATACAACATATGGTGTGTCTCCTCATGCAGTTCCTTAAGGCTTCCTTAGTCAAAACTGAATCTCGCCTTTTATATCATGGGTCTTTCTTTCAAATTCCCACTGGCCATTTATCTCATCCACATTCTTTCTCCACCTACTCACTCACTCCTTTCCTATTTTCTTCAGGTATCTGGGAGCTACACAAGGAAGCATGATATCCCACACTTGCCAGTTAAAAGGTAGATGCCCTGGGCCAGGCATGATGGCTCGCACCTGTAATCCCAGCACTTTGGGAGACCGAAGTGGGCCTATTACCTGAGTTTAGGAGTTTGAGACCAGCTTGGCCAACATGGTGAAACCCTGTCTCTACTAAAAATACAAAAATTAGCTGGGCATGGTGACAGGTGCCTGTAATTCCAGCTACTTGGGAGGCTGAGGCAGGAGAATTGCTTGAACCTGAGAGGTGGATGTTGCGGTGAACCAAGATTACACCACTGCACTCCAGCTTGGGTGGCAGAGGGAGACTCCACCTAAAAAAAAAAATAGACACTCTGACAAAATAGTTAAATTAACCTAAAATTGTAGACCAGACAAGTGTTAATATACTCCAAGTGGTAGTGACTCTCTGCAGTCAGGTAAGTAACATTGATGTTTTGAAACAAAAACTGCCAATCTCTTGTAAACATGTTTTATTAAGACTTTAGGTGAACAGTGAACACTTGGCTGATTCTCTACTACTTCCGCCCCACCTGAGTTCAGAAGTATGTACAGCATTAGTCCCATTCCAGAAAGTGACCAGAGCATGATAAAAGCACATTTGCTTGGCTCCCTCAGGCCTTCGTCCCTAGAACTCAAACATCCAGCCTGTCCCAAGGTCTTGATGAGTGAGAAGAATCATATTTCTTAGAGCTGCTTGACAGATGCATCTTCCTCATTATTTCATCCTCAACAGGTTTCCTCATCTCAATGTCCAGTTCTCTCTTTTCCAATAAAACAACTTGTAGCAAAGTCAGGAATGAAGCCTAGTATTTCACTTAGAGATATCTCAAATACAGGCATACCTCAGAGATACTGTGTGTTTTGTTCCAGACCTCTGCAATAAAGTATCACAATAAAGTGAGTCATACAAATTTTTTGGTTTCCCAGTGCATATAAAAGCAATGATTACACTATATTGTATTCTATTAAGTGTGCAATAGCATTAGGTCTTAAAAAGTGTGTATGACAATTAAAAATTACATCATTGCTAAAAAATGCTAAGGATGATCTGAGCCTTCAGAGAGTCATAATCTTTTTGCTGGTGGAAGGTCTTGCCTCAATGTCGATGGCTGCTGACTGATGGAGTGGTGGTGGCTGAGGGTCAAGATGGCTGTGGCAATTTCTTAAATTAAGGCAATAATAAAGTTTGCCACATTGATGGACTTTTCCTTTCAGGAAAGACTTATCTTGTAGCAAGTAATGCTGTTTGATAGCATTTTACCTACAGTAGAACTTCTTTCTTTTTTTTTTAATTTAATTTTATTTAATTTTAAGCTCCAGGGTACATGTGCAGGATGTGCAGGTTTGTTACATAGGTAAACATGTGCCATGGTGGTTTGCTGCACCCATCAACCCATCACCTAGGCATTAAGCCCCACATGCCATAGCTATTTATTCTGGTGCTTTCCTTCCTCCATCCCCCCAAAAGGCCCTAGTGTGTGTTGTGCCCCTCCCTGTCTCCATGTGTTCTCATTGTTCAGCTCCCACTTATGAGTGAGAATATTTGGTGTTTGGTTTTCTGTTCCTGTGTTAGATTGCTAAGGATAGTGACTCCCAGCTCCATCCATATCCCAGCAAAGAACATGATCTTGTTCTTTTTTATGGCTGCATAGTATTCCATTGCATATACATACCACATTTTCTTTATCCAGTCTATCACTGATGGACATTTGGGTTGATTCCATGTCTTTGCTATTGTGAATAGTGCTGTAATGAAAATATGTGTGCATGTGTGCATATATTTCTTTGGGTATAACACCAATAATGGGATTGCTGGATCAAATAGTATTTCTGCCAGTAGGTCTTTGAAGAATCACCACCCTGTCTTCTACAATGGTTGAACTAATTTACACTCCCACAAAACTGTAAAAGTGTGCCTTTTTCTCCACAGCCTTGCCAGCATCTGCTGTTTCGTGACTTTTTAATAATGGCCATTTTGACTGGTTCAAGATGGTATTCATTGTTTTGATTTACATTTCTCTAATGATCAGTGATGTTGAGTTTTTTTTTCATACGTTTCTTGGCCACATGAATGTCTTCTTTTGAGAAGTGTCATTCTTGTCCTTTGCCCACTTTTTAATGGGGTTGCTTTTTTTCATGTGAATTTGTTTAAGTTCCTTGTAGATTCTGGATATTAGACCCTTTGTCAAATGGATAGATTGCAAAAATTTTCTCCCATTCTGTACACTGTTTGTTTACTCTGCTGATAGTTCTTTTTGCTGTACAGAAGTTCTTTAGTTTAATTTGATCCCATTGGTCAATTTTCACTTTTGTTACAACTGAATTTGATGTTTTTTTATGAAATCTTTGCCTATGCATATGTGCTGAATGGTATTGCCTAGATTTTCTTCTAGGGTATTTATAGTTTTGGAATTTATACTTAAGTCTTTAATCCGTCTTAATTCTTGTATAAGGTATAAGGAAGAGGTCTGGTTTCAGTTTTCTACATATGGCTAGCCAGTTTTCCCAGCGCCATTTATTAAATAGGGAATCCTTTCCCCATTGCTTGTTTTTGTCGGATTTGTTGGAGATCACATGATTATATATGTGTGGTCCTGTTTCTGAGATCTCTGTTCTGTTCCATCAGTCTACGTGTCTGTTTTTGTCAGATTTGTTGGAGATCAGATGATTATATATGTGTGGTCTTGTTTCTGAGATCTCTGTTCTGTTCCATCAGTCTATGTGCCTGTTTTTGTACTAGTACTATACTGTTTTGGTTGTTGTGTCTTGTGGTATGGTTTGAAGTCAGGTAGCATGATGCTTCCAGCTTTGTTCTTTTTGCTTAGGATTGTCTTGGCTATATGGGCTCTTTTTTGGTTGCATTTGAATTTTGAAGTAGTTTTTTTCTAAGTTTGTGAAGAAGGTCCATGGTAGTTTAGTGGGAATAGCGTTGAATCTGTAAATTACTTTGGGCAGTATGGCCATTTTCATGATATTGATTCTTCCTTTCCACTAGCATGGAATGATTTTCCATTTGTTTGTGTCCTCTCTTATTTCCTTGAGAAGTGGTTTGTAGTTCTCCTTGAAGAGGTCCTTCACTGCTCTTGTTAGCTGAATTCCTATGTATTTTATTCTCTTTGTAGCAATTGTGAGTGAGAGAACAATAGAACTTCTTTCACACTTGAAATCAGTCTTCTCAAACCCTGTCATTGCGCTATTGACTACTTTATATGATATTCTAAGCTTTTTGTTGTCATTTCAGCAATGTTGGCAGCATCTTCAAGAGTGTAGATTCTATCTCAAAAATATACTTTCTTTGTTCACCCATAAAAAGCAACTCTCCCTTCATTTCCTCCACTTCTAATTCTAGCTCTTTTGCTATTAAAACCGCATCCACAGTGACTTCATTTATCAGTCTTGAACTCCAGAAAGTCATCGATAGAGGATGAGATCAACTTCTCCAAATTCCTGTTAATGCTCATATTTTGATCTCCTCTCATGAATCTCAAATGTTTTTAAAGGCATCTAAAATGGTGAATTTTTTCCAGAAGGTCATCAATTTACTTTGCCCAGAGTCAACAAAGGAATCACTATCTATGGCAGCTATAGACTTATAAAATGTATTTCTTAACTAATAAGACATGAAATTTGAAATTACTCCTTGAACTGTGGGCTGCAGAATGGACATCATGTTAGCAAATGTGAAAACAGCATTAATCTTTTTTTATATACCCATAAAAGCTCTTGGGTGGCCAGGTGTATTGTCAATGAGCAGTAATATTTTGAAGATTCTTTTCTTCTAAGCAGTAGGCTTCAACAGTGGGCTTAAAATATTCAGTAACTATGCTGTAAACAGAAGTGCTTTCATCCAGGCTTCGTTATTTACTTTGCAGAGCACAAAGTAGTTTAACATAATTCATTTAACTTGAAGTTATCTGCTGCATTAGCCCCTAACAAGAGAGTTAACCTGTCCTTTGAAGCTTTGAAGCCAGGTTTTGATTTTTTCTCTCTAGCTATGGAAATCCTAGATTGTATCTTCTTCCAATAAAAGGCCATTTTATCTACACTGAAAATCTGTTGTTTAGTGTAGACACCTTCTTCAGTGATCTTCGCTAGATCTTCTAGATAGCTTTCTTCAGCTTCACCATCAGCACATGCTGCTTTACTTCGTACTTTTATGTTATGGAGACAGCTTCTTTCCTTAAAATGCATGAACCAACTTCTGCTAGCTTTTAACTTTACTTCTGCAACTTCCTAACTTCTGTCAGCTTTTATGAAATTGAAAAGTTAGGGACTTGCTCTGGATAAGCTTTAGCTTAACAGAATGTTGTGGCTGGCTTGATCTTTGATGCAGACTCCTAAACTTTTTCCATACCAACAAGAAGCCTGTTTTACTTTCTTACTATTTGTGTGTTCTCTAGAGGTGCACTCTTAATTTCCTTCAAGAACATTTTCTTTGCAATCACAGTTTGGCTAACTATTGGCATAGGAGGTCCAGCTTTCGGTCTATTTCAGCTTTTGACCTTCCTTTCTGATTAATCATTTCTAGCTTTTGATTTAAAGTGGGAAACATGAGACTCTCCCTTTCACTTGAACACAGCGGCCATTGCAGAATTACTATTTGGTGTATTTTACTAATGCTGTGTCTCAGGCAATAGGGAGGCCTGAGTACAGAGAAAGAGATGTCAGAAGGGCTACTTGGTGGAGCAGTGAGAACACACACATTTATCAGTTAGGTTTGCCATCTTACATGGGTATGGTTCATGGTGTCCCAGAACAATTAAATAGTAACTGCAAAGATCACTGATAGTAGATCACCATAACATAAATAATAGTGATAAAAAAGTTTGAAATATTGTGATAATTACCCAAACATGATGCAGACATGAAGTGAGTAACATGCTGATGGAAAAATGGGGCAGCTAGACTTGCTTGACACAGGGTTGCCACAAACCTTCAACCTGTAAAAAACATAGTATCTGTGAAGCACAATAAAGTGAGATGAGCCTGCAGGTAGAGAGAGTTTCAGTGTCCTGCTTTGCAAAGTTATGGGCCATGCCTCTCATTGCTCTGCTTTAGATATTCAACTTCACACTCCTTCAGATAAAATGATGAGTGGCAGCCAATGGCTTGTTTCTTAAACAAGTCTCAGAAATTCTATCTGAAAACGCCCTGTGATGGCCAAATACAACTTGGGCAAGTTTTAGGACCCAGGATAGAAAACAAATTCCTAGGTAAAGAACATGTTGATTAGTTTTCTATTTCTGCCCAACAAATTATCACAAACCTAGCAGCTTAAAACAAGACAAATGTACTGTATTATCACAGATTCTGTGGGTCAGGATTCCAGCACATTTCTGCTGCTTCCTCTACTCACAGTCTCACAAAGCTGCAAAGTGTCAGCCAAGACTGCACTTTTATCTAAGGCTTAAGTTCTTCCAGGCTCTTCAGTTGTTGGTAGAATTTGCTTCCTTTGGTTAAAGGACTTAGGTACTCTCTTTCTTGCTGGCATCACCTGGGACCTGCTTTTGGTTCCCTGGAGGCCACTCATGGTTTCCTGCATGGCCTCTACAGCATGGCTCATTGCCTTTCAAGGCCAGAGGGCAGCAATTCTCTTGCTGTCTCTCCCTCCATCCTGCTAAGACAAGATCTTCTATGCCATAAAGTAATCATAGGACTGACAAGTTCATCAGGTACACAGGTCCCATCAATAATCAAGCAAAGGGGATGGTACAAGACAGGTACACTTAGTAGGAATAGGTAATGCCTCAGAGACCATCTCAGAATTCTACCTACCTCAGTGGTTCGGGCAGAAGTTTCTTCCAGAAGAGACACAAGTCATCCATTTTTCTAAGGTTATCATAGTGGACAATTAATTAAATTAAGCAAATCACAAATGTAGCAATCGCTTTCGTCATTTTTCCAACATGGTGAACTTCATGGGATGTTCAATTGGCTGTGATAGGTCTATGGGAACTGTTGTTCATAAATTGAATGCTATTTTGGAAGTCTACAAGAGAAAGAAAATTCAATAACATATGCATGAGCACTAAGTATTTTTATTTTTAGACTAAACTTGATGAGGATTCAAAAAGCAATGGCCTTAAAGTTTTCTGGGCAAGGGGGATTCTTTGTGCTGTTAGTTCTAGCTAAGCTGTGAGGAGAAAATTCAAAAAATTATCCTTTAAATAGTCTATTACTTTTTTTTTTATTATTGCATTTTAGGTTTTGGGGTACATGTGAAAAACATGCAAGATTGATGCATAGATGCATACGTGGCAGTGTGATTTGCTGCCTTCCTCCCCTTCACCTATATCTGGCATTTCTCCCCATGCTATCTCTCCCCAACTCCCCACCCCCAGCGGTACCCCCACTCCCCCCCAACAGACCCCAGTGTATAGTGCTCCCCTCCCGGTGTCCGTGTGTTCTCATTGTTCAACACCTGTCTATGAGTGCGAACATGCGGTGTTTGATTTTGTGTTCTTGTGTCAGTTTGCTGAGAATGATGGTTTCCAGGTTCATCCATGTCCCTACAAAGGATGTGAACTCATCGTTTTTGATGGCTGCATAATATTCCATGGTGCATATGTGCCACATTTTTCCTATCCAGTCTATCATCGATGGACATTTGGGTTGGTTCCAGGTCTTTGCTATTGTAAACTGTGCTGCAATGAACATTCGTGTGCATGTGTCCTTGTAGTAGAACGATTTATAATCCTTTGGATATATACCCAGTAATGGGACTGCTGGGTCAAACGGAATTTCTATTTCTAGGTCCTTGAGGAATCGCCACACTGTCTTCCACAATGGTTGAACTAATTTACACTCCCACCAACAGTGTCAAAGTGTTCCTATTTCTCTGCATCCTCTCCAGCATCTGTTGTCTCCAGATTTTTTAATGATCACCGTTCTAACAGGCATGAGATTGTATCTCAATGTAGTTTTGATTTGCATTTCTCTAATGACCAGTGATGATGAGCATTTTTTCATATGTTTGTTGGTCTCATGTATGTCTTCTTTTGTAAAGTATCTGTTCATATCCTTCACCCACTTTTGAATGGGCTTGTTTGTTTTTTTCTTGTAAATCTGTTTTAGTTCATTGTAAATTCTGGGTATCAGCCCTTTGTCAGATGGGTAAGCTGCAAAAATTTTTTCCCATTCTGTTGGTTGCTGATTCACTCTAATGACTGTTTCTTTTGCCGTGCAGAAGCTGTGGAGTTTGATTAGGTCCCATTTGTCTATTTTTGGCTTTTGTTGCCAATGCTTTTGGTGTTTTGGTCATGAAGTCCTTGCCTACACCTATGTCCTGAATGGCTTTGCCTAGGTTTTCTTCTAGGGTTTTTATGGTTTTAGGTCTTATGTTTAAGTCTTTAATCCATCTGGAGTTAATTTTAGTGTAAGGTGTCAGGAAGGGGTCGAGTTTCTGCTTTCTGCATATGGCTAGTCAGTTTTCCCAACACCACTTATTAAACAGGGAATCCTTTCCCCATTGCTTGTTTTTATCAAGTTTGTCAAAGATCGGGTGGTTGTAGATATGTTGTGTTGCCTCCGAGGCCTCTGTTCTGTTCCATTGGTCTATATCTCTGTTTTGGTACCAGTACCATGCTGTTTTGATTACTGTAGCCTTGTAGTATAGTTTGATGTCCGGTAGTGTGATGCCTCCCACTTTGTTCTTTTTGCTTAGAATTGACTTGGCTATGTGGGCTCTCTTTTGCTTCCATATGAAGTTTAAGGTGGTTTTTTCCAGTTCTGTGAAGAAGGTCATTGGTAGCTTGATGGGGATAGCGTTGAATCTGTAAATTACTTTGGGCAGTATGGCCATTTTCACGATATTGATTCTTCCTAACCATGAACATGGAATGTTTCTCCATCTGTTTATGTCCTCTCTTATTTCACTGAGCAGTGGTTTGTAGTTCTCCTTGAAGAGGTCCTCTGCATTCCTTGTTAGTTGTATTCCTAGGTATTTTATTCTCTTTGTAGCAGTTGTGAATGGCAGTTCGTTCTTGATTTGGCTCTCTTTAAGTCTGTTATTGGTGTACAGGAATGCTTGTGATTTTTGCACATTGATTTTGTATCCTGAGACTTTGCTGAAGTTGCTTATCAGTTTCAGGAGATTTTGGGCTGAGATGATGGGGTCTTCTAGATATACAATCATGTCATCTGCAAATACAGACAATTTGACTTCCTCCTTTCCTAATTGAATACCCTTTATTTCTTTTTCTTGCCTGATTGCTCTGGCTAGAGCTTCCAGTACTATACTGAATAGGAGTGGTGAGAGAGGGCATCCTTGTCTAGTGCCAGATTTCAAAGGGAATGCTTCCAGTTTTTGCCCATTCAGTATGATATTGGCTGTTGGCTTGCCGTAAATAGAAGGGCTGTTGAATTTTGTCAAAGGCCTTCTCTGCATCAATTGAGATAATCATGTGCTTTTTGTCCTTGGTTCTGTTTATGTGGTGAATTACATTTATAGACTTGCGTATGTTGAACCAGCCTTGCATCCCAAGGATGAAACCTACTTGATCATGGTGGATAAGCTTTTTGATGTGCTGTTGCAATCAGCTTGCCAGTATTTTATTGAAGATTTTCACATCTATGTTCATCATGGATATTGGCCTGTAGTTTTCTTTTCTTGTTGAGTCTCTGCTGGGTTTTGGTATGAGGATGATGTTGGTCTCATAAAATGATTTGGGAAGGATTCCCTCTTTTTGGATTATTTGAATAGTTTCAGTAGGAATGGTACCAGTTCCTCTTTGTATGTCTGGTAGAATTTGGCTCGGAACCCCTCTGGACTTGGGCTTTTTTTGGGTGGTAGGCTCTTAATTGTTGCCTCAACTTCAGACCTTGTTATTGGTCTATTCAGGGTTTCGACTTCTTCCTGGTTTAGGCTTGGGAGGAGGCAACTGTCCAGGAATTTATCCATTTCTTCCAGGTTTTCTAGTTTATGTGCATGAGTTGTTTGTAATTATCTCTGATGATTGTTTGAATTTCTGTGGAATCTGTGGTGATATCCCCTTTATTGTTTTTTATTGCATCTATTTGGTTATTCTCTCTTTTCTTTTTTATTAATCTGGCTAGTAGTCTGTCTATGTTGTTGATCTCTTCAAAAAACTAGCTCCTGGATTTATTGATTTTTTGAAGGGTTTTTCGTGTCTCTATCTCCTTCAGTTCTGCTCTTATCTTAGTTATTTCTTGTCTTCTGCTAGGTTTTGAGTTTTTTTGATCTTGCTCCTCTAGCTCTTTCAGTTTTGATGATAGGGTGTCAACTTTAGATCTCTCCTTGCTTCTCATGTGGGCACTTATTGCTATATATTTTCCTCTAGAGACTGCTTTAAATGTGTCCCAGAGATTCTGGTATGTGGTGTCTTCGTTCTCATTGGTTTTGAAGAACATCTTTATTTCTGCCTTCATTTCATAGTTTATCCAGTCAACATTCAAGAGAAAGTTGTTCAGTTTCCATGAAGTTGGTCGGTTCTGGGTTGGTTTCTGAATTCTGAGTTCTAACTTGATTGCACTGTGGTCTGAGAGACTGTTATGGTTTCCATTCTTTTGCATTTGCTGAGGAGTGATTTACTTCCAATTATGTTGTCAGTTTTAGAGTAGGTGTGATGTGGTGCTGAGAAGAATGTATATTCTGTGGATTTGGGGTGGAGAATTCTGTAAATGTCTATTAGGTTTGCTTGTTCCAGGTCTGAGTTCAAGTCCTGGATATCCTTGTTAATTTTCTGTCTGATTGATCTGTCTAATATTGACAACGGTGTGTTGAAGTCTCCCACTATTATTGTGTGGGACTCTAAGTCTCTTTGTAAGTCTTTAAGAACTTGCCTTATGTATCTGGGTGCTCCTGTATTAGGTGTATATATATTTAGGATTGTTAGCTCTTCTTGTTGCATTGATCCTTTACTATTATGTAATGTCCTTCTTTGTCTTTTTTGATCTTTGTTGCTTTAAAGTCTATTTTATCAGAGATGAGAATTGCAACTCTCGTTTTCTTTTGCTCTCCATTTGCTTGGTAAATCTTCCTCCATCCCTTTATTTTGAGCCTTTGTGTATCCTTGCATGTGAGATGGGTTTCCTGGATACAGCACACTGATGGGTTTTGGCTTTTTATCCAATTTGCCAGTCTGTGTCTTTTGATTGCAGCATTTAGTCCATTTATGTTTAGGGTTAATATTGTTATGTGTGAATTTGATCCTGCCATTTTGATGCTAGCTGGCTGTTTTGCCCGTTGGTTGATGCCGATTCTTCATTGTGTTGATGATCTTTACCATTTGGTATGTTTTCGGAGTGGCTGGTACTGGTTGTTCTTTTCTATGTGTAGTGCCTCTTTCAGGAGCTCTTGTAAAGCAGGCCAGGTGGTGATGAAATCTCTGAGTACTTGCTTGTTCACAAAGGATTTTATTTTTCCTTCACTTATGAAGCTTAGTTTGGCTGAATATGAAATTCTGGGTTGAAAGTTCTTTTCTTTAAGGATGTTGAATATTGGCTCCCACTCTCTTCTGGCTTGTAGGGTTTCTGCTGAGAAATCTGCTGTGAGTCTGATGGGCCTCCCTTTCTGGGTAACCTGACCTTTCTCTCTGGCTGCCCTTAGCATTTTCTCCTTCATTTCATCCCTGGTGAATCTGACGATTATGTGCCTTGGGGTTGCTCTTCTTCAGGAATATTTTTGTGGTGTTTCTGTATTTCCTGGACTTGAATATTGGCCTGCCTTGCTAGGTTGGGGAAGTTTTCCTGGATAATATTCTGAAGAGTATTTTCTAGCTTGGATTCACTCTCTTCGTCACATTCAGGTACACCTATCAAATGTAGATTAGGTCTTTTCACATAGTCCCATATTTCTTGTTGACTTTGTTCATTCCTTTTTACCCTGTTTTCTCTAATCTTGCCTTCTCATTTTATTTCATTGAGTTGATCTTCGACCTCTGATATCCTTTCTTCTGCTTGGTCTATTCAGCAGTTGAAAATGGTGCATGCTTCGCAAAGTTCTCGTGTTGTTCGCAAAGTTCTCATGTTGCATTTTTCAACTCCATCAATTCACTTATATTCCTGTCTAAGTTGTTTATTCTAGTTAGCATTTCAATAAATCTTTTTTTCAAGGTTCTTAATTTCTTTGCATTGGGTTAGAACATGTTCTTTTAGCTCACAGAAGTTTCTTATTACCCACTTTCTGAAGGCTGATTCTGTCATTTCATGACACTCATTCTCCATCCAGTCTTGTTCCCTTGCTGGTAAGGAGTTGTGATCCCTTGTAGGAGGAGAGGTGTTCTGGTTTTGGGTGTTTTCATCCTTTTTGCGCTGGTTTCTTCCCATCTTTGTGGATTTATCCACCTGTCGGCTTTGTAGTTGTTGACTTTCTGATTGGGTCTCTGAGTGGACTTCGTGTTTGTTGTTGATGAAGTTATTTCTGTTTCTTAGTTTTCCTTTTAACTGTCTGGCCTCTCTGCTGTAGGACTGCTGAGGTCCACTCCAGGCCCTGCTTGCCTGGGGATCACTTGCAGCAGCTGCCGAACAGTAAAGGTTGCTACCAGTTTCTTCTTCTGCTTTGTCCCAGAAAGATAGCTGCCAAATGTCAGTCTGAGCTCTCCTTTATGAGGTGACTCTTTGGATATATGGGGGTCAGGGAGCTGCTTGAGGAAACAGTCTGTCCTTTATATTATTTCAGGTGCTGAGCTGTGAGCCCCATTGTTCATTCAGAGCTGCTGGGCTCATAAATTTAAGTCTGCAGCAGCAAAACTCATAAACCCCTTTTTTTCCCCAAGTGTTCTGTCCCAGGGAGTTAGGGCTTTATGAGTTTCCACTGTGCTGCTGCCTTTCTTTTTTCTTCAGGGCTGCCCTGCCCACAAGGAGGCAGCCTAGTCACTCTCAGCCTGCAGAGGCTTTGCTGAGCTGCTGTGGGCTCCGCCCAGCTGCCGTGTGAACTTCCCTGAAGTCCTGTTTATATGGGTGTAGTTAGTACTGCCTCCGCAATGTTGGCCCGCCTCTGTAATGATGGACTCTCTCTGTAATGGTGGATTGCCTTGGCAACTGCAGGCTGCCCCAGGAATGACAGACTGTCTCTTCAGTGGTAGAGTGCCTCTGTAATGGTGGACGCCCCTCTCCCACAGAGCTGGACCATCCCGGGTTCAGCTATGCTTGCTGTGAAACTCTCAACCCAGAGCATTTCCAATTGCTGTTTTTCTGTTTTTGTTTTTGATTTTGTGGGGGTGGGACCAGCTGGGCCTGATCTCCTGGCTCCCTGCCTCAGAGCCTTTTGTTTTCTCATTGAACAGTCGGCTCTTTCCCAGGTGTCCTGGTCACCTGTTGAATAGGCACCGGGATCTGTGTGATTTCCCATGCGGCGACCCACTGCGCAGGCTGAAACCATGGCTCTGAGATTCGTGGTGCTTTTTTGCCTGGGAATCTCCTGGCCTGGCCCCCTGTTTCAGCTCCCCTTGTTGGCTAAATGGGAACACAGTCCCGTTTACTCTGCATCGGGAGCTGCTGCACCGGGGCGCAGGCAAAACAGCCGCGCCGGCCAAAACAACCACCCTGGCGACCCATGGGGCTCCTCCGCCTGGGAATCTCCTGGTCTGTGGGCAATAAAAATCCATCTGGAAATGCGGCATCCACTCACCCTCTGCACTTTCACTTGGAGCTGCAATCCTGAGCTGCACCTAACCGGCCATCTTGGAACTTCCGCCAGTCTATTACTTTTAAGGCTTTGAGTCATGAATTATCAATAGTCTACCATAAATTTTTCTCCACTAAAATTTTAGGCTAAGCCTGAAAAATGGTGTTTGAAAGAGAGCAAAATCCTAATAATCTTCCTCATTGGTATTCTAAAAGTTCAGGCCAGCAAAGCTTACAACTACTCTATGTATGTGTTGCATACATAAAGAAAAGTTGATTAAAATATGTCAGAGAGGCTGGGCGCAGTGTCTCTGGGGTATAGTGGCTCATGCCTGTAATTCCAGCACTTTGGGAGGCCAAGGCAGGTGGATCGCCTGAGGCCAGGAGTTCGAGACCAGCCTGACCAACATGGTGAAATGCTGTCTATACTAAAAATACAAAAATTAGTTGAGTGTGGTGGCGTGCGCCTGTAATTCCAGCTACTTAGGAGGCTGAGGCATAAGAACAGCTTGAACCTGGAAGACGGAGGTTGCAATGGGACAAGATGGTGCCAGTACACTCCATCCTGGGTGACAAAGCAAGACTCTGTCTAAAAAAAAATGCAGAGAAATATATCCGATTTGCAGTGCTAGGGTCACATTAAGTAAAATGCAACCTTTTTTTCTGTTTAATTTTTTTTATGTTATTGGATAAAACTTTCCACAAACTGTACTAGATTAAAAGACATTTTCTTCTTACAGTATACACGTTTTGAGGTTTCAATATCTGTGATTTAAATAGTGCCAGCTAAATCAATTAAGGCAACAAGCTAATACCTCCCTAGGTTATGAGATTGTATACTGTTAAATGGTCATCAGCCTTCCCCAGAGTACTGATGTGAATTATCTTTCTACCAGCTGCCAATCCACGCCTACCATTATTTGCTCAGGGAACTCAGTAGGAATATGACGATTAAACAAAAACCCACAAAGTACTACCAAGAAATGACTCAATACATCTAATCAATAGATACTGCAGCAGTAGCGTTATCTTTGAAAATAAAGGCATCACATTCGTATTTCAACCTTAAGTAAAATGCTGCAGGTTTTTATTAGTATTTTCTAGTTTGTGCAGTTTGTACCAATTCAGTTATAGCTGAGAATTCTGGAAGTTTTTCTCTTTGTCTGCTTAGGTTTGGGAGGCTTTTTTGTACCATGGAATCTTTCACCATCAAGCATCTCATTCCATGTAGTTTGTAGGGACTTGTGAGCCAGAGATGTTGATGGCCACAGCTCCAAGAATGGCTTGGCTTGCTGGCATTGTTCTTGGCTCTTCAGGAACTTCTCAATAGTGTCCGGGCGTCTGCAGCAGCATCCAGCTCTATCCAGGCCTCCTGAGGGTTTATGCAGACAGTTTGACTGCTCTCACTCTCTTCTCAGCATTCTTTAGTATCTGTAGCTCTTTGTGGGGTGGCAGCTCCCAAAATTGTGTTTAGATTGCTACTGCTATTTGGTTCTATGGCAATCCTAAGTACATGTCTTTTATTCTACACCCATACAAATAACAGATTCTGAATCTTTGTCTTGGGATGTGCAATTCATATCCAATGTCAGAGGACATAAAAAATAATGTAAGCATATTTTCCTATGCACAAAACTATTCTGGAAAAATATATAAGAAACTGCAAATAATTGTTGCCTTTGGAGAGGAAGGCCAGATAATTAAAGATGGAAAAATTAATCTTTTTTATATACTCATTCTATTTGAACATGTTCTATTCATTCATTTAATAAACATTTGGACATTCAATTTTTTTACATTAAAATGAAAATGAAACTTAAAAATATTGAATAATCAAAAGGAGTCCAGCGCTGTTTGATTTAAGAGCTAGACAAGTTTGTTGATGTCTATCTATGTCAATTAGGGCTAAAGTGGCAAACAGCCTCTTCTTCAGCAAGGAGTATTTCTTCTTCATTCAAATCAACCCTGCCAAATACTCTTCTGAGTGCTATGAAGATTCAGATGAAATACTATGTTTCCATTTTTGTCCTCCAGGAAGCAGAGATGTGACAGGCACATGAACTAATGAGTTGAACTCAAAGCAGTTAATGGTTAAATGCCAGAGTCTCACTTTGGCGCTGAGTGCAGAATTGTGAGAATCACACTGTTATGGGTTGAATCGTATCTACTCCCTCAAAAGAGGATATGTGAAGTCATAACCCCTGGGACCTCAGATTGTGACTTTAATTGGTGATCGTGGGTCTTTGCAGAGCAATCAAGTTAAAGTGAGGTGATGGAGAAGGGGTCCCTTATCCAAAGTAATTCATGTCTTTATAAAAAGGAAAATGTGGGCACAAGACAGACACACATAGAGAGAAGATGATACGAAGATACGGGAAGAACGTAGTTTACAAGCCCAGGGATGCCTGAAGCCACCGGAAGCTAGGAAAGAAAGCTGGAGCAGATTCTCCCTCGCAGCCTTCAAAGGAACCAACGCTACAAACACCCAGAACTATAAGTCAATAAATTTCTGTTCCTTAAGCCATCCAAATTGTGATATTAACGCATTATTCCAGCAGCCCTAGGAAACTAATACACATACATTTATTTACTACAGTTTAAATGAAAGTGAACCCATCCTTCTCATTCAATCCCTAAACTAGACTAGAAAACAGAAAGTTATGTAGGCAAAACTCAATTATGCTAATTGTAGCTTCCTTTCTCATCAGCGTTTCTCAACCAGAGGAGATACGCCACCCGGGGGATATTGGCAACATCTAAAGACATTATTGTTGTCACAGCAGGGGGAGTTGCTACTAGTAACTTGTGGGTCTAGAGGCCAAGACTGCCGTTACACAACTTACAAGGCACAACTCAGCCCCTCACAGCAAAGTACTCATTGATAAACTTAGTTCCTGATGATTTCAGACTAAATTTTTCTCTGTACATAATGAATTGCTGTTTTCATTCAGCAAGTAGTTGAGTGCCTACTCTATTTCATGTGCACATAAACGGACATTTATTAAAATATATATTCATTTAAATGTCATGAACAAGTGCAGTGTGAGACACCATATGCTACAAAAAGTGATTCTTCCATCAGTGTCATGCCCATTCGCTTACAGTGCCCTGTTTATTTAACTAACGTGAGGGTCATTACTCTGTTTCAGTTTTGCAATTTAAAGTAACATATCACTCCTTCCCTGAAATACCTTCTAAATCCCTTGTAATAAATTAGCATGTGTCTGAAGAAAGTAACTGTTCAGAAGCTGGTTTTAGATTCCTGTTATTGTAAACCTTGTGGGAGGTGACCCAGGCTCAGAGAAAAGAAATTAACACAAGAGCTGCTGCTACGTAATATTGGACTGTATGGAGACTACATATTTGGTGGTTTCTCTCCTGGTCTCCTGTGCAGTCTTCCTAGTGTAGTGTGTCTGCCTTACTAGTTCATAAAGGGATTAAAGCTTTGGGTTTTTCCTTTTGAAATACTCCAAATCCATCTGATATATAATTAAATGTTTTTGTTCTACTGTCAGAGAACGTTAAATACTGAATCTTTCTTTAGATAATGTGCAAAGTGTTAACAGGGTTTTTCTTCTTTCTTTGATGAGTTTGGATTCAAATTTCAAATTGAGATGACTGGTGAAAAGATGTCATGTGGTTTCGTATAAATGCCTGGTGGTCTTTTATCCACATTAGCCATTGTATATTTGAATTTGATGGACAGTTTTTCTTAAAAAGAAAAAAGATCGGGTCCTAAATAACCCACAGATCAGAATAAAATGCACTGGCAGGTTTGCTCCATGCTGTTAGCATTTACTCATTTATTTACCATACAGTTTTATAATATATTTGACTAGGAGGAATCTGTCAACAGCTCCTGCTGCCAATGAAAGGAGACCGTTTTCTTCCACATAAATGTTTTAGAGCTATTGACCTGATTAACAATGACTCTAAGTTGAAGAGTTTAAATATTAAACTCTTCAAGTTTACAGGTTAATGATTTATTGCAGACAGAAGAAGCTGGGTACTTTTTTAAATTAAAGAATAAACACCTATGTTATATACAACAAAACCATTGCATTAACTCAAGATATTACGACCTCGTGACACATTTTTAGTTGAATATTATGCCGTTGGAAGAATGTTATGCGACAAGCCTAAATGGAATCAAGAAAGCTTTCAACTCCCAGAGGTAGGAGGTCCAAGTCTTTTTGTTGTATATGTTTTTATAGTAATTTTTCTGCAGCTTTGAAATGCTGTAAATAAAGGAAAAGGAGAAATGTTAAATCCCACCTAGAAAAAAGTTTGTATGTGTCTGCTGTTTACTAACTTGTTTGCTTGTCTCTTGGGAGCATGAGCTCCTCATGACTCCTGTCAAATACCAGACTTGTTTCCAAAAAACAGTGTTTCCTCAGGGAAAATAAGTAAGTCCTTTCACCATCAGAGTCAGAAGTAAACTGAAGGATGACAGAGCTGCATGGAGTGTGTAAGCTTTCATATAAATGCTGTCAGCACACATTAGGTGTGGTTAGGAATAGAGAAATAGCAGTAGCGCCAGAAACAGTTATGTGCAGGCTTAGAACTGAAAAGGGAATGAGAGAATAAAAAGACAGCAGTACATAGTGTAAAGCTTGGAAAAGGCAGCCTGCAGAGAAAAGAAATGTGCAAAGACTTCATCGTCGTGCAGGACAGAGCATGAACGGACTGCAAGAAAAGGAAAGGTCCAAAGAAGAAAGTCAATCAGAAATAAAAAGTACAGGACAAAGGGCTCGTGAATGTCTGAGGATTCACAGCAAAGGCAGCAAAGCCTCGTTAGAGGAACTGGAATTGAATAGAGATTGAATGAACCTGAAAAGGGGTCTCTCTAACACAGAAAAGACAACAACAATAGGTAAAGATACACAGGTCACAAAAGCAGCTTTGAAATGCTGGCATCAACCACAGGGTTATTCCCTTAATAATAGTAAATAGAGAACTACTATAAACTCCCTGATGTGAAGGGATCAATGATGTAAAACGAAATTGAAACCTCTATAATATACTTCTAATGTATTCTTCTATTTAAGTGATGTTCTTATCAGTTTCATTATTGCAATCAATTTGACTATTGTCAAATTACCCCTTTTCATTAAACTTGCGATCTAAATCTCTAATTCATTTAGCATCTAAAGTAGATGTACTTGAGTGGACTCCTTTGAATGAGTGATACCAGTGATGACAGATAACCGTGCTACTTTGATTAATTCTGTTTACACTCTTAGCTATCAAAAAGGACAGATTAAATATATAACACCCCAAAATGGTTACATGAAATTTTTTTAACTTGATAGCCTCCCTTCTATAGAAGGTGATAGATCCTCAAGCAGTCAGATAAATTAAACTGATTTGCTTATCCCCATATTATCATGCTCCAGATTTTCCTTATCTTGTTGATTAGAGTCAGAAATTGCTTAGGGGTGGCTGACAACGTGTATATTATTTCTGGCACAACACTCAGAACAACATGGAAAAGTTCCACTGAGTTCTTTATGGCCAATGAAAGTATTCTTGGGCAAATACTTTAAACTCATGCAGGGCTGGTTTTACAACAGATATTTATTCAGTCACTCATCTCATATGTATTGAGTTAAAACCTATGATCTGGCAGATACTGAGCAGTTTTTTCTGCCCACCCAGGATCTGGGCTCATATTCTAAGTTTCCTAAAACTACAGATTAACGTAATCTAAATGCTATTGATATGTAGAGGGAGATGTAATCACTACTAAATGGGAAGTCCAGGAAGGCATCATGGAAGAAATAGAGGTGGAATTGGTTGGAAGTGTCGCAAGAGGCATGGGAAGGTAACTAATGTTTGTGTATTACATGCAGAAAGAATGTAATCATTCTTTCTGCATGAGTGTAGAAAGTAAGTGTTTAGGTAGGAGCCATTCAAGGTTGCCTAGAAAGCAGGATACTGTGCGGAATGCATGGAGGTGGAAAGCGGGGAGTGGTTAATAAAAGAGGCCAAGCCTTCCCCAACTGTTTGCATTACATTTAGCAGGCCATGAAGAGCCAGTGAAAGCTCCTGAGCAAAGGAATGACTTTAGTAGGATACTTTTCTAACAGTATTTTGAATGGACTGGTAAGGACCTCTGTAGGTACAAAAGTCAGTTATTGAACTATTCTAACAATTCAGATATCAAGTTTTATTGGACACACGAGAGGCACACAACTAGTTTAAAAGTTGCTGATGGCAAGAGCATTACTCTTTGTATCCAAGGTGCCTGGCATGTTCTGTGAAGACACAGTGTTTTGCTAATTGGTAATCAGAGAGTTAGGAGGTGGATCAGGAGTGCCCACAGGAAAATGAAAGCCAGAGGATAATCAGCGCCAGGTGCTGTGGCATAGCTGAGAAGAACCAAGCTGGTAGATGGCCAGCGGACTTTACAAGAGGATCACTAGAGATGATGAAGAGAAAAGTAAGGAGTTAGTGAGTGGCTAGAAGAAAGAGGACAGACAGTCTTGAGTGCTATTTTAAGAAACTTGAAGGAGAACGGCAAAAAAAAAAAAAAAAAAAAATGACACTCTTAGGTAAAAGGTAAATAATAAATTTTTTAAAAGAGCTTTGAATTTCAAAAGAGAGGTGTACCTGAGAAAGATTTAGATGATGGGAGAAAACCTAGTGTTCAGGGACAATGAAGGATCCAGCAAGAAAGCAATTAACTAGATGAAATTAAGTATAAACAATCCAGTAATGAACGTTTGTTAAGCACTATTATAAACTGGAAAGTATGCTAAGCAATGGAAATATAAAGATGAAAATAAATGGTTTCTGCCCTCACAGAATTTATAATCATAGGGAGAATCAGATAAGATGAACACACAAATATAATGCAATACTGGCTTTATTTAAGGCATGTACCAACTGTAGTAAGAGCAAAGGAAAAGCCAAAGAGTGCCTGGGGGAGTTACAGAAGGTACCCAGAATTCTTTTCTTCCTGTTAATTGAATTATTATATTGTTTTTGGAGAATCATCCCCACTCTACCAAGTCTGCATGGTTTGGTTCAATTGACCATGATCTCCAGCATCAGGATAGGCACCTGGCCCTGGGTCAGCCAATCAAAGTAACATATCCCTCAAGGATGTCCAAGGATGGACATGAGACCCAGACTAGGCCAACTGAAATCCTCCCCGAAACTTGTAACTCTCAACTATCAGGAAAGAGCCACTCTCTCTTTTAAAGATGATATACCGGAGCAAAGCAAGCCTTGGCTGCTGGAGTCCGTTTGCCAACGTAAGGACAGAGCCTGCCTGATAATGAAGTCAAGCAAGAGGAATAAAGAGTAGATAAAAGAAGAAGAAGAAATATAACAAAAAGGACAGACTTCCAATGGCATTTTTAATATTTTTAAGGCCTCCTAAGACTTTGTTCTGCATAATCAGATGCAACCAGCCCATGTCATTATAGTCATTAGTTTGATAAAAATGTGCTAAAGTAGCAAACGTGGTCCCTCAGAACCTTGCCTCTTGTAAATACTTGATTAGCAGTATCCAATGGTATTATTTATGTGGTACTATTGCCACATTATGTCATAGACAATTAGTGCTCTCTTTGCTACTGGAAATAGAGTCATTGGCACCTTTAGATCTAATAAAATTAAAGAACCAATTCCAGAAACCGCAGAACGAATCAAGAAAACTTATCCTTAAGATTCTGTTCTGAATAGAGAACCCAAAAATAAGACTACACACTTGCAGCCATCTGATCTTAGACAAACCTGACAGAAACAAGCAATGGAGAAAGGATTCTCTATTTAACAAATGGTGCAAGAGAACTGGCTAGCCACATGCAGAAAAAGTGAAACTATACCCCTTCCTTATACCATATACAAAAATTAACTCAAGATAGATTAAAGGCATATTTTAAGAAACTTGAAGGAGAAAAGCAAAAAAAAAAAAAAAAAAGACACTCTTAGGTAAAAGGTAAATAATAAATTTTTACAAACAGCTTTGCATTTCAAAAGGAAAAACCAAATCTATAAAACCCTAGAAGAAAATCTAGGCGTTATCATTCAGGACATAGGCATGGGCAAAGATTTCATTACAAAAACACCAAAAGCAATTTCAGCAAAAGCAAAAATTGACCAATGGTATCTAATCAAACTAAAGAGTTTCTACACAGAAAAAAAAAAAAAAAAAAAACAGCTACCATCAGAGTGAACAGACAACCTACAAAATGGGAGAAAATTTTTGCAATCTATCCATCTAACAAAGGTCTAATATCCAGAGTCTACAAGGAACTTGAACAAGTTTACAGGAGAAAAACAACCCCATTAAAAAGTGGGCAACCCCACTTTTTAAGCAAGTGGGGTTCAAGTCCTTAAAAAAGGACTTGAACAAACACTTCACAAAAGAAGATATTCATGCAGCCAATGAACATATGAGAAAAAGCTCAACATCACTGATGATTACAAAAATGTAAATCAAAACCACGATGACATACTTTCTCACACCAATCAGAATGGCTATTATTATAAAGTCCAAAACCAGCAGATGCTGATGAGGTTGTGGAGAAAAAGGAACACTTTTACTCTGTTGGTAGGAATGTAAATTAGTCCAATCATTGTGGAAGACAGTGTGGCCATTCCTCAAAGATCTAGAACCAGAAATACCATTTGACCCAGCAATCCCATCACTGGATATACATCCAAATGATTATAAATTATTCTATTACAAAGATACATGCACATGTGTGTTCATTTCAGCACTATTCAGGATAGCAGAAATATGGAATCAACCCAAATGCCCATCAATGATAGACCAGATAAAGAAAATAGGTACATGCTACCATGGAATACTATGCAGCCATATAAAGGAATGAAATCATGTCTTTGCAAGGACACAGATGAAGTTAGAGCCATTATTCTTAGGAAACTAACACAGGAACAGAAAAACAAACACTGCATGTTCTCAATTATAAGTGGGAGCTGATTGACGAGAACATATGGACACACGGCGGGAAACAACACATCCTGGGCACCTGTTGTGGGGAGAGGATGAACCAGGGGAGAGCATCAGGAAGAATAGCTAACGGGTGCTGGGCTTAATACCTGGGTGATGGGATGACCTGTGCAGTAAACCACCATGGCACGTGTATTTAACAAATCTGCACGTCCTGTATATAAACCCCTGAACTTAAAAGTTAAAAGAAAAAAAAACCAGATTCCATTCCTCTAGAACCACTCTCAGTGCCAAAATCTGTATCAGTCAAGGCTCTCCAGAAAAACAGAACAAACAGAAAAGGAGAGAGAGATGTATTTTAAGAAATTGTCTCACGCAACTGTAGAAGCTGGCAAATCTGCAATCTGCATGGCAGTCTGGCGGGCTGGAAATGCAGGCAAGAGTTGACATTGCAGTCTTCAGTCTGAACTGGGGCAATCTGCTTACACAAAGTCTACTGATTTAAATGGTAATTACATCTAAAGAATACCTTCATGGCAACATCTAGGCTGCTGTTCAAACATAAACTAGCCAGGTTGACACATAAAACTAACCATCACCTCCACACACAGACTTGAACGCAAATGTTTATATCAGCCTTATTCATAATAATGCTAAACTGGAAACATCTCAAATGTCCATCAGCAGGTAAATGGATAAACAAATTATGATAGATCCATACAATGAAATATGTCTCAGTAATAACAAAGACAAGCTATTGATACAAGCAACATAGATGGATCTCAAAATCATTATGCTCAGCGAAAAGCCAAACCGAAAAAAATATGTATTGTATTCTTCTATTTAAATTAAATTTGAGAATATTCAAACACATCTATGGTGACAGAAGTAAGTAGAGTAGTGCTTACCAGGGAGAGGAGGTGGAAGGAGGAATGAATTCTAAAGGAGCATGAGAAATTTTCAGAAAATGATGGTTAATGTCAATTACCTTGATTGTGGCGATGGTGTCATGTACACACGTGTCATAATTCATTGTGGTAGGCAGCCTGTAAAATGACCTCCAGTGATCCTCACCTCTTGGTATTCATGCCCTTGTAGAATGCCCTTTTTTTAATTATTGGCTGCATTTAGTGTCTTGCTTATAGTGACAAGAATGTGGTAGAAGTAATGCTGTCACTTCCAAGATCAGGTTACAGAAATGATGTATGCTTTGACCTTGAATTCATTCTTCTTTTCTCTCTCTTTCTGCCTCCTTCTCTCCTGGACTCTCTTCCTCCTTCTCCCTATTCTCGCTCGCTTTCATGAAAATCTTGGTCTAGGGAAAGCAGACTGTCCTGGAGAGGTTCATATGGCAAGGAGGACCCTCGAGAGTGACCTTGGAAGTGGATCTCAGAAGCCTGCCAACAGCCACGTGAGTGAGTTTTAATGTGGATCCACTTTCGGCTGCACACTGAAATACTGTGATTCTGGCCAGTGCTTTGGTGTCAGTCTTATGAGAGGCCATGAGCCACAGTACTCAGCTAAGCCCAGATTCCCAATTCACAGACATGGTGAGATAGAAAAATGTTTGTTGTTTTAAGCCACCAAATTCCGGACTATTTTTTAAGTGAAGCAATAGATCATATACTTACAAAATTTTCTTTCACATCACTTAAGCATCAATCAGTAAAGCTGTAAAGAAAGAAAGAAAAAATAAAGAAGGGAGGTCAGAAGGAGGAAAAGAGAGAGGGAAGGAGGTGTGAGGGAGAGAGAGAGACGGATAGAGGGAAACAGGGAGACAGAAAAGGAGAATAAAAGAAAGAAGAAACTTTAAGGCTAGTTGTAAGAACAATTATTTATGATGATGAAGTCCCCAAGATCATGGAAAGAATAAGGATGGAAAGGAAGAATATGATATGCTTGCTAATGTTCTTGATAAATTTGTCATTGTCTAGGTTTTGGAAGGGAAGTTAGAAGGTTACCTACTTGGAGACTTAAGTCTTGAAGAGGAGTGGTTTGGAACAAGAGTCAAGCATAATTGCTTAGAAATAGCACCAAGAAAATGCCAGCTCCCACTCCTGACCCATGATGTACTGGAAATGGAGTAGGAGCATCTTCTGTGAAAGTCGGCTTCATACGGAAGCCAGGGGTAGGCATCAGTTAATGCACAGACCTAGACAGAGTGTTGTGAAAAGCATATGAACACGTGTAGGAGCATGAATTCCCACAGACACAGAGGGAAGTGTTAGGTGGAAGAATACCAGCGGAAGATGCATTTAGAGAGACAATTGCATGGCAGTGTTTGAATTCCATTACAGGAAGAACTGTTAACTAGAAAGGCTCACATTTGGAATACAGACAAGGAATGACAGGATAAAATATCCAAATCAAACACAGGCAAAAGCTGTTATGATTAAGAGTAACATGGAGGATTTAGTACTAGGAACACAGGAGAGCTGCATTTTCCTCTAACACAGGAATGGATTGTATATACAACATGGTTTATACGAAAGATGTTATGAATCACTGAGAAGAGACTGAAGACAAGTAGGAATTCTTTTTTTTTTTTTTAAAGAAAGAAAGAAAGAAAAAGAATAAAGAAGAGGAGGAAAAAGGAAGAGAAAGAGAGAGAGAGAATGGGAGTATTGCTTTCTTGCCCAGGCTAGAATGCAGTTTAGTAATGGGTATTGAAAACCTCTTTTATACCAATAATTATACTTGATGTAAACAGGAAGGAATAAGGGAAGAAAATAACAAATGAACAGCCAACCAATATTTCATTTAAACCTATGAAATGCTATGCAATTACTGAGTAGTGATTTACTTCCAATTATGTAGTCACTTATGGAATAGGTGTGAGGTGGTAATGTATGTTTTATGTATTTGAAGTGGAGAGTTCTATAAATGTTTATTAAGTTTACTTGTTCCGGGTCTGAGTTCAAGTCCTGGATGTCCTTGTTAATTTTCTGTCTCGTTGATCTATAAAATTGTTAGCTCTTCTTGTTACATTGATCCTTTTGCCATTATGTAATGTCCTTCTTTGCCTCTTTTGTTCTTTGTTACTTTAAAGTGTACTTTATCAGAGGAGAGAATTGCATCTCCTGCTTTTTATTTGCTTATTTTTACTCTCTGATTGGTTGATAAATCTTCCTCCTTCTCTTTGTTTTGAGTCTTTGTGTATCGTTGCATGTGAGATGGGTCTGGATGCAGCATACCAATGGGTTTTGGCTTTTTATCCGATTAGAATATATATAACTTTAATACTGGCATTTGATGCTGGCTGGCTGTTTTGCCCATTAGTTAGTGTAAATTTTTCGTTGTGTTAATGTTCTTTTCTTTTTGATATATTTTTGGAAAGGCTGATATTGGTTGTTCCTTTATATGTATAGTGCTTCTTTCAGAAGCTCTTGTAAAGCAGGCCTGGTGGTGGTGAACTCTCTAAGTACTTGTTTGTTAGCAAAGGATTTAATTTTTCCTTCGATTATAAAGCTTAGTTTGGCTGGATAGGAAATTCTGGGTTGAAAGTTCTTTTCTTTAAGGATGTTAAATATTGGTCCCCACTCTTTTCTGGCTTGTAGGGTTTCTGCTGAGAGATCTGCTGTAAGTCTGATAGGTTTCCCTGACCTTTCTCTCTGGCTGTCCTTAGTATTTTCTCCTTCATTTCAACCCTAATAAATCTGGCAATTATGTGCCTTGGGGTTGGTCTTCTTGAAGAATATCTTTGTGGTGTTCTCTGTATTACCTGGAGTTGAATATTACCCTGCCTTGCCAGGTTGGGAAAATTTTCCTGAATGATATCCTGAAGAGTATTTTCCAACTTGGATTCATTCTCTTCATCACATTCAGGTACACCTATCAAACGTAAATTAGGTCTTTTCACATAGTCCCATATTTCCTGGAGACTTTGCTCATGCCTTTTCATCCTTTTTTCTCCAATCTTGTCTTCTCGTTTCATTTCACTGAGCTGGTTCTCGACTTCTGATGTCCTTTCTTCTGCTTGATCAATTCGACTGTTTAAACTTGTGCATGCTTCGCGAAGTTCTCGTGTTGTGTTTTTCAGCTCCATCAATTCACTTATATTCCTCTCTAAATTGTCCATTCTCGTTAACATTTCGTCAAACCTTTTTCCAAGGTTCTTAGTTTCTTTGCATTGGGTTAGAACAAGTTCTTTTAATTCACAGAAGTTTCTTATCACCCACGTTTTGAAGCCTGCTTCTGTTATTGGAACACACTCGTAATCTATTAAGCCTTGTTCCGTTACTGATGAGGAATTGCGATCCCCTGTAGAGGGAGAGGCATTCTGATTTTGAGTATTCTCTGCCTTTTTACGCTGATTTCTTCCCTTCATTATATATTTATCCGTCTGTTGTCTTTGTAATTACCTACTTTCTAACTAGGTCTCTGAGCAGACGCCCAACTTGTTAATTCCCAGCGCCGAAATCTGGGCAGTCCACTGCGCCGGCCAAAACCGCGGTGTTAAGATTGATGGTGCTTTTCTGCCCGGGAATATCTGGACTCTGCACCAAAAACTGGCGCGCTAAGGCACCAGCAAAACCGCCGCGCCGGCCACAAGAGTCGCCCTGGCGACACGTGGGGCTTCTCTGCTGGGAATCTCCTGGTCCGTGAGCAACAAATATTCGTCTGAAAGTGTGGCGTCCTCTCGTTCTCTGCGCTTTCACTGGGAGCTAGGAGCCCGAGCAGCTAGTGATCAGCCATCTTGGATCTCTCTCGACAAGTAGGAATTCAAAAGCTGGAATCTGAGTAACTTAATCTTCTACATGATTTTACCCAGTGTCTTCCATGGTCTGGTAGATTCTTTTAATTACCCTCTCAACACCTGTTCTCCCCTTCTTCCTTACAACCAGAACACCCATTTTATTCAGGTTTCCAGCCTCCAGGGAAAGAAACCCTATCCACAAACCACAGGTTAATCCTGGTGAATCTCCACCAATTGTGGTTGTCTTATTATCTTGACAATGGGTGGCTTAGCAACAACGTGCATGTAATCCAGTTTGGGGCAACGAGACGGATGTAAGTGGAATCTCAGGAGTAGGAGAAAGCCTGAGAGACATTTTCTTATTCTTAAACTAGCACTCAAGAATATAGCATTACCTCTTTCTGTTCAGCCTTGTGGTGTCCGGGTGCAATGCCTAGAATGGGGACATCTTATGACTTTGAGAGAGGCTACTCTAAGGACCCAGTTAACTAGGGATGGCAGAATGGAAAACTAGAAATAGCATCTAATTAACCGAACCTATCGACACTTAGCCCACAATATTTCATTATTCAGTTTGTTTGTCTTTTAATTTGTAGCTAGTGACATACTCATTGACTTATTAAAAGTACCAGCTACAAAGCATGTTAAAAAGTGTGACATTAAAAATAGTTCATGGTCAAAAAGTGTGGAATATCATGTGTAATCTATCCTTATACCGTTTGGAATTCTGTTATTGGCAAATAACAGAAATTTAAAAAGGAAATTTACTTACTTTTGTATTACATTTAAGAGAGAGTTCTGGTTTCAGACATGGCTTCATATATAGTCTTTATGTTTCAGCTCTTCTCCATGTTAGCCTCCACCTCAGACTCCATCCACATGGTGTCAAGACAGCTACCAGCAGTTCCAAGTTGACATGTTGAGGAGTTGTTTTCCTTAGTAGCTCTGACATAAATCCCTGAATTCACTTTAAGTGCACATACTTGTGCTTGTTCATTTTTGAACTGTGGCCAGAGGAATGGAATTATAATACAGCTCGCTTATGTCAGGGGTTCCCAGTCCCCAAGCCAGGAACCAGTACCAGTCCATGACCTGTTAGGAACTTGGCCTTACAGCAGGAGGAGGAGAGCAGCGGGTGAGTCAGCATCACCGCCTGAGTTTCAGCTTCCGTCAGATCAGCTGCCGCATTAGATTCTCATAGGAGCGCGAACCTTATTGTCAACTGTGCATGTGAGGGATATAGCTTGCATGCTCGTTATGTGAATCTAATGTCTGATGATCTGAGGTGGAACCATGCTCCCATACCCAAGCCCACAAAGGAAAAATTGTCCTCCACAAAACCAGTCCTTGATGCCAAAAAGGTTGGGGACCACTGTTTTATGTGACCACCGCTGGAGTCAGGACTGGAACCACACCAGAATATAAGGACTAAGATGGAACAGATGGAGGGGCTGCAGGAGTAACTACCTAGAAGAAATGCATGGAACTGTTTACTGAAGAAGGAGAAATGGGTGTCAGGCAGGCAAAAAGATGAAATTTCCCTTTTGGCTACCTAGAAACCCACATGTGCTTCCCAGGAGAAGAGAACCCAAAGGTCATCAAGCCATTACATTCATGGTAACGCCAGGATCTCTGGGTGACAAGCATCTTTCCAAGTTTAGTCTGGACATGGACATGAATCCTTGTGGTCTAGCAACCCATACAACAAGCACAATCACACCGTTTGTTGGATAGTAAGTGTAGGACAGGAAGCTCTTAGGAGGAACAATGAGATAAAGCTATGCTGTCTTCTATTGTATTTCCTGTGTCCTCACCAATACTTGAACTAATCTTTCATTGAAAAGAGAATTCAACTTTTCCAACTCTATGACTCCATGTTGTTGGGCTATCGACTTATTGGATTACAAAAAGCAGAAAGAAATTTGTCTTTCAGTAAAAATACATTATTTTGCAATTTTTATTTTAGCCATGGATTCAGACTATCTTGCCTTTTATAGGGGCTTACTGAGGTATATATGAAATATTTATATAGTAACATAATGTATGTTTTACCTTACATGAGATATAACAAAGATTTCTAATGTCAACCTTGAGTAGAGCAGTCCTCAGGGAGAGTTCACTCAACCCTGGAACTCTACCAATCTCACTATTACTTACTTGTCATCTCTACTCTTGTATTAATTTCTAGATCAATTGGGACTCTTTCTGTTGTGTCAGAAAACCCTACCTAAACTGACCTAGCAAAACCAGAATATATTGACTCAAATAACAGAAAAGTCAAAAGATGTATGGCTTCAGAGGAGTTGACCCAGGAGTTCAAGCAATGATACCAATATTCAGGCCCTCCTCTGCTCTGATTCCCTCCATAATAGCTTCCTTGCTCACTTCCACATGGCTTCAGGATATCAACCAGACACTGAAGCCTAGAGCCTTCTAGATTAAATGTGGAGGAAAAGAGTGGATTCACTCTCCAACCTAGAATTAGATGCCCATGTTTGAACAAAACATTGTCCAGGAGAATGAAATTACAGTACCTGGTCACACTTACATCATGTGACTACCTTGAATCCATCCCTGTGGCTAGGAATATTCACTAAAATTATGTTAAACAGACAAGACAGGAAGTGGTTTACTCAAAGGAAATTTGAGTACTATTACAAAAGGGAGTCACGATTATGGAGAAAAAAATTAAAGATGGCCACTATGATCTCCTTCCTGGATATTTTGATTGCGTTTCAATACATTTATGGCAAAGACATTTGCTTGCCTTTGTTTAGTCCAGCATTTCCCAGTCATATTTGACACCATATTCTATTTACTCTGGGAAACTCAGGGGACTAGTATTTAGTAAACACTCTATCAAATTAAATAGGAGGCAAAGTGATCTCTTGGGAAAAATAGGAGAACGAGTATGACTGAGATTTCAGGCGTATATAAAAGGTGTTAATTTGTTGTCACAGAAAGTATAACATGAGTGACAGGCCCTTTGAAATTAGGCCATCTTACTCAATTATGAGGTTTTTATGACTCATCTATAAATGTTTCACAGCTAGGAGTGACAGAATTGAAGATTGGTATAAAAGGCTGAGAGAGAATTTAAGGGTCTAAACGATTCAGGAGGCTAGAAAGAGGAACATAAAGGTAACTTGTCAGGAAGCCTACATGAATAAAGAGGCAAGTGAAGAAAGCAGACAAAGTGATCTGGTTTAATGGAGACAGTAAAAGCTCTGGACTGTCAATGTGAGAAAATATGGGAGAAACAAAGGCATGGACACATAAGGCAAGCCACAAGCAGAGTAACTGGAGGAGTGACGGTGCAGATGTTCAAAGCGATAATGGACTAAATTGTGGCTGTTCCATGCAGATTACATTTGTAGAAGAAGCTCCAAGATTGAGGTATAACATTGTTTATCAATGTAGACATGAAACCCATCAGTTCAATGAAGAAAAAAATCAATGTGTTAAGAGAATATCTTGAAGGTCAGAAGAAAGGAGTGGAATGACTCACAAAGTATAGACTGTGCAAAAGAGACTTAGTCAAGAAAATATTTGTTGAGTTCTTAATTAGTGTATCAGTTTGCTAGGACGGCCATAACAAAATACCAGATTGGGCGGCTTAAAAAGCAAATTTATTTTCTTACAGTTCTGGAAGCTGGAAGTTCAACATCAAGGTGTTGGCAAGGTTGGTTTATTTTGAAGACTCTCCTTAACTTGCAGATGGGCATCTTCTTCTGGTGCTTACACAGGGTTTTCCCTCTTTGTGCCACATGTTGCTCTTACAAGGAAAATAGTCATGTTGGATTAGTGCTGACCTGTGTGACCTCATTCTACTCAATTACCTTTTTAAAGGCACAAGTCCAGATAGTCACATTTTAAGGTAATAGAGTTTAGGACTGCAAGGTATGGATTTCAGGGGATACATTTCAGTCCATAACGCTTAGTACCTGGCACTGTAAGAGTCACCAGGGATGGATCCCCACTACCATAACACATTCTAGCAGGCAAACAGCAATCGCACCTGAATAGTTACAAGCACAACTTGAAGAATAAAAAGCATGAAGATCATGTAACAGGGGCGCTTAACTCAGTCCAGCGGTTCTCGAGGCTGGAAGTATGTTGCTACAGAAGACAAATGGCAATGACTAAAGACATTTTTTATTGGCACAAATTAAAAGTACTGCCAGCATCCACTAAACATCCTACAATGCACAGGACAGCGATCCACAACAAACAACTCCCTGGTCCAAAATGCCGTAGTGCCACTGTTGAGAACCCTGACCTGCAGAAACTCCGATCTGTGGGGTCATGGAAAGATCCCTTAAACTGACTTCTGAAGCATTCGTACTAATTTACTGGGTGAGGCAGAGCAGAAATGGAATTCTATACAGAGATAACAGCCAGTGTGGAAACCTTGAGTTAGTAAGGAACGTGGCTCACACGAAGGGAAAGAAGGCAGAGTGTGAACCACTGCAAGTGAGGGGGCCAAGCTGAAATACATTCAGGTGCATGAGCCCAGCTCACGCGCACCCTAGAGGCCACATCTACGATGTCAGTCTTTTTTTTTTTTTGATGGTAAAACAAGGGGCAAGGAGGGCCGGGCACCATGGCTCACGCCTGTAATCCCAGCACTTTGGGAGGCTAAGGTGGGCAGATCACGAGGTCAAGAGATCGAGACCATCCTGGCCAACGTGGTGAAACTCCGTTTCTACTAAAACAATACAAAAATTAGCTGGGCATGGTGGCATGCGCCTGCAGTCCCAGCTACTCGGGAGGCTGAGGCAGGAGAATTGCTTGAACCCGGGAGGCAGAGGTTGCAGTGAGCCGAGATCGTGCCACTGCACTCCAGCCTGGAGCCTGGTGACAGAGCAAGAGTCTGTCTCAAAAAAAAAAGAGGAAGAAGAAGCAAGGAGAAGATTAAACCTCCCCCTTTTGTGATTTAGTGATGTTTTTCTAATAAATCTCCAGGAACTGGTGAGAAAAGAGATGTTATTTGTGATTTGCCAAGTTAGTTATAGAAAAGAGAAAAAGAATAATCATGGAAATTTTTGAAGTATAGAAGATCAAGAAATTAGGAAATACTATTTTGCATTTGGAGAATCCAATAATTCTATGGGCCTAGAACAAAGATTGCAAAGAAGGTGCAGTAAAGGATGAAGAAGGCTCATGAAAGGATAAGTGTTAATTCATGCCATGGGCCAACGCTTCTCAAACTCTAGTTTGGATAAGATCGACTAAAGGGCTTTTAAAAGTATAAATTTCTGGGCTTTATGTGAATGTCAATTCTCTTATGAGAATTCTAATTCTCAAATCTGAGTTTAGCTCCAGAAATTTTCACTTAAAAAAAGTCCCAAGTGAGTTTAGTGAAAGTATCAATGCTATACTTGTAGAAACTCAGCAGAAAAGAAACATGACCTAATTTTCACTATAGAAAGTGTCTGGTGGCAATGTAAAGGTTGATCTTAATGGAGAGATGCTGAAATTGGAAGCAGGTAGACCAGGTAAGAGACTGTTATTATAGGTCAGGTGACTGAGAAGAAAATCTGAATTCAACAACAGCAGCAAAGGTAGACAAGCGATGGAAGGAGTCAAGAGAAATTTAAGAGGTATAACTGACAGAGCTGATTATATGGTTGAATGTGGTCATAGGTGACTTACAGGTTTCCAATGTGGATTATGGTATAACAGTGGTACCTTTAATTAGAATGGAAATTCAAGGCAGGAATCAGATTGGAGTGTAGGCAGACAGTGATAAGAAATGCTCTAAGCATGTTGCTTTTAGAGTTGCTTAGTCCACCAGATATTTCTCTAGTCCCATAGATAGAAATAGGGACTAGTGCTTACAGCAGACATCTATACTTTAGATGTAGAATTGCAGTCATTTGTGGGCAGAAGATTATATAAGCCCCAGGAGTGGCAAGATTGCTCAGGGAGAGTATGTAGAATGAGAAAAAGAGAAAGCCAAAATGGAGTACACCAACAATTAGACACTGAGCACAGAAGACATTGGTTGAGGAGACATTGGCCAATGGGAAGGGACAATCAGACAGAGAACAAATGAAGGAAGACAGGGAAACTGGGAGAGGAGGGATTTTCGTGACTGTTGCCATTTCCGATATGCTGATAAATGAGAAGAGGGTAGAAAGTAACCTAGGAAATATTACAATTATAATTTTGTAAATTTTTATATTTACATAATTATAAACAATAGTTATACCTATATAATGCCTGCTATATGCCAGGTACAGTTCTTACATATATCTAATTTAAACTTTACTAAACCCCTATGAAATAAATACTACTAGTATTACTTTTTTATCAGTGAGTACACTGAGACAACAGAGGTTCAACGTCATACACTTGTACCATACAGTCTGACTCCAAAGTCCATGCTCTTAACCTTTATACTATAATCCCTTTCTTTCTCTGTTACAGAACTTACCATACTAAGAAGGATTTGCATTTCTATTTGTTTCCTTCTGTAACAGCACATACACAATACTTAACATATACAGTAAGTGCAAAGCAGTTATTTGTTGAATTGAATTCTCTGTATAGCTAAAATGATGAAATAAAAGCGAACTTCTTATAAAAGAACAGACGAGACAACTTCTATTGAATCCACAAGTAGACGATGTTTCTGGGCAAGTAAGATTTTGGCAAAAACAAAACAAACAAACAAAAAAAAAACGGAGGAAAAAAGGAAGGAAGGAGGGAGGGAGGGACGGGAGGGGAGGGGAAGAGAGAGACGGAGGGAAAAGGAAGGAAGGGAGGAAGGAATAATTTCTCAAAGCAAATAGCTACCATAAATTGCTATTTCTTTTCTATTCCCACGTTTTTAGAAACTACCATTTTTCACTGTCTTTAGCTCTAATTTGGTGTCCTGCAGTGCTTAGTCTCTGTGATTCAGGAGCCCTGAGACTTTTTTTCTTTGTTCTGCATTTAATTTACTTTGGAATATTGCAAAATCCACCTGTTCTCTCAGTATCTCTCTGTTTTACACCAAATAGGGGATCAAATGCTGATTGATTGCTAAAATACTTAGAGATCCTTGGGGTAAAAATATTATCTAACCACAAAAGCATATTTGATTGCTATACTTGCAGGCTATTGCTAAAGAAAGATTAAAAAAATATTTTAAGCTGTAAACTCGCCGTGTAGAAAAGAAGCAACACATTTAAATTAAAAAAATTTAAGTCAAGAAAATATTCTAGACAAGCTGAAGTCTTCATTAATAAAGATTCTTCAATCCTAAATAAAAATTCAAAATTGCGTTAGCATCCTACAGCACTACTTATACATTATTTATATATTATTTACCTCTTTTGATCATCTAACACTTTGACCTTTGTCTTCATGGTTTGACATAGTTGGCCTAAATATTAAACACACCAATATGAGAACTAATGTCTACAGACTCATCAAGTATTAGAATATGTTGGGAGCATTCACTGACGATTCTATTATTAAAACTATGGGGAAAAAACAGGTTCCTTAGTGACTTTGATCAGGGCTTGAGCTGGCTAAGGAGGGTATTACATACAGGGCTCAAGAAGTGTGTAGAAGTAGAAAGGATAGTTTTTTTTCCAGCTGCCCCACATCCAGAAAGGCAGTTTTGTTTTCTCTTCCTGTGGGAATTAAAGGAGAAATCGGCTGTCTTCTCTGAAGAGTCCACTTCAGTGCTTGTTAACTGTGCTTTTTATGTGTTCAGAGGTATTCATTCTTCTTCTTTATGTTCATTCCTGTACTCACTAATGAACATGTGGCATTTTTTCCCTCTTTCTAATCTAACTCCCCAAGTGAGCCCATGCAGACCCACTAACATAAACACCATCCTTTTGCTCAGCCTCGGACGATAGCTCTGCCCTTTCTCTTATGCTCTATGCTTGAATACACAGCATTTGATATTTCCTTTTGGCCATCTAATATGCATCTCAAGCTTACTATCTTCAAAAGAGGTCTCTTGTTTTTCTCCTAAAGGAAATCACAGCTCCTGTTCTGTCACCCAGTGCCTTGACCAAATAATGTAGTAACAATATTCGATTCTCCATTTTTGCTTTTTCCTTACATCCAATTCGTTAGCCAGTTCTGTCAACTTCATTCTAAAATATACCCCAAATCTCTGCAGTTTTCATTACTTCCCACTGTTGCTCTTGCTCCCCAACTCCACTGAAACTCATTCTCCACAGAGAAGAACTCTGTGGAGAATTTTAGAATCTATGTTCTAAAAATACATTCCAAAAATCAGATCTTGCCATTCCCCTCTTTAAAACTTCCAAAAGCCTTCCATCCAATTAAGTATAAAATCTAAACTCCTTATTCTGACCTTCCTAGCAGACACTAAGATCACTTTCACCTCTATTTCTAATTAACCTCTACTTTCCAGCTGGTAATTTTTTGACCCACTGTGGTCTACAATCCATAGATCCTACCATCTCTTACCATCCATCACCTCCTCATTCACTTCCTTGGAGAGTTTGAAATACATATCAATCAGTATAATCAGTTCTATGCATGTATCTTTAAATCTCTTGCTCCTCCCTTACGACTTCATACTTACTTGGCGAACTTCTCATCTTGGTTAAATCCAATTCAACTGTGTAGCATGCCTGCATCTGCATACATGAAAGCAGCCAGAAAAAGACACACACTGATACTGAGAGTTCCTCAGTATTAAGGGTGCCTTAGCGCTGTCTGGGAGGCCTTCTGTGTTTCTCTGGCCCATTCCCTTTCCCGCTATTCTAATCTCTCAACAAAGAGCCAGGCTTCATATTTCTCTGAGAACATAGAAGCAATTAGAAGAGAATCTTCATAAACTTCCACTGTATCTACCAAGCAACCTACCTCTGTGCCCATATGCCCTGCCTTCTCTGGAAACTGAATAAGCTGTCCATTATCCTAGCAAAACCCAAACACTCCATTTTATGCATTAGTTCCTATTTTCCCTCTTCTACTTGAAAGCATTTCTTCATCATTCTTCTATTTCTTCTCTGTATCGTTAATTTTTTCTTCTGTACTAGCTCTTTTCCTATTGCACGTAAATAATATATTATCACTTTTCTCATTTTAAACAGAAAATTTTGCTTGACTTCACATACTACTCTGACTACTGCTCCACTTCTCTCCTTTACTTTTTTTTATTATACTTTTATTTCTGGGGTACATGTGCAAACCTTGCAGGATTGTTACATAGGCATACACATGCCATGGTGGCTTTCTATCTCCATCTTGCCATCACCTACACTAGGCATTTCCCTCAATGTTATCCCTCCCCAATCTCCCCACACCCACTATTTCTCCCCTAGTCCCCATCCCCCAACAGACCCCAGTGTGTGATGTTCCCCTCCCTGTGTCCATGTGTTCTCATTGTTCAACACCCGTTTATGAGTGAGAACATGCGGTGTTTGATTTTCTGTTCTTGTGTGACTTTGCTGAGAATGATGGTTTCCAGATTCACCCATGTCCCTGCAAAGGACATGAACTCATCCTTTTTTATGGCTGTATGGTATTCCATGGTGTATATGTGCCACATTTTCTTTATCCAGTCTATCATTGATGGGCATGTGTTGGTTCCAGGTCTTTGCTATTGCAAACAGTGCCATAATGACCATACATGTGCATGTGTCTTTATAATAGAATGATTTATAATCCTTTGGGTATATAACCAGTAATGTAATTGATGGGTCAAATGGTATTTCTATTTCTAGATCCTTGAGGAATCATCACACTGTCTTCCAAAATCGCTGAACTAATTTACACTCCCACCAACAGTGTAAAAATGTTCCTATTTCTCCACATCCTTTCCAGTATCTATTGTCTCCAGATTTTTTAATGATTGCCATTCTAACTGGCATGAGATCGTATCTCAATGTAGTTTTGACTTGCATTTCTCTAATGACCAGTGATGATGAGCATTCTTTTAATTTTTATTGGCTGCATTAATATCTTCTTTTGAAAAGTGTCTGTTCATATCTTTTGCCCACTTTTTGATGGGGTTGTTTGTTTTTTTCTTGTAAATTTGTTTTAGTTCTTTGTAGATTCTGGATATTAGCCCTTTGTCAGATGAGTAGATTGCAAAAATTTTTCCCATTCTGTTGGTTGGTGGTTCACTCTAATGATTGTTTCTTTTGCTGTACAGAAGCTCTGAGGTTTAATTAGATCCCATTTGTCTATTTTGGCTTTTGTTGCCAATGGTTTTGGTGTTTTGGTCATGAAGTCCTTGCCTATGCCTATGTCCTGAATGGTTTTGCCTAGGGTTTCTTCTAGGGTTTTTATGGTGTTAGGTCTTATGTTTAAATCTTTAATCTATCTGGAGTTAATTTTTGTATAAGGTGTAAGGAATGGGTCCACATTCAGCTTTCTGCACTTGACTAACTGGTTTTCCCAACACCATTTATTAAACATGGAGTCCTTTCCCCATTGCTTGTTTTTGCCAGGTTTGTCAAAGGTCAGATGGTTGTAGATGTGTGCCATTACTTCTGAGGCCTCTGTTCTGTTCCATTGGTCTATGTCTCTGTTTTGGTAACAGTACCATGCTGTTTTGATTACTGTAGCCTAGTAGTATAGCTTGAAGTCAAGTAGCATGATGCCTCTAGCTTTGTTCTTTTTGCTTAGGATTATCTTGGCTATGCGGGCTCTTTTTTGGTTCCACATGAAGTGTAAGGTGTTTTTTTCCAGTTCTGTGAAGAAGGTCAATGGTAGCTTAATGGGGATAGCATTAAATCTATTAATTACTTTGGGCAGTATGGCCATTTTCACAATATTGATTCTTCCTATCCATGAGCATGGAATATTTTTCCATCTGTTTGTGTCTTCTCTTACTTCCTTGAGCAGTACTTTGTAATTCTCCTTTAAGAGGTCCTTCACATCCTTTGTTAGTTGTATTCCTAGGTTCTCTCCTTTTTACAATGACATGACTAAAAAGCATTTATTGTCTTAATATTCCTTTTCATTTCCTTGAGCCCACTTTATCATGCTTTATAACTATCCTTAACACAAAACTACCCCTTCCTAGGTCACAGATTACCTCTACATTATTAAAACAAATGCTCCATTCTCAGCTGTCTTTTACTTGACATCCAGTAGTAGCTGAAACATTTCTTACTCCTTCCTCATTAACATTTTATTCACTTAATGTTCAGCAAACTACACTCTCCTGCTTTTCCTCTTATTTCAGTGGCCGCTCATTTTCAGTCTCCATTACTGGTTCCTCCTCTTCTCTCAACTTACTAATATTGATGTACTCTGGGCTTGAGTCTTCAGACAGTTTCTTTTCTCTTTCTACACTTGTTCCCTTGATGATCTCATTCAGCATTGCAGTTTTATGTATCATCTATATGCTGATAATTCCCAAATGAATGACCCTAGCCTGGACATCTCCCCTGAACTACAAGTTCATGCACCCAAACACCTACTCTATAACTTCATTGGATATCTAATAGGCAATTAAAACTTAACATGTCCAAAACTGAGCTCTTGATTTTCCCTCTCAATCCTTTTTCTCCAAGTCTTCCCTATTTCAGTACATATCAACTCCATCTTTCCAGAGACCTGAGCTGAAATTGCTCTTATCATACCACACATCCAATCTGTCAGCATACCACACTGCTACCTCCCTAGTACAAACTAGGCTTCCTGTTTCTCTACAAATCACCATCACCTGTGGTATTGATTGCTGTAATAGCCTCTTAACAGATCTCCCTATCTTTATATTTGTCTCTTTACAGTCTTTTCTCAATGCAGCAGTCAAAGTAACCCTGTTGAAACATAAATTATCCTATTAAAACCCTCTAATAGTATCACATTTGAGTAATAGAAATAAAAAGCAAAGTCCTTAGAATGACCTGCAAGTCCTTAAATGATCTGGCATCCTCTACTGACCTCATATTCTACTACACCCAATGTCCACCTTGTCCACCCCATTCCAATACGTGGGTCTTATTGATCCTGGAACACGTCAAGCATACACGTATTGTGGGACTTCTATACTTGCAATTCCTCTTCCTACGTCACATTTACCCCAACTATTCATGTGGCTCAATCCTTTGTCTCTTTCAGGAATGTTCTTAAATGCCACTATTTAAAATGATAAACTCTGCCCCACCAAGACTTCCTAATCCTTTTTTCTGCACTGTTTTTCTCCATAGCACTTATCAACTTTGGTCATTTCAAAATTTACTTCTCTCTTCAGCCCGTGTGTGTGTGTGTGTGTGTGTGTGTGTGTGTGTGTGTGTGTTTAAGGGAGCAGATCATATGAGACCTGGGTCTCTAATCTAAATCCAGACAGACTAGAGTAGATCTTCTATGGTTTCCTAGTCAATGTCATAAATTACAATCTGAGATTCTAAGCAATGCCTTGAAAATAATAATTGCTATCACAATTTTTTGCAGATGAGAATGTCTCATAGAGACTTCAGGTGACTTGCCTAAGGTTATGCAATCAGTAAAAAACCCTGAGCCAGAATTTACATCCAGGACTTAATGGCCCCAAAGCTCCTACACATGGTCACTTTTCTAGACTGCGCTACCCTAAAGCCATGTTAAGTGTGTGATAGAGAGTCCACAGAAAGGCACTTTCTTTTGTAATATAGTAATTGCTCAAAAGTAACTTTACCTAACACTTCTTAAATGCAGGTTATGATCTCTTTGTCCTTTTTTCATAATTTGTAATTCTTTGTGATCATAACCTGGAAATTTTATCCATTCTAGAGAGAAAAACTGTTTATATATTCAGTACAACAGATATGTATTTATCTTAACATCCCACATTACTGTTTCTGTTGTTTATTATACAGAGGACTAAGCTCTGATTTTTTTTTAATCTTGCCCAAATTCCTATTTAAGAGGTCAAGGGAGTCACACTCTACAAACCATAAATTCTCATCAGATGGGTTTTATTTAACCCTGTATATAATGACTTACTTTCCAAACTGTCTCTGGCATAACATTATGGGACAAGGAAGAAAATCAAAATATTTTACCCTGAAACATATTTCTTTGCCGTATCTTAAAATGGCCCTGCAAAGCTGTCCTTAGTGGGGGAAAATTTGTATCTGTAAAGAATCTCTATTAGCACAGCTAGATCTTTTTCCTCCAGGTCCTCCCAATCCTAAAGAAATTAAAACCAAACACTGCATGCTGTCACTCACAAGTAGGTTTGAACAATGAGAACACAGGACACAAGGAGGGGAATATCACACACCTAGGTTTGGAGGCTGGGAGCCAGGGGAGGAAGAGCAGCAGGTTGGAGGATTGGGGAGGGATAGCATTAGGAGAAATACCTATTGTGGATGATGGGAGGATGAATGCAGCAAACCACCACCATGGCACATGTATACCTATGTAACAAATCTGCACAATCTGTACATGTATACCAGAACTTAAAGTATAATAAATAATTTTTTTAAAAAATCTTTTATATATAAAAAAGAAATTAACTAAAAGTCCTTTTAAAGATCTGAATACTAAACATTCGTTATCTATTGTCTGTAAGGGCAGCCACTATAAGACTTCAAAAGAATCTTGGTCTCCACAATCTTTTATCTTAACCTGAACATATTTTTTTTCTTTCTATCCATCCCAGAGCTTTAGACAAACTCAACCAATTGTCAACCAGAAAAAGTTTAAATTTATCTATAGCCTGGAAGCCCCCTTCTCCACCTCGCCGCCACTTGGAGTTGTCTTGCCTTTCTGGACCAAACCAATGTATTTCTTAAATGTATTTGATTGATGTCTCATGTCTCCCTAAATTACATAAAATCAAGCTGGACCCTGACCACCTTGAGCACATGTTCTCAAGACCTCCTGAGGGCTGTATCATGGGCCATGGTCACTCATATTTGGCTCAGAATAAGTCTCTTCAAATATTTTAGAGTTTGACTCTTTTCATTGATAATACTCATAATTTCATTATATTAATTTAGGCTTGAATTTATCTTAGACACAGATTTGCACACTATGAGAAATAACTGTGATTCATACCCTCATAAATTTCTCCAGACTTTATCTGGGCAATAGCTAGCAACATCTAAAGATGTGTCCTCAAAATATTTCAATCCTTTCACCTCCCTTTACTCACTGCCAGATTGATGACATTGATGTTTGCTTCTCAGCAGGGAGGCAGCAATAGACAATCTCGCTGACGCCCCATCTGGGATGTACTGCAAACCACCATGGTGAAGATCAGAGCCAGTTCTGTCCCTTCTGATCAGATCCTTTTCTTCCCTGCTTCACATTTGGCACCTGTTCCTTGACAGTTGGCTAACACTGATATACTCCTGAATGCAATTACCCAGACAAATACCTTCCATTTTCTGGAAAGAGAAAACTTTTCAAATAATGGGGATTCCTGTGGTCTGGCATAGATAACAGTAATTTTGTGAGTACTACATTCCCTATCCCAGCAAATGCATATGTGCTGAACTTTGAGAGAAAAACCGCTTCCTAAATTATTTGCTCTATTGACTGGAGAAGCCTGAAAGTCTGCTATTGCCTCCCTTTCTTTGATTTTAGCATTGACCCCTTCCTGGGTTTATGCTAAATGTAAATATATCTGAGGGAAGTAAAATATTGTGAATAACATATTAATGCTGGTTTATCAGTCATTTACATGGGCAGAAGCTATAGAGGCTGTATTAGGATGCCTCAGGGGAAAGGAACTTTATGACTGAAAAGGGAGGGTAATAGTGCTGGCCCAGAAAGGGGAAAAAAGAAATGCAAAAAATAAACCCAGTCTTCCTCCAAAGCCCCCACAATCGGTTAGTTCAAGGAAGAGAGGGAGGAGAGGAGGAATGGAGGGATGGAGGGAACGAACAAAGAGAAGAGAAAGGAAAGAAGGGAAAAAGAGCCAATATAATTTCAACTAAATTCAACCAAATAATTTTATTAGACCTTTTGGTACTTTTCATTGTCTCTTGGGAAAACACACACATTTCTCTCTCTCTCTCTCTCTCACACACACACACACACACACACAAGTAACCAGTATCCTTCAGAGTCTTTGAACACTAGTATCCTCTGGTTTCTCTAGTCTCCACAGCAATATTCTCTGGCACTGTGCCGGCTTTCGGTCACAGCAATCGTGAGAGTCACTCTTTTTGCTGGTGAGATGCTCCGGAAGAGCTGCTACACTAACACTCATCTTGGCTTTCACTGATTTATGAGAGTCTTGCATTCAGACTAGGCAAGCACAGTCTGCTTTACAGCCCTAATTTGGAACTACTTCACCCAAGTAGAGCAACCCCCCTGGAAGGCTCTGTGTCCACACCTTCAGCTACTTCTAAGGACCATATATGTCACTCAGGAATCACAATGTAGGTAGATGGATATCCCACAGGAAGCAGTCTCTTCTTCAGAGTCCTCATGTAAGATGACCACAGCTCTGTGTCCTCACCCAAATCTCATCTTGAATTGTACTCCTATAATTTCCATGTGTTATGGGAGGGACCCGACGGGGGATCATTTGAATCGTGAGGGCAGTTTCCCCATACTGTCTTCATGGTAGTGAACAAGTCTCACAAGATCTAACGGTTTTATCAGGGCTTTTCACTTTTGCCTCTTCCTCATTCTCTCTTTGCCTGTTGCTACCCGTATGAGATGGGACTTGCTCCTCCTTGCCTTCTGCCTTGATCATGAGGCTTCCCAGCCATGTGGAACTCTAAGTCCAGTTAAACCTCTTTCTTTGTAAATTGCCCAATCTTGGGCATGTCTGTATCAGCAGTGTGAAAATGGACTAATACAATACTGTAAACCAAAAATAAAATCTAAGCCCCACAACCAACAGAATGGACCTGCTCTTGGCCAAGAGGGGCCCAAAGAAACCTGAAAACCTGAATTCCCAGCCGTGACGGGAGGGGAGGTTAGGCACACCTCATTATACCCCAGCCTTTTGGAGTTTAGGTACAACTGGTCAGCATTGATGTTAAAATAGAGACTCTAAGACTGACAAAACAGACTCTTTGTGGCAATGAAATACCAAATTACAAACAAGATCTAAAGCTATGCAAGGCAAGGGTTAAGTCACACTCTATGAACCACAAAATCTGGTTAAACAAGTTTTTTTTTTTAACCCAGTATAATGTGTCTTACTTTCTAACCTGACTCTGGTTTAGCATCACATGATAGACAGAAGACCCTGAAAGAAATAAAAATATTTTACCCTACAATATATTTCCCTGACATATTTTGAAATAGTTGCTGCAGGTCAAGGATTGAAATGGCTCTACAAAATCATCTCTTGTGAGGGAAATTTACATCTGTAGAAAACCTCTATCAATGTCACCCAAACCCACCCTATGGGAGAGGTTAATTGAGAGCCTGACATCGTTAAGGTCTTAAGAGACGTTTACCATCTATTATCTCAAAGGACTGCTACCTATAAGGCTTCCTCTTATGTAGTAAGACCTTTGGCTTCCACAACTTCCTTACCTTAACCGAAGCGTTCCTTTCTACTGCCTTCAAGTCTTAAGACAGTAGATAGAAGCTTAACTCTCTCAACCGGTTGGCAACTAAATAATCCCTAAAACTTACCTATGACTCGTAAGCCCCCACTTAGATATGTGGCATGTTTCTGGGTCAATCCAATGTGTACCTTCCATGTATTGGTTTATGTCTTTGCCTGTAACTCCTGTGTCCCTAAGGTATAAAACTAAACCATAACCTCACCAAGTGGGGCGCACTTTCTCAGGACCTCTTGAGACTGTTCCCTGAGCCATGGTCACTCATACTGGCTCAGAATAAACCTTTTAAAAATATTTTCCAGAGTGACTTCTCTATTAATATTGATAAGCATGGGTAGAAAAGTCAAGGAACACAAATCTTAAAACTATATATTGTTCCTTCCTTCCTACCCTCCTAGTTTTATCATGCCTGTGGCCTGGAAGAGATGAACTTTCCCCTTGTTACGTTCTCCTCTTCTTGTTCAACATTTCTTTTTTTCTAATTATAGCTTGAATTCAAAATTTCATTTTAAATTTTTCCTGGCCCTTTCTTACCCATCATGCCAACTTAACAATTATTCTCCCACCTCTAAGAACTACCCAAGCCACCCCATTTCAGATACCTATGACCTGTAAAATATCAGTTGTCAGTTTCATCCCCATCTTAACATTCCCAGAACTAAGCTCTACAGAACTACTGGCTCCTTGCCCGAAGACCTAGGGGGTAGTCTGCATGCTTTCTACTTCTCCACTGTGCAAAGGACACAGCAATGCCTTGAATTCTAGAAACTTAATCTGATTCCCTGACATCGAGGGAATTAACTCAAACGGCTTTGTGGAGGTCACACAAGCCTGATCACTCCTTGTGGAATATTGGAAAGACTTCAACCCATTTTAACCTCTGTTTACCCAGCTCCTATCAACTCTTTTAGTCTTCTTGAAATTGTCTAAGAATTCACAAGCAGTTGGCTGTAAAAAGAAAAGATCCTGTATAAATACTCACGTTGTTTTTTCTATTTCCTTCTTCCAAGTACATTGAAAAGGACAGGATTTTACACAGGAAACACTTAATGATAATATTTGGAGGAAACCTGCTGACTTGGTAAGACACAGTTGGCCAAAATTCAGGTCAGAAATACCCAGGGAAGTCGAAGCCTCCTAGAATTACCGAGATGAGGTTTCTGCAAGCAATGAAGCCCTCTGTAAAGGACAAGGAATACTATTGCTTACAAAGGGAAAAATGGAAACATTAGCAGGGCTGCAAGCAGCCCACGGGTGCTGTGCACAGGTGTGCCAAGAAGTAACTGAAGTGTGACTTTGCAATGAATGGAGGAAATACGGGCTCTCGTATTTAATGATAATAAGAGACAGGAGGGAAAATGGAGATGGAAAAGGGAAAGGAGAAAAAGATGAAGATAATGCCAAGAAGGGATACCTATCTGGGAAGGAATTCAGCAAAATAAGCTTAACACTCCACAGTTACGTGGATAATTCTCTGAGACACCAGTTGAGAGATTTCTAGATGAAAACCCTTTACTAAAGGACTTTTAAAAGCATTCTTTCAGTAGTCATTGGTATCCTTAATAATTATAAACCGTTAATCCCACAGAGTAAAACTATCACTTCCTTTGTGTTCTAAGGGTATAAGTCTTAGCGAGAATGTTCATTTATGTCTTCCTAAAGGATTATGGGGAGTGGTGTATTTTTTGCCTATTCAACCAACTGGAGAACAAGTTCCAACTGGCTGATACCAAAAAATATGAAAGGATGTATTAGAAGCTTAGACTATGAAACCTTTAAAGCCAGATGGTATCTTAAATATTATTGTAGGTTAATAAACGAAGGATAGATGGCAATCCAAGGTCATAGCTAGTTAGGGAGAAAGGGGAAATTTTAATGTCCAGTTGTGAGTTGTGACAGTAGGCCATTTCCAAGGGTGTTAGGGAACGTAAACAGAAGAAAGCCTGTTAACTCCTCGGCCCCATCTGCAAATGGTGCCAAACACTAGGCTGAGGACTGGCGAGCTTGAGCTGGTGGAGAAGACACACTTGAAACAAGCACTTATCAGGAACCAAAATCTATGAAGGCACAGACATGATGCTGTGTGAGCACATAGCTGGGGTCTGTATTCTAGGGATTTCGGAGAATGATTATGAAGGAATGAGATTCTCAAAGGCAAAAAGGGACATGAGGAATAGAAATGCAATATTAAAAGATCAAAACTTTCCTTCAACTAAACAGAAATAGCTTTTGTCTCCTCAGCTCTTCAGGGAAGGCTGAATAGGAGAACCAGAGGGTGGCCTTTGGATCCAGAATGGCCCTGTCTGGGCCCCGCAGATCTGTGATGCAGCATTTTAAACTGGCGCAGAGCCCAGGCTTACAGCTGACAGGTGTGTGTTCAGAAGGGCGAGAGGAAGTCCTGTTCTGCATGAGATTCACACTTCACTCCTGAAATTCATTTCCTAATGCAGCTTTCAGGTGCACAATCACCGTCTCCACTAACTCCTATTGATCACATAGCCAGCATGTGATCGCAGAAGTTTCTGAAAATCAAAGAGAGTCCCTAAAGTCCTCCTTGAACAATTAAAGAGTTTAATTTTTAATAATTTTACTAGTGGGCTTTTGGGCTTTGCCAAGCGATCAGGTCTTGGGCCTATTCTATTTAGTCCCAATAGGCACTGAAGGAGATAAGCCTAAATAAAGAATATTCCTTTATCTTTCCGAAGATGTGTCGAGAGTCTTATGGTTGAGATAGAGGAACTAGAACAGAAATTACCCGTAGACATGAGGCTACTGGACTTCCTTTAGTTTTGTACAGTAGTCCCCACTTGTTTTTGGTTTTGCTTTCTGTGGCGTCAGTTACCCACAGTTAACCAGTCAGCTGTAAGTAGAAAACCATTGCAGTGTTTGGGGAGGGAGAGAGAGCAAGAGATCACATTCACATAACTTTTATTATAATATGTTGTTATAGTTATTTTTATTTTATTAATTATTGTTGCTAATCTTTTATTCTGCCTAATTTATAAATTAAGCTTTATCATATGTATGTATGTATAGGAAAAAACATAGTATTAATATATTGTAGGGTTCGGTACTATCTGTGTTTTCAGGCGTCCACTGGGGATCTTTGGATGTATCCCCTGCAGAGGTATCCCCTTGTCCTACTGTGGACAAGGAAGTCTACTCTTCCAGCAGCTCCATAGTTCTATATATATATGTATTACCAAGCACTATGTATTACATACTGAGTGGGGACTAGAGTAGGGACTAGAATTTGGAGAAAGCAATGATGCAATGATGTGATCAGGAAGTAAAAGTCAATGTTTTCTATGTAGGGGATGGAAAGAAGGCGACAATGTTTTTCACACAGTTCTATCAGTCATACACTGTGAAATATCACCTGATGATTTCACACCTGGTAATTCTTGCTAATACCTATTCTCTCAATAGGGTTGGGTCATCCATCCTATAGGAAGAGGACAGAACCCAGAACCAAAAGAGAAATGTTCATCTTTAGAGTTGCAAGCTCTAAAAGACCAACTGAGAAACTTGGGAGAGTCCGTCTTTGTTCCAAAATGAAAGAATTGATGTAGCCTAAGGAGCCAAGGTGAAGAACTAGAACATAGAGACTATAAAATAGAGCATAACATAGAGCACATGGTATGGTGCCGGATAAGACAAAATGGCATTTCACTACCCAACTGGGAGGAGAAAAGCCCTTCTGGATTGGGGAAAGATGCTGGGGAGGAGCTAGAAAGGATCGAGACATTAGTACAGAGCCTGTTCCCTTCCTTCAATTCAGGATTAAAATTTCAGAGAGTAGACGGAGACTCCCAAATAGGTTTATGAATTTCATGTCAGAAGATTTGAGAGAAAACTGCCCTACATCAACTACCAAGATAGGGGTAGGCCCAGAAAGGAGAGGATGGAGATACTAAGAAAAAGTCCTGGTTGCACCTCCATTTGGACAGAGTTACCTACAGAACACGTATCATCATCACCATCGTCATCATTATCATCATCATCATCATCATCATCATCATCTTGTTCTGTCTTGTCTTCCTCTGACCTGCTCTGAAACGTTGGCCATTTCGGGGGAACATTTGTTCTGGTCTCACTTTTCTGTGAAAAGATACTTCACCTAGAGTAATTGTTCCAGTTTCTCTCCATCTCTTCCTTATTCTTTTCCATGGTAGGAAGTGTGGCTTATTTCACTGATGAGCTTACATTGAATCATTTAAGATTTGATGTTGCTATTTCTTAAAGGGTCTTCATATTCAGAAACAACAGAGTTTCAAAAATGTACATATGGTCAAACACTATTGCTTGTTCATGAGGGCTATTGCATTTGGATTGTATTGACTAGTGAGTGAATGCTTAATGATACCATACACTTAATGGCAAACCAAATGTATCTAATAAAAGCTGAGTGCTCTGTTGTGTTTACTTGGGAGGACAGAGTGGCAGAGATCACATAAAACAAGTGAGCAAGCAGTTTTTAACCTTGGTTTTGTTACCAGATTTTATTACCATCAGCACTTTTTCCAAATACATTTCTGAAAACCTAGATTGTATACTATTGCTAGTTTTCTATGCAGGCAGAAGCATCCACTGTCTGTGAATTAAAATCTTGAAGGTAAAAAATTTCAAAATTTACAGATATTTGTACCAAAGATCTTCAGAGACACAGAATGCTGAAAATTACAAATGCTTGCAAAACTGTTTTTGCTTGTTCTGGGAGACAACAGCCTGCTGTGGTATTCTTCACTTGTCTGTCAAGACATAATTAAGGAGATATATACCACCTTGATATTTCCAACTGAGAATAGCCAAGGCAACTGCAGACAGATGGCCCAGGTGCAGTGCCCTAAAGAGCTGTTTATGCTGCTTTGCAATTGAGGAAAATATTACCTCATGGAGTACCTTTAGGAGCCGTGTTTTTTAATAAGTCAAAAGGTTTAAATATGTTTTCTCTAGCACCCAGTTCAATGTGAAGATTCTCTGTCTTGCACTGAAGTCATGTAATTTAAGCTGCAGGGTTCCTTGAAACAGATATTTCACAAAAGCAATAGGGATGTCTGACTGATTTCCCAATTTTCACAGCAGAAAGATTCTAGAAACCTGATTTCTGTAATGGTGTTTTTCCTGGCATCCACAGCTGACAATGACAGTAAAAATGAAACTCAGAGAGCCTCCGATCCAAGTTCAAAGATTCATGATTGATAGCGTTTTCTAACTATCTCTGTGGGATACTATATGTAGAATATATATGTTTTAGCCCCATTTTGGAAGGAGTGGAATTAGAAAGGTTAATTTTTTAAGGCAAAGGCAATACTCAAATTCCAATCTCTTGATAGCTAAGGCTCAACTCACATTGGTTGTGCAAAGTGCAATGGAAATATTAAGGTTATATCATTAATTTGATCTTTGTAGGCAACTAATACTTTGGTTTTTGCTCATTCAATCTATTTAACGTACCTTATGTTAAATTAATTGAGTGTTAAAGCCTATATCTACAAAACAAAAATCACGGTACTTAAACCCTAATAATAAAAAAACTAAAACATAGAAATTTGATTTATTCATTATCTTAAGATGTTTACCTTAATTTTCCATGAATTAATTTCCATCAACTATTAATTAATTAAAATAATTTCCATTAATTTTGTCTCCATGTTAAAACGTTGGGGTAAACAACTATTTTTTTTTCCTTTATACTTTGTGACTCATAGTGTCAACAGTATAGTAAGTCACGGCGTGGAGCTGGAGATCTGTAGTTACATCTTCATTTGTGCTTCGTGTTGACCGGGTGACTCCTTCCTTTCTCAGTCTCATGCCACCATGCCCTTCTATTTGTTATGCTTCTCCTGCTTCTCTGAATATTATTTCTCAAGAGACCAGTTTCTGAACCACAGCACTTGTATTCAAATCCTGCTTCTGCCACTTTGTTGTGTTACCATTTCCCTACCTATAGCTCCTGCTTGCTGTGAGGATGAAAGAGGTCCATGATTGTCAAGAGCTGGGAAGCACACCTGGCACATGGTAAGTGTTCAGTATGTTAGCAATTTTCATGATAGTCTATATCATCATCGTGTTGCTGCTCTGCATTCTTTTCCTTTGCCCTCCTTTCAAATGTAGGCTATTGGAAAACGATTGATTCTGGCCTCATGTTTCCACGCAAAGGCACTCCACTTAGAGCAACACTCCTAGTTTCTCTTCCCCAGGGAGGGAAGAGTGCTTTATTTCACAGTGAGCTTGGAAGAGAGAACCTCTTTTTTCTAAACTGCATATATGCTAACAGCTTATGCTCTGATTCACTCTCCCTCTAAGCCAGGGGCAAATAAATATGTCTAATTACTGGGTAAAAGGCTAACATTATCTTTTAGCCTCAGAAATAGAGCCATTATCAAGTCATTGTAGAAATCCAAAAAGGAAAAAAAAAAATACAGCCATGATTTCCAATTAGCTTTACCAATAGGAAAAGTTATGTTTTCAATTTGTCTGACTCTTGTGTCTAGTTCCACATTGCTTACAAACTTTGCAGGGGAAGAGGACTGTTTTACACTGAAGTTCTAGGACCTCAGCGTTAACATGCACCCCGATACTACCCTTGCTTCTACATGAGCAATCTGCTTCCTCAAATTCCCTCTCATATTCAATGACACACCTGCATATCCACTCGTGGGACACATCTGTCCTAGTATCTCAAACACTGTTTGAAACTGATCACATATCTTTGTTCCAGCTCTGATCCTCTTTATCTCCAGCCTTAGTGACTCTGCTGTTCATCCTGTCACCAAAGCCAAAACCCAGGAGTTTTTCTTGACATATTTCTTTTGCTCAACCCACATGTTCTGTTATATCTCCCTTATATGCCCTGCATTCTTCCTGTTCTTCCCCGTTTACTTTTCTGTGTCTTTATTTGTGGTCTCTCCTAAGAGCTCAGGCATAGCAACCGCCTATATTTTTGCCCTACCACCAACCTTTCTCCATCTTCTCCATTCTCCAACTGTTATTGGGGTTCTTTTAAAACAACAACATCGAAAACCAATGTCATATTCCTCATGGGTCAAGTCTGAACTCCTAGGACAGCAGCTTCCATTATTTGGCCCTGTCTAACTCTCCAGCCTGAGGGCTATGACCAGTTTCCTCTATCATTAGCCCTACGTCTTGGCCATGCTACACTCTTACGAGAGTGCTGAGATTCATTCACAGGGCTTATTTGGAGGTTGAAGCAAAAGAAATAATTTATGTGATCAAGTAACTTTACCATGACTAAAAAATCCATCTTACCTAATATGAATAAAGACCTTTGAATACTTCAAATACACATTCAAATAATTTGAATAATTTAAAAGGAACCATGGCTAAATCAAATGAGCCTGTTGAGTGATAGTTTCCTTTATAACACATCAATATTAACTTCTCTATTGTCTGTGAAAAGAAGTCCAACAGATCACCTCTCCAGGCTCATGTCACACAATCCTCAGTGTGGGGCTCGCCAGGCTCAAAACAGTGTCTTGGGCCTCTGCTGTTGTATGGCTACTCTTGTCCCATGAAAGCTTCACTCTCATTGTCCTCTTAACCTTCTGGTCTCAAGTTACGCATCACTTCCTTCAAAGAGACTTTTCTCACTCATCCATCCCCCAACACATCTCCCCGCACAGTCTTTATTGGGCTCTTTGAAGACACTTCCTGCACCTTCTCTCCATTGCCTCTTTACCTCACCTGGATGCTCCTTCCAGACTCAGTCAGGCACCGTGCCATGTTGACCAGTAAATACCTATTACTTATCATTAGGCTGGCATGTAGTAGGCATTTAATAACTGCTTATTAAGTAATGGATGAAGTGCTTATGTTTTACCACACATCATTATATAAAAAAGAAAAGAGTGAGATAGGATAGAGAAACACAAAACAAATTAATGGTACTGGCTTTTAGAAGCTTACAATGTACACTGAAGAACAAAATTAAGTGGGAAAGATCAGTTATTTTAATGGTGTTTTTCTTATTCTTAGAATAATAAATGTCAACAATCATTTTTCGAAATACATCTTAATGCAGCAAAAAAATTGAATAGTTACATTTATCTATTATAGAGAATTCAAAGGAAAGTCAATTCTGGTGTTTGCAACAGTTTGCTCTAAAATTGTTTATTGCGTTTAAGACTCCCAAGCAAGAGAAACCGACCACCCCCATTCACAGATGTATTTCTCATTTCTTTAATTAAATGTGAGCTGCACAAGCTTGTTAAAGCTAGTTTATATTCATTGGATTTACATTACATTAACTTGGACAATAACTGTTAATAATTTTTCCTGTGCTCTTAAAATTTCACTGTTACAAATACTCATAAATAATGTCACCTTGTTTTGGAACAGGAGTTTGTGAGACAAGTCATCTTGAAGCTAATCATAGACTATGCTGCTGTCACTGATTCCAGGCCTCGCTTCTTAACAGCTTGATAAAGCCGTGGCTGTGTGTCTACCTCTGGTTCAGTACATTATTAGGGCAATGTCATTGATTTGTTAACACCAAAACGTCAGCTTTGAGTCATTTCACTTTTTTAACAGAACATCGTGAGCATTTTCCACCAAACCTTAATTAATCATATTTTTAATCATTGCCTTGTTTCAACATGCACAGCAGACTATTCTAGGAAAAACAGTAGGTTAGTCAGATGGCTAATAAAACTCAGCTGATATGTTGCTGCATTTACTTGCTGCGTGGGCATTACAGTCAGGCGTTTCTGTGTCTTCAGACATGACTCAGAGGCTGCAAATGTCCAGGCACATTCATAGACAACTCACCAAGGACCATTGAGATGTTTGAAACACAACGAAACAAAACAAAACAAAACTCGTGGGCTCTAAATGAGTTGTAAGAATTGGAGGAAATAGTTGCAAGGCTGTTTTACCTGATGTCAGCATGATCGCCTTGTGCTGGTGGTGAGTCAGGGAAGAGAAGAGCTGCCATATCTACCAAATGTGTGGCCCCTTGAGGTTTATGCCTGGACTCGCAACCAACCCATTACATTAATTCATCATGTCTATTTAAGAGTACTAAACATAACCAACTCAGAAAGTGGAAGTCCAAACAACACCTAAATGTTGCTGACCAATAATTTTTTCTTCATAAGCATGTCTCCAGCTTGTTAGGGTTGACAGCTGATTTTCTGTCTTCTCACAGCTTCGCTTTAGTCAAGGCAGCATATCTTTTACAAAGACAAGACTAACATATAACGTACCATTGTGCTGTGATGCAATAGTAAAGAAAGAAGAGAATAGGAAGATTCTGAATAGTTATTAAACTAACACAATCTATAAACTGAAAAGGTATCTACAGAGCTTATGACAATTAATTCCTTCAAGAACATTATCATAGCGCCTAGAAGGCAAACTATTGTATGACAAACAGGTCCTTTGTTATTTAGTAATAATAGTGTTTCTCAAATGTCTCCAAATGTCTGACTTAAACGGTATCTGTCTTAAATGAGCCTTACAAGCAGTAACTAAAAAAGAACGTATCATGCCCTAACAGAGATAAATAAAGGATGCTATGGGAATTATGGTTAGGAGATGGATAAGTTAGTAAAGGCTATTTAAAGGAAGTGATGTCTAACTCAAGACTAGAAGGTAAAGAGGACTGTCAGGGTGAAAATGTCTGGAAAAAGGCCTATGCCATGCCTAGAGGCCTAAAAGACTGTGTTTTGAGGCTGATATGTCCCAAATTTCTCAAGTAGGGTTGAAAAAGTCCACTAATTATAATGGTCAATTATAGAAGGGACAGGGATGACATGTGTAACTGTTATAATTTGGGTAAAATCAACTGCCGGACAGCTGCAGTTGCTCATGCCTGTAATCCCAGCACTTTGGGAGGCCAAGGTGGGCGGATAATTTGAGGTCAGGAGTTCGAGACCAGCCTGGTCAACATGGTGAAACCCAGAAGAATCATTGCACCTGGGAGGCAGAGGTTGCAGTGAGCCAAGATGACATCACCACACTCCAGCCTGGGTGACAGAGTGAAACTGTGTCTCAAAAAAATAAATAAAATGAAGTCAACTGCCATACACACCCACTCTGGAGCCTTGTTTTGACATTATCCTGATGCACATCCCCTAGGGCTCCATTGAAGAAATGCATCTTTTTAATTATTTCGTGTGTTACATTCCACTGGACAGCAAATAAGGAAACCTTGGTTAAATTGAAATTAAGTTTCTAAAGCAAGGCAGTATTGGCAGACTCCAGGATATTGCCTTCCTCTACCCAAATGCATAACATTTTCCAATATTAAAAAAATTGTTAATCTAGAGCCAAAATCCAGTCATCCTAAAGTTTGACAAAATACTGAACATTTTTTAAAATCCTCCCCCTTAAGATATTATCTTTTATACTGAGTGCTTTTTTCTTTGACATAACTATAAATTGGCATTACAGAACTAGACATCTATCTCATTTTTGTCTAACTTTTCAATTAATATTGATGCACACTCCTTCTATGGCAGATCTATAATTGCTTATAATTTGATGCATTTGTCTCTCTCTGTTAGACCATCAGCTAAGTCTTTACATTTTTCATGTGCATAATAAAATTGCTTAAAAACAAGTAATAAATGAATTATTGTTGATTGAAAAGACATAGGAGATAACCATAATCGGTTTTATTCAGAGCCTAAAGTTGGAAACCAGCTTTCTAGCCAGAAAGGACAGAAAAGCACTGAGAATGACAGATATTTTGCACCTTCATTTTGAATCTTGGCATAAAAAGAAAATGGTTTTTAAACCAGAAGGATGTCGGACTATTTCAAATATTTTAACACTAGACCCCAAGGCAAAACTAAGAAGATTTGTAATGGGTCATAAAGAATTTTGCCTGTGATACAAACACTTAGATCGTAAAAGTAAAAAGTTTGGACATCTGTATTACCTAAGCAAAGATTATTTAAGCCAAGAAAATTACATTATGTTCCTAATAAATACATTCCAGAGTTGTGTGTATGTTTGTGTGAGTACGTGTGATTAGTATTGCTACTTTAAGTATATGCCTATGTTCCGTGTTTTATGAGAGAGCTTACAACATGCCTGGTAGTACTCTAAAACTTTAGATTTATTAACTCAATGTGCTATAAAAACCTTATGAATTAAGTGCCTTTCAAATCTTTACCAATGAAGAAACAAAGGTATAGGAGATAAGGTAGCTTTTCCAAGTCACACAGCTAACGTGTAGCTGTGTGAGAACCTACCTTGCCGGTCTGAGTCCAGTGTTCCCACTGAACCACTATGTTATAATACCCTAAAAGAGAAAGAAGTGATTTTTGGGAAGAGGAATTAATCTCTTTGTCCATTTTTTTATGTAATAATTTTGCAGCATTTCAATAAATGGTTGGATGGATGATGTAATGTTTGATTAATAAGGAGATATATGGGAGAAAGTATTTTAAATGGATCCATTTATTTCATTTAAAATAGTTTAAATTGAAATTTAATTTTAAAATTAAACTTAGGAAGATATTTATTAAAAAGAAACCAATTTGGAAAGAAATTTTTCTTTTCTAATATTTTGATGTTTAGCAAAGTAATAGATAACTATAATTTGAACAATGTTATAAGAAAACAAGATAATTCTCAGAGTTGCCTTCTTCTTTCTCACCTCTGAGACCATCCTCAGGTGACCACTTGAAAATCATTTAATTGCTCTGTTTTTGCACTATTTCTGTGTTTCTAATGCTATTTTACGAATTTTTTTCTATTCCTGACGTTATCTACTGACTTTCTACCATGTGAAACACATCTCATGATTTGTGAGCTTCCAGTGTTGCTGTTGAGAAGTTTAATACCATTCTGACTTCTGAAGTTTCATATTTGACTTTTCTCTCTGTCTCTTTTTTTCTCTCTCTCAATATATCTCTCTCTCTTTCTCTCTCTCTCCCTCTCTTTTGTTCCATGAAAGATTTTTTTGTGATATTCTGTTTTAGCCCAGGATTTTAAAACTTAACAAAGATGTCACCCTGTGTGGGTCTTTTTGAAATGGCACTCCACAGACCATTAAAATGAAAAACGTGTCTGTCCTTCAGTTCTAAGAAGTTTTCTTATAGTATTTCTTTGATTATTTCCTCCTTTCCATCATCTCCATTCTCTCATTTGAAAGTGTTCCCATTTAAACATTCAGGCTTATAGGCATTTTCTAATATTCTTCTCTTCCTCCTCCTGTTTTTCAACACTTTACCTTTATAATCTACATTATAGAAGATTTTCTCAAGTTTTCTTTCAAACTTTCTACTCATTGTTCTGATTCATGAGTGCAATATCTTCTTTTATTACTTTAGAAATCACTTTTTTTGCTTTCACTTTTAGTTTCATTCTGCTACTTGCATTATCTCTCTTTTTCTTAAGTCTCATCTTTCCAATTGTTTTGATTCCCAGTTCTCTAATAAGAGCCTCTCTTCAGATTCCTGGTAGCACTGACTATTCACAATTTAAATTTCATAGTGAGATGCTAAAACTCAACTGGAAGCTCTTTGTCAATAAGTAGATTTCACTAAAGTGTTATCAGATTAAAATCTCACTCTTGGTAGGAGCCCCCAAATATCAGTATCATCAAGTCTTTTTCCTTAGCTTAATCTAACTCTCCAGGGAAATATTACCCTATTTCCTGCCTAAGGGATGGGATTGGAATGGGTAAAGGGTTGGCAGACAGCTCTGTGTATTGTTTCTCTAATTCTTTTTTTTTTTTTCTGCTGGCCCTTTCCACACTTTTGTCCTCAGCTATGCCCAGTGTCTTCACATTTTAGATCCCGTTTTACTCATTAGCTTTCTGGAAAATAAATCTCCATTCTCCTGCCAGAAAAATAAATGTATGTGGAAAGGTCAGGGGGCAAGTGGAGGTTACTTGGGAGCGATAATTGCTGGTTGTGCCAGATATTGGGGAAAATTTTCAGGTTTAGAGCTCATGTACCCCATAGATATATGTACCTACTATGTACCCACAAAATTTAAAAATTAAAAAGTATTTTTAAAAACCCAGATTTACATGTTCTTTATATAGACTCTTAATCTTCTCATTTTCCTTCTTACCTATTAAACCCATGCTTTCAGAGGAATCTGGTTCCTGAAATTCCAGAGCATTTTCTGGGGTCCTGATATGTAAATCATGCAAATGTAATGCAACTGTCCTGATATGTAAATCTTGTTGGCTTCCCCAAGCCATTTACCACATAACTTTCTTGCAGGAGGCAGGGCGAATACAGCACACACACAGAAAATTACGCAGGTAGTAACTGTTATTTTTAAAAAATAAACATGTACCTGCCTTTCAGCCTAATAAACAGAGCATTCCTGATGCTTTTCAAAGTTTTCCTTGGAGCATCCCTTCCCAGTCACATCCTTCTCTTATGCTCTGAGGATAACCATCATTTCAATGGTTTGTGCTTATCATGACATTGCTTCTTCATATACTGTCTCTGCATACATTATATATGTTACTGCTAAATAACACATTTTTTAATTGTACTTGATTTCTAAGTATATATTATATATGAATATATATTATTTATAAACATCACATAGTGTTTATATATATTATTGTGTTTATATATATTATATATATATATATATATTGTGTTTATATATATGTATAGTGTTGGCCAGGCACAGTTGCTCATGCCTGTAATCCCAGCACTTTGGGAGGCTGAGGCGGTAAGATCACTTGACGTGAAGAGTTCGAGACCAGCCTGGCCAACATGGTGAAACCCCACCTCTACTAAAAATACAAACATTAGCCAGATGTGGTGGGGAATGCCTTAATCCCAGCTACTGGGGGTGCTGAGGTGGGAGAATCTCTTGAGCTTAGGAGGCGAAGATTGCAGTGAGCCAAGATGGCACCATTGCGCTCCAGCCTGGATGACAAGAGCAAAACTTCGTCTCCAAAAAAAAAAAAGTATGTTATTTATATATATATATAAATGGAATTATGTTATTTACATATATAAATATGTATAGCTAAATGGAATTAATGTTATTTATATATATAAATGGAATTTTATATTTTTAATATTTTCATTTTGTCGCTTTTAGATCTAGGGTATTCATTTTTTATACTGCTATATAATTTTCCTTATGTAACTATCCCACAATTTTATTTGTTCTTTTGACTGTTGATGCACAATTGAGTTGATCCAGTTTTTGCTGGCATGTCTTCTGGTGCACACTTGCAAGAATTTTTCCAAAGAATTAGACATATTACTGGACCTAGTGACTATGCACCTTCGGCTTTACTAGACAGTTCCAAATTGTCTCCCATGGGTTGTACCAATTTACATTCCCCCAATATACATTCAGTTCACTTCCAGTGTTCTTCATCCTCTCCAATCTTAATGTTGCTGCATCTGCTTTGCAACTTCCCACATTTGGTTGACATCTCCCGTGTGTTGTGTGTGGCTCTTTTTTTCCTCTGACAAATTTCTACTTCACTTATCTTGCTCTGCTGTCATTTTAATGAGATTTCAGAAGGAAGCAAAGGTAAGCGAATACAAATAGCCCATCATATTTAACTGGAAGATCCACATAGGAGTCTTTATTCTTTATTTCAGGCAAGTAAAATAACTTACAGGAAAGGGAAAATAACTTTTTATTTACTTGTTTCTCTCAGACAAAGATAATTTACAACATCAAGCCTTCATGGGAACTATCCAAATTAATAGTTTTTAAGTTATAAACTGATAAAGCCTATCAGGAGTGTTGGTTAGGGATGATAACCGCAAGAAGATAAGAATTACAAAGACTTCTCAGCAGCCCCTTGGAATTGCTGCTGTCCCAAAAATATTGGAAGAAAACCATATGGGTGGGGGGGTTAAGTGAATAAGTAAATAACAGTTCACTTTCCTTATATTTGTGCTGTATTGCTTTCTCCTATTCAGAGTAAGATGTCTCTACAGCTTTTTGCACATTCCTTCCAAATGTTTGAACCACAGTTCTGTATCTTCTCTTTTATTACTAACCAAGCTTTTCCTAATTAACATCTATCTCTCTTTTACATCTAGGCTACTCAATTTTACTGCCATATAATTTTCTTTGTATAAATATCCCACAATTTTATTTGTTCTTTCAACTGTTGATAGACGATTGAGATGGTCCAGTTTTTGCTGGCAAACAACTGAAACAGTAAGCTAGACTGTAGATTTAGGGCCATGATGTTCAAATAATAAGGAAGATTTATTAACTCAAGGAACTAAATACTCCAGATGTAGCTCTGTGTTCAGGTGAGTCCTAATTCAGTAGCAAATCACATCAGTGGGAACACAGATTTTTCTCTCCATTCTTTTTCTGCCACGTTGGTGTCAACCTCAGGTTTATTCAATTGCTTTTTCTTACAGTCACACCTGGCCTGGTTCTTGAGGTAGCACAATAGCTTCCACTTCCAGAGCCTGCATCCTGAAATCAGACAATCCAGGAGAAAATTGGTCTTTTCGGCAAACATCTCCTAGTATCTCTATAGCTTTGAATGTATTACAGGTTTATCTCTAAACCAATAAAATGCTGTGGGCTGAGAATGATGGTTTCCAGGTTCATCCATGTCCCTACAAAGGACACAAACTCATTGTTTTTGATGGCTGCATAGTATTCCATGGTGTATATGTGCCACATTTTCCCTGTCCAGTCTATCATCGATGGGCATTTGTGTTGGTTCCAGGTCTTTGCTATTGTAAACAGTTCTCACTCATAGGTGGGAGTTGAACAATGAGAACACATGGACACGGGGAGGGGAGCATCGCACACTGAAGTCTGTAGGGGGGAAATAGGGTAGGGACAGCAGCGGGTGGGGAGTTGGGGAAAGATAGCATGGGGAGAAATACCAGATATAGGTGATGGGGAGGAAGGCAGCACATCACACTGCCATGTGTGTACCTATGCAACAATCTTGCATGTTCTTCACATGTACCCCAAAACCTAAAATGCAATTTAAAAAAAAAAGAAAAATCACTAACTATACAGCAATTAAAAAAAAATGCTGTGGGCAGGGCTATAGGAAATGCTGATTGAATAAAGCTGGTAAGAACCCATTTGAGCTGGGAATGGGTGTCACCCAAACCACAGGACTGAGAATGAGAAAGGTAATTTTCCCAGAGGATATTCAAAATTCTATTAGGAAGAGAAATTCTGGACCTGAAAAAAGCAACAAATGTCTATTGACTTTAAATCTTCTCATGTGGATACTTGATATGTCAAAATGATGGACCTTTCCTGGATATTTCCTAAATATTATCTTCCGTAAATATGAATATCAGTGGAACCCTAGAAAGCGAGGGCAATGGAAAATTTGAACTCACATAGCTAATTTTGAATGCCATCTGACTGCTTCTTCTTTGAGTATCAAGAGTCAATTTTATAGCCTTATACTCAAATCTCTCTCATCTTTCCAAATAGCATTCATAATCTTCCTTCACACATTTCTAAGATATATGCCAGGGGAGACATTTTTATTAAATAGTTACCCCAATTGGGATATCTTGTCATATTAATTAAATCAATTTTCCCTTCTAGTTTAGTTCACTCCATTAACAGTTTCATTTAAAAAGATATTAGTTATTATTTGTCCTTATAAAGGACATTATGGGCAGGGCACAGTGGCTCACACCTGTAATCCCAGCACTTTGGGAGGCCGAAGAGGGCAGATCACAAGGTCAGGAGTTCAAGACCAGCCTAGCCAATATGGTGAAACCCCATCTCTACTAAAAATACAAAAATTAGCCAGGCATGGTGGCGTGTGCCTGTAGTCCTAGCTACTCATGAGGCTAAGGCGGGAGAATCACTTGAATCTGGGAGGCAGAGATTGCAGTGAGCCAAGATCACGCCATGGCACTCCAGCCTGGGTGACAAGAGCAAAACTCCATCTCAAAAAAAAAAAGGACATTATAATATTATGCTCAGTGAAATAAGCCAGTCATAAAACACAAAAATTGTATGATTCCCTTTATATGAAGTATCTAGAGCAGACAACCATAAAAACAGAAAGTTGAATGGTGGTTGCCAGGAATTTGGGGGAGGGAAACTGCTGAGGTATTTTTTAATGGACGGAGTTTCACTTTTACAAAATGGAAAAGTTCTGGTCATTTATTTCACAACAATGTGAATATACTTAACACTACTCTACTGTACATTTAAGAATGGTTATGTTGGTAAACTTTGTTATGTGTATTTTACTATAATTTATTTTTAAAAAGATTGTTTCATTGTAAAAAAATTTAAGCATTGAGAAATTGTGTCCCAAATTAGATAATAACTATATTCTTAAGAAAGTAAAACAATGATAATTCCTGTCTTTGAGCCACTAGAGCAGTGCGACAGACAAAAAAAAAAACGGACAAGATAGAAGCATCTTTTTTTTTAATATGTGCAGAAAGTGCAGGTTTGTTACATGGGTATACATGTGCCATTGTGGTTTGCTGCATCTATTGACCCATCCTCTAAGTTCCCTCCCCTCACCCCTACTCCCCAGTAGGCCCTGGTGTGTGATGTTCCCCTCTCTGTGTCCGTGTGTTCTCAATGTTCAACTCCCACCTACAAGTGAGAATATACAGTGTTTGGTTCTCTGTTCCTGTGTTAGTTTGCTGAGAATGATGGCTTCCAGCTTCATCCATGTCCCTGCAAAGCACATGAACCCATTCTTTTTTATGGCTGCATAGTATTCCATGGACTATATGTACCACATTTTCTTTATGCAGTCTATCATTGGTGGGCATTTGGGTTGGTTCCAGGTCTTCGCTATTGTAAATAGTGCTGCAATGAACATACGCATGAATGTGTCTTTATAGTAGAATGATTTAGATTCCTTTGGGTATATACCTAGTAATGGGATTGCTGGGTCAAATGGTATTTCTGATTCTAGATCCTTGAGGAATGGCCACACTGTCTCTCACAATGGTTGAACTAATTTACACTCCCACCAACAGTGTAAAAGCATCCCTATTTCTCCACAGCCTTGCCAGCACCTATCATTTCCTGACTTTTCAATAATCGCCATTCTGGCTGGCATGAGATGGGTCTCATTGTGGTTTTGATTTGCATTTCTCTGATGATAAGTGATGTTGAGATTTTTTCCATATGTTTGTTGGCTGCATAAATGTCTTCTTTTGAGAAGTGTCTGTTCATATCCTTGGCCCACTTTTTGATTGGGTTATTTGATGTTGTTTTTTTGTTTTTTTTTTTTTTTTTTTGTAAATATATTTAAGTTCCTTGTAAATTCCCGATAGTAGACCTTTGTCAGATAGTAGATTGCAAAAATTTTCTCCCATTCTGTAGGTTGCCTGTTCAATCTGATGATAGTTTCTTTTGCTGTGCAGAAGCTCTTTAGTTTAATTAGATCCCATTTGTCAGTTTTGGCTTCTGTTGCAATTGTTTTTGGAGTTTTTGTCATGAAGTCTTTGCCCATGCCTGTATTCTGAATGGTATTGCCTGAGTTTTTTTCTAGGGTTTTTGTGGTTTAGGGTTTTACATTTAAGTCTTTAATCCATCTTGAGTTAATTGTTGTATAAGGTGTAAGGAAGGGGTCCAGTTTCAGTTTTCCCAGCACCATTTACTGAATAGGAGATCTTTTCCCCATCGTTTGTTTTTGTCAGGTTTGTTGAAGATCAGATGGTTGTAGATGTGTAGTGGTATTTCTGAGGTCTTTTTTCTGCTCCATCGGTCTATGTATCTGTTTTGGTACCAGTACCATGCTGTTTAGATTACTGTAGCCTTGTAAGATAGCTTGAAGTCAGGTAGCGTGATGCCTCCAGCTTTGTTCTTTTCACTTAGGATTGTCATGGCTATATGGGGTCTTCTCTGATTCCATATGAAATTTAAAATAGTTTTTTTCTAATTCTGTAAAGAATGTTAATGGTAGTTTTATGGGAATAGCATTGAATCTATAAATTACTTTGGGCAATATGGCGATTTGCATTATATTGATTCTTCTTATCCATGAGGATGGAATGTTTTTCTGTTTATATGTGTCCTCTCTTATTTCCTTGAACAGTGGTTTGTAGTTATTTTTGAAGAGGTAGCTGTATTCCTAGGTATTTTATTCTTTTGGTAGCAATTGTGAATGGGAGTTCATTCATGATTTGGCTCTCTGTTTGCCTATTGTTGGTATAAAGGAATGCTTGTGATTTTAATCAACTTCAGCAAAATCTCAGGATACAAAATCAATGTGAAAAGAATCTTGATTTAAAATATCTCAAAATTGCAAATATTGATTTTCAGGCTCTAAGTCTTAGGTGAAGTTAGATTCAGACCAGAATCATATACAGTTTCATTTGTCATTTGTTCATATTTCAGACCTGTTCAGAGAGAACCATGAAGGCCAGTGTGGAGATTTAGCAGCTGATTGCACCCAGCCGAGTGCTGTGCTCCTATTAAGAACAAAGTAGCACCTTTTGAAGAGGTGGGAAAAACGGTGAAGCCAGAATCCAAACACTTTTCACTACTTTCACTGCCACCACCGTGATCCAAGCCCCATCAGGTCTCACCTGGATTATTATAATAATGTGATTGGTCTCCCTGCTTCAGCCTTTGACCCACTAAAGTATACTCTGTACAAGGAACCCACGAAAATCCTGGAAAATGTGAATCAGATCATATCACTCCTCCACACAAAATCCTGCACAGCCTTGCATCTTAGAGTAAAAGCCAGTATCTTATCATGATCTGCAGATTCCTATGGCATTTAGCCCTTACTGCCTCCTCAACATCACCTCCTCCTACAGTTCTCCCCCTTGTTCATCCCATCCAACCACCCTGGCTTTCTCACTATTTCTTGAATATAACACATGGCTCATTCTATAACTTTACCATATATATCATGGTGCCTTGGTTTATAGTTGATTTCAAGACTGCAGTATAATCAGTTAAGGATATTACTAATCTGTGAGATAAGGCATCTATACAGATAACAATTAATTCGTGAAAATGTAATGCTTTATGTTAGAATAATAATGATTTTTAAAATTTACCTTTGTTTTACAAACTAAATAAACAACATAGAGTTATATCTAAAAATGTAAAAATATACCTAGGTTTTCCTTAACAGTTTTAAGTTTTAAACTTCACATCTTGAAAAGTACTGGAGGTAGGGATTGGGAAGGAGGCCTTAATATTTTAGAGGTATACTTCTGTATGGCATGAAGAAGGGAAACTATTAAAGAAATTTTATAACACAATTGAAATGAATTTGACAGGCTGACCTACACACACACTCCTGTATATGCATGCACCCACACATAAACTAAAGTCGCTTACTGAATAAACACAATGCAGATTAGGACAAAAATGGAAAGTCAATTTGAAGTTATCAGAAAAAAACAGACATTTGCAAGGACTTTCCATGGTTAGAGACTGCATGGAAAATTATTTTGATAAAGGTAAAATTGGAGAAATGGTCATTATTTCCATTTTTGGAGATTTACAATGACTCACTCTAAACCACAGCTATTCTCAATCATTGCTTAACTTTCCTCGGCCTAGTTCACCAATCTAAGAAATACTGTGTCTTTCTTCTTAAGGTCAGAAAGGACTATAATCTCTGGCTCAGGAAAACTGCATTTTAGCTTGGTGATGAAAATGTACTGTATCAGCAGGCTTTTCTGCTTCAGCTTATTAGACACCCAAGCAGTATCAAAAGCAATTCTATTTATTTGACCTAACTAAAAATAGACATTTGCTCTTGGCTCTAATTTTTAATTTGCTTTTACCAGGAGGATTAGAGCCTCTATTCTATTGCCCCCTACTGCATGGTTTGAATCATCAATATGAAGTCTACCTGCTCTTCTTTCCAGAAAATTCCACCAATCAAAGTCAGTGCTGTATTTCTTTTCTCTACGGTCTTTCGTCCCAAATCATGGGCATTAGTTTCAGGAATTGTGATTGCCCAGCTCTCCTTCCCTTTTACAGGAAACTGATGTTAAATTATTTTCACAAAGATACAAATGGTATTTGTGTTAGCCATAGAGATCCTCTGCTCTGATCTCCCTACCTGCTATGATGGAGGCACTTGGGCAGGCAGCTTCCAGTCTGCAGGAATGTTCACCTGAGGCCCTGCTCATCACAGGTGGCTGCCAGTCAATGATTGAGCACTGGGGCACCACTCAATTCAAGACTCCTCTGACAAGTTTTGCTCCTCAACAGCCTAGTCAAGACTTTCTCAGAGTCTCACTGCAGTCTGAAACTCCACTCCCCAAGCCTGTTTCCTTCCTTCTCTTCTGCCACAGGTATTGCAGACCAGGCAGCATCATGGTCTGAGGCTTCCTCTCCTCCTCCTCCTCCTCCTCTCTCCTTCATCCTATAGCACTGACGGGCTCATAAGCATTTGGTAAATTGGGAAATGAGGTTGGTTACTTGGACATCATTTCTATGCCATGATTTATACGCCATTTTTTCTGGTAGATTGGATAACCTTCAGTTGAATCCCTCTGCTCTGCTAGTGCTCAAAACCTTTTTCAGTTCTACTTTAAGAAAACTAAAAACAACACAACTATATGCAAAGTTCCTTCTCCAAAGAGGTTCACCCCATCTTTGCCCTCCTCACTTGATACAGGTTCATTCTTCCTCCCGGGTCCACGTGTACAGAAAATCTACTCCCTTGAACCTCACTTCCATCTCTAATATGTTGGCACCCACAGTTCACATTTACACTCCACTGTTTTTTTTGCATTTTGAATATCCCTAAAGCAGTTTCCAACCACACTGAATTGACCCGCTCTGTTCAGGTTATGTTTGAGATACCAAATTTTTTTGTTGTTGTTCTAATGGTGACAAATAGAATAGGTGTGCAGGTTTATTAAGCTATTGTCTTTCAACTTCAAACTGGCCTGTATTGATTTCCTAATGCTACGTAACAAATGACCACAAAATCTGTGGCATGAAATGTCATCCTTTGATTATTTCACATTTTCCATGGCACAGGAGTCTGGACAGAGCTTAGGTGAATTCTCTGCTCAGGGTCTCGCAAGGCTGCAATCTTGGTGTAAGAACACTGTGGTTCTTATTTGGAGCTCAAGAGTCTTCAAAGTTTATTCAGGTTGTTGGCAGGTTGCGGCTGTAGAACTGAGGTCTCTAATTTTTTGCTGGCTGTAGGCAGGGACCACTGGGCTCCTGCAGGCTGCCTGCAGTTCCTTGTTATGTGGCCCCTTTAGGCAGTTCGCAACACGGATGCTCGCTTTCTTCCGGTCCCCTCTCCTGTTGGCTGTGACTGAGTCTTATATAATTGTGACATAACCACTAGAGTGACTATCCCAGCACCATTTGCTGTATCACATAACCTAATCAAGGAAGTGCCTGTCCCATCATACTCACAGGTTCCACCCACACTCAAGGGTAGTAGTTGTCTACAAGGCAGGGAGTGAAAATCTCTAAGGTCGTCTTAGAATTCTATGTACCACACTGCCCTCTTGACTCTGCTTTATGATGTTGGAGCTCAAACTCTCCTAACCATGTTTCTTCTTGACCAGGTGGCTTCCTTGGAGGTTTTGCCAGTGATAGGCATAAAGGAAGATGGAAAGACGGGAGAAGAGAAGGGTCATTCCTTCCTGGTTATGCTGCTCCTATCAGCACTGCCTCAGCAACAGACCTTCTCTCTGGTAACCGTGGTTGGTTTCAATCTTTAGTTCTTCAGCAATCCCAGAAACAACCTTGTTATGTCCCGCCAAAGGTCTGAAACCGTATTGTATGAGATTTTTCCTCCAAGCACTTCATTTGGTCCCTTCTAGTTTCTAAGAACCTCATTTTTGTTCCTTTTTCCCCCAAATCTAGGTTGGGAACAATGTTTTTCTATTACTCCATTTGGATTATCTGTGTTTCTTTTATACTCTTCACTAAAACGTACAAGTACTCTAATGCTTGTTTAATCAATTGCTTATACTAATTTCTTTCTGAAAAATAGCTGACGTATTTTCCATATTCATGACTTGACTCTGGCCACTGCAATACATTTTAAATAGTCTGCCCTACTGCCATTTTTTTCTAAGGTCTCTTATTTTAGTGAAAGATATTGTTGAACATGGGTTCTTTAGAAATGCCTATATTGGGTTATAGCAAAAATGTTTGTAATCATCTAAATTTTTAATGACTAAAGCTTCTTCTATCATATCTATGCACCATAATTTATTTATTCAGTCCCCCATCCTGGTTAGGCTATTTCAAACATTTTGCTATTATATATAATCCCATGATAAATACCCATAGGTGCAAATGTTTGCCCACATCTCAGCTTCTTCCTTAGAATTAATTCTTAGAAGAGAAATTATGAGGCTAAAAGATAAAAGATTTTTTTTAAGTTTTGGATTTCAAATTTTCTTTCTGAAGAGTTATAACAATTTAGACTCCAATAGCCATGAATGAGCGTGTCTACTCCTCTATCCTCTATGTTCTCACCAACACATTACTTTCTTTATCTATTAAAATAATCGACATTTTGATAGATGAAAAATGGCATCTCATTTTAACTCATTTATAATGGTCAAAAATCTTTCCATATGTGTGTTTGACATGTTCATTTCTTCTTTTGTGAATTGACTGTCATTGTGCCTTTTCTAGTCACTCCTACAAAAAGTGATATTATGTTCCTTTCAGGGTCAATAATACTTTATTTGCATTTGGCATTTACTATACTCTGCCACTACTCCACTGCTGGTATGGGAACATTTTTGTCTGCCTTTCTTTCTTTCTTTCTTTCCTTCTTTCTTTCTTTTTCTTTGTTTCTTTCTTTCTGTTTTTTCAGACAGAGTCTCACCCAGGCTGGAGTACAGTGATGCAATCTTGACTCACTGCAACCTTTGCCTCCGGGATTCAAGTAATTCTCCCAAGTAGCTGGGACTACAACACTGTACCACCATGCCTGGCTAACTTTTTGTATTTTTAGTAGAGATGGGGTTTCACCATGTTGGCCAGGCTGGTCTCGAACTCCTGACCTCAAGTGATCCACCTGCCTCTGTTTTTCTGTTTCTCTTAATTATTAACACAATCTATTACTTTTCCCAAAAGCTTATTCTTCACAGTGTTCACTCCATTTTACAACCTGCATAGAAATACAACCTCCTAGCAGAATTTATGCTGTACCAGTAAACCCTTCCTATGTCAGGACAAACTTGAAAACTTACAATAGGAATTAGACTGGAAGATCCCTTGGACTTTTTCCAGCTGTTATATTTTATGTTTCTCTGGTCATATCTCAGGTCCTTCTCTGGTAAGCCATATTCTTCAACCCATTTGATAGTTTCTGAATATAAACTATGCATAACTTTTAGAGATCTTCCCATTCCAATGAACTTGAGTGAGTACCTGTAAAGCTGAGACACTCAGTCTTATAAATTAACTGTTACAAAAGTTTGTTATTTCCGTTAGATGACAATATAAGTCAAATATTTATTAATAACTCTGATATAAGATATATTTAAATATAGTATTCTAGTTTATTGACTTCAGATAAATTATTTAATATCTTCAACGCTCAAGTTTTCTGTATGAGATGGGTATAAAAATAAATAATTTTAATTGAATAAACAAAGCATATTTAAGAAAATTAAGTGATAAAATACATGTCAAGTCTTTAGGACAGTGTCTGACAGAATTCAACAAATATTTAGGTAGTTCCTATTATGTTTCAGGTACTCTTCTAGGTTAGGGGAACATAAAACTCAGTAAATCAGACTTTCTGCTTGACTACTGCCCTCACTGAGCTTAAATTCTAATGAAAGAAATGAGCAATTAACAAACAAATAATAAAATATAGAATGTATTCAATGGGGTAAATAAAACAGAGAAAAGCAAAGGAGGAATAGGGAGTGCAGGCCAATGCAGTAGGGGAGGAGGGGTGATAATTTTACAAGGGATCATCTGGAAAATCCTAATCTAAAGGACACATATGAATAGAAATCTGCAGATATTAGATAGAAAAACAGAGAAATTGGCAAGTACAGTGTCTAGGCAGGGGAGGGGAGAGAAGGGCATGCTAATCATCTGATACAAATGACAGAGACCACAGCAAGTAAGCAAATAAACAATGAAACAGAAAAAGGCAATTAAGACAAATAGAGACCATACAAGGAGAAGAAAATTTCAAAGACAGAAACCTACTATGAATATTCTCTGAGTGCTAACAAAAGAGATATTATAAAAAGCGTCATTCAGAGGTTAAAAAGAGAGCTCTTGGGTAATGTAACATGGTAGACATTTTTAAAAACCAGTAGAAGGTTTGGAAGCTAAAACTGAAGCAATCTTCCAGAAACTAGATGAGGATGAGAGGTATAGGAGATTGCCGGGATAAAAATATGCATGACTCCAGAGGTGATCTGTCCTCATTGACTTCAAAAGACAGAAATGTTGAGGGCTACCATCAACAAGACAAACCTCTTGTTAAACCTTCTTTAAATGGACAATAATCAGGTGAGCTTACCCTATTGTTACCTGCCTATGACTTGCCCGATCCATGTCCTGATGAAAGTATTATGCTCCTCTTTATAGTGAGATGCTGATTCAGCTGACCACACTTATTTTATCCCATAGAAATATTCTACTTTGAGCTGCTTCTGAGAGCAGAAGGTTAACCAAGATGAACTTAAAAGAGAAACTTCAGAGCAGCCCAATTCCTTAACTATGTTCTTGCTAGATGAACAACACCTGACTCATACCACATCCCTACCAAATGCCCCAATTTTGGTGAGCCCTATTCCCAAAGCCTTGTTCACTAATTTCCCCAGGAGACATTTTTACAAGCTCTCCAGGAAACTAAAGTCAATAAATAGTGCAGGAATTTTGTTCCATTAAATCTCTTTGGGGAGTTTTCAATTCACACTAACAGTGTTGACTTTTTCCATAGCTTGGTTGATGCTTACTACTTAATTTTTTATTATTCATTCTTCATATTTGATTATATTTAAAGTCATTGATAAATTATAAAATATTTTAAACAAAATTTTTTGCAAATAATAAAATTGAAGCTTAAAATATATTATCAAGGAGAAACCAGATTCAAAAAATGAACCAATTAGAATTTCTAGAAATGAAGAAGAGAGTAATTATAATTAAAATTGGCAGCTACATTGATTAACTAGCAGAATAGCCACAACCAAAAAAAAAGAACTTTAGGGAGTTCTGCCTCTAGTATAACTGAGTAAACTATTAACAAATTAACCTCCTGCAGATAGCACTTATCACTTACATATCCTGAACAAAATATAATACCCAATGACCCGTCTGGACATGGTGACTCACTTCTGCAATCCCAGCACTTTGGGAGACCGAGGTGGGCAGATCATGTGATACCAGCAGTTGAGACCAGCCTGGCCAACATGGTGAAACCCTGTCTGTACTAAAAATACAAAAATTAGCCCGGTGTGGTGGCACACACCTGTAGTCTCAGCTACTGGGGAGGCTGAGGCACTAGAATTGCTTGAACCCAACAGGCGGAGGCTTCAGTGAGCTGAGATTGCACCACTGCACTATAGCCTGGGCCACAGAGCGACACTGTCAAAAAAACAAAACAAAACAAAACAAAAACCTGTTTTGTTCTCTGTATTTGGAGAACAAACAGAAGCAACAATACTCTGGAGGAGAGAAGGGCTTCATTTAAGTTGCTTCAAAAGACTTTATTTTATTCCTTTTTATTGTTGAGTAGTATTCCATAGTGTATATGTACCACATTTTCCTTATTCACTTGGTTGATGGGCACTTAGGTGGGTTCCATAGTTTTGCAATTGTGAATTGTGCTGCTATAAACATGTGTTTGGGCATCTGTTTTTTTCATATAATAAATTCTCTTCTTCTGCATGGATACCCAGTAGTGAGATTGGGAGACTGAGGCGGGCAGATCATGTGAGGCCAGCAGTTGAGACCACCCTGGCCAACATGGTGAAACTCCGTCTCTACTAAAAATACAAAAAATTAGCTGGGTGTGGTGGCACACACCTGTAGTCCCAGCTACTTGGGAGGCTAAAACACTAGAATTGCTTGAACACAACAGACGGAGGCTTCAGTGAGCTGAGATTGGACCACTGCACTTCAGCCTGGGCTACATTGAGATTGCTGATGATTCTTCTTTCAGCCTGTGGACAGCTGTACTCATTTGGCAGCTAAAATGATGAAATCCTGCATAATATACGACAAGAAGATCCAGGAGAAAGAGTGGAGGGAAACAAAGTCACTGAAAAAATAAGGCAGAAAGACAGAAAAGATGATAGCTAAGGATTAGGAATTCCAAATTCTGTGTATAAACTGTTCTGTTCCAGGATCTGGCTACCCCTTGCACAATGTTATGTGTAGAGAAGACTGTGAACATTCCAGCTAAGAGGAGAAAAAATTAAAATGATATTTTAGCTGCTACCAAAGAACACAGTATGCAATTTTAGTATGAACAAATTAATTGCCTACCAAAAAAGTATATATCAACTCTCTCTTTAATGGAACATGACAAAAGAAAATCAACAATCTTCACTTCATAATATTCAAAATTTCCAGGATATAATCCAATTTTATTCAAAATATTATTTTTAAAACTGTAAAATGCGACTCAGTATCAAGGCAAAAGGCAATCAATGGAGACCAATTCTGAGACATAAGATCCAAGATATAAGATTTAATAAACAAGTGCTTTAAGTAAGTACCATAACTATCTCAATGAGGCAAAAGAAAATGTACTCATAATTACCCAGTTAAACTAAAAAGCTTCTGCACAGCAAATAATAATAATCAGCAAAGTAAACAGACAACCCAAGGATGGGACAAAATATTCACAAACTATTCAACCAACAAAGGACTAATAGCCAGAATCTATAAGAAACTCAAACAAATCAGTAAGAAAAAAGCAAACAAACAAAAAGTGGGTTAAGGACATGAATAGATAATTATCAAAAAAAGATATACAAACAAACAACCAACGTATGGAAAAATGCTGAACATGCTAATGATCAGGGAAATGCAAATCAAAACCACAATGAGATACCACCTTATTCCTGCAGGATAGCCATAATTAAATTCAAAAAACAATAGATGTTAGCGTGGATGTGGTGAAAAGGGAACACTCTCACACTGCTGGTGGGAAGGCAAACTAGTAAAACCGCTATGGAAAGCAGTGTGGAGATTCCTTAAAGAACTAAAAGAAGATCTGACATTCAATCCAGCAGTCTCACTACTGGGTGTCCACCCAGAAGAAGAGAAGTCATTACATGAATAAAGCACATTCACACACATGTTTATAGCACCACAATTCACAATTGCAAAAGTGTGGAACCAACCTAAGTGCCTATCAACCAACAAGTGAATAAAGAAAATGTGGTACATATACACTATGGAACACTACTCAGCCATAAAAAAGGAATGAAATAAAATCTTTTGAAGCAGTTTGAATGGAGCTAGAGGCCATTATTCTAAGTGAAGTTAATTCAGGAATGGAAAACAAAATACAGCATGTTCTTACTTATAAGTGGAAACTAAGCTATAAGGATGCAAAGGCATAAGAGTGATATAAGGGACTTTGGGGACTTGGGGGAGAAAGGTGGGGGTAAGAGATAAAAGACTACATATTTGGGTACAGTGTACACTGCTATGGTGTTGGGTGCCCCAAATGCCAGAAATCACCACTAAAACACTTTCCATGTAACCAACATCACCTATAACCCAAAAACTTTTGAAATAAAAATTTAAAAAATTACTCACAATGAAATAAAATAAAGGAAATCTCAATAAAAAACGAGAAAATATAAAAAGGAAACAAATGGGAATAATACAGCTAAATTAAATTTAAAATATCTAAATTAAAGCATTCACAAAGTTATCCAAACAAAACAATGAAGATGATAAACAGCCAAAGAGAAACAGAGACAAAAAAAATGGAACAAACAAATAGGAATAAATAACAAAATGATCGAGCTAAATCAATAGATGAGGCTTCTTCAGTACATTTTCTCAACATGTAGAGAAGACATTTTCTCAAGTACTTTTTCTCAAGTATAGTTCCTCTGGACCTAAAGACCTGCAAACTACAGGGACCAGTTACTCACCATTCCCATCAACCCTTCTCCTTCAGATTGTTTGTCTTGGCTCTGTCTTCTGAGCTAAGTGCTGGGTTCTGCTATCTGAGTCATCCTTTCTTTTCCGTAAGAAATGGCCTGAGTTTGCAACTGAATAGCCTCTCAGCCTGCTTCCTGCGCATAAAAAGTTGTGGAGCCAAAGGCCTATTTTTACTTTGTAGTATCTCTGTCTCTTCTCTTCTTCTTTGTTAGTTCCATCAATGTAGTCTCCATTAAAAACTTTGTGGATTTTCTATGAGTTTCATTGGGATTCCCTTATTAGATAAAAGAGTACTGATGATCTTTTTGAGACATGCTACTCTCTATCTTGGGTCAATGCTGTCAAGACAATTAACAGAGAGTCTATGAGACACGCCCAAAAAACTTTAGAATATAAACAGTTCATTCTTTGGTTTATCCCCTTTTTCTCCTACTTTGTCAGTGGCAAATAAAAACCAAAGTTGGCACTTTTGATATTTTTCATGCAAACCTCCCCAGAAAGATCTAGGAGTTCTTTGGGAAATCCTTCTACTTCCATCCTGCGGCAGGTAACGTTACCCAACTTTCCACCATTATAAAATAAGATTCCTAGCTTCTCATATTTTTCTCATTGTCCTTCAAGCCCTCACAATAAGCTCTTGATGACTTTCCAGTTTTACCGTTTCATGGAGACTTTTTCCTGCTTTTACTTACCACCTAGATGCAAAAGCCATGTTTTAACTTCTTTTTATGCAGATGCCCCCTTTCCCATTACCAAATTCTCTGCCAGCTTTTTATTGCTGTATAAACTCCCCCAAAAACTGATGGCTTAATAAACAACCACTTTATTACATCTCACATTTTTGTATGTCAGGAATTCAGACAGAACTCAGCTGTACGGTCCTTCTACTCCATGTGCCATTGACTGGAGTCACTCAGTGTTTTCCAGCTGGTGATGCCAGTGAGCAGAGCCAGAGGATACAGGACAGTTTCACTGACTTGGCAGGAATGACATGGAGCCTCTACTCAGCCGGACCTCTCTTCACCCCCATGTGGTCTTTCAAGCAGGATGTTTGTATCTACATGATAGGTCAAAACTCCAAGGGATTTGGGGGAAGTTTCCAGCCCTTTTAAAGGCAAAACCCGGAACCAGCTCTGGGTCACATTTGCTGTGCTCTGTTGATCAAACAGTCACAGACCAACCCAGATACTAGGGTAGGAGAAACAGACCCTGCCTTTTTGTGGGAGGACTGTCAAAGAACTTTCAGCCCTTTTGAATCTGCTATACCAGGATAGAAGAATATTTTCCTAATAAAAACAGCTACAAAAATCCTAAAATCCATGGTGAAAAGCTGAAAACATTTCTTTTAAGGTTAGGTAAAGATAAGGATGCCAGCTCTCACCGTTCCTATTCATCATTTTACTGGAGCATTAACCAGTACAGTAAGGCAAGAAGAAGTAATTAAAAATCTGAACAAAATACTGCCATTATTTGGAGATGGTATAGAAGCAGCCAAAATAATATTTAATAGAGTATTAGAATTTTTGTTTGTTTTTAAAGTGTATCTTACTTTTATTTAATAGTATTCAGCAAACAGAAATGGGAGCCGCAATGAATGCACTTTAAAAATGTAAGCCTATTTCTTTTTTTATAATTATGTTCATAATGTAATGAGTGTTTTATAGAAAGAAAATGAGGAAGGAGAAAAATGGTAAGTACTGATAAAATGTGATCTTTTTTCTTCATAATTATTCTTCACATAGAGGATATAGTAGAATGTGAGACATTCCAAAATGGGCTTATATTTAAAAATAAAAGTATTCCTGAGTGCTTTTTTTTAATTGTACTTTAAGTTCTGGGGTACATGTGCAGATCTTGCAGGATTGTTGCATAGGGACACAAATGCCATGGTGGTTTGCTGTCTCCATCCCCTTATCACCTACATCAGGCATTTCTCCCTCTCTACCCACCACTGTCCCTCCCCTAGCTCCCCACCCCGCTAACAGACCCCAGTGTGTGATGTTCCCCTCCATAGATCCATGTGTTTTCAGTGCCTATGAATGAGAACATGCGGTGTTTGTTTTTCTGTTCTTGTGTCAGTTTCCTGAGAATGATGGTTTCCAGATTCATCCGTGTCCCTACAAAGGACATGAACTCAACGTTTTTCGTGGCTGCATAGTATTCCATGGTGTATATGTGCCACATTTTCTTTGTCCAGTCTATCACTGATGGGCATTTGGGTTGGTTCCAGGTCTTTGCTATTGTAAACAGTGCCACAACGAACATATGTGTGCATGTGTCTTTATAACAGAACAATTTATAATCCTTTGGGTATACACCCAGTAATGGAATTCCTGGGTCAGATGGAATTTCTATTTCTCGGTCCTTGAGGAATCACCACAATGGTTGAACTAATTTACACTCCTACCCACAGTGTAAAAGCATTCCTATTTCTCCACATCCTCTCCAGCATCTGTTATTTCCAGATTTTTTAATGATTGCCATTCTAACTGGAGTGAGATGGTATCTCAATGTGGTTTTGATTTGCATTTCTCTAATGACCAGTGATGATGAGCATTTTTTTATATGTTAGTTGGCCTCATAAATGTCTTCTTTTGAAAAGTGTTTATATCCTTTGCCCTAGAATTTTTTTAAGTTTACCAAGATTTTAAGATAGACAATTGTATTAAAAATATAACTGGTTTTAATATGCTAGCAAAAATTGATTAGAAATATAATTTTAATGATATAATTTACCACTACAAGAAAAAGTATTAAGTACCTGAGAACAAACCTAACAAAGCACGTATATGCCCTTTATAAAGAAAATTAGAAAATGTTGTTGAAAGATATTAAAGAAAACCTAAATACATAGGGAGCAATACAACACTTTTGAATAAGGAGATTCACTATTCTAATAAAGTAAACTTTACCTAAATTTATTTGTAGATTTCATGTGATACTGATCAAAACCTCAAGAGAGTTTTCCAGGGAGTTAAGCAAGCTGATTCTAAAATTTATCTCAAACAGTAAATGAACAGGAGGAGCCAAAACACTTGTTAAATAACAAGAAGGTAGGTGGACTTGACCTGCTAGAGATCAAGTTCTGTTATAAAACTGTAATAATTAAAATAGTCCGAGGATAGGCAAACTGACACGTTAAAGGAATATGGAAAGCAGAAACAGCCCTAAAAAGAGAAATATGCTTAATTTATGGAAGATCATACACTGGAGATTAATGTAGAGAGGATGGAAGTTTCAATGAAGGTTTTATATTAATTGGTTATCACAGAGAAAAGAATATAATTTAGTCTATACTTCCCAACATGTACAAAAGTTATTTTATGGTAGATTAAAATTTTTTATTTGAAAGGTAAAACTGTAAAACTTTTAGAAGGTAATATAGAAAACTGTCTGTAGGACCCTAGGAGAGTAAATGATTTCCTAAAGAAGACCAAACAAAGGCTAACTGTATCAGGATTCTCCAGAGAAACAGAAGTAATAGAATGTATGTATATATGGAAGATGATAAAATATAAGGAATTGGCTTACACAGTTATGGAACTGAAATATCCCAATATCTGCACTCTACACACTGAAGTCTCAGAAGAGCTAATAATGTACTTTCAGTCCAAATTCCACCAGGCTTAAAGACTCAGAAGAGCTCATGTTTCAGTTCAAGTCCAGGGAAGGAAAGAATCAATGTCCCAGCTCAAGGCAGGCAGGGTGGAGTTCTCTCTTATTCAAGGGAGGATTAGACTTTTAGTTCTATTGAGGCTGTCAGCTGACTGGATGAGGCCCATCCACATGAGGGAGGATAATTGTTTTGCTGAGCCCACCAGTTCAAATGCTAACCTCATCCAGAAACATCCTCACAGACACACCCAGAATAATACTTAACCAAATATCTGGGCACTTCATGCCCCTCACGCTGACACGTAAAATTAACCGTGGCATTTGCCATAAATGAAACATTTGATAAGTTCAACCACACTGAAATTAAGAACTTCTGTTCATCCTAAGTTACCACTGCCAATTTAAAAACAAGCCACAAGCAGGAAAGAACAACTGCAACATAAGTTAACTGTCTTAGTCAGTGTGGGCCGCTACAGTAGAATACCACAGAATGAGTGGCCTCACCAGCGACCATTGATTTCACACAGTCCCAGATGCTGAGACGCCCACCAGCAAGTTGCCAGCAGATCCCGTCTCCAGTAAGGGCCCCCATCTTGGTTTCATACGGGCACCTTATTCTTACTCTTGTATTTGCACATGATGAAGAGAATGTGCCCTAGTCCTTTTTTCTTCCTGTAAGGACACTAATCCATCACGCCAGCTTGACTCTCAAGGTCTCACCTAAAGCTAATCACCTCCCAATGGCCCCACTTCCTGATACCATCCCACTGGCAGTTAGGGCTTCAACACATACATTTTAGGGAGACACAAACATGTAGTTTGTAACAGTAACTAAGAAATGATTAATATCTAGATTACATAAACAGTTCCTATAAATCAACTTCGCTTATAATCAAAGAAATACGACTAAAATAAGAAAGAGATCACATTTCACACCCAAAATGATATATGAGTTAAGAAGAAATCACTTAGGCATATAGTAAGGATAAGTCCTTACTTATGAGAGTCTATGGCAATGTTTTTCTCTTTAGTGAAAAACAGCCCCAGATCATTTTCTAACAAAGAGCATCCTATAAAAAGCTGCAGACATAGATAAGCAAGCTGGGAGCCTGCACAGGTGAATGACAACAGGATCTAGGGACTAGACATGTGCAAGATGGCGGCTCCATCTTCCCTTGTCTTTGTCAGCCACGTGTAAAGAGCAGACAAGATGGCCTAATCAACTGGAAAACTCATTTGCATGTAAGTTTAGGGTGGGGCAACCAGCCTTCCCCACGTGCCTTGTAAATGTCATACCTGATTGACATAAATCAGACACTGCCTTCAGCTTGCGTATAAAATCTGCTGTAGTCTGCCACCTCCCCTGTTTTTCCAACGTCTCTCTCTCTCTCTCTCTCTCTCTCTCTCTCTCTCTCACAAGGAGTTGTTCTCCTCTCTCCTTTCTTCTGTCTATTAAACTTTCCACTCTTTAACCCACTCACGTGTCCTTTCTCAACGCAAGACAGTGAACCCCAGGGTATATACCCCAAACAAGGTAGCCATTTCAAAAAGATTAGTAAGACAACACCAAGTGTCGGTAAGACTATGGAGAAACTTTTCTATGTGCCAGTAGGGAAATAAATTCGTATAATTCCTTTAGAAAATTATTTGGCACTACCTAGTAAAGATGAATGTGAACACATGACCCAGAAGGTCTACTCTTGGGAATATAACCTGAAACCTTAGAGCAACTCATCCTTGTGCAACAAGATCTGTACAAAAAATTCTTACGAGTAATATTTATAATAGCCAAATTCTAGAAAGAGTCCAAATGCCCATCAGCATTAAAATGAATACATCAATTGTGGCAAATACGTGTAGTGAAATACCATATGGCAGTGACAAACCATAGCCACATACATCACCATAATATGAGGCAGGAGTCATTGAAGAATGTAATCATAATAGTAATAATAATGATAATAGCAAACATGTAAATTGTTTACTATTACCAAGCTCTAGGCTGAGTGTCACATATATAATTTAATTCCACAAGAATGCTATGAGGTGTATACAGTTACTGTTAGCATTTTATGGCTGAGGAAATTATGATTGAACAGATGAAATAACTTTTCCAAGTTGATACAGCTTCCCACTGAGGTGATGAAGTGGGATCTCAAGTCCAGGAAATTTAAATACAGAGTCCACTGGGTGAAATGAGGCATATTGAAAAACGGGCATAACCAAGCATTGTATTTGAGAATACACACGTACACGTTCATTATGATATGAAGAAAACTATGGGAAAGATTTACATAATATTATTCCTCTGAGTGCAATTGAGGGGGAAGGCAATTTGATAATATTCAAATTACCAGAATTATTGTATTTCTTAGACTGAGTGATGGGCATATGGTTGTTCATTTCATTATAATTATTTAATCTTTATCTATACACTGTGTGTGTGTGTGTATATATATATGGAGTATGTGAACATACTTTATGCTACTGTCACATATGCTTTTCTCTTTATCATCTACTTTGCTCTCAGATTTAAGCAAGATTTGTCCTTAACACAAACGTGTGGTAAAAATAGTAACTAAGAAAGAATTAATAAAATATCTTGACTATGTAAGCAACTCCTGTGAATCAACTTCACTTATAATCAAATAAATAAATTTAAAATTTAAAATATCACATTTCACACCCAAAAGATTGGTAAAACACACCAAATGCTGGTAAGGGTATGCAGCAACTCTTCTGCTCTTTGAACTTCAAAGTCAGAAGGAGACTTCTTTCTTATCACACCCCTCCCTATAGAAGTGATTTGGTGTGATCTTATCCCTAAATTAAGATAGGAAAAAACAAAACAAAACAAAATATGGAGGAAAGATTAGTGAACACTTTATTTTTAATTGACAAATAATAATTGTATATATTTATAGGGTACAATGTGACGTGTTGGTACATGCACACACTGTAGAATGATCACATTCTACATGACCTCACATACTTATAATTTCTTTGTGGTGAGAACATTTAAAATCCACTCTTTTTGAAACACATTATACAATGACAGAGGAAGGAAATATGAGTAAGGAGAAAAAACTGATAAGAGGAAAAGAGTAGAAGTGAAAGAGCTGGAGATAAAGTGACACAGGAAAGAGGTAATGGAAATAAAGAAGGAAAGAAAGATTAGCTTGTGTTTTTCTGAGTACACTACATGGTTTATCTATGAAATGCTGAAAGAACTTCACTTTATGGCCCTAGACTCTTGGGTGCGGTCCACCATCACTGCCTGCTAGGAGAGGTCTAGTATACATCCAACTATCCAGTGGACCCCATAAACACTAAATGATGGATTTCTACCTTAACTTTAGCCATCCCAGTCACTATTTGTAAATAATCAAAGAATATTCATTGGACATCAAATGCAAAAAGAAATTCAAAGACGTTATGGGATGGGTTTAAATAGATGCATTTACATTGGTATTAACTTCAGCATATCAATCAATCTCACCCTGGGAGGGAGATAGGAATCAGTGTACTCCTAGAAAGCATTTACTTGAATGTTCTTAAACTCTACGCACTGAGAAAAGCTATTCCTTGGACACCAGCAAGCAAGCTTATAAATTCTGATACTTCAGGTCCTGATTTATCACTGCATTGGGTATTTTTCAAGATAGAGCAGTAGAAACCTAAAAACCTATTAATAATTCCAAACTTACAATAATCAAATAAATATGAATATAAGCAATGAGATTTCATTTTAATACATCATATTCAAGCAGATTTTTTATCATATTTAATTTTGTAGAGAATGAGAAGAAATATGCATTCTCACATCATAATGCTTCATAACACGTATAACAAGATTTAATGATGTGCCTACTTTTGACATAATAATTCTATATTCAAGATTTTGACCTAAGGAAATTATTATGAATATCTTGAAAGTTTTCACTACAGGAATAGAAGTGAACAATGTAAAGTAATGTCCAACCACACGGGATTAAATAAGGGCACATTTATTGAATGAAATAAAGCTATTTAAATGATAGGGAAAACCAGAAAGTAACATCAAAAAATTAAAATATGTTAAATGGAAAAATAAAGACTTTTTTTAAATCCATACATATAACTCTATTCTTGAATAGTTGGCTTGAAATAAGGGTTTCAAAGGAGGGAGTGAGAAGGAAAAATGGATGTGAAACTTGCTGGCAAAGAAGAGTGAAAGCCTCTACAATTGCCTAAGTCCATCCTTGTCCAAATATCTCAGAATAAAGCCTTACTTCTTGTTCTAAATAATTTTTCATGAAAGATAAACCATATTTCTCTAAAAGGCATACTATTCAGAAAGCAGAAAGAAATGATTAAGAATATTCAAATGACCTTGGGTTACTGATAACAGAAAGAGAACAAATGTAATGAGAATGCATTTTGCATACTGTCCCTGTAAGACTTTCTGTGCATGGCTGATGCAGGAAACTAAAATGATCAATGGTGTCAAATTTCACAAGACAGCAAAATCTTGGGCTAGCCAGAGCACTGTAATCACAGGTGATCGTTCACGAGAATGCCACTAGCCCATCGCTTCAAGTGATGTATTAGCCCTGAATGACTGATCTAGAAGTTTGCAAGGGCAATTCTAAACACTTACACATTTTTATTTAAAGGAAAGTTTTTTTCACATACTTCCTAATGAAAGTTTACAGACTTTTCTCCATGGAAAACAGGGTTAGGGTAAATCCTAATAGTACTCAGGATTGTCCACCCCTCTCACATAAGTTTAAAGAGAAAATGATGATGAAGTAAGAAGGCAAAGATTTTTACATCTGAAAGACAGAATAGTTGAAGAGGTGTGTTTTAAAGGAGACATAAAAATGATGAAGATCATGCATTTGTTGACCATAAACACAGCCACCAAATCCCAAAATACTAAAAATGAGCCAGAAAGGAGATAGTTCTGGAACAACTTTACTAAACATGTGGAACTCATTTTCCCCAATAAATTATGTGAGACAAAATTGGAATAGTCCAGGAAAGGGTTGATCAGGGCTTTCTTGTCTATGGATTCAAAATAGAAAGAGAATAGTAACGTCCATCCAAGAAGACCATCCCAGCAAAAACAGCCAAGCGCCTCCAAACACGTGTTCTTGTGTCATTGATGGTCAACAAATAGATCTGTGAAATGGCCTCTCTTGCATTTCTATCCGCAGTGGCACAACAGCTGGTACATGGCAGATACTCAGGACACATTTCTTCAATGACATTGAATACAATCTGCACATCCCAGCTCCCTCTAGACCATCATTAATCTTCAATCTGCTGTGTCATTCCTCTTAGGAGAAGGAAAACTGGAAGTCAAAGACCCTTACGAGAATTATAGTCCCCTAAATACTTCTTAAACTCAGTAAAAACATAAAAGTCAGATATCTCCCTTTATGGAAACATTAAAAATATTAAGATAGAGTCACTAACGTATTCTTGAGTTTCTTCTTTTTTTTTTTTTTTTTTGCTCTTGTTACCCAGGCTGGAGTGCAATGGCCCGATCTCGGCTCACGGCAACCTCCGTCTCCTGGGTTCAGGCTTGAGTTTCTTAAGGGAAGAAGTTTCTTAATGTCAGGTTATTATATTAAAAGGAAGCACATAGCAGGGATTCAACTAATAAAATCACCTAACATTTGTATCTGTAATTTTAACATAAAATGCTACTTAGCAAAGAATCTTACAGCACCACAACTTTTCCTCTTCATTCAACAACTGTTTAATAAAATTGTTACTTACCAGTCAGTTTTTCGAAATGCATACAGCTACACAGTTATGATTTGAGTTTTATCTTATCTTTGGATAAATACAATTTATGAGAAAAAGATCTCCGCTCCCCCATTTTTTTCTCTCTGACTTTTTTCCTATGTGGAACTTAAGATATCCCATGCAGGTAGTTCAAAATGCATGACTCCCATGCCAAGACTGCCAAAATCTGTCATTGAAAGGAGGCAGACAAAAATGCTATAAAATGCACTGACATGATGGCTTTAACAGACATGCATGTAAAAAGTCTCAAGGTATTTCTCTCCTGCTCATTCCAGGGATCTTTCAAGCCTTCCGCTGAACCATAAGGAATGTACCACGTATTTACCGCATTTCTTCACTGGCCTTCTGAAACCCACTCTTGCAGCTGCAGGGAATAACAAGAACCAAGACTTTCGCAAGGTCCCTTGCTGTCACTTCACATATTAATCAAAGAAGAGTCCCAAAAGAAAATGTGTCCGAGAAATTTAACCTCACTGTCTCTACAACATCCTGATCACCTGCAGAGAAATAGGGTGAGTCCTCAGAACTCAACTCCATACACCAGACAAAACTAACAAATCAAAGCACAGCTTTCATGTCACGAAATAATTACTAGGTGTAGGAGAACAACAGGCATAAAAAGTGGAGGGAAAAATATTTTCTCTCGGTGATTCCCATATATACTATTTTTCTTATTTGGAAAAATTTCAAATCTACGCAAAAATTAAAGAAACATAATGAGTGTTGGTATACCCTTGTCTATACACACCTACTATTATGGTCTTGTTGCCCCTGCTTCATCTCTCTATACAGGTATTGCTGTGGTCCGAATGTTTGTGTCCCCTCAGAATTCATATGTTGAAATCCTAACCCCCAACATGATGACATTAGTAGTTAGGACTTTGGGGAGGTAGAACCCACATCAGTGAAATTATTGCCCTTATAAAAGATGTCTGAAAAAGGCCCCTCATCTCTTTTACCACACAGGGACACAGTAAAAAGGTGGCATCTATAAACTAGAAATTAGGTTCTCACCAGACACTAAATCTCTGGTCTTCCCAGACTCTTGATCTTGGACTTTTGAACTGTGAGAAATAGATTTCTGCTGTTTATAAGCAGTCCAGTCCGTGGTATTTTGTTATAACATCCCAAAAGGACTAAAACAGGAAGCTACACACTTCTTTCTGTCAAGCCAGCCTAAAGTACCCTGGAGACAACATGACAATTTGTCCCTAAATATTTTAGCATATAGCTCTCACAAACAAGGACATTCTCTCACACAACCAAACACCATTACCAGGCCTTTTAAAAAGTGAATTTAGGGGCTGCAGCAGCACTGCGTTAGGTGACAGTGTGGTGAGGAGTGGGTTCGGGGCATAAGAAGTCCAAGGGTCGTTTCCTAACCTCTGTCTTCACTTCTCTGGGTCTTCTCAGAGAAAGAAGGCTGAGAAAATTGTTTTTCCTGTTAAAACTCACCAAGTATATGCCCAGCCTTCATGAAAGTGAACAGAGAAATGAAGTGCCTTTATGTGGGTGGCCTTAGCCAGGACATTTCTGTGGCAGACGTACAAAATCAGTTCAGCGGATTTGGAGAAGTTTCGGATGTGAAGATCATCACACAGAAAGACGACCAAGGAAACCCACAGAAAGTCTTTGCATATATCAACATTAGTGTAGCAGAAGCAGATATGAAAAAATGTATGCCTGCTTTAAATAAAACAACACGGAAAGGTGGAACGTGACAAATTCAACTAGCAAAAGAAAGCTTTTTGCACAGATTGGCCCAAGAGAGAGAAGAAGCAAAAGCTAAGAAAGAAAAATCAACAACTGGTAACACCAACTTGTTAGAAAAGATGGGACGAGTGGACTTCCGTATGAAAGTTGTGCTGGAGATAGAAGTGCCAAGCCATGAGAATTGGACTGTGAGCAAATTTGGAAGAGTCCTACCTGTTCTTCACCTTAAAAATCAACATAAAATGTGATCTCTCAAAATACTGCCACAACCTAAAGAAGACAGGGGAGCATTTCACAAACACCATTGCTATATCCAGCCTGACTTGGGAACTGGAAGGAGGAAATGACCCTGTGAGTAAGAAACGGCGAGGAGAGTTCTCTGACTTTCACGGCCCTCGCAAGAAGATGATAAAAGTGCAGAAGGATGAGAGTTCCACTGGGTCTCTGGCCATGAGTCCAAGGCCCAGGTGGGTAATAGAGAGACCACCCTTGACACCCACAACAGACTGCACAAAAAAGAACCTGTGATCCCATTACTCCTTCTGAACCATCTCCTACCTGTTTCTGATACTAAGAAACTTAAAAATCTACCTTGTAAGACTTGTGGCTTGGAAACTGCCAGGAAGAGAAATACCATTTCTGATGATGATACTGATTCTGAAGATGAATTAAGAATGATGACTACAAAAGAGGAAAACTTACAGAGAACTACACAGCCCCCAATAAATGAATCTGAAAATAATCCCTTTGAAGTTATAAGCGATGATTTCAAATCAGGCATTCACAAACTGCATTCCTTTTTTTTTTTTTAATTGCATTTTAGGTTTTGCGGTACATGTGGAAAAACATGCAAGATTGCTGCATAGGTGCATACATGGCAGTGTGATTTGCTGCCTTCCTCCCCTTCACCTATATGTGGCATTTCTCCCCATGCTATCTCTCCCCAACTCCCCACCCCCCACTGTCCCCCCCACTCCCCCCCAACAGACCCCAGTGTATAGTGCTCCCCTCCCTGTGTCCATGTGTTCCCATTGTTCAACACCCGTCTATGAGTGAGAACATGCGGTGTTTGATTTTGTGTTCTTGACAAACTGCATTCTTTAATAGATTTAGGTATCAAAAATAATGTCTCTTGCCATGATGGTGATGATGATATCATGAGAAATGATTCTGAGTATGACTCAGGAGATACAGATAAAATCATTGCGATAAAAAAAAAATGTTGCTAAGGTCAAAACAGTACAGAATTTTCACAAATGAAAAAATCAACAGACAAGAAAACTTCTTTCAAAAATAGAGAAAACTGTGAGCTTTCTGATCACTGTATTAAAGTAAAAAAAAAGAAAAAGCAATGTAGAGTCAGCCTTTGGTCATAGATTAAAGCCTCTTCATTGAAAATCTTCCTCTCACTCCAGTAGCAGTGAAGATGCTGATTCTGCATGAGGATTAGCTGACTCTGAAGGAGACAAGGAGTATAATGCCGTGATGAAAAACTGTCTTCGTGTGAATCTCGCTTTAACTGATTTGGAACAATTGGCTGGCAGTGATCTGAAGATTCCGAATAAAGATACTGAGAGAGATGGAATAGAAACCACCACCCAATACAAGTTTGACAGAGGCTCCAAGAGCCCCAAGACTCCCACTGGCCTCCACAGAGGCTGACAGTGTATTTGTCCTGAGGAGATTGTAGCTTCCCTGTTAGAAGGAAAGGAGAACACCCCTCACAAACAGAAACCAAAGGAAAACAACTTAAAGCCAAAACTCCAGGCTTTCAAGGGAGTAGGCTGTCTAAATGAAAAGGAGTCAATGAAAAGATCCTTGAAAGACAATGTTGCCTCTAACAATCTTAATAAAGACCAGAATTCCATGAAACATGAGCATCCCAGTATCATATCCATGGAAGATGGGTCCCCATAAGTTAATGGCTCATCAGGTAAACTGACTCCTTGCCAACATGCAAAGAAGGCAAATGGCACCAAAGTATGTTCAGTCTCAAAAAGGACCACTTTTGAGAGTCAGGATCGCAAGGCACTATCCCCTAGCAGTTCTGGAAAGAGAAGTAAGAATCCTATTTATAGTTTATTGCCATTAAAAGATAAGAAGTCCTTAAGTCTTAGTGCAAAGACTCACAACATAGGCTTTGACAAAGGCAGCTGCCATGGCACCACAAAGACAGAAGCTTCAGAGGAAGAGAGGTCTGATTCAGGCAGCCTCACGTCTTTTAAGAAATCACCAAAGGTCTCATCCAGTGGCGCTCAGGAAATCAAACCTGATTTCTCACTCGGTTAGTAATTCGTCAGACCTGCATGCCAAGGATAAGCATGCTGAAGACAAGGAGAAGCATTTGGCAGCCTTGGAAGCCAGGCAAAAAGCAAAAGAAGTGCAGAAGAAGCTGGTGTGTAACACTGGCAAATTTGGATGGCCATCCAGAGGATAAGCTAACGCACATCATCTTTGGTTCTGACAGTGAATGTGAAACAGAGAAGACATCAACTCAGGAGCAGAGCCATCCAGAAGAGGAATGGGTGAAGGAGTCTATGAGTGAAACACCGGGGAAGCTGTTTGATAGCAGTGATGATGAGGAATCTGATTCTGAAGATGACAGTAACAGGTTCGAAATTCAACCTCAGTTTAAGGGCAGAGCTGGACAGAAACTCATGGCTTTACGGTCACACTTTGGCACTGATGACAGATTCCACATGGACTCTCAGTTTCTAGAAAGTTACAGTGAAGAGGAACAAGAAAAGGTAAATGAAAAGCAAACTGCTGAGGAAGAAGAGCTTGCTGAAGAACAAAAGAAAGTCCTGAATGCTGCACAAAGCGTTTTGCAAATCACCATAAACAATTCTACAAACAAAGGATCAGTAGCTGCTAAGAAATTTAAGGACATCATACGTTATTATCCAACAAAGCAAGACCATGCCACTTACAAAAGAAAAAAAGAGAGAGATAATAATCCAAAAGAGAGTAAAGCAAAACAAAAAAGAAAAGCGAGGACGCTGAGAAGCTACCTGAGGTGTCTAAAGAAACATACTATCACATTGCTATGGGTCTGAAAGAAACATTCCAAACTACAAAATATACCAGTGAAAAGGAAGAGACACACCCTGGAATGAGGACTGTGGTAAAGAGAAACCTGAGGAAATCCAGGACCATACGACTCTGACCAGTGAGGCTGAGCAGCCCATCGGGTTCATTTTCTCCTCTTTTGATTCAGACACTAAAGACATAAAGGAAAAGATGTCTAGAGTTGAAACAGAGAAACCTGGAAAGACTGTCTGGCAGGAAGACCCTCATTTCCAAGACAGCAGTTTAGAAGAGGAAGATGTTACTGAAGAAACAGATTACGGAAAGTCCAGTCCTGGAGAAGCGTCATTATCTGAGAAAGAGACCACTAGATTTTTCTTTTTCTGTAAGAATGATGAAAGACTTCAAGTAGGTTCTGACTTAATTCTGGAGAGGAGTAGGAAGTAATATTAGCAGGAACTCTTGGGAGGCCAGAACAGACAACCTGCTTATAGATTGTCAGAAGAAACATAAAGATGCACAAAGGAAAATGAAACCAAAATAATAAATGTCAGCATTGGTTTTGATACTGAATGTGAAGAACAAATTTCTGAGGAAAATGACCCAGAAAATAGTTTTAGCTGACAAAAAAGAAATTTCGGAGTGAAGGAATTTTTAAAATCTGGCTGACAGAATATCATTCTTATTGCCATCTTTTTCTATGGAACTCCTCTGCATTTCTTCCTAAGTAATTACTTCAAAAAATTAAATTCGACTTCTTAAAAAGGAAAAAAAAAATGTGAATTCAATAACATCATTCAGCATCTTAGCCAAACTCAAATTGCCCCACTTGTCCCCAAAATATCTTTTATAGCTGTTTAAATTCAGGATCCAGCCAAGCTCACACATTACGTTTGGATATTGTATTTCTTTAGTCTTCCATTGTGACCCTCTGATCTTCCTGACACTGAATCCCTTGACAAATGCAAGCGGATTTTTTAAAGAATATTCCATCTTCTGAATTTGTTTGACAGTTTCCTCATGATTGGATTTAGACAAGACATTTCTGCCAAGAACTCCACTTAGGTTATGCTGTGTACCTCCCACTCCATCACATCCGGAGGCACCTCACAGCCCAATCCATCGTTGCAATGGAGAGTTTGACGATTTGAGAAATGGTGACTGCCAGGTCTTGCCATTGCAAAGGCATACTTTATCACATCGTAATTAATAAATAATGCAAACTGTATGAATACCCGCTCCCTCAACCGTCTTGCGCCCAACTGTTTTTAGCATTCGGAGATGTTCCTCGCCTAAATAAATTATTATACAGGGAAGTTTGCAAAACAGAGATTTTCTAATTCTATAATTCTTTCTGCACTTATTAGCCAGCATTCTGCTTTAAGGAAAAGTTTTTTTTTTCTCCTTTTCTCTCTCTTCCTCCCTGTCTTTCTTTCTTCCTTATACCACTTTGGAATCAAAAAATGCTTATATTTGTTATATTTCAGTATAATTACTGTTGTTTTTGAAGTTCAAATTGTCCCTAATTAGGCTAATAGGAGTCGTTTTCAGTCAGCTCCTTGGTTTTTGATGATTTCATCATTATTTGAACATTTTCGTAGTTTCCTAGCCAATAAAATATTTCCGGTTAAACTGAGACTTTTCTTCCTCAAAACCTGGAATCAGCCATTTCTCCAAACAAGCCTAATCCATTTGGGTGGTGATGGGCACTTGATGTGTTCACACTTAGGAGGCGTCTAATTTGAATGGAAAACACAAAAGATGATTCTCTCTACCGGCAGGTCATACAATGTCGAAATTCAAAAGAAGGTGATGACTGGTCCAGAGTACTGAAGCAATAAAATTAACAATGAATCCTCCCTTTATTTCCACCATTGATGTATATAATGTGTCCACAACAATGCTCAAGACATGGTATGTGTCCAATAATTGAAAACTCTACATTATTCTTGTTAATAAAGAGAAGCATCCATATCAGTGTAAGTTTTATCAGACAATTCCATAGAGCATGTGGCTTATATTTTGCCACGAACTTTACATCCAAGTTATATTTTGCTTAAGCCCATTATAAGTTAAGCTCCTCCTTGGGATTCACATTGACCAGTAAGAGGCAAATTGTGCCAGGCCCTTATCATGATGTAAGAAAAAACACCTTACTATCTTCTGAAAGTAGTTTACAAATGAGTAATCCACACTTCTCTTGCTTCACCCCCTTCTTCGAATTGCTGCAGCCCTAACTGAGAAACTCATTACCTCTCACCTGGGTGTTGGCATAACGTCCTACACTGTTCTATGTTTAAGATACACATACTGAAGTAAATGGCAGTGACGAATCATGAAGCCTGAACTTTACTCTCAACTGGCTCAGAAGTGGAAAGAAAAATATAAAATAAATATGGCAAAATGTTAACAATCGAATCTAGGTACTGAGTATATAGGTATTGTATTGTTCTTTCAACTATTCTGTGTGTTTGAAATTTTTCACAGTAAAACAAGGCAAAAGAACTGTCTGATGGAGTCAACCAGTTCATCCTCGAAGTTTTTGCAAAGCCATCAACGTTGTCTTTCTTAAGCCTAATGATGGTCACATTACTATTCTGTTCAGAAATAGCATTTAGAGAGCTGTGTATTATATGGATTAAAAAATAGACCTTGCAGTCAGATCACTTGGGTTCAAACCCCAAAGTTATGACTTACTAGCTTGTAACCCTGTACTCAGGGAATTTCTTAGCCCCCTTGCACCTCAGCTTCCACATATGTGAATGAGGATAATAACGGTACCTACTTCTCAAAGTTTGGTAGGGATTAAATAGTCAAATAGGCCAGGCATGGTGGCTCATGCCTGTAATCACAGCAGTTTGGAGGCTTAGGCAGGTGGATCATGAGGTTGGGAGATCAAGACCATCCTGGCTAGCATGGTGAAACACCGTCTCTACTAAAAATACAAAAAATTAGCTGGGCATGGTGGTGCATGCCTGTAATCTCAGCTACTCAGGAGGCTGAGGCAGAAAAATCACTCAAACCCAGGAACGGAGATTGCAGTGAGCTGAGACTGCACCACTGCACTCCAGCCTGGGCGACAGAGTGAGACTCCATCTCAAAATAAATAAATAAATGAGTAAATACACGTAACACACATAAAACTGTGTCTAACACAGTTATGCTACGTAAGCGTTAACTCTATATAGACTCAAAGTACTTTCTTCCACAGGATTATTTTTAAAGAATCCTGTAGTCAGAAGCCTTTAGGAAACGTTGGGTTAAATAAAAGAAGGCAAGAATCTTTACTGTAGGACTGATCAGAGCTTTTAATATTCCAATGTCCGCGATGAATCTTCAAATATGTAGATCTCACATTCAGGTTCTCTCATGGGGCCAGTATTTTGAAGATCAGTCTTAGGGAAATACTGAGCTAGAGAATAAAATCTAAACTCCTTCACTTGGTTTCAAGGGGCTTCTGCTACCCACCCAACAGTCCACAGTCTCCTGCTTTAATTCACTGAAATTTCTCCAGACAAACTCCAAACTCTGCTACCTCCCAGTTTAACCCAAATATTTCCATGAGCTCTGTGCTGTAGCCCCTGCAGGGACTTTCCTCCCCTCCCCGCCCATCAAAACCAGTTCACATGGCACTGCCTCTGTAAAGGCCACCCAGATTCTCCCAGGTATAATTAATTTCCCCATCCTTGCTCCCCTGAGTGCTTTGTTTAAAGTTCTGTGGAAACACACGACATTCTCTCTTGTTATGAGTGTTTACTTCCAGGTTTCAAAAACAATTTACTTGGATTATTTGTAGCTACCTAAGATGAAAAGTACATTCAAATTATAGAGAGAGTCTCTTGTCCACCATTGATCTTAATCTCTTCCCTAAAAGCATTGTTTAATTCCTGTGACACAGAACATCTTTAACATATCTATTTTTCCACAAGACCCGAAATTCCTAGAAGGCGGAATAAAATCTTATCCATTTTTACATCTCTCATCTAACAGAGTTTGATAAACATAGTACATGCTAAATGAATGTGGGGGAAGTAATTAACTATACAAGATCTATGCCCACAGCTACTTTGATTCAAATAAGAGAAAAGAAGAAGAAGAAATTTAAAAATAATAGATATTTTAAAGCTCCAACTGTTTTCTCTTTATTTAAAGATTCCTCCATTTTGAACAGTTTAAATTAAAAGAACTTTGCTACTTCTCTTTTTGAATTACATAAACTAAATGAAGACAAGGATTTATAAACAAACTGAACATTTTTATTTCATTTTTGTAATTGGCAATAGGCAAGATGCAAGAATCAGAAGTAACTAAGGAGGAAGTAGATGTCATTGGGACAGAAGCTCAGCCCCTAGTTGGCATTAATTCCAGTGGGAAATGGTAATTAGATATCTTCAGATTCTGACCATCTGGAACTATAGAGCTTCTAAATTTGATTTGTGTTGGAGGAATTGTGGTCAAGAAAGGAACATGCACACAGTGATTTGGATATATTCCAAAATACGGCCTTTTGGGGCCCCCAAAACCTGTAATTCTACTTGAAAACTGTGAACAGCTAAATAGCATACAGACCACGCTTCACTTCTACGTGGTGGTGACATCAGCAGAGCCCAGCTTAAGGCAGTTTCCAGCCATGCCTGGAAGATGTGGCTTTAGGTGAGTTTCAGATTGGATGCTAAGCCAATTTTTCTGGAACATAAAGGCATTAAAGGGATCTTATTGCCGTTACGCAGTGCCTCGTAGCCTAAAGGTGACTGAGCTGATTGGATACGTGAAGCAGAGAAGGAACAACCAGACTTGGCTTCTCTAGTCGTCGGTGGGATAATCAATGGCTACAGCCAAATTGTTTGTTGTCAGCTAAGCTCACATGTCTTAGAGGTTTGGCCATATTTAGAAGTCCAGGTGGATATTGCCCAAGCTTCAGAATCTTTATAGGATCCAATAGTTATATGAAAATATATCTATGGCATATATATACATATGCCACCAAGGTTCAAGCTGCTACTCTCTTTCTCCTGGCATCTTGGTCTCCTGTTTTCTCTCTTTGGCCCCTAAAATACTTCTTTTTTAATCCCAAGAGTCAGAGTGATTCTGCCATAAATAAAACAGTGTCACATCTCTGCTTAAAACCTTCCATGCTCTGGCTCGGTCTAAGCAGATATTTCAAAGTCCATAAAGTCATATATGATTTGCCTTCCATTACCTTGTGGCCAAGTCCCCTAGACCTGTATTCATTCCCTTCCAATTATGTTAACCTCCTTGTAGTTCCTTGAACTCACCAGACATGTTCCTGCTCTAGGGTCTTTGCATTTGCTACTCTCTGACCAGAGTAGCTCTTCCTCTGATATCCGAATGGCTCTTTCCCTCATTTATTTAAAGCTTTCAGCCATATAACAGTGAGATCTTCTGTGACTACACTAGTCAAAGTCACAGGCTCCTCCTCAATGCCACTTCTCTCACATCTCTTCATTTGTTTCCATAGCACTTACTTTATGGGTGGTCTGCGCCCCCCAACTCAAATATATTTCCACATGGACAGGGATCATTATCAGTTTAGCTCACTGATGAATCCCTAGCAACTAGAATAGTACCCAGCACAGAGTAGACAGTCAATAAGTATTTGTTGAGTGAATCAAATCAGACCACCCATTATAAAATCACTTAACGTACCTCTTTGTAGCCTTTCTCGTCATTGTAATTGATCATTTTTGTTAATTATGAGATTATTTACGTAATGTCTCTCTTCTGCTAAATTATAAGTAACACAAGAACTGAGACTGAGTCTTCATGCCACTGATTCTCTAGCAACTTGCATGGTGCCTGTATTAGTCTGTTTTCACACTGCTATAAAGACATACCCAAGGCTAGGTAATCTATGAAGGAAAAAGGTTTAATTGACTTACAGTTCCACATGGCCTGGGAGGCCTCAGGAAACTTCTAATCATGACAGAAAAGGAAGAGGTACATCTTACACGGCAGCAGGCTGGAAAGACTGTGTGTCAAGAGAATGGGGAAGAGCCCCTTATAAAACCATCAGATCTCGTGAGAACTCACGCTCACAAGAACAGCGTGGGGGAAACTGCCTGCATAATTCAATCCCCTCCCACCAGGTCTCTCCCACAACACCTGGGGATCACAACTCAATAGGAGATTTGGATACACAAAGCCTAACCATATCAGTGCGATTACTTAGAAGATGCTTACCAATATTTGTTGAATGAATAAAGTGCATCAGGAAGTAGTTAGCATTGGATTCTAGTGCAAGCTCCATATTTCTGACAGTATTATAAAGAGATCACCTTCTGGAAGAAGTGCCCTGATAAGACAATAAAAAGTTACTAGATACATTAGACAGAGACAGGAAACCTAAATAAGAACCACATGGGTGACAAGGTACTTAAGACAAATATAGAGATGGTTATGCCTGAGTACAGTTGAGCAGAGTTGTTTATGCGTAGGCGTGAGTTGTTTGGGTTTCGAGGTGTGTTTTTTCTTTTCTTTTTTTTGTTCGTGTGACTACAGTAGTATCATCTTTCTTCACTTACTTGTTTGCATCTGGGAGATATCAAAACTTCTTCAAGGAATAAGAAAGAAAAATGTTGCAAGATTATTTCAGAATGTTCCAAATACATAAACCAAGTTACAAATCTGAATTGTCTGAAGGCTAAAAAAAAAAAAAGACAATTTTTCACTCTTAAGAATAATTTGTTTTTATACTTTTAAAAAATAGGTTTATGTATTTTTTACTCCTAGCATATTCTGGAGATTTCTTTTTAAACTGCCTTAGCATAAAAATACATTAAACTTGCTTTGAAGGTGGGGAAAAATGGGTTTCCTACATTTTTCATTGGTGTTATCCTGCCATCTAGTGACACAAAATGTTTGACTTAACTTGCACAGCTTAAAGACAAACACAGGCTCTCCAAGGCAAAATTCCCAAGTAGCCTATCTAGGCTGTCCAGGTCCCTTTCCATTAGTTGAGAGGGGTACCCTGATAGACGAATGTTTGTTCTTGACATATTTCAGCATGAAAACCTGAATTTTTATGTTTGTCTATCAAACACGCAACTTTTATGCTCAAGTTTTTGCCGATAAATCACTTTAATCAGACTTATGAAGGAAATGCCCTATTGGGGGTTGTAAACCGGTAATCTCTCCACTACTTCTGACTTCACAGCAATCAGGGGATATTTCAGGTCTGATGGACCTCAAAAACTTTCCCATTTACTTCAATCCAGAGGAGCTGTGAGGACATTGTAGTAAAAGGGAGGCATAAAGCAACTTCTTTACATTTAGATGTATGCGAACGCAAATACTTCTGCTTATTTTCTGACACTGACTATAATCATAAAATGCCTGAGTTTCATAAAGTTATTTATCTTCTAATAAATATATATTATTACACTCAACTGAACCTTAAGTCCCTGGAAATGGCTGTTTACCTTTTGTGGATAAGAAAAAGAAATGTCTTCAGGATTACAATATACTCTAGCACACCCAACAAGCCACAGCTTGTTTGCCTCCATTTCTCATCACACTTCATTTGTGTTAAAAAAAAAAAACAAAAAGTGACTTGACTATTAGGCTGGTTTTATCTTTTCCACAATAATTTCCCTATTTATTTCTAAGGATAACAGAGAAAGACAAACACCATATGATACAGAAATTGAAATACATCCCCTTATTTGCCTCTTATATCAACAAAGAGAAATCGGTGGTGTGCACTTGTAAGATCGCCCCGTTTGGCTAACAGCTAAATGGACAGATCTGGAATGTAAGAAGGTCTCCAACTGCCAAAGGAAACCTCTTCAGAAAAACGGATGCACATTTACAAGAGGAAACAGAATGGGCGGGCCTTATCATCTGGAAATCTGTTCCCATGAAAGAAGCAAGCACTTCTCTTCTTCTTTTATTCTAGGGAATAAATAAAATAAGTGCTTGCTTCTCATGAGTAGGATAACCAGAATTATGAGTAGAGCATGTTCATCATATAGTCGTCAAAGAAGGAACAGTAGGCAGGGTGTGCATAGAAATTCCAAAAGCAGAGACTGAACCTTCTCTACTTACATAATTCTTTAGTAAGTAATAAGTAATTAACTAATTTTAATTTACTTTGTAGCAAAATTTTAGAATAAAGTTGATCTTAAATGCTTATTAAGGCGATCATCATTAAATGTATAATTACATACCAATATTTTTTTTTACAGTGTTTGAGGGAAAGATTGTTTTAAAATAGTTTCCTTTGTGTTTCACCCCATTCTATGAATAAAGCAGTAAGGAGATTTCTGAATACCTACAGTAGTTGTGTGCATTTCAGAGCATATTTTCTCCATCCGTTGTGTGTCCTCTAACCATAGATTACCTCCTAAAAGTCATCCTAAGCAGATGGACCTAACACGAGTCTTTTTTTTCCATTTCTGTGTGTAACTTTAAATATTTTACAATAAAGGAGTAGAAGTTCAAAAGCACAAAATGTCAAAAATACATCCTCAAAATAATAAAAAAAAAAAAAGTGGACTGGAATGGAAGACTTGTATTAAGAAGGAAAGACTGATGGAGATTGTGGTGGATTTTGCAAGCCAGGCTGAACAGCTGAGACTTGATGCCCTAAGTGAGTGAAATTCAATCTAACAGCTTAATTGGAGAGAAATATCGTTATTTGTATTTATTTTTCTTATGTCATTTATTTTGAAATTTCAATTTGTAGTAAGGAAGAGATGCAATTTGTATATTCGTCAAAGGGTACATGGTTTTTTAAGTTGGAAAACAGTGCAGACTCAGGAAGAGCCACTTAAATGTTGTAAGGAGGAAGATCTTAGGGAAATTCCTTTGGCAGCGATAGGAAAGACAAGGCTGGAGGCAGGGACTCTAATTAGGGGCCACTGACAAAGTTCAGATACAAAAAGCAGAAGGGCCAGGCCCGAGTGGCGGTAAATAGGAAGAAATAGAAGATGTTTTGGAAGAATTTATTTTTTTAAAGGTGCATTTTCTTGATGAACCCTATGCCATATGAGACATTTACAGAAGCCAGGACATAGGAAGTATCTGTAGTATGTAGATTCCAGAATGACCTCCAGTGACCCCCACCTCCTGGTCATCATGCCTTGTGTAATCCCGTGTGTGTGTGTGTGTGTGTGTGTGTGTGTTAGGATTGGACCTAGTAACTTGCTTCTCATGAACAGAATGCAGAAAGAGTGATGGGGTCTCACCAATAGCCTATCACTGAGACTCTCAACTCAGCTCCTGAGCTGAGAAACTAAATCCTGCTAAGAATTACCTGTGCAAGCTCAGAAGCAGATCCTTCCAACTGTGCATTCAGGAAGACTACAGTCCTGCTGATGCCTTGACTGCAGCCTTGAAACAGTTCCTGAAGCAGAAGACACAGGTAAACCGTGGCAAATTCCTGACCCATAAAGACTATGAGATAGTAAATGTGTGTTGTTTTAAGCCACTAAGTTTGGGGATAGTTTATTATGTCGCAATAGATAACTACTGTAGTATTCAATAATATCTGTTGCTGAATTAAATGCATAATACACAAAAACTAACCATACTCAGTGTGGAAAAATGCACAAATACCTCTTAAAAGAAATAACTTTAGGAACTGGTAAATCTTCAGAGATAAATTTTTTAACCCGAAACTTACCAATAATTTATTAGCTATTTCCATGAATCTTGAATTGAACTGTTTCTCAGGAAGAAGTTTTTCATTTCATAGGAAAATGGAGTCTTCAAGGCTCATTTATCAAAGTGCATATTTAGTTCCTATCACATGTTGGTTCCTGGAATCTTTGGTAAACATGCTGTGGTTTTGCAAAAATGGCCACATGTACATGCCACATGCACATGTGCATACACACAATCACCAGCGTGAATGAGCATGTGTGTACATGTGTATACACACAATCACTACTGTGAATGAGCATGTGTGTCTTGACATGTTTGCACACCTAAATATATAGCCTCTAGCGATAAAAGATTGATGCTTATACCCACATGCACATATCCACTAAAGCAAAGAAGCACACACTAAATCATTTCTCAGTATGTGCGCCTGGATACACATAGACATAGACACACAAAAGAAAGTGTCCCGATCCCAAAGGGAAACGTCAGTTTATTACTCCAGATCAGCACTCCTCAAAAGATCCTGTGGATGTTAACCAGTTAGGCAAAAAATGGGTACAAGACCAAATAAGTTTGGGAAACATTGTCTTAAAGTGTTAAATGTCTGTTTTCAATATGCATCTCCAAAACACTGCTCTACAACTGTTTCCACAGAAAGAAGAGAGGGTTGTAAAAAACAAAAATAGAATCGAAGATTAGGCATTTTACTTTGTTTCTGCAGGTTCACATACAAGGAAGGATTAATCCCATTATTGCACCGAGCACAATATGGTATAGAGCTTTTTTCTTACCATATCTTTATAATAGTGTTAAAGTTCCCATGGGTATAAAAAGCTAGGATAGATGGGAAGAAAGCAGGTGACTAGGTTCCCCACCCATAGAAATGTAATCATTCACCTGATGATGGAGAACTTAATAGGTCTGTCTCCACTTTCAAAACAGCAGTGGAGCCGGAGCATAATTACTTCCTTTAGGGCTCCTGCTATTCCCCAACCTGGTTAACAACGCACTCCTCTGGGCTCCCATAGCACTTTGCACAAATCTAGTCACAGAAACCACTATCTTGTATTGTTTGGGACTAGAGTTTGGAGTCTGTGTGCTCCATAATCTTCTAGAGAGTCTCTCGACTAGCACTGTACCCAGAACTGGGTGAACAGCTAATAAATGTTTCTTGTATAAACTACACAGAAGCAGGAAATCAAATATCTCATGTCCTCACTCACAAGCGGGAGCTAAATAAATGGTACACATGGACAAAAAGATGGAAAAAACAGACTCTGGGAACTCCGCACGGAGGAGAGTGGAAGGGGAGTGAGGGTTGGAAACTTACCTACTCGGTACAATATCCAATATTTGGGGGATGGATGCACTATTATTCATTACTCATGTAATACCCATGTAACAAACAAGCACATATATCCCCGAATCTAAAATTTGAAACAAAAAAGAGAGAGAGACTAAAATCAGCTAAAGTGACTTAGTTTTTACCTAAAGAGGATCATTCCAAAAAAGAAGACTGTTAAAACAGAAATAACGCCAGCCTAGAGAGACTGTGATGCAGGAAGCCTGAATCGTGTACCTGGAAAAGAAACTGATGAAAGACTTCGCAGAATGAACCTGCGAATCAGTGAGCGTTCAAAATAGAATGCATCAGGCCGGGCACAGGGGCTCACGCCTGTAATCCCAGCACTTTGGGAGGCCGAGGCAGGCAGATCACCTGAGGTCAGGAGTTCGAGACAAGCCTAGCCAAAAATGGTGAAACCCCATCTCTGCAAAAAATACAGAAATTAGCCAGGTGTGGTGGCGCATGCTTGTAATGCCAGCTACTCGGGAGGCGGAGATGGGAGAATAGCTTGAACCTGGGAGGCGGAGGTTGCAGTGAACAGAGATCGCGCCACTGCACTCCAGCATGGAGACAGAGTGAGACTCTGTCTCAAAAAAAAAAAAAAAGAAAAGAAAAGTAATAGAATACATCAGAAAGTGTGTATGTAATGTTTCATTTCTTCAGAAGTGACTTCTCTATGTGTATCAAAAATAACAAAAAAGACCTGAGATGCTGTTATTGTGAGACCTTAGAAATAAGGCTTATAGACGCATGATTTAACTTGTAAGTGAGCAATGAGTAATTGTTGGGTCTTTTGCCAGCTGCTAAATGGTAGGATGTGGTAAGGATTCAAGATAACCAGAAGGACACTGGAAATATATATTAAGGATGGAATATTAGATAAAATCAGAGCCATCACTTCCGCCCGCAGCTCAGATCACACCCCTCCCTAGCTCCAAACTCTACCCTCATCTCCTTCTATATCCTTATTCTGCATTATTTTCTTCATATCACCTATCACTACGTGAGAAAGTATATTATATGTTCATTTTTAATTTTTCATTCTGCTCCCTCCAGTATATGGCCTCAAGAGCTTAGAATAGTGTCTGACATACAATAAGCTTGTAATAAATAATAATTGAGCCACTAAATGATGTTGAGGTATAGCTTTGAGCTGTTAAACATTGAGTTACAACTAGCAGCTACCATTGCCAATATAGAATAGATGTATATATGTGTACAGTATAAAGAACCAGCAGTCATTTCAGCCCACACCTATTACCATTGCTACTACTGCTGCAGCTACTACCACCTATACTATTACTACTACTGTCACTAACTAGTGCCCGTAATAATAGCAAACCTTTAAGCACTTCATATGTGCCAGGTATTGTACTAAGTACTTGATATGCATGAAATCAGTCAATCCTCACAAGAATTCCGCTAAGTAGTGAGCGGATACGAAAGGTCCTATTATTGAATCAGAATCATGTGACTCAAAGAACTTACCCAACGTCAAACTTGGTTGATAATTTCAAAGATACAAGCAATCAAGGGGCACAAGCAGCTCAGTGACAGGTCTGAGACATCCCACATGTCCCAGCTCTTTCTTTTTATATGGTGGTCTACACTTTCAGGTCCAGATAATAAGTGAGTTCTCTAATGAAGTCTGCAGGTCACCTCACATAGTGGGGAGAATTTAAGCTATGAAACATCTTCATTTAACCCAGAGTGTTTTTGCAACTTGTGCAACATTATTCAGGAAGCTATGCCTCATAAATTTATAAATCATATGTAAGATTGTCTATCCCAAACCAGAGACTTTCTGCTCAATACGTTTCATAGACAAAAGATCTCCCTCTTAAGAGTATCACTAGTCTATTCGCCTGGTGGTCTGGAGTTACTGAATAAATGTTTGTGGGTTCCCCGAATCGATACATTGAACATCTAAATTTCAATTCGATAGCATTAGGAAGTAGAGTCTTTGGGACAAGGTGTCTAGATGTTTCAGTCAGTCTGGACTGCTGTTAATTGAGAATAATTAAGTCATTAAGGTGGAACCCACATGAATAGGATTAGTGCTTTTATAAAAGACACCCCAGAGAGCTGTCTAGCCCTCTTTCTGCCATGTAAAGACACAGCAGAAAGATAGCCATCTATGAGGCAGAAAATGGGCCCTCACAGACACTGAATCTTCCTATGCCTAAATTGTGGACTTCCTAGCTTCCAAAACTGAAAGATAAAGTCTGTTGCTTAAGCTACCCAGTCTGTGGTAATCTATGACTGAGACATCTAAATACCTTGTTTCTAAGGAGCTGGAACTGGGTGGCCTGCCTTCTCTTGTTTCTTTGGGTGTGTTTCTGTCATAATCGGGAGTAGAAATGGGTCATATGACAACTGCCCTAACTCTGTACTCTGCAGATAACAAATTAGTATTTTACCTATCAGGTTTAGAAAAGTAAACACAGTGAACGAAAGATCTGGAACTGATAGTAGAGTTCCCAAGAAATCTGTGATTTCTGAACTCCTGCACCACTGCCTTCAATAGATAATGCCATCTATATTTGCTTAAGTAAAGCAAACATTTCTCGAGAAACCACTATGCTAGGCTTTGTCAGTAAAAATTCATAGGGCATGGTCTCTGCCATGGAGCTTAGACTAGAGATACAAAAATATACAGAAGTGCGATGCATTCAATGAGACAGTTACAACGTGTGAGAGTACAGAAAATTGGAGTAATTCAGGAAGTAAAGAGGAGGAGAGCAGAGATGGCTTAGAGGTGTGCCATGGCTGTTGGCTACTCATGTGTGTGCCTACCCTTGGAAAATGCACATCCATATAAAGACAAATGATGCAGAGCGAGAAAGAACAACAGAATGCAAGTGCACCATAGGACTCAGTTTGCCTTTCAGAAGGAAATGAAATCCTCCTGACACCAACTGAAAGGCCAAGTTGGACAGCAGTTCCTCTGAAAGCTAGGGGAATTCCACAGTGAAGCTCAAGGCAGTGGACATCTAATGACCATAACTGCATCTATATTAACTTTGAACATTTTCTGAGCATACTCATTTTACTTTTTTACTAAAAAAGCAGGCTGCCTTTTGTTTTTATCATTTCTAGGTCACATTTTGTTAAATGAAGTGTGAAAAAGGTAAATAAAAGCAGCTTGAAATATGATAATCATTTTAAACATTTTTACCATGGATTTACACTGTGTGCAGGGCAGTGCATTTCCAAAAATGTAGACGTGTGTCTTAGTTTGCTCAGGATGCAATTCCATAGACGAGGTGGCCTATAACCAACAGAAATTTACTTCTCTGAGTTCTGAAGGTGGGGAAGTTCAAGATCAAGGTGCCAAAAGATTCAGTGTCTGGAGAGGGCCCACTTTCTGGTTCGTATATGGCCATATTTTTGCTGTATCCTTGCATGGCAGAAGAGGAAAATGACCTCTCTGTAGTCTCTTTCAGGACACTAATCCCATGCATAAAGACTCTGCCCCCATATCCTAACCACGTACCCAAAACTTCATCTCCAAGGGCCATCATATTGGGGGTTAGGAGTTCAGCATATGAATTTGATGGGTAGGGAGGACACAAACGTTCAGTCTATAGCAGCATGAAACTTATAGAAGCCAAATCATGAGTTATGAAGAGATCTCTACTTTAGAAACAGGTTCAACTGGTAAGGGACTCATTATTCATTATTTCTTTAAATTGATACATCCTTATTTCTCACAAAAAAAAAGGAGCGCTATGTTTTTTATTACAAAACCTATATACCCAGAGATGTTATTGAGGAGACACATGACACCATTTCATTAAATCTGAGATTGTGCATCAGCTTTTCATGGCTGCAAACCTGGAACCTAGAAGTATAATCCAGGTTGCAGAAGTAGGTATCTCAGAGGAAAGGTAGGAAACATAGCTGAGGATCATTGTGGAAAAAAAAAAAAAGTTATAACCCACAAGAGATAAAGCACAGACCAGAAGTCAATCTTCTAAGAAATCAGTTAAAAACAGTAGACTGGATAAAGAAAATTTGGTACATATACACCATGGAGTATTATGCAGCCATGAAAAAGAACGAGATTGTGTCCTTTGCAGCAACATGGATGGAGCTGGAGGCCGTTATCCTAAGCACATTCACACAGGAACAGAAAACCAAATACCACATGTTCTCACTTGTAAGTGGGAGCAGAACACTGAGTACACATGGACACAAAGAAGGGAGCAACAGACACCAGGGCCAACTTGAGGGTAGAGGATGGGAGGAGGGTGACGATCAAAAAACTATCTATTGGCTACTATGCTTATTACCTGGGTGATGAAATAATCTGTACACCAAACCCCTGTGACACGCAGTTTACCTAAGTAACAAGCCTGCACGTGTAGTCCTGAACCTAAAACTTTAAAAAGTAAAAATAAAAAAAGAAATTATTTAAAATCTTAAATGATCTTAAAAATCTTAACCTTGATTTCCCCAGAAATCTGCAAACGTGAATCTGTCTGAATCATGTGCAGTTAGGCCTGTGGTGAAGCAACTTTTCATACGTCTTCCTTCATGACCGAAGAACTGCCTTGCCCTTCAAAGGAGCACGGAAGAATATTTTATCCTTATATACCTGACTTCTCCAGAACAACCAAGTACTAAGAAAAATCTCCCATCTTTTCCTATTCCACAAGTCTAATTTTAAAATTACAAAAACTTTAAATCAATTTTTTATAGTAACTTAAATGTACCCAATATATAATCCGACTTTCAGAAGTCCATAAATGAAGAATAATGCCATCCATCCATTCAGATGTCTTTGAGTAATTTTCACCCCTTTTCATTGAAAAGTTGGTTTAGACTCTTTGCACCCAGCAGCATAGGGCAAGATTAAGATAAACCAGGACCGTGAGAACTAGAAATGAAATGAAATAAACTATAACTATTCTACAAAGACAATCTAGTTGTTAAGAACTGTGGGGAAGATTTGGGTGACTTGTTTGCTTTTCAAAAAGTTTAGTCAGCCCCCAAATCTTAGTATTTACTTTGAGGAACTCTTGGGAGGGTACACACAAATTTAACTCCCTTACCCTACATAGGTTACAGGTTAAGGGAGTTAAAGAAGGGGGTAGAGAAGTTAAAGTAGGCAGAGAAGGGGGCAGGAAATACTGTTAAGTATTTTAAGCATTAATGAATACTCCCAAGTACTAGACACCAAATAAATGAGATGTCTTTGCAGCCCTGAGTGTTCTGATATATGAGCCTTCACTCTGATACTTTTCTTACCCTTCCCGACTCCTCGGGCCTTGACTTTAGCCTCCCAGCTAAATTAACTCAACTGGATGTCTATTTGTGCTTTTAGTGGGCTGCCCATACTGCAGCCTACACTGTGAAATCTCATGAATTGATTTCCCATGAGAACCTAGAAATTTGATTCTAGTTCTGGCTTTACTGAATTTTGCACTCTATTCAGGAGATATTCATGTGTGCAAACGGTGGTAGGCATGTGTTTCAGCCGGGACGGGACTTGACTCTCATTTACCCTGCTGTAGCAGCTTGGCAGGTGGGACCCAGGGCCCTGTCCTAAAGTCGCCTGTCACAGAGATTCTTCCTTCACAATGGCTCTTTTTAATTTTTCTTTTTTTTAAGATCGTGTCTCACTCTGTTTCCCAGGCTGGAGTGCAGTGGCACGATGATCTCAGCGCACTACAACCTACACCTCCCATGTTCAAATAACTCTCCTGGCTCAGCCTCGCAAGTAGCTGTGATTACAGGTGCCTGCCACCTTGCCCTGCTAATTTTTTTATTTTTTGTACTTTTAATAGAGATGGGGTTTCACCATGTTGGCCAGGCTGGTCTGGGACTCCTGACCTCAAGTGATCTATCCACCTTGACCTCCCAAAGTGCTGGGATTACAGGCGTGAGCCACCACACTCAGCCCACAATGGCTCTTGATTTTTATTCTCACGGCTATCACCCCAGTACAAATGGTAATCACATTGCACATAACTTTCCATAGAGTCCTAACAAGTCTGCCTGTTTGTGATGTTTCCCTCTTCTTACTTCTCGCTTCCATAAAATCGTTTATCGGCTGGGCATGGTGGCTCACTGCTGTAATCCTAGCACTTGAGGAGGCCAAGGCAGGCAGATAGCTTAAACTCAGGAGTTTGAAATCAGCCTGGGCAACATAGAGAAACCCTGTCTCTACAAAAAATACAAAAATTAGCCAGGCTTGGTGGCACACACCTGTAGTTCCAGCTACTCAGGAGGCTGAGGCAGGAGGATCATCCAGCCTAGACAACTGAGTGAGACTCTGTCTCAAAAAAGAAAATCCTTTTATAAGTCTTTCTTTTTTTTTTAATAGAAAAAATATGGAACACTTCATAAATTTGTGTGTCATCCTTATGCAGGGGCCATGCTAATCTTTTCTGTATCTTTCCAATTTTAGTGTATGTGCTGCCGAAATGAGCACTGTTAAGTCTTTCTTAAACACTGCTTTTTGCACGCCACCTCTTATGCAAGAATCTTTGACAGCTCCAGAAGTTCTACATTCTGATATTTAAGGCATAAATGAAGATAGGCTGATCTGTGCACAGTACCTTAAGACCTAGCAAGATAACTAGCAAGATGGGAAATCAATGCTCAAAACCTCCTCAAGTTTCAAAAAACAGGAAAGAATTGCAAGATTGAGGCCCATGGAGTGACATTCGGAAAGCATTGTGAGATAGAATTCCATCAGCCAGGAGCCAGTCAGAAAGCAGGAAAACTATACTGCATGTTGAAACAGAGATAATTTAACATAAAAAATAGATAGTTAGATATAAAGTTGTTAAATAGATAATGAAAAAAGAAAAAGGAACACCGTGGAAGAAGCAACCGCAGGAAACAGTTACTCCCCCTAAGACTGAGGGAACACAGGGAAGAGCTGAAATTATTCAAACTTAAAGGAGGAGCCCTATGGGTGATGGCCACAATTTCTGTCAGGTCTCCATGTGCAAGCCTGGACCCAGAAAGTCTGAAGTCCTGCCTGCCTCGGCTGATCACCCCCCACACTCCGCCTGCATTCACCATTATCCCTGATGGCCCAGCGAACTTCCCTTAGACATTAAGCTTCTCACCCCACCTGCCACCTTAACTGTTCTTGTTCTGTGAACATCCCTCCGCCCCACCCTATCATCTTAACAACTCTTATGCCTTACCCTACTGTTACAGTTGTAACTGAACTTATGGTAATGTATACTCCCGGCGCCTCCCCCACCACTGTAACTGATCTTACTCCATAACACCCCTGCCCTCTCCCAAAAAAATTTGCCCCAACCTATAAAACCAACTCCTATCCCACCGCCCTTTGCTAACGCCCTTTTCGGCCTTAGCCCACCTGTACCCAGGTGAATAAACAGCCATGTTGCTCACACAAAGCCTGTAGAGGGGGTCTCTTCATTCAAAACGTGCATTTTAACAATTTCCTTCTTCCATTTCTCATTCCATGATTTTTTTGTCTTGACCAGGACCTCGGTTGGTTTGTATCTTCATCCATTTAGGAAGCTATAACAAAATCTCACAGAGTAGCTTATAAACAACAGAAATTTATTTCTCACAGTTCTGGAGGCTGGGGACTCCAAGATCAAGGTGCTGGCAGATTCAGTGTCTGCAGAGGGTCTGTGTATTAGTACATCCCCAACTACTATAAATAGCTGAGACTGGCCAGGTGCAGTGGCTCGCGCCTGTAATCCTAACACTTTGGGAAGTCTCTTTTATAAGATCACGAATCCCATTTATAAGGGTTCCACCCTCATGACCTAATCACCTCCCAAAGGTCCCACATCCTGATACCCTTACCTTTGGAGTTCAAATATCAGCATATGAATTTAGGGGTGACATAAACATTCAACCCTTATCTCTTACACCAAAAGTTTGAGGTAACTGACAGAGTGACCAGACGTCCACGCCTGGAGGATCACAATCTCAGTATTCTGCTGTAGGGGCTGTAGTGATCCATTCACTTTCACAAATGGATATGGACCTACTAAGGGGCACCACAGAGAATCCTTACTGCCCCCACCACATAACATCAACCAATTTCTCCTGCCTTTCCACATATAAAATTCAAAATGTCTTTCTTTTCATACGTATGTTAGCTACGTGTTTTGAGGATGATGAAAACTGTGATTAAGAATCACATGTTGCAAAATATTACCAATCAGACCAAATAGAAACTATGACAGTAATTATAAATACAGTGAATCTTAAAAAATGAGTAAAGAGTGGAAATGAAGTTTGTCTCAGTAAATTAACACAAATTACATTATTTCTAAAAATTGGTAACTAGTAATAATTATTACACAGCTTAATTATATATCACAAACATATTTTAATCATAGGTTTTATTTGATTTTCACACTAAAAGATATAACTGTGTTCAGATCTAATAGCAATGGGTTTATCCAATAAAACCATTAGTTTATGGCACTAAAAAAAAGTAGGGAAGCATGTTGTCAACCCACATGTTACTCAGTGGAAAAGCAGTAATGTGAGTTGCAAATCCTAGTCTGCAGTTGAAATTCTGCCTTGTTTCACCCACAGCCATTTGAAAACCGAGCCAAATTTTCTTCCTCTGAACACCTGTATGAGTAATTCCTGCCTAAGAAATACAGCGTATTTTTCCAAGCTTCTTTTTTCAATTTATAATTGTTTAGGCAAGTTGATTCAGAGTGATCCTCCAACTAAAATACTTAGAAACAGATCATATGATTGATCACGATCTGCTAAAAACATCTGAACTCAGTAAAGGAACAATGAAAGAGTCTAATACCACTTCAGCAAGAGGAAAAATACCTATGCTCACTTAACATGTTCCATTGATTGTGCAAATTTGCCAACAGTAATTTTACAGAGTTTATTTCACTTTTTACTAAGATTAAAGATCAGATACTTACAGAGACAAATAGATAGTAATTTATTGTTGTCCCAAAGGCTTTAACTTTTCTTTGAAATCTTAGAGCTATGCAAAGATTTGTATCTGGAATCATAAGATCTGCATGCCAAGCTATCTGTGGATATCCAAATCAGTAAAAGTAGCAGAGATGGTTTTTATGCGAAATCCTGACAACCAGAAACCAGTCGTTTTCAAAGGGAGCCTTGTCCTGTTCTAAGCAACAACATCAGTCCTGTCTGACTTGCTCTTTGACTTGTGAACTGTTGATACCTAACTGGCAACAAGTATAGAAGGTCTTAATGTCAACCACAGGGATACATTTTAATGTATGTAAACCCCATCAGGTTGTCCCTATTTTAGGCTGACAGTGATATTGAAATCTATCTTTTGTATTCTCCTCTCTTGCCGTTTCAAGTTTCAAGAAAAATAGAACTACATTTCAGGTTTTTATATAAATAGTAATTGCATGCAGAGTTGTGTGGAAAGGCAGCGAGAGTTTAGAGAATTGAATTTAGTTTAAGAATTAAATTAGGTTGGATTTGCATTTCTATTCTCTCACTTGTTGGCTATGAGAACTCGCGCAATTATCTTTATCCCCGTGGTATCCACATGAAACATACACAAATTTTAAAAAGGAAAATGAAAAACATTCTTGAAAATGATCTTTTATTTTAGAATGTACAATATGATCATTTAGCTTTTAATATTCCTATAAAAACTTTCCCCAGAATTCATTATTTATTTATTTTTTATTTTTTTTATTTTTTTTGAGGCGGAGTTTCGCTCTTGTTACCCAGGCTGGAGTGCAATGGCGCGATCTCAGCTCACCGCAACCTCCGCCTCCTGGGTTCAGGCAATTCTCCTGCCTCAGCCTCCTGAGTAGCTGGAATTACAGGCACGCACCACCATGCCCCGCTAACTTTTTGTATTTTTAGTAGAGACGGGGTTTCACCATGTTGACCAGGATGGTCTCGATCTCTTCACCTCGTGATCCACCCGCCTCGGCCTCCCAAAGTGCTGGGATTACAGGCGTGAGCCACCGCGCCCAGCCCCATTATTTATAAGTTAAAAGAATACATCTCACAAGAGGAGATGTGAAATGGATTCTTCCATATCACATCTCAATCAGAAGGATATATAAATTAATGTTTGTTCAAAACAAAAAAACAAAGAGTCCTTATAAATCACTCACATCCAGCCCTGACATACTGTAACGTGATCATCAAATTGCCTCATACCCAGCTAAGATGCTCAAGGGTTGGAATTTTGATAACGAAGGGTGTTGCTAGAACAGAAACTCTCCAAAGACAGGACTTGGGACTGTGTATTCGCTGTTGTATCTTCAGGGCCTGGAGCCCTTGCTGGGGCATGCAATAGTTGGGTGACTGAAGTCTCAATCACTTGAGGGCAGGGCAAAGGATGGCATGAAGGTATTAGGCATTAGGTGCCAATTAGGCAAGAGACAGGATTAGATGAGGTTCAGAAACAGAGATTAAAAGCTAAAATCCAACTTGAGGTCTAAGTCATAGAATTAATTGGTGCCAAATCTAGCATGCCACTGTAGTTGACAATTAATAATACACAACAGCAATATCATATAGCAGAGACCATTTCAAAGTAAAATCTTGAGCATATTATAATATAATGTGTATATATTCCAGAGATAGTACAACACAATTCTGGGTGTAACTATATGAGAGATAAGGGAAATGTGAGTGAACTAATTGATGACTTTCATTGCAGTTTATAAATTGGAATCTTTCCTACAAACAGAAAAATATATTGATTACAAAAACATTGGTTATAAAATCAGTCTTTCCAGGGCAGGTTCAGAGGCTAATACCTGTAATCTCAGTGCTTTGCTCCCAAGGTGAGAGGATGCCTTGAAGCCAAGAGTTTGAGACAAGGCTGGGCACCAGAGTAAGACTCCATCTCCAAAAAAAGTAAATAATAATCACCTTGGCATGGTGGTGTGTGCCTGTAGTTCTGGCTACTCAAGAAGCTGAGGTGAAAGGAGTCCGTAAGCCCAGGAGTAGAAGGGTGCAGTGCGTTGTGACCAGATCATTATACTCCATCCTGGGGGACAGGGTAAGATCCTGTCACATACACACACACACACACACAAATCAATCTTTTCCCATGAAAAGGAGAATGGTTAGACAAACTATGTTTCATGAATATTTGTTAAACCTATTTGAGTCCTAGACGTTTCAACAAGATCAGGGAAAAATTAACTGATCAAATAGAAAAACATATACACACTCCTCACCGTAAATCAGAGCTAAACTGTAGGTCATATCTCAGAATTTTGTACTTAGATTCTTAGGCTAACATTCTCCTAGGATAATGTGATGGTGTGAAGTATTTCTGAATTATATTTCTTTTTTTTTGAAACAGAGTCTCGCTCTGCCACCTAGGCTGGAGTGCGGTGGCACGATCTCAGCTCACTACAACCTCCGTATCCTGGGTTAAAGCAATTCTCCCACCTCAGCCTCCTGTGTAGCTGGGATTATAGGTGCTCGCCACCATGCCCAGCTAATTTTTGCATTTTTAGTAGAGACTGGGTTTCACCATATTGGCCAGGGTGGTGTCAAACTCCAGACCTCAGGTGATCTGCCCACCTTGGCTTCCCAAAGTGCTGGGATTACAGGCATGAGCCGCTGCGCCCAACCTCTGAATTACATTTCTAACAAGGATATAGTGTGGAATACCGGGAAGATCAAGGCTTGGTAGCAGACAAAGCAAAATAAGACAGCACGAGGCTGTCAGTGTGCCTCCTGCTACTCACTCTGGCCTTTTGCTGCTAGGAGGCCAATGCTATGCTCTGTCCAGCCCTTGCTACTGAAATCACAAGCTTCTTAATCACTTAAGATCCTCTGTTCAAGTTACAACTCGCCAATCTTAATGCACCTCTGGAAGCTATTGCTGCCAAGATGGCAGTGAAGAAATGCACAAACAAGATGTTCCTTGGGAACAGACTCTTAATTTTTAAAACTTGGGGAAAATAATGGTGAAATTTAATCTCTGAGGTGTAAAATCTCTTTTATTCTGGTTTCTACTGTCTCTCAGTGATACCCTGATCTTCGCTGCAGAACATAAAGTTTTCCACTTCTTGCTTTAATAAATTATTGCCCTGCAAAAAAGAGACACAGAGAGACTTGGTTGCAGAAAGGTCTGCGTTTCACTGCTGTCTCTGCCATTTTTACCTTGAGAGAATTACTTAATTGCCCTGAGCCTCAGTTTCATTATCTATAAAATGAGGATTATAATATATACTTCAGTATGTTGTGAGATTAACTGAAGTAGAAAAATACCTGGTATATAGTGGGCACCTAATCATCCACTTTCCTCCATGCTTTCCCCAAGCCCCCTAACTACATACACAGCCACTTTGATAGTTTTGAGATGCCCTTGACCTGATAATGTACCCAAATAACTAATTTCAATTGCTTTTCATAGACCCAGTCTGCTGGACTAAATTGACTCTTCGAGTTAGTTGAAACAAACTGACAGTTTTATTTTTAAAGAGTCTTAAAGTCAAACAGAACATTATAGCAGATTTTATGGAAGATTAAGATTGCTTCTGTTGTTATCTTTGAACAGAATGGATGGCGTGACTGAACACAAACCCTCTCGGTGCTCCTGGGCACTTTGCAATATGAAGCGTTCTGGGTGATTGTTTCACTGTGCTATAATACATCTGCCATCCACTTCAAGGTAAGTGCTCTATTATTTTTACAGCTGTACTTCTTTTCCTGGAATTTTGAAATTTCAAGAGGAAAACAACAATTTCGGATCTGTGGAGCAAAGGTAGGTGTGATCCTGTAATCTCCTAGCTCATCCTACTGGGTTGGCATAGGCCAGAAACCTACGGAAATGGGACGGAATCCAAAGCTGAAGTCTCAGACGGCCATACTTCAGCCCAAGAGCTTTTGGATGAAATGCTAGTGAAAGCCTTGGCGCCTGTGTTTTTTTTTTTTTTTTTTGAGACAGAGTTTTGCTCTTGTTACCCAGGCTGGAGTGCAATGGCGTGATCTCGGCTCACCACTACCTCCTCCTCCTGGGTTCAAGCAATTCTCCCTCCTCAGCCTCCCAAGTAGCTGGGACTGCAGGTGTGTGCCACCATGCCCAGCTAATTTTTGTATTTTTAGTAGAGACAGGGTTTCACCATGTTGACCAGGATGGTCTTGATCTCTTGACCTCGTGATCCACCCGCCTCGGCCTCCCAAAGTGCTGGGATTATAGGTGTGAGCCACCGCGCCCGACCGTCACCTATGCTTTTGATGGATGGAAGCGCTACCTCAGTACAGCTGAGGGCTTTCCTGCAGATGTATAAAGGTTACAGATCTCCCTCCTGCCACATACCAACTGATCCAATCCCAAGACCTCCCAATTCTCCCATTTGGTCCTGCTGCTTCATCCAACTGCCAGTCCCCTCCTTATGTCCTCCCACTGAGGACACTCCACTTTCTAGATGCTCTGATTACCACTGTTTCCACTGAGAGATGCTCCAACAGGTTGGAGCACTGGCTGGGACATTCCTGGTGAGAGCATTTTGTGTTACAAATGTACTTGCATGTATTTGTGTTACAGTCATATGAGTTCTATTACTGGCTCAGGCTCTGGTGATTGTGACCACTTGATTGCTTAGAGTTAGCCAAACTGCAAAATTGGACGACATGTTTCTCCAGACTGCCAAGTCGGCTCAAGACTTTCTGACACCAACTGCAAAAAGTTACAGCCCAACTACAAAGCTGAAGAGGAAAGTCAACAGAAGATCTCCCTCACTTCTGACCCCAACTGCAAGGTCAGGGGGTTCCCCCAAATCACCTCACATTTGAAAACTCACTACAAGGATGCTCACTGAAGGCTGCTTGTCATACTCATGGGGTTATGGTTTATTATAAGGCAAGCATACAAAGGGCTGCACGTGTAAAGCTTCTACTGTCCCCAGAACACGTTACCTTCTCAGCATTGGTGTAGGAAAATATACATGGCTTGCTGCCAATCAGAGAAGCTGACCCAAGTCTCCATGGGAAGAGTTTTTACTGGGGCTTCATTAGGTAGGCATGATTAATTGCTTCATGAACTGACTGCTTACATAGTTGACATAGTTGACACTCAGCCTCCAGGTTAACTGCGCCAAAGGCTCAACTCAAAATCACATGGTTGCTCCTTCTGGTATGGCCAGCATCAGACTGTCAGGTATGGCCAGACCCCTCCCCAAAGACTCTCCTTCCTATTAGGTATGACATAATTACATTCCAGACTGAGGGCCAAGTCCAGCCCTCTCTTTGGACAGTGCCAAATTCTTCACTACACATTATTTAATATCTCTGAGCCTCAGGTTTTTCATTGATAAAATAAGGATACTCATACCTGCCCTATGACTCTCAAGCTCATAAAGAGATGCAACCATTCTCTAGATTCAGAAAAGTTCAACTAATAAGAGACACTTGAAGATTTCTGCTAAAATAGGTAATTTCTGTCATTTCTGTGTCAGACTCAAATATTGCCTCAAATATTGTTTGGAGGCTCCTGCCTCCAAACCCCACTTTTCAAAGATAATTCTGATTACATAATGTCCTTAGAAACAGACATGTTTTCAGGGGAAATGGTACACAATGGGGGGAAGTGCGCAGGTCCAACCACTGGCAGAGGAGCTGGCTTCTAGCACTTATTAGTGTGATTCAGAGCAAGTCATTAACTTCCCTAAGCACCAATTTCCTATGGAGATAACATACCTGCCATATACATTATCATAAGGTTGTTGTAAATTCAAATGAATTGTAATGAATCTTACCAAAATGAATATATATATATATTTTTATACTTATATGAAAATGCACATTAATCAAACATTATTGAAGATAATGAAATGGTTAAGCCCCCAGTGCTGGAACTTCTTTTTTTTTTTTTTTTTTTAAGATAGAGTCTCTCTCTGTCACCCAGACTGGGGTACACTGGCTCACTGCGACCTCCACCTCCTGGGTTCAAGTTATTCTTGTGCCTCAGCCTCCTGAGTAGCTGGGATTATAGGTGCATGCCACCACACCCAGCTAATTTTTGTGTATTTTTTTGTATAAAAGGGGTTTCGCCATGTTGGCCAGGCTGGTCTCAAACTCCCGACCTCAAGTAATTCACTGCCTCGACCTCTCAAAGTGCTGGGATTACAGGCATGAGCCACAGCACCTGGCCAGGTGCTGGAACTTCTGTACCCCAGGAGAGTGGATTTCTGTACAGTGCTGAAGAAGGTGGCTGACTTGTCATATGAAGTGTCCTATAGGTCACATTTAAGTAAATGAAACAGTTTCTAAATGAATCCTATGGTCTAAATGTTTTTGTCTTTCTAAAATTCAGGTTTTGAAATCCTAACCCCCAAAGTGATTCTATTAAGAGATGGGGCCTTTGGGCTGGTGATTAGATCATAAAGACAGAGCCCTCACCATTGGGATTAGTGACCTCATAAAAGAGGCCCCAGAAAGATCCTCACCTCTCCACTAAGCGAGGACATAGCAAAGAAGCACTGGCTGTGGGAACACAGGCAGTCACCAGACATTGAGTCCACTGGTGCTTTCATCTTGGGCTTTCAGTGCCTAGAATTCTCAGAAATAAATACCTGCTGTTTATAAACCACCCGGTCCATTGTATTTTGTTTTAGAAACCCAAAAGGACTAAGAGAGTGGATTATTAAATTCTCTCCTTCATCTCCCCACATACTTTCAAGCGTTTTCCATTTTTTGGTTAAGTAGCATTTAAGATATTTTAGTCCTATGATCTTTTTTTTTTTTTTGAGACGGAGTTTCGCTCTTGTTACCCAGGCTGGAGTGCAATGGCACGATCTCGGCTCACCGCAACCTCCGCCTCCTGGGTTCAGGCAATTCTCCTGCCTCAGCCTCCTGAGTAGCTGGGATTACAGGCATGCACCACCATGTCCAGCTAATTTTTTGTATTTTTAGTAGAGACGGGGTTTCACCATGTTGACCAGGATGGTCTCGATCTCTTGACCTCGTGATCCACCCGCCTCAGCCTCCCAAAGTGCTGGGATTACAGGCGTGAGCCACCGCGCCCAGCCATGATCTTTCTTTAGCATTTATTCAGTCATCAACACGTCCAGTTGGGAGGTGGGGGTATCAAGGATATTTTTAGAATACGCAATACCTTGCTAAAGTTGAGGCTCCATCCTCCCATGTGCCCCTCGTACTTTCAGGAACTCAGACACTGTTGTTGATTAAGCCTGATGCTGGCCTCCCCTGCCTTTCCTCACCCACTGAGAGGGACAGCACAGCTCCAGCCAGTGGGCAGCACCTTTGGGTGCAGCTTCCCTTCCTGCACTCATGATCTGGCTTAGCAGAAAAGAAGAAATGATTTTCCCTGAGCCTCACGGCAGCTTCTGCTGCTTTTCCACCAGGCACTAATCACACCTCACTACCTCTACACAGCCAAACAGACATGAGAAGCGAGAGAGAGGGGAAGGGAACACTCAAAGGCACCCAGAACCCAAACACCACCATCAAACCAAAAGATGTCAAAAGTCTACAGCCAAAGGGTCCACGAGCCTTGGCATTTTTTCATGCTTCCCAGTACCTCTCCCTGAGAGGCTCCGGTGAGTGATGCCGGGTGTAGCCTGGCCCTGGTACTCAAGGAGTCCTTTACATTCTCAGAGGGACAGAGGGCGCCTCAGAGCTCCGGCATTAACCTCCAAGACAGCTGCTTCACGGCAACCTAATTTGCTTCAAACTGCTATGGGCCAATCAAGAGATGTAAACGATTTCCATTTTAATGAATGATTTATACGTTCTAAATGGTATGGCTCCAAATTACAAAGAGGTCAATTTTCCTCACCTGTGCTCTGCTACAGAGGAGGGCACATGAGATTTCATAAGCAAGAAAGAGGGGACAGATGCAAACATGAATACTTCCTGAACAGGAAGGCTGTTCTTCCCAAAGGGCAGCGCTGTTTTACCACGATCAATCCAGAAGACTAAACAGGAGGGGACTGCATGTCTTCATCTGATGTGGCCCAGAGCCAACCTGTCGGAAACTTCATCTGCTCATTTAAGAGGTAGGAAAAATACGGCTTTGGAACAGAGCTTGGGTCTGTAATTTAAAGAGGCAGGCACAGACATTATTTCTAAACAAACTATTGCTGTGTTTAGTATTGTAATCAGTCAGGGCTTGGCAGAGAGCAGAGGGCACCCTCCATCTAGCTAATGAGGAGAGGGCCACGAAGGGATGGATAGGCCTGGGGACACCAACAAGCAAGGAGTGGGGCTGAGGCTGGTAACAGCAGAGCCTGGACCTAGGCAATGCAATACAGCCACACAACAAGAACTGATCCATCCCAAACTGTCGATTGGGTCAAGGATAAAAAAATCCTAATCTAAAAGAATACGCCAGCAATGTGGGTTGGGAAAATAATTTGCAACAGTAGAAATAATTAGTAAATTCATATTAATTCTGATAAAGATTGTTCGTAGTAGGCTTACACAGGCACATCTCAGAGACACTAGGTGCCTGCTTCTCACAAGGGACTGCAAACTTAGGCCTCGTGATCTGCCTCTCACTAGTTAATTACCAGCACTTTTAAGCAAGCTTTGGTTTCCCCAACTTTGAAACACGGATTAAAAATGGTACATAGATTTGTTAGGGAGAATAAATGCAAAAATACAGGAAATGGGCCAGGCGTGGTGGCTCATGCCTGTAATCCCAGCACTTTGGGAGGCCGAGGTGGGCAGATCAGTTGAGGTCAGGAGTTCAAGACCAGCCTGGCCAACATGGCAAGATCCCGTCTCTACTAAAAATAGAAAAATTTGTCAGATGTGGTGGCAGGTGCCTGTAATCCCAGCTACTCGGGAGGCTGAGGCAGGAGAATCACTTGAACCTGGATGGTGGAGGATGCAGTGAGCCAAGATTGTGCCAGTATGCTCCATCCTGGGCGACAGAGCAAGACTCAGTCTCAAAAAACAAACGAAGGAAGGAAGGAAGGAGGGAAGGAAGGGGAGAAAGAGAGAGGGAGAGACAGAGAGAGAGAGAGAGAAAAAAAGAAAGAAAGAAAGAAAGAAAGAAAAGAAAAGAGAGGGGGGGGGGAGAGAAAGAGAGAAAGGGAAAGAAAGAGAGAGAGAGAAAGAAAAAGAAAGAGAGAAAGAAAGGAGAGAAAGAGAGAAAGAAAGAAAAACAGAAAGAAGAAATACAGGAAATGTGCTTAACACATTCCCTCTTGCACAGTCACTTCTCCAGTAATGTTAATGTTATTATCCTCACCATTATCATCATAATTACTACTATGATTACTACCAGCTGGGTCTCAGGAGTTGGGGGATGGATTCATCCCACCACTAATTTGCCTCAAAATATTCTTCTCATCTCATTTCTGAGTTTTCTCTGTTTTAACATTACCTGATTCCATGAAATCACTGAAAAAACTAATTGCTGGTCTTGGACAACAATTCTAAATCCTGCCCAAAATCTACTGCTACAAAAATGTGTCAAACTGGAACTAAATGCAAAATGGTAGTGTTATTTTTCTTGAATTACCAAACATTATTACTAGGACGGACAGGCTTCTGTTCTCCATTTCCTAATTTTGTGATGAAAAAGAAAAGAAAAATAACCCTGCCCTATATTTTGTTTTGTCTGGGTTTGGCCAGGACAATTCTGAAGTTTTCAGTATCCAGCTATGTATCTGAGAGATGTTTCTATGCTATGTAAATTAAGCTGGTTACATGGCTCTGTAAACATATTTAAGTCTGTTTAGCTTATCGTAGGTCTTTTTAAAAGGCAAAAGACTGTTTTTCCTAACTCGTGTATTTGTCCAGGAAAAAGGCACTGATTGGTGTCTATCTCTAGAGGTTTTGTGTACCTTATGTCAAAGAATTCTCATAACAACCAGCCAAGGAAGGTGCTTTTATTTTTTGGCTTGGGGCTATAAAACTGAGTTTCTGAGTCATTAACTTGTCAAACACGACACAGATCGTAAGTGGATTTGAAGTCAGTTATGTCCCACCCCAAAGCCCATGACCTTCCATGACCCCTTGCGCCACCAGCCAGCGATCTGCCCTCTGGCACCTCACTCTCAGTGTGGAGAGGAGCATCGAGAAGCCGCTTTAGTGCTCTCTGAAAGGTAACTGTAGTACACCGCGCTGTTCTTGTGCGGGTGATTCTGTCCAGCACTTCTGTAGCTAAAATCCAATGAAGAGCAGTTGCTCCTCTCACACAAAAGTCTCTAACAGCTTTAAAAACAAATTCTGTGATACCCCAATCCTTGCCCTGGTACCAAATCTAAAACTCTTTCGCCCTTGTCTTTCAAACATCATGTGCTTTAATCTTATTACTGTGTCTTAGGACTCAGAGGGGTTAAATGCCTGCTGGGAAAAATGGAGATTCCAAAGAAAAGCAAGCCAACCAAACCGAAGCAGGATGGGGAAGAATAGGAGAATGTTCCTCTTCTTTCTCTCCTCCTCTCAGCTGGCAGCAACCTGAGTTTCTTCTGTCCCGTCTTAATTTCCTCTAACCCTTGGCTATACAGCCACAGTTTATTTTCCTAACGTTCTGTAATACTTTCACAGACAAAGTACTTCACTGCTCAAAGGATGCCAGTGCCTGTAATAAATAAGAGACAGACTTTAACAGGTAGCTTTTGTTGAGCATTTACCGTGACTCAGGCCCTGTGCTAAGTCCTTTCTGTCCATCGGTAAGAGGGACCCAAGGAAGAAAAAGAAGAGTGACAGGAATTCCTTTTGAAATCTGACTCTCAGTAAATGTAAAGAGCCAAAAGCTGCCTAACATCAGCAGAGGCCTGCTGTTGGCTGAGGTCTGTGTTGGCAACCTGGAGTATTTAGTCACTGGCTAGCAAGCACCCCTAGACTGAGTTCTTGTCTCCTAAATGATGATCTTTAAAGAAAAGGGAGAGAAAAGATTTGCAAGGCCAGGACAAAGTCTGACGCTGAAAAGATTATCAGAAGTTCACATAACTGTCAATATTTCAAAACCAAAAGGTTACATGATCTGATTTCTACAAAGGGTGTTTACAATATGAGAAATGTTTGTGGCTACATGTCAGGACACAACAGCCTGAGGCAGGGTGGCTTGTCCTGCTGGGACACTGTTACATACTCACTTTTGGCATTGGGCAAAGCAACCCACTGCAAGAAAATAAAATTCAGGAAAACTTTTTTCCCAAGAAGTAAAGCACAATTTATCCCCAATAGTCTCTGTTTTGTTTTTTGTTGTTTTTTTTTTTTTTTTTTTTGAGACGGAGTTTCACTCTTGTTACCCAGGCTGGAGTGCAATGGCGCGATCTCGGCTCACTGCAACCTCCGCCTCCTGGGTTCAGGCAATTCTCCTGCCTCAGCCTCCTGAATAGCTGGGATTACAGGCACGCGCCACCATGCCCAGCTAATTTTTTGTATTTTTAGTAGAGACGGGGTTTCACCATGTTGACCAGGATGGTCTCGATCTCTTGACGTCGTGATCCACCCTCCTCGGCCTCCCAAAGTGCTGAGATTACACCCAATAGTCTCTTAACTGTGTTGCTATTACTTGTCACACGTAAATATACAAAAATATGCACCCTCATAATCTCATAGATGTCAATGGTGCAGTCGCATTTTCACATACTCTTATTTGTTCTTTGACACTATTCTGACCAGGAAGCAGAAAAACTATTTCAAAATGCCTCCTAAACGGCAGGAAGTTGTTTTAAAGATAGCTTATTTCCACTTACTCTAAGAATCAGACACTCTTAACATGAGGTTCTTAAAAATGAAAAGCAAGTCTGTTCAACATAGATAATTTTAAAAGCAGAGCGGCACCATCTGCCTACCTATCCTCATCTCTCACTCCTCTGATTCCAGAACAGGGTCCCCTCAGAGTTCCAGTATACCCTAGCCCCCAGTCGACATGGCTGCTAATGAGTAATGTGTTGACAGGTCCTGGGTATAGCTGGATAGATGGAGGTGGGGAGGGGGAGAGAGAGAGAGAGAGAGAGAGAGATGGATGTAGATTTCAATTTAGGGCTAGACACAGATGCAGACACAGACATAGACATGATTGATAGATAATGGATGGATGGATGGATGAATAGATAGATAGATAGATAGATAGATAGATAGATAGATAGATAGATAAATTTTGATTTAGGGGCTACACACAGACACAGAAACAGATATAGATATAGATAGATATACATATAGATGTAGATACAGATATAGATATACCTCCTATATCGAAAGGACTCAGTGTGTCACCCCACAGTTTGGATTTGACACCAAGGGCAGCCTGTTTGTCACCTCCTTGCCCCTACTACCTTGCTCCCACCCTCCAATATCAGTGCCAGTTTTCACTGATTCCTCTGTCCATGGCTGTTGTGTCAAACGCAGCAGCTTCTTTGCGTTTCTAAGATCCACTCTACAGGTATGTGGCAGTGGAGGGGACATGTCCAAGGACTTGATTGCTTGTCTTGCTCAAGGAGTCAGCATCACTAATATTTAGGAGTCACAGCTCTTTTATGGGTAGGTTTTGCTGAACAGTACAAAGCTGTTTCTGAGTCATGACACATTTTAACCAAGACATACTCAATATCACAACATAAAGATTTTAGTGTGCCTCCACTTTCGACTGTTTCTTACATTCCATAGGAAATTTCCTTTGTAGACTTATGAGGTTATCAGGAAAACAACTTTAATCAATATCTGAATAGCAGCTTGACTGTCTTCTAGTTAAGGAGACTGAGATTCCAACAGGTGCCAAACTCCTTTGTTAGAGAAACCACAGCCACTGCTCAGATCTTCGGAGCCCAGTTCCAGGTTCTTCAATCCTACGAAGCTTGGAACAGACAAAACGTACCCAAGAGACAGGTGATTAGGAAAACAGAAAGTAGAAATGCAAGCGAAAGGGGCGCCATGCTTTACATCGCGAAAACTCATGAATAATGATACTGGGTTTGAAAGTGAATCCTGGATGGAAAAAAAAATGACTTTCTCCTTTTCCATCTTTTCTTTTAGGAACAATCCTCAGGTATCTGGATGTCAATATTTGGCACGCGATCCATTCACTCAAGTAAGCCATATCCAGCTTGTGCAGATGGGCGGCTCCCTGCTGCCCCAGTTAAGGAGAGCCTTGTGCTGAAATTACCAGGAGCTGTATCCTCACTCTGTGTCTGTGAATAAAAGGAAGGAGATAACATAACCAAGTTTGTGCGGGCACGAGCCTGCAGGACTGTTCACTGCCAAAGGATTCAACTGGAACTCCAGCATCTAACGCTTCTTTTCCCATCTGCCTGGCAGCTCAGCGTATTTGTTGGCCCTCCCAAGGCTGGACAAAGAGCACATGTGGTGATCTGAAGCTCGAGGTGCACACAAAAAGCCGGCACTTTCTTACTTTAATTACATACATACTTGGCTTTGAAATACCTCTGTGTTTTTAATGCACAAGGACGTGTATTTTAGGTTTTAAGCGAAGAATGCTGCACCACCCACCGCTTTAATCTTCCCTAACCAGACCCCAAATCCCACAGCGGTGGTTCCTGTAGCGAGATAAGCCATGGCAACACATTTATGAAGCCCTGGTTAGACTCAATGCTATTTTTCTCCTCATCTTGCTCTTCAATTTTCAGGTCTAAAATAAACACAAGGGAAGCTGCAGTGAAGTTTCTGGAGCAAAGGGTAGGTGAATGACTATGGCCAGCTGCTTTTAGATAGCTCCATTACAAGGCAGAGAACGGAATTGGGCCTGATAGTGGAAGGGCTGATTTTTCAGGAATTTCTAGAATAAATATCAGTGTAAATATGGGTAAGAAGAAAGAGCAGTTTAAGCCAGAGGGTTCACTGGAAAATCGTAAGTCGTGTAATCAGGACTATGCGGACACTGCATTGTGATGACATTCAAATGCAACTTGACAAATTCAGCCACTGATTCAGCTATTCAAAAAAAGCGGGGGTGGATTGGATCATTTTCCCATTGACATACTTTGTACATGTGTTGAGTTTTGGTTTATGATAATCAACCAGTGATTTCTCAATCATTCATTAAATATCCTATTCCTAAGTTTCCCTAAGTTCATGAAAAGGATTTCAGCCATATCAGTTTCAAGACAAAGTGCTAGTAATTCTTTAATTCTGAAAAACGACGTAAAAAAGAAATATGAGGAAAAGACCACATTTCTCCCAGTTTTGTAGCAATTGCAGCAGCGATATTGAAGTGTCTCTAAAGTAAAACGTTATGGCTATTTCATCAGCAAGGGTGTTTTGCCCAGTAAGTGTCCAATTGCACGCTGCTAATGCGGCTCTGATTTTATTTACAGGTGAATGTTGGGCCATCTTTGTTCAGGCATGTGCTGCTCACCTTCTGCTGTGCTCCTTCTCTCAGCGTGCATTCATTCTTTCAGTAAATATCTGTGGATATTCACATTCCAGTTACCCAGAACATCGGGACAGAATTTCTTCATCTTCTATCACTGTCATCTCCACGTGGACCCTTAGGTGATAACATTTCAGAAAGGCCAACTCTTCCAAGCAGCTTCTAACAATGCAGAGTGGACACTAAGCTCACAATTCTGGAAATATAAATGCATTGTGGTTTTATCTCTCTTTTCTCATCGTATCATTCTGGCCTTAATATTAAATAGTTGTCAATTACACAGCAATGAGGAGACTAAATATAAATAATTATTTAAATGATTTTAACTTATTCAAATACTGCTTTGACATTCAAACTATTACTAAACATTAGCTTTGGCCAGGCTCAGTGGCTCACACCTGCAATCCTAGCACTTTGGGAGGCCAAAGCAGGCAGATCACTTGAAGTCAGGAGTTCAAAACCAGTCTGGCCAACATGGTGAAACCCTGTCTCTACTAAAAATACAAAAAAATTACCTGGGTGCGGTGGCGGGTGCCTGTAATCCCAGCTACTTGAGAGGCTGAGGCAGGAAAATTGCTTGAACTCGGGAGGCGGAAGTTACAGTGAGCTGAGATAGTGCCAATGCACTTCAGACTGGGTGACAGAGTGAGACTCCATCTCCAAAAAAAAAAAAAAAAATAGCTTTTCATATAACAGGCAGCCAGTTTTCTTACCTATTTGCTTCTCACTGAATCCCACCAGGAGGCTCCAGCCAACCGCAGGTCCCTAGACCCATCTTGATGTGTAACACAGGGGTGTATAACAGCTCTAGGATTCTTATCTATAACCCAGTATTACACTATCACTCTTCTGATAACTAGACTTTCACCTCTTGTCCAAGCACTGGCCCCACCGCTGGGTCTTTAACCTGGGTTTCTTCCATGATTCTAGTTTTTAAGGACCAAATCTCACAACTTACCTTGTAATAAAAGCAGTAGCACTAAAAGTAAAAACACATTTTGAGCAACAGTAGTGACACATCTTTGAGTAATAATAATAGTAATTGCATTTATTGAGCACTTGCTACATGCCAGGCAGTTTTCTAAGTGCTTTATATATATTAGTTCATTCAGTATGTGCACCACAGGACCCTCCTTGCAGCCTTCCTTCCACACTGTACACTGACAGGAAACCTTTGCCCAGGAGAGGAAGCCCCACTATGCATGCTAAAGGTCTATGTCCCTGTATTTTCAAGCGTTGTCTACATTAATTTTTTCCTGACTTCAGGACTCTTCAAACTAGATGTACACTCCAACTTCACCTCGGCTGCTGCCTGCCTGACTATAACTTCAAAACAGACAGAAAGTCAGCAACCAAAACTTGCGGGTGAGGGGGCATTCCAGGAAACCCCTTCCCTCTCAGGGGAGGTGTGAGACTAGGAGGCAGTAGTGATGCCAGGCGTGTCTCTCCTCAGCTGCCCTGTTCTTCCCCCCACCCTGGCAAATCCTGAAACGTGTCTCTACTGCAGAATGTCAGCACCAAACATATCATCTGTGCCAAACAACACGTCTACGGGGAACTTGACCAAACTAATTGGATTTACAGTAATTCCACATGGCAGGAAGCAATAAACAAGAGCTATTGCATTTACTCGAAAAATGTTTTAAAATCATCTTTAAAGGGCCTTCTTTCAAAATAGGTAATAAATACTTCCCCGAAGCCCAAAGTACAGCAATCAGCATATGTGAAGAGTCAAAAGGATATGAAACAAAGATACGTTTAATGAAGAAGTACACGATTCTTTCCCGGCCGTGCTATAAGAAGTGAGGTAAGGTGGAAACAGGATGGACCAGAAGTAAGGCAGACGTGTGCTGTAATCTTGCTCTGCCACATTCCAGCTGTGTGAAGTAGGGAGTTTAACTTAAATTCTGAATCTCTTTCTTCATCTGCTGAGTAGGAATGCTGCACCACCTCTCAGCTTACAACACTGTAGTCAGGTTTCAAAGCACTGCACTTCAAGTGCCTAGCGCAGAGTGCAGCATACGACACACACTCGGTCATGGTGAGGATGGCAGTGATGGTAATGATGATTACAGCGATGGTGGTGATGATCATAGACCATAGCAAAGTACTACTGGAATTCCTGGTAGAGAACACAGGGTGAGCATTTAGTAATTGCTGAATTAATCTTCAAAAGAAAAGAATGGAGAAAGGAAAAGGAAGGAGGTAGAATACTAAAAGAGCTAAGATCGGATAATCTGTGTAAGAGGTCAAAGAAGCTATGGCAGCCTCCAACAGCTTACAGCCTTGTGGCCCCTGGCATCGTGAAAATTTCCAGTAAGCTTCATCAAGGGGATTTTTCTTTTCTGAGTCATCGTTGCAAACCATAGTCAATATCAGCTTGGGTAACACTGATAACCCAGCTAAGCGAAATCTTTGACCTGTTTTGAAAAACAGTGATCCTCAGGGAATTTTGCAGTGATTTAAATTAAAACTAGAATTACGTACTACCTTAGAAGTTCAAGTCATAACTGAGTTGATTCACAGGCTGATAGTTTAGGAGAAAAAATGAAAAAGTAAAGAATCAGACCATTTATAAATGCCTAGAAAGATGTTTACTTAAGGACAGCAAAACCAGGATGCGGTGTATTTACAAGGTGAGACGTAAAAGCTTAGGTATATTCTATCTTGACATTTTTGAGGTATTTGTCTCAAGTGCCATCTAGTCCTAACCACAGAAGACAGTCATCATGCGAATTTTTAAAAGACAAGTTGAGCAATATGTTGGAACAAATGATGGTTTTTCAGCCTCCCACAACACCAAATCATGGAAAGATTTCAGAAGTTGTCTGTATAAATAAAACATGAATGTCAACGTTCATGCCTCCCTTTCTGCAAGTAATGTTTACCTTTGTTTATGTGAAAAACTGGAAATCAAAATATGAGTTCAGATTAGCTATTTTTCCATAGTAATGTGTCTGATTTTCATTCTCGGTGAGGGGAAAAAAAAACAAAGGTCAAAATAATGTTCATTATTTGTTAAAATCAACTGCTCAGTCCCCTTCTCTTCTTATTTTTCTTACCTAAAGCAATTTCACTTTTTTTTGCAGGTGGGGATGGATTCTTGCTCTATCGCCCAGGCTGTAGTGCAGTGGTGAAATTTTGGCTCACTGAAACCTTCGCTTCCTGGGTTCAAGCAATTCTCCTGCCTCAGCCTCCCAAGTAGCTGGCACTACAGGTGTGCACCACCACATCTGGCTCATTTTTGTATATTTTTTTAGTAGAGACAGGATTTCACCATGTTGCCCAGGGTGGTCTTGAACTCCTAAACTCAGGCAATCCACCCGCCTTGGCCTCCCAAAGTGCTGGGATTACAGGTATGCGCCACCGCACCCAGCCCCACTTTATAAAAAAAAAAAAAAAAAGAGTCACAAATCTAAAATACTACATATTTAATGCCTCTTTAAAAAAATTAGGCATTCAGCATAAGTTGCCCATTTCTTCTACTCCTAAGTTCAGAAGCAATTGAAAAATAAAACACAGGAGATCAATAGACAGACAGAGGTTAAACTGTCAGCTTTATTACTGAAAAACTGATTGGAGAAAATGACATTAGATTTGTGAACCAAAGATCCTGTTAATACTCTGTGACTGCCAACTCTCTCCTCTATCCCAATACACACCCAAAGTCTACCTCTGCACCCAAAAGAAAGTTTGGAACTGCTTCTAGGCAGGAAAATGGAAAGTTGACAGTCCTTTGGTTGAGTTGTTCTACCCAATTAGCACCCCTGTCATCACCTAGCAATCGGGTAACTGATTTCTCTGCTGGAAGAAGTGTGTGAGGGGTGGGGCTACAGGCCATGAGTTTTATTTCAATGGAGGTCCTTCAACACAGAAACATGAGCCCAGGGAAAGAAATTTCCTTCCCAACAGTGTTCAATTCTATGTCCCTCACTCCATTAGATAAAAGCAGAGCATGTTAACAGCATGACCAGGACAGGGAGTTTTGAAGCCCTGTGTCAAGATAAACGGGTAAAGGACAAGACTACATGGAACTAACACCTTCCTTCTAACGTTCAAATGGGTGGTCCATCTGGCCTATGTGGCCCTGTGGTGGAGACATATCCTGCATCCTCCCGTACATTTCCCGCATTCTGTTCAGTTAGGCAAAGCCATGTGACTAGTCCTGGACAACAAAATGTGAGCAGAAGTGACATGTGTCACCTCCAGACTAAGGCAATGAGAAGGTCCACTCCTTAGATCCAGCCTCTCCTCTCTTCTGCAGTGAGTGGGGAGGTCCCGCATTCCAGATGGTACAACTATGCAGGTCAGGATCTCCACCAATCTAGGTCCCAAGGGAACAGAGGGAAGTTGAAGAGAGCAAAGTCAAGGCCACGGAGAACAGTAAAAACAGAAAGCTCTTGCCAAAGTATAGAATGCATTCTGAAACCAGAAACATTTTCCACCCCCAAAATAGGAGGCCCATAAAGTATTTGCTTGGCAAGATTTCTGAGTTGCTGCAGACCTGAATACTGGGCCCCTCTCGTTCCTCACCGCATCGGGTGGACGTGTTTACTCAGATTGTCTTGATCCTGTTCTACCACTGAACACTGGGGGTGAGGGATGCATTTTACCTGTTTTCTGATTTTACTCATCCCTGAAACAGACTGGCCACATACAGACCTGACACAGAGACTGTTGTGAGATCACTCAGAGATCCTGAAATTGACACTCAAAGCCATGATCTGATGTGAGTTTAAGCTGTCTCCCTTGTAAAGCGAGTCCTATATTTGGGAAAAGGAGAGCAAAGTTGTGTTGGCAGCAGAGAGAGGACTACAGGAGTGACAGTGCTTACCAAACACTGTGGTTAGACAAGGCCATGTAACCAGCTCTGACTTGTGAGCTGTGGGCAGATGTGGCCCGTTATCTTCTTCTGCTACCCACACAAGAGACTGAGGAAACCTTTGGCTGAGATGGCAGAGCCACAGGTGGAAGCATTCTACGTAACTGAGTCACAGCAGGCAGCACAAAGTTCCTGGAGAGTTACTCGGACCTACAGACTTTGCATGGAAAATAAATTCCTGTTAAGTTAGAACACTAAGATTTGGAGTTGCTTCTTACAGTAGCATACTGTCTCATCTAAAGCTTGAGAAGCAAAATTTTGAAGCTCTTCAGAGCTCAGTTTCAATCTCATTTTTCTTTTTTTTTTTTTTTTTTTTTTTTTTTTTGAGACGGAGTCTCGCTCTTGTTACCCAGGCTGGAGTGCAATGGCGCGATCTCGGCTCACCGCAACCTCCGCCTCCTGGGTTCAGGCAATTCTCCTGCCTCAGCCTCCTGAGTAGCTGGGATTACAGGCACGCGCCACCGTGCCCAGCTAATTTTTTTGTATTAATAGAGACGGGGTTTCACAATGTTGACCAGGATGGTCTCGATCTCTCGACCTCGTGATCCACCCGCCTCGGCCTCCCAAAGTGCTGGGATTACAGGCTTGAGCCACCGCGCCCGGCCTCAATCTCATTTTTCTTCTCACTCTGTGGGCTTCTCTTAGGCAATTTTATATCTTCTCGTGGCTTTAAAGTTCATCTGTGTGGGGAGTACTCTCTTCCCAAGTTTGCCCCAGATGACTCTGGATCATATCTGCTGTCCTGGCATGATCAATCATGCCCCTTTCATTTTCAAAACTGCCCTGGTTTGGAGGATTAAATTATTTGGCCACCATATGTAAATGGCAATCACAGAGAGTCCTTATTTTATGATGGGATTATGGCACAATAAACCCATTGTAAGTTAAAAATATTATAAGTCAAAAATATATTTAATGCTGGCAACACAGCAGATGGTTCCCAATTTATAATGGTTAGACTTATGATTTTTTAAAATCTATAATGGTGCTAAAGTGATACACATTCAATAGAAGCCAAAACTTTATCATAAGCACAAGAAGTTCAACTTATGATGTGTTTAGGTTTGGATAAACACATTGTAAAGTTCAAAACAATCATAAGTCAATCCATTTTAGGTCTGAAACCATCTGTACACTCAAATCTCCATCTCTAATTCTAGGCCCCTATTTATTTATTTATTTATAGTCTCACTCCGTCTACCAGGCTGGAATGCAGTGGAGCAATCTAGGCTCAATGCAACCTCCGCCTCCCGGGTTCAAACGATTCTCCTGCCTCAGCCTCCCAAGTAACTAGGCTTACAGGCACCACCACATCTGGCTAATTTTTGTATTTTAAGTAGAGATGGGGTTTCATCACGTTGGCCAGGCTGGTCTCCAACTTCTGACCTCAGGTGATCTACCCGCCTCGGCCTCCCAAAGTCCGGGGATTACATGCGTGAGCCACTGCACCCAGCCTAGACCTCTTTTTAGACCTTCATACATAGAATATCCAATCACATACCCAGCTCCTCCACTTGTATCTCTTAAAATTTTCTATATCAAAATCTTTTTCTTCTCACCTTCCCAATTTGCTGCTTCTCCAATAGGCCACATGTTGTGCACCCATTGCTCAACTAGAAACACAGTGCCATCATTGACAGCTCCCTCTCCGTCAAGGCCTGTCAATTCTACCTGTGTAGACACATGTCACAAACCCACCCGCTTCTCATCTCTTGCCACAATCTGATCCAAGTCACCCTTTCTTTAAGCCCCTGCAACACCTTCCACACTGGTCTCTATTCTTGCTTCTAGTCTCTACACAGCAGCCAGATAATCTTTAAAACATAAGTTAGGTCACATCCCTTCCGAGTGTAAGAACATGTAATGATTCTAAGAACAAAAATACTAACTCCTCAATTCTAATCCATAAGGTCCTGCTTGATTTTGTCTCTGTCAAGCTCCTAGGATTTACTTCCCACCTCTCCCATCTTTCTGCTCCTTCATTCTGTCCTTCTTCAGTCTCATTCAAGCCACGTTTTCTACCCCAATGCCTTTGCACCTGCTATTCTGTCTATCCGGCAAAGACTGTTAGATGTTCCCCAAAGTCCACTTCTCCTCACCTACCTGGGCGCCATTCTAGACTACCTTTCCCAGACTCCCTTGCAGTTACTGTGGCCAAAGAATGTACAATCCCAGGCAATATGATGTGAAGAGAAGTAATGCATACCACCCCCAGGCCTGCCACAAGAACCCCTCTACATTCTTCCCATTGCTCTTTCTCCCTTTCCGTTGGCTGCAAGGGAGATGACTGCCGATGCAGCTTTGGTGGACATGTGCAGAAGATGGACGATCTTCTGTCAGAATGAATCCCAGAACGTGGTCTCAGACTGTGTGAAGAAAAATGACCCCATCTTTCTTTCTTCCATTCAGCACAGGTACCTGAGCAAAAAATACACTTCCACTGTGTTTAACCCATGATCTATTTGGGGGCCTATTATGATACCAGCACGATTTTAACCAAAACTTGTACTTGCAGCATTGATCAACCACACCACCCCCACCATGCACACACACACACACACACATACTCCTACCTCAGGCACTCTGCATTGCTCATACCCAGTCAATATTCCAGGGTGTTATATTAAGATGCAATCCCTAGCTCCCCTCATCCAGTCTAACTGAAGTTGCTCTGTCATTCTTTCTCTCTGTACCCTACTCTTTTTTGTCATTTTACTTATCACAATGCATAACTACAAATTAACTTGCGTGTTACTTAGAGTTTGCGTCCAAACATTAATTTGTGTGTCATTTATTTAAAGGTTGTGTCCAAAATCAGAACCTTTTGCCTGCCACAGTAATATACATAGACTTTGCAGTACTCGGCTTACAGCAGTCACTTAACAAATTTTAAAATGTACGGGAGGAATACAGGAGAAGCCACTATGAAGAGGATACATTTTTGTATCACAAGACCACAATGCTAGACCAAACATCTCAGAGAATTAAAATACACACCCTGGGGATTTTTTTAAACCTTTATTCATTCAGAATGCAATTCCGGGCCACTCTACAACCAAGAGAAAACCCTAAGCTTTTAGGCGGTGTTAACAGACTAAATAATATAATAGTGTTGACCCTATATGTACAAGCGAGAAGTCGATTTTTATTCTTTTCATAAAACCTCTTTGTAAATATGTATCTTTTCCTCCCACCAAAAATGCATTAACAAGATCATGCTTATAGTTAGTCAGCACAAGAAAAAAATGACAATTTCTACTGAACTATTTAAGCCTTGCAGTAGAGTGCTCACAACTCCGAGCTGTATCTGTTAACCTTTTCAATAGCCTCCATTATGTGACACTGTCACCAATGTAAAATAACTTCACTAATTTTTAAAAGCTAGAATTACTTAAAAAGTTCTGCATTGTAAATAATACCAGGAATATTGCATTTAAGCCTAGGATGGCAAATTACTTAAATCTTTTCTATACTTTTTGTGTAATATATATATATAGGAAAATGAATACTATGTAAGAGAATGAAATAGATGAAGTTCTTATATTTTTACCTAAGAGCCTATTTAAGTAATGTTGATTAATATTTAAATGATTAAAAAATAAATCAATGTTAAGTATTAACTGCACAAAATCTAAAAAAAATTGACCACATTACATCATACTACATTATATAGGTAGACTTAAAGCAGCTAACTAGAAGCCTTTTTAAAAATTCAAAGTTTCTGACATCATTTTCCACCATTCCATCAGTTCTTCCTTCTCCTCTTCTTTCCTTTCAGAAAATGACTCCAGTTCAAAATCAACCTAAACGAGAAAATCAGGAGCATATTATTTTATCAAACTGCATGTGTTTATTTAAATTGAAATTTTAAAAAATGTAAAAGCAGTTTACACTCAATCTAGTCACCTGAATTAAAGTAAATAATCCAAAAAAAAAAAAAAAAAAGCTCTTGTGATAAACAAAAGATACTTTCAGGGGGAAAAAAATTCAAAAGCCTTATGTTTGAAATGTGCTTTGATTTAATAGCTTTGAAGACAGATATAATTCAACAAAATTCCAGCTCCAGTCTCTTCTTTTCATAAAAAGGTATAACTGGCCAGGTGCAGTGGCTCACGCCTGTAATCCCAGCACTTTAGGAGGCTGATGCAGGCAGATAACCTGAGGCCAGGAGTTTGAGACCAGCCCAACCAACATGGTGAAATCCTGTCTCTACTAAAAATATAAAAATTAGCCAGGCATGGTGGAGCGTGCCTATAATCCGAGCTACTTAGGAGACTGAGGCAGGAGAATCCCTTGAACCCAGGAGGCAGAGGTTGCAGTGAGCCGAGATCGTGCCACTGCACTCCAACCTGGGCAACAGAGTGAGACTCCATCTGAAAAAAGAAAAACCAAAAAGATGTAACTTATAGTTAATTTTCTGCCTTTGGCTATTTAGTGAGCACCTCCTGTCAGCCTTGAATCTTCTCCTAATAGCTGAGGGAATGTGGAAGGATACAATTCAGCGTGCTGGTATCCCAAACTACAAGGTTCTGCTTTACAAAATCTTGAATTTATTAAAGAAACTGACAAAAGCACATATGGGTCCAAGCCACTCCCTTTGTGAATAGTAGTCTTCATCAGGTCTATGGAGAAGCCACACACTCCGTGTAAAAGGCTATTCAAAGTAGGCAATCCCCAACTCCAATCCCCCTCAGGCCCCATTCCAGATGGAACCAAGAGTTTCTTGATTTGGCCACTTAAACGCCTGGTTATCTTGGAACGTGATTACCTTCACTACATCCTTACATAATACATGCCAAAAAGACAAAGGATCAAAATAGTTGATCCTTTACGACTTGCTCCTGGGGCAATTTTTCTAGGTTTCCGTTACCCGAACATACTTCTTGATTTTAATACATATACGGCCCAATGTAGACATGCACAGAATCAAAGCCATATACCAGTCAAAAACTCAAGATATTTTGTTTGCAAAAACCGAGCATTTATACTCCAGGTTTTCGGTGCATAAACAAAAAAATAATAAATTCTTTTCAAGTAAGCCTTGTAGACTTTCAAGAAATCCTACAAGTATTCCCATGGTCCCAGGAATATAATACAAAGACTGTAGTAAATATAATACAAAGATAGTAGTACATTTTGCTCTAAGAGAAATTTTGGTCTTATCACCATCACCTTCCTAACAAACAAATGAGATCTACTTAAATAAGATATGGTTTTTGATAGTACTTAGCACAGAGAGCCTTGCACATAGAATATTCCAAATAAATGTTTGGTTAGCATCTAAAATTTTCTTTTATGGCATCTTTTTTTGGTCAAATATTTATTGAGAAAGGCACTGTGCTAGGTTTTAAAGATAAAAAGATAAATGGAACAGAATCCCATGTAGATTGAAATCAAGGTTAGCAAACAAAAATTTAATTTTTTAAAGTTTTATTTCATTTTCTTGTAAATCTCTTCAAAAACTGAGAAGTAGTAATAAAGCTTGATATTGCCGGGCGCGGTGGCTCACGCCTGTAATCCCAGCACTTTGGGAGGCCGAGACGGGTGGATCACGAGGTCACGAGATCGAGACCATCCTGATCAACATGGTGAAACCCCATCTCTACTAACAATACACAAAATTAGCTGGGCATGGTGGCGCGTGCCTGTAATCCCAGCTACTCAGGAGGCTGAGGCAGGAGAATTGTCTGAACCCAGGAGGCGGAGGTTGCGGTGAGCAGAGATCGCGCCATTGCACTCCAGCCTGGGTAACAAGAGCGAAACTTCGTCTCAAAAAAATAAATAAATAAATAAAGCTTGATATTGACTTTGCTCAGTTTTCTAATCTGTTTAATGGCGATAACAATGTTACCCACCTCATAGGGCTAGTATGAAGATTAAATACAAGTCACTTCAGTATGCCTGACAATGATAAATGCTTAATTCTTGTTATAATGCTTGGCTATTATTCTGATAACTTACCCCAACAGCAGGGCTATAAGGAACTGCCACTTTCTTTGTTATTGCTAGATAACCTGGAGCTGAGGCTGTCAGTTTATAGTTTCCAGGTATAAGCAGTCTCCAGTAATCACCATCCTTTGCTGTAGGAAAGCAGAATATCAAATCACAAAGCACATGAAATAGGCAGAATTATAAAATGCATAATTATATCATCTAAGGAATACCCAGTCTAGCTCAGTTCAACTTTTTTGATTCTCTAATTTTGAAGTAAATATATGGGGAATTTAATGAAATTTTATTGAATAGGGTGTGAAACTCTCTTTGCAGGCTTCATTTCTTATAGCTACTTCACAGATATCAATGTAAAAATGTCTAATAAACCTCAGAAGATCATAGACCTTCTAATCACTTCAGGAGCCACACAGGTGAAAAGACAGATGAAGTCCGCAGGCAGCAGGATCAGAACATACAACCATCATGTTTTGACTCTTGCCAGATGAAGACTTGACGGTCAGAGATTCTTTCACGGTGTGTGGCCCAAAGGTAGTGCCCTCAGGATCTCTGAGGCCACAGTTAGAAATTTAGATTTCTAAAGACTTAGAATACATTGGGTACTCTAGTCCATTGAAATTACCATTTTCTTAAGTCAGTGATTCTCAAACTTGAGCGCAAACCTGGGAAACTTGGTAAAATGCAGTATCTGATTCCAGCTCCTGGGTTCTGCATTCCTGACCAGTCCGAGGGCAATGATAAGGCTGCGAGCAGAGGCCACACTTTGAGGTCCAAGGTCTTCATAGACACTTCACACCTCCTCCTTTTTCCTAACACCACTACACATCCTGTTCATCCTCACTGCCGGTTCATACTTTACATCTTATTTCATTGCAAAAATAGGTACAGTCAGAAAAAATTAAGCCCCATTACCATATCGTCAAATCTACCTCTAAACCCACATCTCCTTCAGCTAGTGCTCAATTGTCTTCTTTGCTTTATAGCAAAATTTCTGGAAAGGTTTGTCCACGTTCTCAATCTCAGAATGGCTCTTCTCTTATTCTTTCTTGAACCCAGTCCAATCAAGCTCCCACCACTCACACCACTGAATAGATTTTGTCAAGATTCTCTGAACTGCTGAATCCAAGGATTCATTCACAAGGTTCATCTTAGTTGGTGCTTTTTCACTCACAACTTCCTGAAGCACTTTAAGGCCTCCAGGACAACACACTTCATTTTCTTTCTACCTTCACTTCTGTTGCTGGTTCCTTCTTATCATCACCTTGCCACTGAAAACCTGGAGTATCCTAGAGCCCCTCTTCTGAGTTCATTTCTTTCCACCCATTTATTCCCTAGGTTAGATTTTCCTAAACGTTTCATATCATGGAATGCAGAGAAAATAAATTATTTGTATGATACTTTAGGACTAACAGATAGGTTTCTTGTGGCAGGGATACTACCGCCGGATTTCACCCTCCCAGCTAAGGGGGTAAGATCTTGGCACAGATTCTGGCATACTGGCTGGCACCTAGTGGGCTGTTGATACATAAAGAATGGAGTTTTAGAGGACAAACTTTTTAAAGACTTTTTTTAAAAACCCAAGCTGTAAATGTGAAGGTTAAGAAAGAGGTGATGATACAGAGTGGTTTGGGACATAAGTTAAAGGTTAATCATCATAAGGTCTAAAAAAAGTCGTAAAGAGTTTATAGCTAAAAAGAAAAAGCTGTCGTTATTGAAAAGATCTCAACAAATGTCAAACTAAAATGACCTGGATCAGTGTTTATGAATGGCAGTGGGTAGATCTGCCAGAAAAATACATCATTTTTCCCACACTGGGAAAACGGAAATGGAGCTCAAAACCTAGAAGTAACTAACATCACACTTCAATCCTATAAATTATTGTTTAACCTTGAATCCCTGCGGATTTATTATATGGATTAAATGTAAAAATGTGTGAGAATTTTTAGGCACACAACCCACAGCAGTTTTCTTCCTTCCCCTTCCCGCTCCTTCCTTCAGTCTCCCCTTTCGCAGCTCATTAGCACTTTTTAACAGAGACGAGAAAGTCACTGGTATTTTAACTCCAGCAGCTCCTTTTCCTTTGCCTGAAGAGCCGCGGAGAATCAGCATGAGTGGCACCACCTCCCTGCTCTGGGACGAGGTAGCTGAGGAGAGGGCGCCATCTGCTGCACTTAGATTTCTAACGCAGCAGCCGTCCTGGGCTCCACTCGGCCTGATTCCACAAGTAAAACTCCACCAGGTCAAAGTTGAGAGATGCCTGTAGTGGTGACTCGGGCTATTTGTTTATCTTAGGAGAATATAAGACTTATAAGTACGATAATTAGTAATTATGCTCGTGTACTTAACGCTAGAGCCTCCAGATTGTGGCAAAGACCCACCGGATGTAACATCGTGGTCTATTCCTTCCACGGAGATGGTGGCATTGGCAATTGGATTACCTTGAAGGTCTCGGACAAATCCTTTAACTCCTCGGTGTATCTGTAAATGTCAAGAACAACCAAAAAATTCATATGACCTGTAAATTTATAGAAATGACCTTAAATATGTTTCATATCAAGAGTTCCTTATTTTCCAGCAAATATTGTAAATCCCCATTGTTTAACAATCAAGACACGCACAAAAGGCCACTAAATTTTTTGTGCATTTTATTCTGCCTTTCCTTAGAGAAATGAAAATTAATATCTTGTCTGAGTCCAAAAAAAAAAAAAAAGACTTTAGTACCTTCCAAATCATAAAAAAAAAGTGTCATATTTGTAAAGTTCTAGTCCTGGCGCATTTCAAAACTCACTCTCTTTTAAATTTGGTCATCTTTGTATCCCTTATAAGGCTACTGTTAATTAACAAGGATATCATAATAAAAGTCCTTTAGACCAGGAGTGGTGGCTCACACCTGTAATCCCAGCACTTTGGGAGGCTGAGGCGCGTGGATCACGAGGTCAAGAGATCGAGACCATTCTGGTCAACATGGTGAAACCCTGTCTCTACTAAAAATACAAAAAATTAGCTGGGCATGGTGGTGCGTGCCTGTAATCCCAGCTACCCAGGAGGCGGAGGTTGCGGTAAGCCAAGATCGCGCCATTGCACTCCAGCCTGGGTAACAAGAGCGAAACTCCATCTCAAAAAAAAAAAAAAAAAGAAAGAAAGTTTCTAATTTCTACCTCACTGTAAAGTAAGTCAGTTATCACTACAAGAACATATTATTTGCCTGTATTAGACACAAATATATTCGGTTAATATTAATGGCTTTGCTTTTTTCTGCCTCTGCAATCCAATGCTTAAATTGCAGTATGCAGTTTAACAAATAGTAAAAGAAGTAAATGTCTGTGATATGTCAACTTTTCTGTTTGAAAAATTCCAGTGTAGAAATAAATCTCAGTAGATGTGTATGGGCTGTGTCAACTCCCCATGAATTCAGACTGGAAAACTCGGATTGTATGGCTTTTGCAAAAGAAATCACAAAAGTCCAAATTTCACTCATGCCTGGAGAAGCCATTTTACTACACTAGTGCTACCTGCAATGATCACTCCCCAGATTCGCAGACATCCCAGTTTCAGTGAAAGCTGAAAAAGCATCCAGAAGATTACCCACTGTTGCTAGAACTGTTTACATCAGTAGTCCCTAAACCCTCGTGTACTTAATGTCACCCAGAGAGCTTGCTGCAAATGAAGATTCTTGGGTTCTGCACTGCAGAGAGTGTGATTTAACGGTAGGAGAGGAAATTCATTTTTAATAAGAACTCTCGATCAGTCTGATGCAGGTGCCCATCAACCATTCTTTAAGAAATTCTTTGAGAATTTTGTGAACTAGACTGTTCCAAAGCTATTGAGTGGAAGGGAGGCTCTTCTCCTTAGCAAACTCTTTAATGAGATTTACAGTTCTAGCACCTGCAAACATCTCTTTAAAACTCTGCAAGGGATTTCCTCTCAAACAATTACAGAAGTAGATCTCCTAATCACCTATTTTCCATGAGTTGTAAACTAGTCCAAGCTTAGATTGTAGGCCCAGGTGTTTAATGACTAATCACCACCATTGTCAAGACAACAATTACAACACAGAACTTCTGGCAGCCCTCACTGATTTTTCATCAGCCTTTGTTTCCCTAAACTGGAGCGTTCTATGATGCAAGCTGGATTAGCTGATTATAAATACCACTCACTGATCCGACACAGCTTGCATCATAATGGCAATGCCATATCAAGGTATAGATCACGTGGATCTGTGGACAGAGCAAATTCTTATTCCAAGTGGCAGAAAACAGGACTGTATAAGTTTATCCCTTTTCTTTTTAGCTTATTTATACATAAATTGATATCACTGTTAGAGGAATTGGATGCATGCCCACCTGCCACCATAAATATGACAAATCTCCTTTTCCTTGATGGTAATAAGATGTGTTTTATTTGTTTTGTATTATATTTTTTCTCAAGAACTAAGAGATGATTTCAACAGCAGCTAAGCCTGTTTCTTTTTTTTTTTTTTTTTTTGAGACGGAGTTTCGCTCTTGTTACCCAGGCTGGAGTGCAGTGGCGCGATCTCGGCTCACCGCAACCTCCGTCTCCCGGGTTCAGGCAATTCTCCTGCCTCAGCCTCTTGAGTAGCTGGGATTACAGGCACGCGCCACCATGCCCAGCTAATTTTTTGTATTTTTAGTAGGGACGGGGTTTCACCATGTTGACCAGGATGGTCTCGATCTCTTGACCTCGTGATCCACCCGCCTCGGCCTCCCAAGGTGCTGGGATTACAGGCTTGAGCCACCGCGCCCGGCTAAGCCTGTTTTTAAATTGTTGATCAGAATGATGATTTTATTGGCATCAACGTTAGTAAGTCTTATGGTACAGCTCCAAGGGGCCTTTTCCAAACTCCCATGATTGGGTTAGGTCCCCTTCTGTGTACTGCCATTGCTCCTTGTAGCTAAGCCTTTTTTTTTTTTTTTTCTGCCAGTTATCCTCCTGTCTTGTGATTAGGTAATCATGTTTCTGACAGCACTAGTGTGAAACCTTCCTGAGGGCGGTCACTAGCCCCAGTGCCTCACAGAATGCCTGGGATGCGAAACTGGTCAATAAATTTTTGTTGCAAAAATATATACATAAAATTAAAAGCACTTTATTAAGGAGGCATTCTTTGATATCTAAGTGGAGAACACCCCAGTCAGTCCCATCTTACTTGCTCTATCTAGAAACGTATTTTTCCATCAACTTCGCTCTTGGAAGATCCATCCAAATACAGCTCTCCTCAAAGGAGACATTCTGTAGGGATTCCCATCAAAGTTGTTCTAGGGTCATTGTGGACTACTTATCCTTAGTTTTAGTTATTGGAAAATATCTTTTTAAGCTAACATGCAGCAGTAATCTATTGATTGTTTACAAATCCTGTGGAATGAGTGTTTTAATCACGGTCTGTCATCAGTGGGTCTATTCCATGATAGTCCCCGGTAAGGTATTACAATATACAAATATTTGGCATGTGTAAAAGAAATCCTATGCTGATTTTGCTTTTGCTTTTCTTTTTTTTTTTTTTCTATTTTTTTGGTAGAGCAGCCTTTCTTCAAGGGAGGCTACAGAAAGACATAGGGACCACTGCAACAGGGCCTTGCAACAGTGGAGAAAGAAACTGGATTCAACTCCTGGTTTTACTTTTAAAAAAGTGTTGATCTTATATGTATATGTTTATAAGTACATATATACATATAAATACATAAGTGTTTCTTTAACGGCATTTGTTTATGCCAAATTAGCTTAACACATTGGTCTGGACTATTCATTGGCACATGAAACTAACATCAGTCTACTTGACTTTGGGTGTAAATGGCCACATTCAGAATAAAATTTGAAGGCTGTCAAAGCCCTGCAGGAATGAACAGACTCTTTTAGGTGCTTCCCCCGCCACTGCCACTGGTGCCAATGTCTACACACTATACAGGGGGTGTAGTTGGCAGGGGACTGGCCAGAGTAGGTGAAGGATTTTATTCTGGCAGATGGTGAGATTCCCCACAATTCTATGTGGATCCCATTGGAATGGCTACATAAATGACTCTCTGGTAAAGATCCAAGCTTCTGTTCCGAAAGGCAGTATAGTATGGTGATTCTGGAAACAGATGCCCTGGATTCAGATTCTAGCTAAGCAATTTCAGGTGAGCTGTCTAACTTCTCTGTATCCCTGATTCCTTATCTTTAATTTAGTGATGATTTGATGACGATGATGATAACTTCCCTTATAAGGTTGTTGTGGCGATTAAATGCACTTATTATTACATAAAAGGCGTTTAGAATAATGCCTGGGAAATAGTAAATAACCAGTAAACATAACTCATTATTATTATTATTGCCCGGGATGCAGCTGAGTCTAGGGTGAGAAAGATGAGGCCTGTAAAGCTCAAAACTTATGGAGACATTCACTCTCAAGTGCTAATCCTGTACTCGCAGGCCCCTGAGAAGAAAATCCTCCTGAAAATTTGCATTCTAGGTGCCTCGCTTGCCTCACTTTGTCCTGGCTCTGCCTGGGATGCCTCAAGTGATCAGGGTGGGAGAGAGTCCTAGGATTGCCCTTGCTTAGAATAATACAAACGAAAACAAGATTCTACATCTTTTCTCTACACCTCTCCAGTTTAGTCAGTTCTTGGTGAATAGTCACGAGCCACAAAACCTACGACAAATAAAAGCCTAACTGAAACACTGCTGACCCCTGCCTTTCAAATGCGGTGTTCTCATTCTGCACCAGATGGATTCCCCTGGACTCTTCTTACAAGACCATTGTGTGGCAGGTTTAAATGCTTCTAACTCTTGCATTTTATGCTAGGGACTGTGTTTACCTGCTCGAGGTAGCTAATAAGGGAGTTTTTGTTATCCTCCCAGTAGGTCTTCAGAGTCTCTTCAGGTGGGAACTTCTCACAGCTAAGCTCCACGGTGATCTCAAAACAGTTGCTGCTAAGGTAATTGAAGTCTTGCATCCCTGCCAAAATGCCAAATGGAAAGTCGAAATATGCATGAGGAGCCTAAAACTCTACATATACGAGTCTTCTGAATCAAGAACCAAGTAAAAAATATGCAAACCAAGACATTTGGGAAGCCTGTGGGAAACCGTAAGGGAAATCATCTGCTGTAAGGGAATGAACAGCATAGGTGGGGGATTGTTTTACCTGAAAAGCACAATCTCTCAAGTTCCTAAGCAAAAGAGTTTGCTGCAACAGAGTGCTATTGCAAACATCACCCAACTTCCACATTGCTGGAATGGGCTTTGAAGAAGACAGCAGGGTAAAAGACGCCATACCTACTGATCTGTTAAAGAAATGCACATCCCTCTAAGTGTACCTTTCTACTGGAGAAGATCGTGGAGCTTCATGTGAGATGATCTGACATATTATATTTCTCCTTAAGCCCAATCAATATCATAGTGTATTCCTGAGGAGTCTTGAAATATACTACTGTCCATCAAGGAAAATGATGAGACAAGTCTCAATTGTTTTAGATTCTTTGCCAAAGCTAAGGATGTACTGTGGAGACAGGTCTATGCCTTTCTCCAAAGATGATTTTGAGGGCTCCAAATTTAAAGGGGAGAAGGTGGGATATTGAGAAGCACACCGTTTTCACATAAGCAAAAGGGGGCAGAGGAAAAATGTGGGGAGTTATGGGGATCACTCCACCAGCATAGAGACCCCTCCGTGTCTCCGCCATTACGGAGTTAGAGCCCGGACATATTCTTCCCCCGCTGAGGGCAGTCGAGCTGAGGAAAAAAGAAGGAAGTGATAGAGGCCTGAGTTTGCAGAAGCCTATTCTTGATCCACTGAGCTAATGGCATGTCTGGGTGAGGCCTGCGTGACTATTTACGAGACTATTGTCTCTTGAAGTTCCCGTTCTGGGCTGGTTTTATGACTCTGTTTACCTGCATTCACTAAATCCCGTGATCGCTCACATGTTACTAGAAAAATGCTACCCCTCAAATTATCACTCGCCTTGATGTTATTTACCGTAACTGTAGTCATTGATAAGAGGATAAGAATCTTTATAGGATAAGAATCTTTTGTTTGTTTTGGGTTCAGCGATCTTTAGATAAACCTGTATGCTACCCCCTCCCCTGCTTACTTTGTAATTTTCTCTTCCCTCCTGATAAAACTATTGTAATGGGACCTACATCTGTCACTGTACGAAAAAACATATATAAGCTCCTGTGCACAAAGAATAAATCGCTGATCTGAGCACAGCTCATTTCAGACCTCCAGACCCATTTTTCTCTATCTCTCTTTTCTTCTGTGCACTCTCTCTTCCAGGTATTGGGACCCTCTTGCTGGTCAAGAGACCCCCAGCAGACATGCCGATCTCACGGACCCCAACAGGGAGTCTGCATTTTACATAAGATAACACAGACAAAAATGGGGCAGGGGAGCAATCAGATATGCATTTGTATCAGGCCTGCTGGGATGACTGTATTTATAAAGATAAGATATCCATTTACATGGCCATGGTGAAGTTTTAACAGCTCACCAGGAATTTCCTTGTGGGCAAAATATGGGGGAGGCATGTAGTCTTTCGTCTTACAGTCATCTTATTTAGGAACCAAAAGGGGAAGGTGGGTGTGCATGACCCAGTTCCCAGCTTGACTTTTCCCTTTAGTTAAATGAGTTTGGGGTCCCAAAATTTAATTTCCTGTCACACTTTATATTAATTCAACCATCACTGAGTATCTACTACATATAAGATATAATGATAACAATACTTCAAATTGCACCAGAGAGAATGTTCTGCATCCAGAACAATTTTAATTTAAATCTGACTCAAATTAGTAGTGGATGCCATTAGTGCCCCTCAGATTGCTTTTATGGAGCCAGGACATCCAGCCTCAAACTGCTACAGGTGTTGGCTGCTAAGAGCTCACAGCTACCCCATCCCCACTCCTTTTCCAGAGAATTGCTGGTGGGAGCCAGAATCTCCCACACGGCTTGGGAGTTACATCCTCTTATCTCTCACTCCCAATTCCTTCTAGCAGCCCACAACCAATGGTTGACCGATATGGAGCCACCAAAGGCTGGTCCCCATCCCTCAAGGGGAGACAAATCTGCCCTGATTTATGCTCCAGGCTTTTTCCAATGGCTTAGACCAAGGCTGGGCTTTACCTGAGACCATACCCCTGTTTAGCTCTATCCTCTTCCTTGACCCACTTCCCTCACTTCCCCACAGGATTTTTCCTAGAAAGTGCTCCCTTAATAAATTACAGCATCCAAATCCCTATCTCAGCCTCTGCTTCTAGAAAATCTGACCTAAGACATGGATGCAATTCACTATATACAGAACTGAAGACTATCAAAGCTTCCTTTAATTACTTAGTTAAGTGAGACATAATCATTGACTAATACTAATTTTATTGTTAATAATGTTTTTATCAGTATTTTACTGATATAGATCACTTTATATTTTGCAGACAATACACTATTTGTTCAAAAAGGTGTTCCAAGAAATCATTAAAGTTTTTATAAAAATTAAAATATAAAATTACTTTCCATCCGATGTACTAGACATGCTCTAAATCCTAAATTTGATATAGATCATATTTCTCAAGCTATTGGGGGAAAGTCTGATCTGGTTAAAATGCAAAATATGAACAAAAACAGAATTAACATGTATCAGAAAGAAAAAATCAGAAAGAATATTTTTCTCAGTACATAATTCAACACAATTAAACATATTAAACAAACCAATACCCTACCCTACAATTAGCTAATGCTGCTACTACCCTAACCAATTTTCCTTTTCCAGGTAACCCATAGAAAATTTTTCTTAAGCAAAGAGAAAAGAAAAAAATATAGAAATATCTTTGCATTTCACTCTTCATCCTCGAGTGTTAGTGAAAATAAGAGCTCTGTAAAGTCCGCCCTGGGACAAGGAAGCCAAGAGAGCTGCCTTTGCTGACTAGGAAGGGCTCCCCAGCTGCCGTCCCACATGGCAACCGCTTCTATTTCAGACTCCATAAAAGGCGGAAAGCTACCTGATCTAATATGGATTATTAGAGTAGTGAACATAAACTAAATATTCCATGTCAAACAGTCCCCATTAGCCCATCATTTAGTAAAAAAGTAGTGTGCACCAGGTTATGCTATAAGCCAAAGCAAGCCCTCTAAAATGTATATTTACCTATAGTGAAAGCATGACTGGCATATACTAAGGATGCCATCTTATTCCTTAAGGCTGGAATTTAAAAGTAGGTAGTTAACAATACTCAATTTATTATTTTCCCAATGAATGTCTTCAGTTCATTTCCTGAATCTCTTTAATTAGCATCTCAATTTTTAAAATCCACAAAAACAAAATTATACACAATAATTATTCATGCAAAAAATTGACTTGAATGGAAGAACCATAGATTCCGTTTACTTTTTAATGATGGAGGACGATTGAAGATTCTCTAAATCTAAATCACTCTCTAATCTACATGGTCATTGTAAAGAAGCTACTATCGGACAGCTCACTGAAAACTCACCTCCAGGTACACTGTACCAAGCACCACCATTGGTGGTTCCGTCTACAAAGCTGCTGTCATCATCATTCTTGCGACATGGTGGCCGACTGGGGTCAGACATGGCTGGGTTGAAAGAAGAGTATGCCCGGGCCAAGCTTTGGAAAATGGCATCATCTGGGGAGGAGCTGTATTCATGAGCACTACCTAGAAGACAAATCCATAATGTTAAAGAAACAAGCACAGACCAAGCAGCACTGCATGTTTTCTAAAGAGCGATTCAGTGTTGAGTAATTGTATTGTTGATGTATTTTTTTACTTATGTAACTATGAGAAAGAGGCAAAAGCTTAAATACTAAATAATTACACTTAGTTTTTAAGTTATAAAATTTCCATTCCCAATACTACAAAGTAGAAAGTGGGTAGAATGTACACTCCACTTATTAATTGAAAGCTTCACAAGAAAAGGTAATAAAGTCATGGTAAACTAGGCCTGAGAGAATAGCAGGGAGATTTTTATCAAAATGCTTAATTTTAAAAAGTACCTATATCAACCTCATACCCACTATCAATCATTCTCATATATACCATTCAATATCTGGTTTTAGATTTTTTAAATCTACTGTATGTATTATAGAAATAAGTAACATTTTGATACACTGTATTCTTATTCAGGCATTATAAATTACGGAGGCCTATAAGTTTCCCAATTATCAGCAAACCACAAAATCTCTAAATTTACTTAACAATATTATTTCACTAAAGATGTTCTTCACCACTCAGTTTTCAATATCTAAAATTATCAACCCAACACCACCATTAAAAAGTGGGCAAAGGACAAGAACAGACATTTCTCAAAAGAAGACATACAAGCAGCCAAAATAATTGGGAAAAAATGCTCAACATCACTAATCATCAGAGAAATGCAAACTAAAACCACAATATCATATTACATCACTCAGAATGGCTATTATTAAAAAGTCGAAAAGCAACAGATATTGTCATGGATTTCCACCACTGTTGGTGGAAACATAAATTAGTACAACTTCTATGGGAGACAGTATGGAGATTTCTCAAAGAACTAAAATCAGAACTATCATTCAACCCAGTAATCCCACTACTATCTATCCAAAGGAAAATAATCATTATATAAAGAAGACACGGGCACTCATATGTTTATGGCAGCACTATTCACAAAAGCAGAGTCACAGAATCAACCTAATTGTCCATCAATGGTTGACTAGATAAAGAAAATGTGGTACATATACACTATGCAATACTATGCAGCCATATAAAAGAATGAAATCATATATTTTGCAACAACATGCATGGAGCTGGAGGCCATTATCCAAAGTGAAATAATTCAGAAACATAAATCAAATGCCACATATTCTTATTTATAAGTGGAAGCTAAACAATGGTGTACATGGACATAAAGCTGGAAATAATAGACCCTGGGGACTCCAAAACGGGTGAGGATGGGAGGAGGTGAGGGGTGAATAATTACCTATTGGGTTCACTCTTCTGGTGATGGGTACACTGGAAACACAAACCTCATTATGTAATATATCCATGTAACAAACCTATACATGTACCCCTGAATCTAAATTTTTAAAAAGAAAATAATCATCCTATGTTTACAAAGAGCTAACTTTCCAAAGGCCTCTGAGAATGGATGCAAAGCAGGAAATTCCCTGGAGCAACAAATATCAAGTTGAAAATATCTATCTGACTGAAGCTTGCTTTGTCTGAAGCTTAACTAAAACTAGTTAGAGAAAGCCAAAGCACCACTTCCCGTCCCTGAACCAACAGAAACAGTTCCAAATGCAAAACTGTGTGAACACAATAAGACACGTGTAGAGATCCACGTGGGCCCTGATCAAGCACCAAGAGGCTGCCGCCATGTTTAAGCCATCTTCTACATGAACCTACACAACTTCTGTAATCTCTCCACTTTATCAGTGTCCAGGAGTGACCCAAGTTTATGCCTTGTATTTTCTCCCTTTCTGTCGGCTAGGTACTCCGTCAAGATCATGTTTCCCTTCACCTAAACTTTGAAAAAGTGAGTCCTTTTCTGCCAAATAGATATGCCAACAACATATGAAATGATGAGGAGAGGTTTCTGTTAAACATATTTATTTCAATAGGCAAAAACATGTAATGACCAGTTTCTTAAAAGAATATTACAGAAATCATCCTATAAACCCTTGTACAGTATTATAAACTTTGAGCCAATTAAAGCAGCAGGAAGAATACCTACCACTCCGCGTCTCATCATATGGATAATTGGCCACAAGGTCTCCTCCATGGAGATTGGCAGAGAGTACAAAAGGGATATCCATAATCCAGTGAATGACAGCCTTGGTCTCAGGAGCAAGCTGTACAGATGAGAGATTAAAAGGATTATAAATTTAACAATCATTGGTATGGTCACGTGACAGAAAAGACACAGGAAATGTAAGGGAATAAACTGAAAGTTGGTCATATTTTAACTACTTTGCGGTTGTCTTCATAGAAAAAATAAAGGTTCCTATAAGAGCAGCATTCCTCATGTCTAACTTTCTCAGATTTATAATGAAAAATATTTCAATAATGTTTAAATTTCTTTCAAAGTTTTATTTTTGTGATCTGCCAGTTTTCCTCCCTTTGTAACTTGAAAACCAGCATGCAACTCACAAATTTTGGGATATGTCTGTCTGATCTGTAGTGGCTCAAACATTATTATTATGAATAGTTATGGATAAGACAAGGAGAAAAGAAAATAGTTGAACCGCAGAACAAGATTTGTCCTCTGTAGTGGTTCAAAAATGTGGTAAAGTTTATTTCCAAATTTTGCTTACTGTTTTCCCAACTCCCCTCAACTACTTCAAAGATTGTTCCTATAAAAGAATATTAGTTTAAGTCTCTTTCTGAGTGGATTGTAAAATATGTTTACTTTGGAATGGTCATCTTAAATTTTAAAATAAAGGCAAGTTTCAAGAATTCATGTTAAGTCTTTAGAATGATTCACTGCCCCTCATATCTTGGAACCAAAACAAAGGAAAATAGAAATGTACACCAAAGAAATAATGTGGACCCAAAAGCTGGATACTTTCATGCAATGAGTTTTTAATAGCAACTAGGAAGACTCTTAAACCCTAAGTAACTCTTTGATGAAAAGAAAAGGTTTTACTGACTATGTAATCCATGCTGTTCTTTGGGACTAAAAGTCTAATGGCATCAGTAGAGTTTGATGGTTATAATAAGATATTGTATTTGTATAGCTCCTCTCAGTTTATGAATAGCTCTCACACGAACTATTTTGTTGCACTTCAAAACATTCGCATTGGCTATGCAAAGATATTCATACTCATTTCACAAAGAGGAATCTGAGAGTTGAGTGTGTTAAATAGCATATCTAAGTTCACACAGCTAAGAGTTCATATCCAGTCTGTGAAGCCATAAGGCTCAAGCTGTTTTTAGTGTATCAGCTTTAGTCTATTAAAATTATCCTATTTTCGAAGATGGCCGCTTAGGAGGAACTCGGGAATGCAGCTCCGAGAGAAAGCACAGAGGGTGAGTGGACGCCGTATTTCCAGACCGATTTTTACTGCCCACAAACCAGGAGATTCACACGCAGAGGAGCCACACGGGTCGCCAGCGCCGCTGGTTTGAACGGCGCAGCCGCTGGGCCGGCACCCTGAGGCAACGCTCACTGTACAGAGTGAGAGAGTCTGAGTCCCCTATAAGCCAGCAAGGGGATCTGAAATGGGGAGCCAGGCCAGCGCCACGAATCTCAGAGCCGCGGCTTTAGCCAACGCAGCGGCTCCGGAGGCAGATCAGATGAGACGGTGTCCCCTCTTACCCAGCAATAAGACCTGAAACAGGGAGTGAAGACAGGAGATTCCCGAGCAAAAAAAAAAAAAAAAAAAAAAAAAAGCGCCACTGCAAACACAACAGAACCCGGGACGGTCCAGCTCTGTGGAGGAGGGGCGTTCTCCATAGGCACCCTGCTGTTCCCAGGGCAATCTACCAAGGCAACCCGCCACTACAGAGACTCCGTCGTCACTACAGGGGCGGGCCAACATAGCGGAAGCAGTTCTAACTACACCCAGAAGTTCACACGGAAGCTGGGTGGAGCCCACAGCAGCTTAGCGAAGCCTCTGCAGCCTGAGTGTGACTAGGCTGCCACCTTGTGGGCAGGGAAAACAGCAACCGCACAGGGGAACATCATAAAACCATAACTCCCTGGGACAGAACACCTGGGGAGAAGAGCAGGGGGGTTATGAGTTCTGCCACAGCAGACTTAAAATTACCAAAATCAGAAAGACAACAACTACAAAGTCAACAGGTGGATAAATCCACAAGATGGGAAGAAACCAGCGCAAAAAGGATGAAAACACCCAAAACCAGAACACTTCTCCTCCTACAAGGGATCACAACTCCTCACCAGCAAGGGAACAAGACTGGATGGAGAATGAGTGTGATGAAATGACAGAATCAGCTTTCAGAAAGTGGATAATAAGAAACTTCCGTGAGCTAAAAGAACATGTTCTAACCCAATGCAAAGAAACTAAGAACCTTGAAAAAAGACTTGACGAAATGCTAACAAGAATGGACAACTTAGAGAGGAATATGAGCGAATTGATGGAGCTGAAAAACACAACACGAGAACGTCGTGAAGCATGCACAAGTTTCAACAGCCGAATTGACCAAGCAGAAGAAAGGATATCAGAGGTCAAAGATCAACTCAATGAAATAAAACGAGAAGGCAAGATTAGAGAAAACAGGGTAAAAAGGAATGAACAAAGTCAACAAGAAATATGGGACTATGTGAAAAGACCTAATCTACGTTTGATAGGTGTACCTGAATGTGACGAAGAGAATGAATCCAAGCTGGAAAATACTCTTCAGGATATTATCCAGGAAAACTTCCCCAACCTAACAAGGCAGGCCAAGATTCAAGTCCAGGAAATACAGAGAACACCACAAAGATATTCCTCTAGAAGAGCAACCCCAAGACACATAATCATCAGATTCACCAGGGTTGAAATAAAGGAGAAAATACTAAGGGCAGCCAGAGAGAAAGGTCGGGTTACCCACAAAGGGAAGCCCATCAGACTCACTGCAGATCTCTCAGCAGAAACCCTACAGGCCAGAAGAGAGTGGGGGCCGATATTCAACATCCTTAAGGAAAAGAACTTTCAACCCAGAATTTCGTATCCAGCCAAACTAAGCTTCATAAGTGAAGGAAAAATAAAATCCTTTGTGAACAAGCAAGAACTCAGAGAGTTCATCACCACCAGACCAGCTCTACAAGAGCTCCTGAAGGAGACACTGCACATAGAAAAGAACAACCAGTACCAGCCACTCCAAAAACACACGAAAAGGTAAAGAGCATCAACACAATGAAGAATCTGCATCAACCAAAGGGCAAAACAGCCACCTAGCACCAAAATGACAGGATCGAATTCACACATAACAATATTAACCCTAAATGTAAACGGACTAAATGCCCCAATCAAAAGACACAGATTGGCAAATTGGATAAAAAGGCAAAACCCATCAGTGTGCTGTATCGAGGATACCCATCTCACATGCAAGGATACACAAAGGCTCAAAATAAAGGGATGGAGGAAGATTTACCAAGCAAATGGAGAGCAAAAAAAAAGCAGGAGTTGCAATTCCCATCTCTGATAAAATAGACTTTAAAGCAACAAAGATCAAAAGAGACAAAGGACATTACATAATGGTAAAAGGATCAATGCAACAAGAAGAGCTAACAATCCTAAATGTATATGCACCTAATACAGGAGCACCCAGATACATAAGGCAAGTTCTTAAAGACTTACAAAGAGACTTAGACTCCCACACAATAATAGTGGGAGACTTCAACACACCATTGTCAATATTAGACAGATCAACGAGACAGAAAATTAACAAGGATATCCAGGACTTAAACTCAGACCTGGAACAAGCAAACCTAATAGACATTTACAGAACTCTCCACCCCAAATCCACAGAATATACATTCTTCTCAGCACCACATCACACCTACTCTAAAATTGACCACATAATTGGAAGTAAATCACTCCTCAGCAAATGCAAAAGAACGGAAACCATAACAAACAGTCTCTCAGACCACAGTGCAATCAAGTTAGAACTCAGAATTCAGAAACCAACCCAGAACCGCACAGCCTCATGGAAAATGAACAACTTTCTCCTGAATGTTGACTGGATAAACAATGAAATGAAGGCAGAAATAAAGACGTTCTTCGAAACCAACGAGAATGAAGACACCACACACCAGAATCTCTGGGACACATTTAAAGCAGTCTCTAGAGGAAAATATATAGCAATAAGTGCCCACATGAGAAGAAAGGAGAGATCTAAAATTGACACCCTATCGTCAAAATTGAAAGAGCTAGAGGAGCAAGATCAAAAAAACTCAAAACCTAGCAGAAGACAAGAAATAACTAAGATCAAAGCAGAATTGAAGGAGATAGAGACACGAAAAACCCTTCAAATAATCAATAAATCCAGGAGCTGGTTTTTTGAAAAGATCAACAAAATAGACAGACCACTAGCCAGACTAATAAAAAAGAAAAGAGAGAATAACCAAATAGATGCAATAAAAAATGACAAAGGGGATATCACCACAGATGCCACAGAAATTCAAACCATCATCAGAGATTATTACAAACAACTCTATGCACATAAACTAGAAAACCTGGAGGAAATGGATAAATTCCTGGACAGCTGCTTCCTCCCAAGCCTAAACCAGGAAGAAGTCAAAACCCTGAATAGACCAATAATGAGGTCTGAAGTCGAGGCAGCAATTAAGAGCCTACCACCCAAAAAAAGCCCAGGTCCAGATGGGTTCACAGCAGAATTCTACCAGACATACAAAGAGGAACTGATACCATTCCTACTGAAACTATTCCAAATAATCCAAAAAGAGGGAATCCTTCCCAAATCATTTTATGAGACCAACATCATCCTAATACCAAAACCTGGCAGAGACTCAACAAGAAAAGAAAACTACAGGCCAATATCCATGATGAACATAGATGCAAAAATCTTCAATAAAATACTGGCAAGCCGATTACAACAGCACATCAAAAAGCTTATCCACCATGATCAAGTAGGATTCATCCCGGGGATGCAAGGCTGGTTCAATATATGCAAGTCTATAAATGTAATTCACCACATAAACAGAACCAAAGACAAAAACCACATGATTATCTCAATTGATGCAGAGAAGGCCTTCGACAAAATTCAACAGCCCTTTATACTAAAAACCCTCAATAAACTAGGTATCGACAGAACGTATCTCAAAATAATAAAAGCTATTTACGACAAACCGACAGCCAATATCATACTGAACGGGCAAAAACTGGAAGCATTTCCTTTGAAATCTGGCACTAGACAAGGATGCCCTCTCTCACCACTCCTATTCAATACAGTACTGGAAGTTCTAGCCAGAGCAATCAGGCAAGAAAAAGAAATAAAGGGTATTCAATTAGGAAAGGAGGAAGTCAAATTGTCTCTATTTGCAGACGACATGATTGTATATCTAGAAGACCCCATCATCTCAGCCCAAAATCTCCTGAAACTGATAAGCAACTTCAGCAAAGTCTCAGGATACAAAATCAACGTGCAAAAATCACAAGCATTCCTATACACCAATAACAGACTTAAAGAGAGCCAAATCAAGAACGAACTGCCATTCACAATTGCTACAAAGAGAATAAAATACCTAGGAATACAACTAACAGGGAATGTAAAGGACCTCTTCAAGGAGAACTACAAACCACTACTCAACGAAATAAGAGAGGACACAAACAGATGGAGAAACATTCCATGTTCATGGTTAGGAAGAATTAATATCGTGAAAATGGCCATACTGCCCAAAGTAATATACAGATTCAATGCTATCCCCATCAAGCTACCAATGACCTTCTTCACAGAACTGGAAAAAACCACCTTAAACTTCATATGGAACCAAAAGAGAGCCCGCATAGCCAAGTCAATTCTAAGCAAAAAGAACAAAGCGGGAGGCATCACACTACCAGACATCAAACTCTACTACAAGGCTACAGTAATCAAAACAGCATGGTACTGATACCAAAACAGAGATATAGACCAATGGAACAGAACAGAGGCGTCGGAGGCGACACAACATATCTACAACCATCCAATCTTTGACAAACCTGATAAAAACAAGCAATGGGGAAAGGATTCCCTGTTCAATAAGTGGTGTTGGGAAAACTGGCTAGCCATATGCAGAAAGCAGAAACTCAACCCCTTCCTGACACCTTACACTAAAATTGACTCCAGATGGATTAAAGACTTAAACATAAGACCTAACACCATAAAATCACTAGAAGGAAACCTAGGCAAAACCATTCAGGACATAGGCGTAGGCAAGGACTTCATGACCAAAACACCAAAAGCATTGGCAATAAAAGCCAAAATAGACAAATGGGACCTAATCAAACTCCACAGCTTCTGCACAGCAGAAGAAACAGTCAATAGAGTGAATCGGCAACCAACAGAATGGGAAAAAATTTTTGCAGCCTACCCATCTGACAAAGGGCTGATATCCAGAATTTACAACGAGCTAAAAAAGATTTACAAGAAAAAAACAAACAAGCCCATTCAAAAGTGGGCGAAGGATATGAACAGATACTTTACAAAAGAAGACATACATGAGGCCAACAAGCATATGAAAAAATGCTTATCATCACTGGCCATTAGAGAAATACAAATCAAAACTACATTGAGATACCATCTCACACCAGTTAGAATGGCGATCATTAAAAAATCTGGAGACAACAGATGCTGGAGAGGATGTGGAGAAATAGGAACACTTTGACACTGTTGGTGGGAGTGTAAATTAGTTCAACCATTGTGGAAAACAGTGTGGCGATTCCTCAAGGACCTAGAAATAGAAATTCCATTTGACCCAGCAATCCCATTACTCGGCATATATCCAAAGGATTATAAATCGTTCTACTATAAGGACACATGCACACGAATGTTCATAGCAGCACAGTTTACAATAGCAAAGACCTGGAACCAACCTAAATGCCCATCGATGATAGACTGGACAGGAAAAATGTGGCACATATACACCATGGAATATTATGCAGCCATTAAAAACGAGGAGTTCACGTCCTTTGTAGGGACATGGATGAACCTGGAAACCATCATTCTCAGCAAACTGACACAAGAACACAAAATCAAACACCACATGTTCTCACTCATAGGCGGGTGTTGAGCAAGGAGAACACATGGACACAGGGAGGGGAGCACTATACACGGGGGTCTGTTGTGGGGGAGTGGGGGGGACAGCGGGGGGGTGGGGAGTTGGGGAGGGATAGCATGGGGAGAAATGCCAGATATGGGTGAAGGGGAGGAAGGCAGCAAATCACACTGCCACGTATGCACCTATGCAACAACCTTGCATGTTTTTCACATGTACCCCAAAACCTAAAATGCAATTAAAAAAAAAAAAATTATCCTATTTTCACATAAGCTACTCTTAACTGTGGAAAAGCGTGATTTAGAGTAGGAAGTTGTTTTTGTTATTTTTCATTTGGTTGGTATATCTTATTTTTGCTAAAAAAAAAAAAAGTTCATTGTAGAAAATGTAGAGCAGATGGACAAGAACAAAGAAGAAAATTTAAATTACCCATAATTTTACCACCTAAAGATACCCACTACTAACATTTGTATAGATCTCTTTTTCAGTCTTTTCACAATGTATTCATATAATTTTTAAATGTGATCATTTATATACCATTTTAGATACTGCTTTTTTTGCTTGACAACAGATAATGAACACCTTTTCATGTTATTAAATACCCTTCTAAAATAATAGTATAATGGTTGAGTGCTAGCAATGTTCGGATACACCATTCTTAAATACTAATAAAATGATAGCTAATACTTATTAAACACCTTCTGTGCGAGGCATTGAATTCTCCCATTCACTCTGTGAAATAGGGACTACATTTTCCCCCATCTTACAGATGAGTAAACTGAGATATAGAGAAGTTAGGGAACAGCATGAAGCCCTTCAGTTGGGAGTGGCAGAGCCTGGACTCAAGCCCAGCCAGTCTGGCTCCACAGCCACTACACTAGGACTAGTAATCTCCAAGTGGTGATACTGTGTTATTTATATTTTAAAAAATAAGGCCGGGCGTGGTGGCTCACGCCTATAATCCCAGCACTTTGGGATGCCAAGGCGGGTGGATCATGAGGTCAAGAGATCGAGACCATCCTGGTCAACATGGTGAAACTCCGTCTCTACTAAAAATACAAAAAAATTAGCTGGGCATGGTGGCGCGCGCCTGTAGTCCCAGCTACTCAGGATGCTGATGCAGGAGAATCGCTTGAACCCAGGAGGCGGAGGTTGCGGTGAGCCGAGATCGCGCCATTGCACTCCAGCCTGGGTAACAAGAGCAAAACTCCATCTCAAAATAAATAAATAAATAAATAAAAATACTGTGAACGCCTTTGTAGCTACCATTTGTGCAAATTCCTTAGAGAAATCCCCAGAAATTGAATGACTTAACCAAAAGCTAAACACATTTTTAGCTAAAAAATGTTTAGGTTAAAATTTATATTATCTAAAGTTGTTTACATTTAAAAATGTATTCCAAACTGTATTCCTATAAGGTACAGAAATATAACCAGCAACAGTACAATAAACCTTCTTTGGCTAATCTTTTTAAAAACAATGGAATTATTATGTGTTTTAAAGTGTGTCACTTTGACTAATGACAAATAGAATTTTTAAAGTTTGCATTATTTTAATTAACTAATAAAACTAGAACAGTTTTTTAATATTTAGTGATCTCTTATATTTATTCTTTTGTGACATATTTATACAGTTTAATTTTTCTATTGAAATGCATAACTTTTCCTACTGACTTGCAAAAGTTGTTTAGTTAAAAAAAATTAGCTCTCTACTACACACTATAAATATTTTCCAAGTGTGTCATGTGCCTTTCAAATTTCGTAATTAAAACACAGAAAATTAAAACATTTACGTTAAGCACATAATGTCAAACCTATTGATCTTTTATGGTCTCTTTGCTTTTCCATTTCGTGCCTTTGTTCAATAAATATTAAGTGACCCCCATGTGCTAGTGTCTATACAAGAAATTTAGAAAGTTCTATCCCCCTCTAGATATTATATACTTAACAAATTTTCTAGTTTCATGCTATTTAAACTTAAATTGTAGTGTCTAGAATTTATTTTGATCTATGCTGATATTTATGAGATGGATTTGTCTCAATTCCATGTATTCAATAATGCATTCTTTCCACAAGGATCTGAAATACACTTTTACTATATTTTGATTTCAGTCAACCTAAAATAACTAACATGGAAGATGAAATCAAAATATTCTTTAATGCACATGCTTTTTTAAGTGAATTTATGTTTTTATGCCCAATTGCTAACATGACATTGAGATGAGTTTAACACACTCTTCTATAATATTCTGTTCAAAAGTTTTTCTTTTACTACTAAATTTATTTTCAGTCCTTCCCTTTCTTGTACATCTCTCATTCCCTTTATTTTCTCTAACCCAATGACAGATATTGACGGATATTAATATTTCAATAAGTTTAGAAGAGGTAAAAATCACCACGGTTTGGAGAATCATTGAGAACTTAAGGAGGTGGAATTCACCAAGTCTAGGGATGAATTGGGACAGGAGAAGAAGAGAGAAAAGAGTAGTAAAAATAGAGAAGTTGGGAGTACCTGTGGTCCATCTGTTGCGGGTAAGGAAAATACTCTCTGGGAGAAAGGACTGGTTTTAGTGGAAGTTAGGAGGCAAAACCTTACCAAGGCAGACTGTGTCCCTGTGTTTATTATCCACCTAAGAGTGCTCAAATGGCTTGCACAGTATGCACCATATATTTATAACTTGATACAGCCATAAAAAGTAATTCTGAAAGATACCTACCAAAATGTGAATGGTGCTCACTGAAGCTTGTAAGGTAATGGATAATTCTTTCTCCTTGCTTGTATTTGTTTTAATTTTTATAGTAAAATATTAATTTTGCCATAAGAAAACTTTTAAAATAAACTGTTTTTGAAACAAATTGAAAGATGCAGTCCTAAATACACAAAGTGGTGTGAAGCTATCAGGTTTAGCCTACTGCTAGTTCTTATCTCATACACTATTGCTTATATGCATGTTACCAGTATGTTGAAAAGCAAGCAAGTAACTTCTAAAATTTGATAAATTAAACTGTTTCCTTTTGACTATTAATAGAATCTTTTAGGCTGACTAAATGCTGAACCCCCGTGTATTGTAATTATATATTTAACTGACCCACAGAGAAGACTTTGGAGTACCCCTAAAATTGAGCCTTTAACAGAAACTAGAAAAAACCGTGGCCTTTCTTTAAACTCTCCTTTTAAAGATTACAAATACAGCTCAAATATGATGCTCTATAATTAGATGTCTTTGGTTCTTCAATTATGTTGAAGCGGTATTTATTCAGTTTTCTTCACAACTCTAGCTATTAAAGGCAGGGTAAACTTAATAAATGACAGGGTACATTTTAATTGACTCTGCTTTCAGGCCAAGACTCATGTACTGAGCCCAGATAACAGTGGAGGTGACTTCTTGAGGAAGAGCTGAAGAGCAGATGACAAACGACTTAGAGAAAGAACCCTGGGAGAGCAAGAGAGAACTTTTATTCAGAGACGTTCAGAAGAACGAGGAGAGCATGGATCTCAAGCCAGTGGATGTGTCTCAGGTACCTCCAGCAACTGGAGGGCTTTGTAAAAACGAAGTTCCTTCCCACCACCCGCTCCTGCAGCACACACACCCCAGGCCTCTTGGATCAGCTTACATGGGAATATGAATTTTTTTTTCACCACTATACCAAGGAGGAATCTGCATTTCTAAGCCCTGATTCTCCAGTCCACGAAACAGAAGAACAAACCTTGACATTTAAGAATATCTGTAAGGGATATACATACAGATATTAGGCTGAGAAGGGGGAGAGGGAAGAGGAATGTATAATAACATTAATGAAATGCCTACTTTACCTTTTGTACCAGGCTGGGTCAAAACACTGTCTCACACTTACTGACAAAAATGGAAAAAGGTGACGAACCAGACCCAGGCAATATCACCCCGTGATTATGAAGTAGGTTTATTAAAGATTTAGTGTAAAGTAAACAAATCTTGCTTATGTTCCAAAAAGGAACCAGTCTTTAATTTTCATGTATTTTTCTTTAATTTACCTTTATGAAGTCACATTGAGTTTTTTAAATAAAAGCTCTTATTTAAAAATAGTACCATGAACATACCTCTTTTAAATAAGTGTTGCCTAAGCTAGAAATACAAAAACATCTAATACAGAAATTATGCAAATATTCAGGTTCCGCTGGGGAAGGAGAAGGGAGTGCTGCTGGCTAGTAATAATGGCACTTGCACAAAGTTGACAGTCCAATACCTGTCAGTGCGAGTTTATTTCACCATTTTTCTAGGATAGGTGGAAGGAATTATTTTCTTCATTTCTCAGATTTAACAAAGACAGCACAGGCAAGTCAATGCCAGCAATGGGGAAAGCTTGTAGGTTAATCTGAAGACTCAGCTTCCAGAAGTTTTCCATTTCTGTCTCATCCGTCACAGTTCATCACACAGGACTGCCTTCTTTCACCTGGGGTTACCCAGCCTGCCGCCTTCCGTCTCTCCCTCTCCCATGAAAGATAATTTTCAGGCTGAGACAGTGACGTGTATCCATGACTCAGAAGCAGGAAAGCTTAAGTCACTCGCTTATCAGATTCTGCCAGTATCCTCAGCCTTTGGTAGCCTTTGTCTCAGACTGTTGCAGTAGGTGGATAGTCAGCCATGAGCAGGGCAGGAAAGGGTCCTCCCCCAACACCAGGAATGTCAGGCAACCATTAGGTGATAGGCAAGCGGTTGTTAAACTGCCTCTCTAAAATAATAATTAGTTGCAGCAGGCACCAGGCTGTCTCCGAATAGATTAAAAAACTTGAAGCTGGTGATCAGCAGCTTCTCAATAAGATCTCAGGAGTTGGGTGAGTGGGCTCAAGCATGGACACTAAGAGGCAAAATGGCGGAGTCTAACTGGTATACGACCTTCCTCTGGCAACATTGGACCGGTAAGGAAAGAACGCCTCAGTAAGCATGCGCACAACGTCAGTTAAACACACTGCGCATGCTCCCCTTTCAAGCGTTGCCAAGCCACTGCACATGGAGGCGGCGTCAGTAAACACACTGCGCATGCTCCCCTTTCAAGCCTTGCCAAGCCACTGCACGTGGAGGCAGCCACCCCAAGGGAAGAATCAGGGGAAAAGAAAGACAATCCACCAGAAGCATACCAAGCTATAAAACCCCAAGTCGAAAGGTCAAACTGGGCACTTGATCTCTCAATTTGCCCTCTTGGCCCCCTTCCAATGGATTTTACTTTCTTTTATTCCTGCTCCAAAGCATTTTAATAAACTTTCACTCCTGCTTTAAAACCTGCCTCAGTCTCTCACGTGGCCTTATGTCTCTCAGTTTAATTCTTTCTTCTAAGGAAGCAAGAATTGAGGTTGCTGCCAACCCATATGGATTCGTCACTGGTAACATACTTCGGTGCCACAGGACTTGGATACGTTTCCCCGTGGTAAAGGACCTCTATCTCTCACCTTCTTCGGCTGGAGGGATTCAACCCCTGTATGTGCTTTCCTTCTCTCTTTTTGCTCTCCTGCTTACTGGCCAACACCTAGAACAATTCTTCTCAGACACAGTGGCTCTGCTCCCCACAGAGGATCTCTCAGTTCACCCCAATGGGTGGCTTATAGGGGTGGAAGGAACGTGGAGTTCACACTGAGTAAAACTGAGAGACACTAATGGCTCTCCTGGACAGGAGGCTCACAAGAGTGGCAGAACTAAAGCCTAACACTGTGCCATGTCTGGGCTTTCCTCTGCTTCTTCAATGAAAGTCAGCTCTTTCCCCAAAACCTGCAGTGCTATTCGCCTTTTTTCTCTACCTATTCACCTCCTATTCTCCTTTGTATTCTCCAATGGCCTTGTGCACCAGCTACACCCTCTGCCTCAGGGACAAGTCTGTCGCTTGTTTGCTTTCACTTCCCAAGCCATGTTACTTCTTAACACACACTCCTTTGTATTCGTGTGCCCATGGCTCTGGCTGCATTTGTGCAGGGGATACCCTCGCAGATATCCCCTGAGATTTACACCTGTTCTTACCCTACCAGCTCAGATGACCTCCAACTCTTCCCCTGTCTGGTGGCACATTGCCAGAACAGATACAAATTCGAATCTCAGCCCTCATGACTTACCGTATACTTTTTGTCCCTGTTACACTCCAGGGTTAAGTTTTCCAGTGGCTTTTGAAGCACTTTGTCTGCCGGCGTAGGGCCTCAGTGTGGCCCTTTAAGGATCTCACTTACTTGCTTTTTTTGAGTTAGCATCCCTTTGAAAGGAGGGAAAATTCTCCTTTGCCATTCGTGAGCTCTTACCTCAAGCCGCAAGTCCTCCAGAGGTTTCTACTTTATGTCGAGAGGGCAAATAAACGTTGCCATTTCAGTAGCATATGCAGGATTTTCATGAGTCTTTATCTCACTTCCTCCCATGGCCTCCATTTCTCTAATCATTTCCATGCCCTTCTTAACATGCACCAAGACCTTCAAGGTCGTATTTGAAGGGGGAGGAAATCCAGCCCCCTTGTGGCAGTTAGCTGAAAAACAGGCTTCTCATCTACTTAAAGAACATGGGAAGGAAATCTGAGAAAAGAGATAATCATTTTGTTGCCACAATCTTCTAAGCGAGAGTCACCATAAGGTTATGGAGACAAGGACATAGGCCAGCGCAAGTCTTCAGTCACAAAAGACCCATAGGACAGAGATGAAGGTTGGTTCCAGGCTAACAGATTACCATTAGAACAGAGATGAAGAAAAGGTTAGGGGTACACAGTAAGAATGGTTGTTCCAGAGCCCCAAAGACGAACAGGAGGCCCACTCTTTACTCCAGTATCTCTTCTGTTCTCAAGTGGGTAATTGTGATGAGATGGGATCAAGGTTACGGGTACATGGTAAGACTGGCTCATTCCAGAACACTAAGGATGAATGGGAGATGCCTATTAAGGATAATAGGAAAGCAAGAGACGACGCCTGTTTTCCTTTTTCCTTTTTTTTTCTCCTCTGTTCCCTCTTTGCAGATGGGTAACCATGTCTCTATACTACAGGACATGCCTCTCACATGCATCTCAAAACTGGGGGAAGTCTGACTTCCCCAAACCTTAAAACAAAGCAAACAAATAAACAAAAATACTGTTTGGCCTAAAAATGAACTGGGAGAGAATACAAAAGTCAGCCTTGGAACCCCATGCCCTTATGCAGAAAATCCTCAAATCAGCCTCCTCAGCCTTTTATAACAGAGCAGAATAAGGAGGATAGAGCTAAGGAGAAGGAAAAAATGCAGAAACAAGAGGCACACTCGACTATTGGCTGCTTTCTTAGCTCTCCAGCCCCCATTCAGATTACCCTAAAAACACTCCTTCAGGTAACTGCCATTGATGTGGGAAGCCAGGCCACTGGAAGGCAAACTGCCCCAATGGGACAAATGAGAGGAAGCCTAGCAGAGCTTGCCCCCTCTGCCACCAGCTCAGCTACTGGAAATGGGATGCCCTGAGGGCCAAAGGGCCCTGCGACAGAATCCCAACCCCTAATGGCCTTGAGTTGAAGGGGCTCTCTGCTCTGGCTGGCTTCCAAATCAGACTTCGTCATCAACAAGACAAAGCCGAGAGAAACTCCTGGAGGAGTGAAACTGATCATTTTATTTGCCACCTCCAAGAGGTTACTGCCACCTCTTGGAGGTGGTAAGTAAAATTATCAAGTTCCCTTTGGGGTTTAAAAGCACCCTAGTCTGTACTAATCTCCTTCTCTGAGCAACTTTTCTCCAAATTCTGCCAGGTAATTGGGGCAAATGGCACCTCCCCACTCCAAAAGAAAAGATTCACACTCTTTTAGGCAAAAATACGCTTTCCAAGATGGGTGCCTGATTAATATTTACCCAACCTCTAAATTCATCTTTCCCTCTAATAGCTCTATTTCTCCTGGCAAGTTACCCAAATCTTTAACCAATAACTTCAACCTAGTCAGTCCTACCTGAGTGGTATAGAAATAGCCCACATTTATTTAGACAATCCCCAGCAAAAATCTAACTGAGCAATCTCTTGAGGGGAGATAACTTCTACAGTATGCAGATAACCTCCTTCTTCTCTGCTCCCCCTTCACAATCCTCACACAGCAACATGCAGTACAAACCTTAACTTCCTAACAAAAAGAAAATGACTTTAGTCTATTTCAAAGATTATAAAGAGAAAGAGGTATTTTTGGTGAGGAAAGTTATAAAAAACAGAAGTTTTATATGAGAAAGGATCTTGTATGATAAATTCCTGTCCTAAAGTAAAATGACTGGATGTTTAAAAAAAGAGATGTTTACGACAAATTAGAAAGTCCAACCATGTCACAGATGGTCTGTTAGTTGTGAAAAGATTTGTGAAATGGAATTTATTTAAAAAAAAAAAGTTACACAGTTTTAAAGGTTATTAGTCCACTAAATGCTTCACAAACTGCCACTCTGACTCTTAACTGTACAACTTCCTGCCTTCAAAGCTACGTAAGGCCTGGGGACATACCATGTTATACATAGTTAGCCGTGACCCCTATATCTTGGAAAGAGTCAAACCTTATCTGCATTTCTGTCTGATATCCTAAGCTCCAAACCTAGTGTATAAACAGAATCACTTACTTAGCAAGTTTTTCACCAAAAGTAAAAGTTTCTAAGAGTTAACAGTGTAACATGTTCTTAAGACTACTAGGGGCCGGGCGCGGTGGCTCAAGCCTGTAATCCCAGCATTTTGGGAGGCCGAGGCGGGTGGATCACAAGGTCAAGAGATCGAGACCATCCTGGTCAACATGGTGAAACCCCGTCTCTACTAAAAATACAAAAAAATTAGCTGGGCATGGTGGCACGTGCCTGTAATCCCAGCTACTCAGGAGGCTGAGGCAGGAGAATTGCCTGAACCCAGGAGGCGGAGGTTGCGGTGAGCCGAGATCGCGCCATTGCACTCCAGCCTGGGTAACAAGAGCGAAACTCCGTCTCAAAAAAAAAAAAAAAAAAAAAAGACTACTAGAAAAACAATTTTACATGCAAGGCATGTAAGGAAAGTACAATGTGCTTTTAGTAAAAGATTAAAGAAGGCATGGAAATGTGGATTTTTTTGGCCTAGTTTACAGAGTTAAAGGATTTTTTTTTTTAATTAGGAAAAAGCTGAAGGTTTGGGCAAGTCGTGGAATGTTTGTGAAAGATTAATCATGTAAAAAAATTCTGTGCATCACGAATATTCATTGCAGCACAGTTTACAATAGCAAAGACCTGGAACCAACCCAAATGCCCATCGATGATAGACTGGACAGGAAAAATGTGGCACATATACACCATGGAATATTATGCAGCCATTAAAAACGAGGAGTTCACGTCCTTTGTAGGGACATGGATGAACCTGGAAACCATCATTCTCAGCAAACTGACACAAGAACACAAAATCAAACACCACATGTTCTCACTCATATGCGGGTGTTGAACAAGGAGAACACATGGACACAGGGAGGGGAGCACTATACACGGGGGTCTGTTGGCGGGGAGGGGGGACAGCGGGGGCGGGTGGGGAGTTGGGCAGGGATAGCATGGGGAGAAATGCCAGATATAGGTGAAGGGGAGGGAGGCAGCAAATCACATTGCCACGTATGCACCTATGCAACAACCTTGCATGTTTTTCACATGTACCCCAAAACCTAAAATGCAATTAAAAAAAAAAAATAAATTCTGTGCATAATCATATTGGCTAAAGTTAAAGGAGTACTATTCAATTTTTACATAAATTGAAATGTACAACAGAGTTTTAGTAAAGCACTGATCTGCTCTTCATAAGTGTATTATTTGTATGTGTTCCAAATTATGCAAAACTCCTATAATTCTGATATAACTTATCAGTAATAATTATAATTGTTATGCTATATAATTGTGTGCAACAGAGATAAAAATTTTTTTGCCAACTCTGTCTTTGACCGTGGCTGCCCTAAGACTTTTTCTCATTCACAGACAATTGTTGTCTTGTTTTAATTCTCTTTAAAAGGTGGTTTTATAATCAGCTATAAGAGTCTGACAGGCACTCTTGAATGCAGGTTGCTGATAACTTTAAAGATTGTAACATTAGAATAGAGAAAGAACTTTCAGGAATCTCATGGACAGCTGAAATGTTCATGAATATCAGGCAGAACAGAAGTTTACTGCATGGACTGAACTAAAAGAAGAGTAAAATAATTCTTTTATGAGTTTTTGCTTAAAACTATTAATGATCCTTTGTTTTTCAAAGTCAAGAAAACTTTCTTTGGAGCTATTTACAGCTTTTAAAACTAAGTACTATTGTAAACAAAATTTGGAGCATATTTCTCTCAACCTGATTTCTCCAGAATTTGTAAACTATTTGTGAGTATTCTTAACTTATGGCAATATAGTTATTTGCGTAAGTGCAGTAATAATCTGTTTTCTTTTGCAACAGGACACAATTGGAGAAACTGGTTATTTTACCAAGGGTTTGACTGGAATGGCGTTCTTTCCATTAAAGAATCAAATTTGACTTGTACAGCCAATAAAAACCCCTTGGGAAAACTGTCCTCATACCTTGTCTACACAGTCCCTGTACAGCGTTCCTGACCCATGGGGAGTAAAGAATGTCACTTTCTGACAGGCCTAGGAGCCCCAGCTTGTCTTGGGACCTCAAGAGGAAAGGAATTTACCCAACTCATAAAGGTATTTGATGGTACAAACCCATGGCTGGGTTCAAGGCATTTTAAAAGTCTTATCTGAGATTCCTTATGGAATGAAGTTTCATCAAAGCCAATTTAAAAAGAGGCCTATATGGCAAATAATTATTCTTGCTGTGCTTTATGCAAATAATCAGGCCAAGTATAATAGGACTAAAGCTTATTTTGCAAACAAATCAGTCCTATCATGATTTGTTTTTAATAAAAATGAGGACGGGAGAGAGAAAAGTTATGTTTCAAGAACATACTGGATTACAATTCAATAACTTTATATTATATTCTATTCTTATCACTTGTTTTTGAGTTTTTGTCTACAATTTAGACTAACCCTGTTTATTCCTGTGACCCAACCAGTGATCTCTGGCTGCAGCTCAGAAGAAACAAAAGGAATGGGTAATGTAAAAATCTGGATCAATATTCAAATTCTGGGAACGTATTGGAATTGGCTGGCAAGCCCATCCACCGAAGTCTTAACAGGCATGATGACAGCCACCAGTTACCTGAGTGTCTTGGCAGCCTTGGGATTTTTTGGAGCTGTCATCACCCCCTTATTTCATTTTGACATTCTTCTAAATCTAATAAACTAATGTGTCTCCTCTTGCCTTCAGGCCGTCAAGCTCCAGATGATCTTAAGTGAGAGATACCATCCTCTCAGTATTCAAGAGTCACCCTTCCACAGAGGACCCTTAGACTTCCCATCAATGAGACATGACAGAGGCAAAATCCCACACTTGTCTCCAGTAGGCCTGACTGGATACTGTTTTCAGCCAACCCATGGAACCATCCTACCCTGACAGCTAGTAAGAGGTGATGACCCAGAAAACCACCACCACCCCTCTGTCAGCAGGAAGCAGTAACAGAAGAATTACCTTTATCCATTTTCCCCAAAGAATTGGGGTCTTGGACTCTTGAGAGGGGAAATGTTATGGTAGGTAGCTAGTCAGACATGAGCAAGGCAAGAGAAGGCCCTCCGACCACCAGGAATGTCAAGCAATCTTCAGGTGATGGTCAGGCAGTTGCTAAACTGCCTCTCTAACATAATCACTGGTTGCAGTGGATGCCAGGGAAAGGCACTCTCCCAATAAATAGAAAGGTCTAAAACTGGTGATCAGCGTCCTGATAAGACTGCAGGAATTGGGCAAGTGGGCTCAAGCATACTAAGAGGCAAAATGGCAGGGATTAACTGATATGTGACTTTGTAGGAACAGCAAACTCAAGTGAGCATGCATACAACTTCAATAAACACACTGTGAATACAGTGCCTCCCAAGTGCTGGAAGGCCACTGTGCATGTGGACAGCCCACCCCAAGGGAAGAATCAGGGGAAAAGAGACACAAGCCCCTGCTCCCTTGGAAGCATGCCAATCTATAAAACCCCAAGTCAAAGGTCAAACAGTGCACTTGATCTCTCAAGTTGCCTGCCTGGCCCTCTTCCAAGTGTACTTTACTTCCTTTCATTCATGTTCTAAACTTTTTAATAAACTTTCACTCCTGCTGTAAAGCCTGCTTCAGTCTCTCACTCTGCCTATGCCTCTTGGTCGAATTCTTTCTTCTGAGGAGGCAAGAATTGAGGTTGCTGCAGACTTGTATGGATTTGCCACTGCTAACAAGACCAGCAACCACCTGTAGGCTCACCCCATGTTTCTAGAATGAATCCTATATATAGGCAGGAGAGTTTTTTGTTTGTTTTTTTTTCAGACAGAGTCTTGCTCTGTCACCAGGCTGGAGGGCAGTGTCCTGATCTCTGCTCACTGCAACCTCCGCCTCCCAGAGTCAAGTGATTCTCCTGCCTCCGCCTCCTGAGTAGCTGGGACTACAGGTGTGCACCACCACACCTGGCTAATTTTTATATTTTTAGTAGAGATGGAGTTTCACCATATTGGCCAGGCTGGTCTTGAACTCCTGATCTCATGATCCACCCACCTTGGCCTCATGGAGTGCTGGGATTATAGGTGTCAGCCACCACACCCAGCCCGCAGGAAAGTTTTTAAAAGTTTAGACCAATAATCTAAGACTCCGTGTCTCCTGGATCCTTTATCCAGCATCCCAATCCCATGATGAACACCTGTCTGGATCCCTGGCATGGCTCTACTTTTCAGATATTGTGATTTGCTGCTGAGCTGGAATGTGTTTATGCATAAAAAGCCCTCAGCCTACTGTGGGTCATACTCAAACATTAATCATAATTCCTACAATCAAGGGATCAAAATCTAGAATCAAAGAGGAAAACAGCTATACAAACAAATAATATAAATAAAGCTGGATGTAACAATAAGCCCATTCTGGAAGTATAGATGAAGAACACATTAAAAAAAATCTGTCTTGAAGAGTAGAGGATGACTTCACAGAGGGAGTGGCATGGAAGGAAAGAGAAGAGAATTCTAGACAGTTAGAGCAGCAACTCATCTGAAGACATAAAATTGTTAGAAGATGGTATGTTTGGGAGCACAAAGGAGTTGGTATGACTGGAGTCTACAGGGTATCAAAGCCAGGTTAAGGAATAAACCAGCTGGCAGCTTCCAGGGCCCAAGGGACACTGGAATGACCCTGAAACTAGAATAAAATGGAGAAATTGTACTTTGTGAGCTCTGATTTAGGAAAGATACTAGATGTAGTGGACACACAAGAGCAGAAATGGCCAGAACAATAGAGAAGGAACAGAGGGCTTCTAACATCAGTTCTTCACCTTTCCTCCAAGATGGGCTCAATCTCTCCTCCAAGTAATTGAGGACAATATTGGTTCAAAGACGCACCAAATGTTCAGTGGATATGTAAATGTGTCTGCCTAGCCCTGAGCTACACAACAGAGTGTACCAAAAAATTATAATGAAATGGTAATAGAAGTTCCAGGCCCTGGCCTCAAATACTTTATATGTATTAACTTATTCAAACCTTATCCTATGAGGTAGATATTATCACTTCCATATGACAGATAAAGAAGCTGAAACACAGAGAGGTCAAATAACTTTACAAAGTTCACACAGCAAGTATGAAGCCATGAGTTACACGAAGGTAAATCTCTCCCTTTAGAGTCTCCATGCTTAACCATCACACTGAATTTTCACTTTATCCTCTGGACAGTGGACAGCTGGTAAGGTTTTCTAAGCAAAAGGGCAATAATTTGTGTGTGACGATCACTCGCAGATTGAGAATTTGTGAAGATAGAGTTGGGAGAATCTGGACATGAAGCACAAATAGGAGGCCACTGCACCAGTCACAGCAGGAGACCATGGGGGCCCGAGCTGAGGCAGGGGAATGCGTTTGCAGAGGAAGGGAAATGGAAGAGGTATCAGAGAGCTCAGACCACTGAAAGGTGGTAACTGGTGAGCAGTGACAGAGATGGAAAAATCAAAAGCCTTCATGACTGGGGTAAATGAAAGAATAGTGGTTCTAAGGGAAAATATTTGTCTCTGAACAACCTGAGCTTGAGGTCTTGAGTTTCACCAGTTAAAAGGATCCAAGTTAGCTAGTAAAACAGACAAATAAAGCTCTGTGGAAGTTCTGGAGTTAGAGGTACGGATCTGGGAGACCTTTCATAACAGAAGACTCTGAAAGTACAGGTAAGGAGGGAAGCCCAGGGAAGCTCTCCAGGTATCAGGTGAGATTCTGGAGAAGGCCAGCATTTAAGCCCAGGTAGAAGAAACTGGGACAAAAACCGAGTAGTGATTTGAAAGGCAATAGAAGAGGTAGGAGAAAGTAGAGTTTTGTAAAGCAAAGGAGGAGAAAGTTCTGGAAAAGAGAAAAAGAGCAACAGTGTAAATTCAGCAGGAGGAGCGGATCAGATGAGCTAATAAAGGGTCTCTGAGAAGGCCATGGTGACTTTCTATGAAATCTACATCTGGGTTTCTCCCTATATCTGCACCTCCAATCCTCTCCACCTCCAGCCCAATTCTAGGGCAGGACTAATTTCACAGCACCCGCCCTTCCAGTCTTGACTTTCAAAGCCGGAGTTAACCACCCCGTATAAGCTGTACTGTTACTCCTCTGTCCTTCATGATGATGAAGATATTGGAACATATTTCCTTAGGCTAGAGATGAACCCAAGAAGACTATCCACGGTCTCTACCTTTGTATTTTGATCCACAATTTTCTTCATATTTTTCAACAGATGATTATTTGGACCACCTTCTTTCTCATTCACGTACACTATCCTATCCAGGTCTGGAAAGTTCCGGTTCAGATCTATTCCCTGGGCATTGCTTCGACCCACAAACCAGTCCTTGAGCTCACCAGGCTAAAAAAAAAAAAAAATCAAAGAGAAAAATCATCAGTTGCTTATTATTATTGTCACTTTCTATTTAAGGTCTCTATCAATGTTCTTAAAAATAACATACTAACATTATTTATTTCAACAATGCCCTCACATAGCAGCATTTTTACTACTGTACTGATATAAACATGAAAGCATCAGATTTAAAGTACAGTCATGAGCCACATAATGACATTTCTGACCACGACTGACAGACGATACAACAGTGATCCCATAAGATTACAACGGAGGTGAAAAAATCCTATTGCCTAGTGACATCTTGATGGTCCTGACCCTGTGTAGGCCTAAGCTAATACGTATGTTTGTGTCTTAGTTGATTTCTTTTTTTTTTTCCTAAGAGACATGGTCTTACTCTGTTGCCCAGGCTGGGGTACAGTGGCATAATCACAGCTAACTGTAAGCTCAAACTCCTGGGCTCAGGTGATCCTCCCTCCTTGGCCTCCCAAAGCACTAGGACAACCACGGTTGTCTAAATCTTTTATTATTTTGTTTTTGATAGAGACAAGATCTCGCTATGTTGCTCAGGCTGGTCTCAACCTCCTAGCCTCAAGCAATTCTCTCCTCTGAGCCTCCCAAAGCACTGGGATTACAGATATGAGCCACTGCACACAGCCTATGTCTTATTTTTAACGAAACAGTTCAAAAACTAAGAAACCACTAAAAACTTTAAAAATAGAAAAAAGCTTGTAAAATAAGGATATAAAGACAGAAAAGATTTTTGGACGGCTGTACAATGTATTATGTGTTTCAAGCTAAGTGTTATTTAAAAAGAGTCCAAACAGTTTTTAAAGTTTAAACGCTCATAAAGTAAAAACGTTACGGTAAGGTAAGGTTAGTTTATTATTGAAGAAAGAAAAATATTTTGTAGACATTTAGTGTAGCCTGAGTGCACGTTGTTTATAAATTCTATATTAGTGTACAGTAATGTCCTAGGCCTTCACATTCACTCACCACTCACTCACTGACTCACCCAGAGCAACTCCAGTCCCGTGCCTCCATTCATTGTAAGAGCCCTATCCAAGGGTACTGTTTTGTCTTTTATGCTGTTTTCACTGAACCTTTTCTATGTTTAGATACACAGATAGTTACTAGTGTGCTACGGTTGCCTACAGTGTTCAGTACGGCAACATGCTATACAGACTTGCAGCCTAGGAGCAATAGGCTATACCATATAACTTAGGTGTGTAGTAAGCTACAGCATGCAGGTTTATGTAGGTGCACTCTAGGATGTTCATACGATGACAAAATCACCTAACATCGCATTTCCCAAAATGCTTCCCCATGACTTTTTTTTTTTTTTTTTTTGAGATGGAGTTTCACTTTTCTTGCCCAGGTTGGAGTGCAATGGTGTGATCTCAGCTCATTGCAACCTCTGCCTCCCAGGTACAAGCGATTCACCTGCCTCAGCCTCCTGAGTAGCTGGGATTACAGGCACCTGACACCACACTGGGATAATTTTTTCATAATTTTAGTAGAAACAGGGTTTCACCATGTTGGCCAGGCTGGTCTCAAACTCCTGACCTCAAGTGATCCACCCACCTCGGCCTCCCAAAGTGCTGGGATTACAGATGTGAGCCACTGTGCCTGGCCCAGTTCCCCATTATTCAGTGAGGCATGACTGTACTTGGTTATAGGTATTTTGAAAATATGTTCAATAAATAATATTTTAAATGTTAACAATAATACTTAAGAGATATTTATCATCAAATTGCACAGTCAATATATATTCACTAGTAATAAATGACCTATTTCAAAGTACATCATTCTATAATCAGATTTAAGTAAAATATTCATTGCCTCTGTAAATCACAGCAACCTATTTTTTAAATATTCAGAAGAATAAATAACTAAAGATTAGAAGCTTAAAATGAATTTACCATACGTTATAGACTAATAACATGTCTCCCTCTTATGGTCTTCATGAAAAAATATGAGTCTAGAACAAAAGTTCTAGGGTTATATGATTTAAGGAATTTCTAGTTTAAACTCTTCATTTAACTAATGGTGCAGTCTGGAAAATTAGTAGATTTCCAAGGTATTTGTTTTATTTTATAATGTGTTTTCTCTTGTTTTACTGTTAAATTATATCACATGATATAGACATATTTCCCACATTTTTTAAGTCATGGAAGCTTAGATACCTTAGACTTGAGGGATAAAAATCAGTAAGACAGAAAAGAGCAATGATAATCTGTTGCCCATGTGCCTTAAAATTCTGAATATTACCTTAAATATTAAATAATTTAATTTATATATTACTAGAATTTTTCTCTCATAACTTTAGAAATCATATCAATTTTATATTTATTTACAGAAATTCTCTGGGTTTCTTAAGTGTCAAACTATGTCATTGGATCTTTTTAACTGTAGATAAACATACTAAATATTAATTTGAATGTGTTCCCATAGACTAAGAAAATTATTTTAAACTAGAAAAAAACAAATACAATGTTCCCCACCCCTGCCCAATAAAATAGGAACACACACCATATATCTTCCCTTAAAAAGGCATTACTTCCCAGCTTATCTAACAGCAAGGATATATTAAATTATTTTTAGTTAAGAGGTAGGGTTTTTGCTTGTTTTTTAACTTTACTCAGCACATGTAAAAACCAAGAAAACATCAGTAAAACATTGCTCTGGCCAGAAGTATTTCTTCCTTGAATTCAGTAGAGGGCGCTGTGACACTGGCTCACCCAGATCCACTCACGGCGTTACTCTTCAACAAATAGCAGTAGATATTTTTCATATTTGTAGATTTTTAAAAGAAAACTTACCTAGTCACAAAAGTGGATGAATAACTTATTGAAAAACAAAACAAAACACTATTAGAACATCAACTTCTTAAGACAATTTTTCATTCCCAGTCTTTGCTAGAGAAACTTGCCCATCATCCCTTTCATTCCGTATTGTTTTCTTACCAGTCAGTTGAATAACAAATGCATCACTTATGCACTCCACTGCACCATCTGTACTCTTTGTTAGAGGGCATAATTTTTAGATAAACATGTATGTACAAACATACAGAAAATGAAGAAAGCACACCTGATCTGAGCTGCCTGGCACTCACCTGAGATGCTGCCTTCTCAAAGCCATCTGGGTTCAGGGAAGGCATGATGTGAATGCGGGTACTGTGGATCAGGTTGACAATTGTCTCGTTCCCCTTCTGGTATTCATTGCATAGGTACTGGGCCAAGAAAATGAGCAGTTCCCGTCCCACAGCCTCATTCCCATGCATATTCCCAATGTATTTAAATTCCGGCTCACCTGAAAGATCAACGATAGATAGTATGGAGATGTTTTCTGTGACATACAGTGCCAAATATATTGTATACCTACAAATGTGTCATGAATACCTGATGGTTTCTTTTTCCTCCAGCAGTGATGCCTCAAAAAAAATCTACCTTAGACATTAAAATACCCCTTCTATTCCTCACTTCCCAGCTACTCACCCATGATGGACTGAATTGTATTCACCCAAAATTTATATGTTGAAGGTCTAACATCCAACGTGACTGTATGAAGGAGGTAATTAAGGTTACATTAAGTTGTAAGGGTGGAGCTCTAATTCAACAGGACTGTGGTCTTTATAAAGAGATGAAAAGACACCAGAGCCCTCTTTCTCCTCTGCCCAGAGGAAAGACCGTGAGAGAACACAGTGAGAAGGCTGCCACCTGTAAGCCAGGAAGAGAGGCCTCACCAGAAACCAACCTTGCTGGCACCTTGATCTTGAACTTGTAGCCTCCAGAACTGTGAGAAAACAAATTTCTATTGTTTAAGCCAGCTAGTCTGTGGGTATTTTGCTATGGCAGTCTGACAAGACTAATACACCATTTTACCCACAGTAACTCATAATAATAATACACTATGTGCCTCCTATTAAACACTGTGCTTTGCATGTTTTCTTATTTAATCCTGACCAAACATCTATCAATAAATATTATTATCCAACTTCATTTTGCAGATGAACAAACTGAAGTTCAGGCTGCTTAAGAAGACTGCCCATAGTCATACGGCCTGTGAAGCCAGGATTCAAATGCTGGTCTTCTGGTTTACTTAAAAGTCGATGTTTTTATTTTTTGTTTATCATAGTGATTAAGAGGAGCCAGACTGCATGGGTTCAAATCCTAGCACCAATTCTTACTGTCTGGGCTTGGGCAAGTTACTTGAGTTCTCTGTGGCTCCGTTTTTCCATCTAAAAAATAGAGATAACAATAGTTTCTAGCCCATAAGGAAGGTTACTATAAGAATGAAATAAAATAATGAATGTGAATGCTTAGAACAGTGCCTGGCAAATATCAAGTGCTATGTGTTTCCTATAATTATCTTTAATATTATTATTACATCACATTAGCTTGTCATTGTGAAGTTCCTTGCCATACACAATCTAATTTTCTCTTCACAACGGCCCACTAAAATGTGTAAGGCATGGATTTTTTATTATCCTTATGGTATAAATGCAGTCCAAAGATGATATATTTTGCCGACGGTCTCAGAATACTAACAAAAGTCACGTTGCCCGTTTGTGAGACTCTCCTTGCGTTTTAGGAGGAGTAATGAAATTGCAGAACATAGCAGTAAAGTGATCTTAATTAACCCTGTTCTGCTTGTTTCAGCTGCATCCATCCCATGGGCCCAATTTCTGCAGTAGAAAGGAGTCTCCCATTTACAAAACCACTAACACTGCTGGTTCCTGGTATAAGAAAGGAAGTTAGAATTATTTTTCTCCTGGAAATATGTTAACTAAACATTCTTTGCGTGAGATTCCTGAGTGTCTGATTTAAGTGACTATTCACCCCAGAAAACTATGTCCCTGTGGTGACCTCTCAGCCTGAGCTTATGCTAATCTTAATCTAAGGATCAGGTGGGAGCAGGATCAGGGCTATTTATACCCCCCTCAGTTTTCACTTTGAAGGAGAGTCGCTAATAAAACCATCCACAGGGACTTGCCCAGAAAGTACGAGAAGAGATGAGGAGGCGCGAGAAGGGACATTCTCCTGACTTCTGATTTCAAAGGTCCTAATAACCTTCTTCCTTTCTGTAAACTCATGCTGTTTATACCTTCATTTAGTGGATGTATTCATTCGGTTGAGGCACAGGAGAGACTGCAGCAGCCCATTAGAGAGAGTGAACAGGTAGCCAGGGGAAGACTAGAAGCCGGCTTCACAAGGTTTTCTGAGAAGATTGCACCAAGGAGGCATTCTGAGCTTGCTCTCTTCCCCAACACAACTTCGAAGCTCCACATCACTCAGTAAAGCTTGGCCCACCACCCCTAATTACACTGAAAATGTTTATGACTTATCAGGGTTTAAATCTTTTTTGAAATCACTTAAAGAGGAAACAACAAACCCTTAGTCACCAAGCCAACTATGCCCCAGCGTCCGGTGTAGCTAGCACAGTATATTTTGTATTCGAGTTTGAATGCTTTGGGATAGAGCATGCTCCCCCCACTTCTGCCGCAGGCTGCACCATTCCCTATCACCGCTTTACTCTATGTTTGCAACCCCTGATTTTCAGACTCAGAACATGTACCACATGGTTTCTCTCCAAATCTGCAGATTTCTCTCAGGCAAAATCTCCCCCAGTATATAATGGCAATAACAATGCTTTAAGTTGAAGTGAAGACAGGACCACAAAGGTCATTGTATTGAAGATATGAAAGTATGGGGAGGGAAATGCAAGCCACAGATGACAGCAAAAGAAAAGGCAAGTGTATCTCTAACTCCTTCTGTCCTCAGGAATAAATTAGATCACTATGTAATGTTATACGGAATACAGAAGAGCAATGTTCCTTTAAGCCAACCGATATGACTTGTGAGATGGGGAAGAGCCGCATTGCTTAAATATAGCATTTCTTGGACATACATGTGAATCCCAGGGTCAGACACTATGTCAGATGCAAAAGCAAATATGTCAGCATTCCTAAACTGAAGGAATGTAGAGTCTGGAAGAAGACTCAGACATGCAATGGACGATGTTCAGGAGTGAGGCAACAGTGAAGGAATGTTATTCCCTCCAACCCTCTGGCCTCTCTCCGGCTCTTTTCCCTCCCAAAACCACAGTTTTCTTTCTTTTTTTTTTTTTTTGAGACGGAGTTTCGCTCTTGTTACCCAGGCTGGAGTGCAATGGCACCATCTCGGCTCACCGCAACCTCCGCCTCCTGGGTTCAGGCAATTCTCCTGCCTCAGCCTCCTGAGTAGCTGGGATTACAGGCACGCGCCACCATGCCCAGCTAATTTTTTGTATTTTTAGTAGAGGCGGGGTTTCACCATGTTGACCAGGATGGTCTCGATCTCGTGACCTCGTGATCCACCAGCCTCGGCCTCCCAAAGTGCTAGGATTACAGGCGTGAGCCACCGCGCCCGGCCAGCCACAGTTTCCTTTTTAAAACACAACCCTCCTCAGGTTACCTCCACCTAAGAACCCATCAGTAACTTCCCCTTTGCTTTCATGATAAAGACCAAAATTCTCTGCGTGACCTTTAACCTCCACGTGGTTCGGCCTGGTGCTTCTCGCCTCCCGAGGCACAGCCGTTCCCTCCCGTATTTCAGCCGTGCTTCCTTCAGCCACCGGGCTCGTGCCTACAATGCTCTCTGCTTCACACATTCACACATTTTATCCGCACATCCTTCTCAGTGTGGCTAACACAGCTTCCTCGAAGTATCTTCAGTCTAGGTCCGGTTCCTTTGTTATTTTTATTTTCGTTTATTTTTATTTACTTAATTTTTTTTGTTTTTTTAGGCAGAGGCTCACTCTGTCACCCAGTCTAGAGTGTAGTGGCACAATCATGGCTCACTGCAGCCTCAACCTCCTGGGCTCAGGTGATCCTCCCACATCAGCCTCCTGAGTAGCTATGACTGTCGGTGCGCACCACCATGCCCATCTGATTTTTTTGTAGAGGTGAGGTTTTGTCATGTTGCCCAGGCTGGGTTTGTTATTACTACTACCTCAGTCTGAAAATACACATTCATAAATGTAGTTGTTTGATTAACCCCTGTCTCGCTCAGACTGTAAAGTCTATTAGTCCCGGGATGGGATCTATTTTAGCTCACTACTGTGTCACCTGTGCCCCCACGTAGAGTCTGGAACATAGTAGAGGCAGGATAAATACCAATTCAATACATTTCTGGGCAAATGAGCAAACGAATGGCCTTGCTGTTCAATCCCATCCTTGCAGCAGCGTGGCTGAGAGTAGTGAGGTGCAGCTGCACACGCTTGAAACCACTTCTGGAACTATGAAGGGAATAAAGGCGTAACTGAAGGGGGCTTGAGGCAGCTTCGAGGAGGCTGCACCCCAGGTGGAATATCAGGAGGTCTCAATGGCTCACTGCTCTATCCAGCAACCCCAGGTAGGAATGGAAACTCTTCTTTGGGAAGGAAGGCAGCAGTGTTGCGAACAGCCCATTTCCCAAATCTCCACAAAACCTCTCCAGGCGAGCAGCTCCCCGAAGCTATTTTTAATGTAAAGCCTTAACAACAGATTCTGAAGAAACTTTGCCTTCAGAATCCTTCGTACAGAAATAGCAATAAAATTGAAGACTTTAGATTTTGAATGGCCCTCTCTGAGTCAATACATTCTTTACCTTACACTTTTTTTTAAGCAAAGCAGTGACAGCTTTTCATCATCAATTTTCCTTTCTGCGTAAATGGATGACGTTTGCCTTCCTGTTTATGGTGTTTACATAGAAGAACAAGCCCCAAGTTTAACAGGCTGCAGCTGCCAGGTATGAGGATCCGGCTGGTAATGTACACGTCCCTGTGCGTTAGCTCATCTCTCTCCTAGCAACGGGGCAAAGGCAGCATGAAGCACTGCCCTGAGGACACTGGGGATGGTTGTTTTTACATTCATCGTATTTTCTTTACTAATTTATTTTCCTTTTTACACAGTAATCCTGAGTTCCTGATCTTGCGATTGAGGAATCATCATATTTGCACAGGTTTGCACTTTATAGGCTCAGCAAAGCACCTTTTCCCCATTGCATCAGTTTTCCCACAATTTCATGTAAAAATGAGCATTCCAGTTACTTCACATGGCACACGATCATCAATCAAGCCATTATTAAAAGACGATCACTTCATAAACCAAATAATCCAGCGCGGCTGGGCCGAGTTTCTATCTTTTTCCATCTATATCACAGAACAACTAATGTACCTAGTTGGATTTGCAGTCTCATCAGAATAAGATAAGAATAAAGTCTAAGCTTTAAAAATATCCACAGTTTTAATTAAGGCAGAAATAGCTGCATAAATTCCAAACCAGAGCAAAAAAGTGATTTTAAGTCCAGACTTGTAACTCTTATTTTGCCCTAATTTGTATTAATATGATTTGAAATAACTAAATCAGTAAAAAGCAGCTTTAAAGAAGTTTCTTGCCTAAAAAATAAAATATTACTCTTTTACAGTCCAGAAACCCACATCCACGTGGGTGAAATTTGAAAATGGAGGCAAGTTAGCAACGTTCCCAAATGGTAAAAGAAATTTATGCCTTAAAGTGACCAGAGAGCACTAAAGCAGAAGTCCACAGGTCAGAGGGGAGGCATGAGAGAAATGATCAAGGCTGGCGTGGTGGCTCACGCCTGTAATCCCAGCACTTTGGGAGGCCGAGGTGGGTGGATCACCTGAGGTCAGGAGTTCGAGACCAGCCTGGCTAACATAGTGAAACCCTGTTTCTACTAAAAAATACAAAAAAATCAGCTGGGCATGGTGGTGCGTGCCTGTAGCACCTGTAATCCCAGCTACTTGGGAGGCTAAGGCAGGAGAATCACTTGAACCCAGGAGGTGGAGGTTGCAGTGAGCTGTGATTGTGCCATTACACTCCAGCTTGGGCAACAAGAGCAAAACTCTGTCTCAAAATAAAAGAGAAATGGAAGGAGGGTGGAAGGAAGGAAGGACGGAGGGAAAAAGGGAAGAAAGGAAGGAAGAGAGGAAGAAAGGAAGGGATCGAATAAAAAGACAAAAGTCAAAAATAATATTGTCTTCTATTCCCATGAAAAGAAAATTTACTTTCACTCTGTTACTTGGCCCCATGATCAATCTGTCTAACTATCTAGTATTTTCTTCTCTTTTTGGAAATAACAGACAGGCTGATCACTAGGTACAGTAATTGAAGAGATAATTTGAAGACCACTTTCAAATCTTAGAGCCAATTATACAGTGGCCTTCATAAAGGAAGAAAACAGCAGAGGGAAAATATCCAATGGGAAATGAAATAACAAATGTGAATGTGGGTTGTAAATTGTGAAATTCTATGTAAGAAGTGGAGCATCATTATTTAGAAGGAAAAAAAAGTAGGTTAAGGGTATTTTAAGAAAGAACTTGATTATAGTAACAGAATTCTCTCATCTTTTATCCTGAAAATAGAGAAGAAACTCACACTGGGATGAATCTATTCTTCCTCCAACATCAAATTTTTTCCAAATATAGGTCCACTAATTCATTTGGAAGTTATATATTTAACTCACTGATTACATAATTCTTGGAGCCGGTGACAATTTGAAAATACGTGTTCTAGGTACATGTAATAAACATACTGCTGAATAACAATAGCGTAATATCCACAGATAAAACCCCATTTTTCAAAGATACCATAATAAAATGTGCACATAAGCAGTGATTTTGAAAAACAAACAAATGGCTATATAAGCCTCACAATCACTGCACTGATTTGATTTACAAACTGCTATGCAAGCAAGTTGGAAACATCTTTGGAACAGATGGGCCTTTCCATCAATGATCCTCCCTCAGTGGTAAAACTGGGGTTAAAACATTAGTGCCACTAATTGTTTCCCCTTGTTTGACATTCTAACCTATTATAGCCCATAAATCATTCTTGCAGAAACTGAACCCTGCAAGTTTCCTAGACCTCATCAATAAGAACATCATTAATTGGCTCATGTTTTGGCACATTTTAGCAGCCTAAAAATGCTGGGCATATTCCTAAAGGAAATGCAAGCCTCCAGAGGTCCAGTAGACAACACGAGGGGGTAATACAGTTATAAAAATAGATTCCTGGGCCGGGCGCGGTGGCTCACGCCTGTAATCCCAGCACTTTGGGAGGCCGAGGCGGGTGGATCACGAGGTCAAGAGATCGAGACCATCCTGGTCAACATGGTGAAACCCCGTATCTACTAAAAATACAAAAAATTAGCTGGGCATGGTGGCGCGTGCCTGTAATCCCAGCTACTCAGGAGGCTGAGGCAGGAGAATTGCCTGAACCCAGGAGGCGGAGGTTGCGGTGAGCCAAGATCGCGCCATAGCACTCCAGCCTGGGTAACAAGAGCGAAACTCCGTCTCAAAAAAAAAAAGAAGAATAGATTCCTCATTTACAGAAGAAATGAGGGAAAGTAAAGAAAGAAGCGAGAAAAGGAAACCAAGAAAAGGCAAAGGAACTAAAAATGATTGCAAAAGAAATGACAGCGTATAGAAGCATCATATTCTCTCCTCTTGCTTCTTCCTTCCTTCAGAGTGAAATTTAGAAAATAACCAAATCAACATATCTTAAAAGTGAAATCTCACTTCATCTGATTTTTAATGGGCAGTCAAGATGGAATATATTATAGAATTATTCTAGCCGGGCCCGGTGGCTTACGCCTGTAATCCTAGCACTTTGGGAGCCCGAAGTGGGTGGATCACCTGAGGTCAGGAGTTCAAGACCAGCCTGGCCATCATGGTGAAACCCCATCTTATAAAAAAAAAAAGAATTATTCTGCAGAGACATATTACAGAATCATTTTGTGATATTAATCATGCATTTGCTATTAATCTTACATTTTAAAGTTATCTTACATATGACATCTAGAATATTTCTAGTAAAATTATAATGGAAGAAAGAGCGGTGAGCAAAAGAGTAGAAGGTATTTCCAGCTTCACAATTTTATAAAATAATGTCAGAGTTCCAGTATTAACAGAAATCCCTTCACTTTCTGAAATCAAAGTATTTGATGCCTTCACAAAAGAAAGCTGGAAACTTTTTACAAATATCCCATACACAGTGGTGTGCTGGTAAATGTTTCACACTCAGCTCTGATTTGTAGCATTGCCTATTTCCATGGTGTAAATACTGTCACCCTGGCCAATCTGAAGCTATCAATATTGGTCACTTGGCTCACAAATTTCCTGAAAATTAAAAAAGCTCTCATAAGCCAGTAAAAGCCTAATCCAATCTACTACTCCATGTGGACAGCAATTATTTGGGATAGATGGCTTCTGGTTTCTCCAAAGGTTCTCCAAAAGGGGAAACTGAGGTCTAAAAATCTGAAGAATTTTGAAACACATTATAAGAAATATAATGAGGCTATAAGCTGGGCACAGTGGGTACAGTGGCTCATGCCTATAATCCCAGTGCTTTGGGAGGCCAAGGCAGGCAGATCACCTGAGGTCAGAGTTTGAGACCAGCCTGGCCAACCTGGTGAAACCCAGTCTCTACTAAAAAAAAAAAAAAAAAAAAAAAAATTTGTAAAAAATTAGCTGGGCATAGAGGTGCACACCTGTAGTCCCAGCTACTCAAGAGGCTGAGACAAGAGAATTGCTTGAACCTGGGAGGTGGAGGTTGCAGTGAGCTGAGATCACACCACTGCACTCCAGGCTGTGCAACAGAGCAAGACTCCATCTCAAAAAAAAGAAAGAAAGAAAGAAAGAAAGAAATATAACAAAATTAGCCTTTACTCTGTTATTTTTGTTTGTTTGTTTCATTTCATGCTAGGGTAATTAAAAGAAGCCTTTATTTTGTGCGGGCTTTTTCGCCTTATATTAATATAGAGCTGTTTCCAAAGCACTGCATCATTATCAATTCAACTTAGGGGGAAGGCAAAGTAAGGAGGCCAAGGGACGTTGTTTTGCCTGAATCAGTTATCCTAGCAATTACTGACTCACAAGATTATATCACTCTTTGCCCAAAATATTAGCCATAATAAATCAATGAAGAAAATTTACTTTAACCTATTAAATAATTTTTCTAAAATATATGTCAGCAATAATATCAGATATGCAAAATTCCTTCTGCTCTCTCTATCGTCCTGTCCTACAAGACTATCCTCACAATAAAAAAGACAATATAATCTCTGTTCCTATTCATAGAAATTCATCATTCAAAATTCACAGAGAAAAATTAGTTGTTTAAAATTAATAACACAAAACACCTTATTATTACCACCCAAGAAGAAGCTACCTATGAAAGCCTACAGAATCAGAAACACCTTTGACTTGTGGCTAGACACGATGGTTCATGTCTGTAATCCCAGCACTATGGGAGGCCGAGGCGGATCACCTGAGGTCAGGAGCTCAAGACCAGCCTGGCCAACATGGCGAAACCCCATCTCTACTACAAATACAAAAAATAGCTGGGTGTGGTAGCAGGTGCCCGTAATCCCAGCTACTCCAGAGGCTGAGGCAGGAGAATTGCTTGAATCCAGGAGGCGGACCTTGCAGTGAGCCGAGATCACACCACTGTACCTCCAACCTGGGCAACAGAGCAAGGCTCTGTCTCAAAAAATAAAATAAATAAGAAAAGGAAAAACCTTTGACTTCTTTAAGAACATTGTTAAGTGAGCACAGAGAAATTTTAATATACAAATCAGAGAGGCAGAGATTGTTTTAATGATTTCGTTTCATGATTTGAAATCTTTCTGTAGATATTCATCACCAAAAAGACCAGGAATTTTTTTAATGCTATAATAGTTATTGGCTACAGCAAATGCTTATAAAATGCCTTTGTGCACTTATTCACTGAAGAGGGTTTTTGGACCTTAAAGCATCTTTTAAAATGATTAACTTCTACTTACCTTAGATAACTCTCTTAGAAGATTCTGCTGTTTTTCACTAATATTCTTATCAGATAAAATAAGATAAATTGGAAAGATAAATTTGTCTAAGAAGTTAAGCACAAAACAGAGGTAACCGAAGTGACACTAGAAGCAATGGAAAGAAACATGAATGCACCTGACTTATGGCAATGACTGTGATTCAAGTGAATCAATTTTGCTGATTCTCTCATTAACATATTTTATTGTGATTTTATATCTATTTTGGAAAATAATTTCCATGAGGAGTTCATTTCATAGGTTGAGAAGAAAAGTTAGGGGGCAGCATCAAGTTTCCAAAGGTTGAAATTTCTCCAACTTTTCCAAGGTTGTTTGTGAGGAAGGATTTGGTTTGTTCTACAAAACTCCAGAGGAAAAATCTACAGTCAGTAACTAGAAGGTACAGAGAGAGCGCGCAGCTGAAGAACAAATTTGCTTTCAGTAGAGCTATTGAAAGATAGAATGGTTGGGAAGTCATTAATTCGCATAGAAGCAGAAAGGTATCTAAGAGACAATCTGTGGAGGCTGGACTAGATAATCTCTTAAAACAGCTGCTGAAAACCGGGCGCGGTGGCTCACGCCTGTAATCCCAGCACTTTGGGAGGCCGAGGCAGGTGGATCACGAAGTCAAGAGATCGAGACCATCCTGGTCAACATGGTGAAACCCCGTCTCTACTAAAAATACAAAATAAAATTAGCTGGGCATGGTGGTGCGCGCCTGTAATCCCAGCTACTCAGGAGGCTGAGGCAGGAGAATTGCCTGAACCCAGGAGGCGGAGGTTGCGGTGAGCAGAGATCGCGCCATTGCACTCCAGCCTGGGTAACAAGAGCGAAACTACGTCTCAAAAAAAAAAAAAAAAAAAAAAAAAACAGCTGCTGATTCTAGAGAAGCAGGGCTGTACCTTTTGCTTGACAAACTACTGGTATTCAAGTTTCTAAAACTGTCCTGTACAAATCATGGTTGTCAATAAATGTCAATGACAATTTTGATAGTTCTCTAGAACAAAAAGAAAACTGTAGATCATCATAGTGAACTAAGACAGTATTATAAAAATTAATGGAAAAACACCAGTCCATTTCCTCAGTCATTGCTCTTTATGCCCATGAATGAACAGCTCATCCTTTCAAATAGACGATGAATAAAAGTAAAGTCATCAGAACCTGTGTGGGTGGAGAATGTCAAACACTTCTAGCAGACGCAGATAAATGAAGGAGAAAAACGTCAATTTACTAATGCGCAGGTATAAAGGTAGTAGCATTAACTACCTAAAACAAAATCAAGAATATAAAAACTTACTTGAACGATCTCTTCCCAGAAGATCTTTGGAACATTTTTTTATTCTCTCAAAAGGAAAATAACTCAAAAGTCAAGTAAATTTGTCAAAACATCTTCAGGATGTTATTTTTTTCAATATCATCATGAAAGACTTTCGATGTTGAACGGGCACTAGTTGCGGAAGGAGTAGGCCACACAATAGAATCCTTTGAAGGAGAATAAAGGAGCAAATGGAGCTTTCGGAGTCATTCTGCATGCCTGCGCCTATGGAGAAACTGGAAGCCATCTATCCCAAATAATCGCTCTACGTATGCAGTGGGATGGGGTAGGCTTGTAATGGCTCATGAAAGCCTTTTTTAATTTTCAGGGAATTTGTGAGTCAAGTGACCTCATGTTGGTAGCTTCAGATTGGCCAAGGTGGGAGTATTTACACCATGGAAATAGGCAGTGCTACAAATCAGAGCTCATTCTAAAACATTTACCAGCACACCACTGTGTGGGGGGTATTCGCAAAAGGTTTCTAGCTTACTTTTGTGAAGGCATCGATTACTTGCATTTCAAAAAATGAGGACAATTCTGTTAATATTGAAATGCTGGCATTATTTTTTATAAACTTGTGAAGGTGGAAATACCTTCTTTTCCTTTGCTCACGTCTCTTTCTTTACTTAGGATCTTACCAGGAAAGCCAGTATCTAGATGGTGATGAGTCTCTTGTGAAAGGACTGGGCTACTCTGGGTCTCCCTCCAGGAGATCATTCTACAAGAAGACATTCATGAAATGTCTCCTTTTGCTGAAAATTTGTAAAGAAAATTGAGGCTGGCTGTGGTGGCTTATGCCTGTAATCCTAGTACTTTGGGAAACCAAGGTGGGAAGATCACTTGAGCCTAGGAGTTTGAGACCAACTTGGGAAACATGGTGAAACTCGGTCTCTACAAAATTTTTAAAAATTAGCTGGGCAGGGTGGTACACGCCTGTGGTCCCAGCTATTCAGGAGCCTGAGGTGGGAGGATCTCTTGAGCCTGGGAGGTTGAGACTGCAGTTAGCCATGATCATGCCACTGCAGTCAGCCTGGGTGACAGAGTGAGACCTTGTCAAGAATGAAGAGAAAGAAAGAAGAAAGAGGAAAGAAAGAAAGAAAGAAAGAAAGAAAGAAAGAAAGAAAGAAAGAAAGGAAGGAAGGAAGGAAGGAAGGAAGGAAGGAAGGAAGGAAGGAAGGGAAAGGAAAGGAAAGAAGAAAGAGAGAGAGAAAGAAGGAAAGAAAGAAAGGAAGAAAGGATGAAAAAAAGAAAGAAAAAGAGACAGAGGGAGGGAAGGAAGGGAGGGAGGAAGGGAGGGAGAGGAAGGAAAGAAATTGTGCTGACTTACAGCAGTCTAGATCAGAATCATTTGTGGAGCTTCTTAAACCTACAGCTTTCTCAGCCCTATGGGGCCTGAGCAGCTGTGTTCTGAACAGGGTCTAGAGGTGCCAGGGCAAGATTGAGAAGGAATGATTTGGGAAGAAGGCATTGGGAAAAGTCTAGTAATTGGAGGGATGCAATGATGCCAGCAGACTGGTGGGAATTTCAACAGCTGAGGGCCATGGAGGTAGTAGCTGAGTGGGGTGATGTTTCTTAACAATTTGTTAAGAAAAATCACAAAAATGTACAAAGATTTTACAAATTTAAGGAATCTTATTCTAGACATTTATTTTTTATTTTATTTATTTATTTATTTATTTTTGAGACGGAGTTTCGCTCTTGTTACCCAGACTGGAGCGCAATGGTGCAATCTCGGCTCACCGCAACCTCCGCCTCCTGGGTTCAGGCAATTCTCCTGCCTCAGCCTCCTGAGTAGCTGGGATTACAGGCACGCACCCCATGCCCAGCTAATTTTTTGTATTAGTAGAGACGGGGTTTCACCATGTTGACCAGGATGGTCTCGATCTCTTGACCTCGTGATCCACCCGCCTCAGCCTCCCAAAGTGCTGGGATTACAGGCGTGAGCCACCGCGCCCGGCCTTATTCTAGACATTTATAAGTCAGAATCAGAAAATGGAAATAGCCACAATAAACATCAACGTATGCCTATACACAGGTTCATTTTCTTTTTTATTGGTCTATCATAGTTGTACATAGGTACATAATTATACATACATGTGATATTTTGATACATGTATACAATATGCAATGATCGAATCTGGGTAATTAGGATATCCATCACCTCAAACATTTATCTTTTCTTTGTACTAGAAACATTGCGATTCTTCTCTTCTAGCTATTTTGAATTGCACAATCAATTATTAACAATTTACCTATGGTAGTGTTGAATTCTAAAACTTATTTCTTCTAGCTAAGTGTGCCCATTAACTAACTTCTCCTCATCCCCACCTTCCCTTCCCAACCTCTGGTATCCATCATTCTGCTCTCTCTTTCCAGTTTAGCTCTTACATACGTGTGAGGACATGCCATATTTGTCTCTCTGGGCCTACACAGGTTTGTTTTCTGATCCCAGACAAATAGGAGAATTTTATATGCCCTTCCTTACTTCAGGAAGACCAAACTGGAATGGTGGTAATACAGTATTATTTAAAAAAACAAAAACAAGGGTTTGGGGGCGGTTTGTGGCTTAGGTGAGACAAACTTGGGTTTGATTTCAGAATTAACATTGTATATTTAGCCTTGAACAAATAATCCCTAGCCTTGGTTTTCTTTTCTGTAAAGTGTCTTATTAAAACCTCTTCTGTTCAGTTGTTGAGAGGATTATATGTGAAATACACAGATGAGACATTTTGCATCATGCCCAACTAGTGGGTAGCTGATCAATGGAAATCATATTGCCCATTATTGTTACCCATATTGGTAACAATAAAGTAGATGATCTTCCCTTTTGGAGACTTAGAAACTTCCAACAGGAATATTAGGAGCCCCTGGGATCGTTCAAAAAGCAACGGAAGCTAAACAGGTTTGGAAAATTAAGCAATCCCTCCAGGAATATAGACAATAATATCGGCCTGATTCAAACCTATCTCCTCTGGCAGGGCTCCTCAAACTTGGATGCCATGTGAAACAACTGGAGATCCTATTAAAATGCAGATTCCAATTCAGCAGATCTGGAATGGGGCCTGAGAGCCTGTAGCTCTAAGAAGCTCCCCTGGAATGCCATGCAGCTGGTCAGTGGACCACGCTATGCTGCAGGTCTAGGAACCACTCTTTGAGTGGAGAAAGGCCATTTGGAACCTCCAAAATCAAGAGTAGGGGAAAGAAAGCGAGTGCAAATGACTTTTAAAATAGTTAAAACAACAACAAAAACTTGAGTGCTTTTCCTTACCCCAGCCTACTTGAGTGCTCACCCATTCAAAGGCATACAGCATAATTTTCAAGGCTGCTATGTGGCTTCAGCTCTAAGATTCATTATAAGTGCTTAACTGTATGATCAAAAAGTATCTACTTGGCTGGGAGCAGTGGCTCACTCATGTAATCCCAATACTTTGGGAGGCCGAGGCGGGCGGATCACGAGGTCAAGAGATCGAGACCATCCTGGCCAACATGGTGAAACCCCGTCTCTACTAAAAAATACAAAAATTAGCTGGACGTGGTGGCACATGCCTGTAGTCCCAGCTACTCAGGAGGCTGAAGCAGGAGAATTGCTTGAACCCAGGAAGCAGAGATTGCAGTGAGCCGAGATCGTGTCACTGCACTCCAGAGTGGCGCCTGGTGATAGAGCAAGACTCTGTCTTAAAAAAAAAAAAGGAGTATCTACTCTGTGTATTAAATCTGATGTTAGATGCAGGAAGGTGGTGGAATATTGTCAGACGTGAAATAATCCTATGATACTCCAGAACTGTTCAGATGGCAGGAAACTGTATTGCTTGTCCCAGTTTTAAATTCAATATTTAAATTTTAATTATACATTAAATAATGATGCATAGTTTTACATTTTTAATGTACTTGTGAATAAATTATGAGTAATCATGGATCTTATATGATATGCGCTATCATATGGTTCTCTCACTAAAGTACTTTTAAGATTTTTACTGATTGCAACTATCCTAATTTTACCTCCCACTCAATCTCATCCATCTTCGCTACTCTTCTTGATTTATTTCTTCAGGGACTGAGATAGGGCCTTTAGATAATCTTTTCTTCCCAGTGAAGAAGAGTAATAAAATGAAAGACAAAATCACATATAAGATAAAGTAGATAATTAAACAGATACACACTAGCCCCCCCCCAAAATCTTGATATTTCTGATTTTGTAACAGTTCTTGTTAGTATTATTATTTCACCTGTCCTTTCCCTTAGGAATTTTTTAATGTTAATTTAAAAGTTCTACGAACATTTGAAAGTAAAAATAGTATTTATTAAGATGTTTTGCTAAATAAAATATAAAACATCTGGTTTAAATGAAGAAATAAAGACAGTTACTAAATGTTAATGAATCAACTTTAATTTCATGTGTGTCCTAAGTAAACATTATCTACAATGTCAAAATGTCAACGTAAATGTTATACTGAACTTCATTCTTTTTGCAAATAAGTTCATGATTTTTTTTTTTTTTTTTTTTTTTTTGAGACGGAGTTTCTCTCTTGTTACCCAGGCTGGAGTGCAATGGCGCGATCTCAGCTCACTGCAACCTCCGCCTCCTGGGTTCAGGCAATTCTCCTGCCTCAGCCTCCTGAGTAGCTGGGATTACAGGCACGCACCACCATGCCCAGCTAATTTTTTGTATTTTTAGTAGAGACGGGGTTTCACCATGTTGACCAGGATGGTCTCGATCCCTTGACCTCCTGATCCACCCGCCTCGGCCTCCCAAAGTGCTGGGATTACAGGCGTGAGCCACCACACCTGGCAAGTTCATGATTCTTTTAACGCTATTTAAGATTCTCTATTCAGATGGTTTGAGATATCTTGTCAAAAGCATTCTTATTAAAATTTTCTTTGTGAATAAAATAAACAGCTGACTTTTCAAGTACTGATAAAAATCATCATGTATATCAAAAAATGTCCATTTAAAATGATTTTCTAACTGCTTAACAGCTCAGAAAAAGATAAATAAATGTGCCCCAAACCCAGAAAAAAGAAAAGAATTTCTTTTCTGGGAAGAAAATTAAATAACAAAAAATTACCAGAAAAATTTTACATGAAATTGCATGAAACCCAAACAAATAAACAAAAACCTAAACAGCTGTGTCAACAGATAAATATATTCGTCATATATCTCAGTGTTGAGGGTAGGAAATATTGTAATTTTCTTTATGGATCTGTTACTCTCTTTTCAGCACTCACCAACCACATTTCTGCCTTCACACTCACCTCTCTCATTTACACATTGCTCATGTCCGCAACATCCAAGATTAGAAAAGACCCAGCCCTAGAGCAACAAGGACAGTCATGAAAATTAACAGGAGTCACAAAAAAAATTAGGCTTCTCCTAAAATAAACCCATATTCATGAAATCAAACGACAATTTAATATTTTTGGTGTCACCCGTGAACATTATTGTGTCACAAGCACGTCAGAATTTAAATGTTTATTAACCTTGATTTTATCTTATCGTTCTTTAAACTCATGATATAAATGTAGGCATTGTCATTATGACTTTGGTAATAATAGGCTAATCACATCAAAAGTAAACTATCTTATTAGACCTAGAATCTGAGGATTAGTCTTAATAGTAATCATAATGGCCTGCATGTATTTTGGGCTTACTCTGTGGTGGGAACTTTTCCAAGGGCTTTCTGTGTATTAATTCATTTAGTACACACTCATGTACACACACATGCACACTAAGTAGGAACTATTTTCACCTACGTTTTACAGATGAGAAAATCAAGGGCACTGGGAGTTTAAGTATCTTCCCCTACACCACAGAGCTTACTCACAGCAGGACTGGAACTCAGCGACCCATGATGTAGCACCACAACCAAAGAGCATCACTACTCTCTGACTCCGTCTCCCTAATCAAGTTTCAGGTACTTACCTGTCCCATGCTGGTCTTCCCTGACTGTCCACATTCTAACTTATGAATATGCAATAATTCATTGCATAGTGGACTGACGATCAAAAATGACTCAGTAAGGCAGCCCATTGCTATGGGAATGGTGGAGAGCAGCAGTCAGTAAGGCAGCCCATTGCTACGGGAATGGTGGAGAGCAGCAGTCAGTAAGGCAGCCCATTGCTACGGGTATGGTGGAGAGCAGCAGTCAGTAAGGCAGCCCATTGCTACGGGAATGGTGGAGAGCAGCAGTCAGTAAGGCAGCCCATTGCTACGGGGATGGTGGAGAGCAGCAGTCAGTAAGGCAGCCCATTGCTACGGGGATGGTGGAGAGCAGCAGTCAGTAAGGCAGCCCATTGCTACGGGGATGGTGGAGAGCAGCAGTCAGTAAGGCAGCCCATTGCTACGGGGATGGTGGAGAGCAGCAGTCAGTAAGGCAGCCCATTGCTACGGGAATGGTGGAGAGCAGCAGTCAGTAAGGCAGCCCATTGCTACGGGTATGGTGGAGAGCAGCAGTCAGTAAGGCAGCCCATTGCTACGGGAATGGTGGAGAGCAGCAGTCAGTTAGGACTGGTGACGGTGCACTCAATGATAAAGGAAGGATTTTTTTTTTTTTTTTTTTGCTTTATTCTTTATTATTTCTTTCCAGGACCAAAATCAGCCATGGTTGTACACACTAGGGACCTCCTTCTTATGGCTCCCTTGTCCAGAGAGAAGTAGGGCATTTCCTGCTCCCTTTTAGGGGCTACACACAAGACCGTGCAGCCATGGTAGGAACTGAAAGAAAAAGCAAAAACTTTCTCAGCAGCTGGGCCAGGGGCTGAATCCTGGCTCCACCACTTGACATCCGATCTGAGCTTCAATTCTCCATAGGCAACTGAAGACATTGTTTTTGCATGTTCTTGTGAGAATTATAAATATGTAAATTCCTGCTATACTTGGTACATAGTAAGGGTCAATAAGTGGTAATCATTATTATAATTAAAATCAAAAGTAATTAATCTAAGCCTACACAGGGTCAGGAACACCAAAACATAGGCACTAGGCAATGGGAAATTTTCAGATTCATTATAATCTTATGGGATTGCAGTCATATGTGGGTTTAATCATTGACCAAAAAGTCATTATATGGCATACGACTATATATTCATTTTATGAAATATATGTATGTATATATTCCTGTATATATATACGCAGGATGTTTATTGCCTTTTCAGAATGTTCATCAATAGGAGAGAGGTAAAAATTATTGTATATTTATAAAAGAAATTATTACCCACTATAATAAAGAATAAGATCTAAACATCTTGACCTGTAGAGGAGTAGAGAGAGGAAAGAAGATTATTAACTTTTCAAAAATAAAACTTCAGATCATTTTATTTGTCACAAGAAACATCCTTGTGCATATGTATTTATGAATATATACATATATTTCATAAAATGAATATACAGTCATACACCATATAATGACATTTTGGTCAATGATTAACCCCATGTATGACTGCAGTCCAATAAGATTATAATGGATCTGAAAATTTTTCATTGCCTAGTGCCTATGTTTTGATATTCCTGACTCTGTGTCAGCCTAGGCTAATGTGTGTTTGTGTTCTTGTTTTTTTAAAAAAGGTTTAAAAAGTAGAAAAACATAAAAATTTTTAAAATACAAAAAGGCTTATAGAATAGGATATAAGAGAAAGAAAAGATTTTTGTACAGCTATTAAATGGTTCTGTGTTTTAAGCTGTGTTATTACAAGAGTCAAAAAGTTTTTTTTTTTTTAATTTTAAGTTTATCATGTAAAAAAAAGTTACTCTAAACTAAGGTTAATTTGTTACTGAAGAAATAAAAATCTCTGTCGCCCTGGCTGGAGTGCAGTGGCACAATCTCTGCTCACTGCAACCTCCACTTCCCGAGTTCAAGAAATTTTCCTGCCTCAGCCTCCCAAATAGCTAGGATTACAGGCACAGGCCACCGCGTCTGGCTAATTTTTGTATTTTCAGTAGAGATGGGGTTTCACCGTGTTGGCCAGGCTGGTCTCGAACTCCTGACCTCAGGTGATCCACCCACGTCTGCCTCCCAAAGTACTGGGATTACAGGCACAAGACACCACTCCTGGCCATAAAAATATTTCTTAATAAATTTTGTGTAGCCCAAGTATACAGTGTTAATTAACCTTACAGCATTACATGGTCATGTCCTAGGCCATCACATTCATTCAGCACACACTGACTCACCCAGAGCAACTTTCAGTCCTGTAGTTCCATTCATGGTAAGTTCCCTATACAGGTGTATTTTTATTGAACATTTTCCACATTGAGATATACAAATCCTTACCAATGTGTTACCGTGTTCAATACAGTAACATACCATACAGGTTTGTAGCCTAGGAGCAACAAGCTATACCATATAACTTAGGTGTATAGTAGCCTCTACCATTCTCTTTGATGTTCATTCAATGGCAAAATCATCTAAAAACTAACTTCTCAAAACATATCTCCATTGTTAAGTGTTGCATAATTTGTTTATCAATACATACTTGTGCTTTCACTTCAGTAGGTAAGATTTCTAACAGCAATGTTGTTGATTTGAGGAGGATATGCATTTTATATTTCAATAGCTTCCCCCAAAAGAATTGTGGCAATTCACACCTCCGTTAGTAATGTGTGAAAGGGTTTGTTTGTTCATTCTAAGGCCAGCAATAAAGATTATTATTTTTTCCAAACTAATTGAGTGGAAAATAACTCTAGCCGGGCATGGTGGCTCATGCCTGTAATCCCAGCACTTTGGGAGGCCAAGGCAGGTGGATGGCTTGAGCTCAGGAGTTCCAGACCAGCCTGGACAACATGGCGAAACCTCATCTCTACAAAAAAATACAAAATTAGCCAGGTTTGGTGGCAAGTGCCTATAGTCCCAGCTACCTGGGAGGCTGAGGGGAGGATCACCTGAGCCCATGAGGGCAAGGCTGCAGTTAAGTCGTGATCACGCCACTGCACTCCAGCCTGGTGACAAAGAAAGCCGCTGTTTCAAAACAAACAAACAAAACAAAACATAAACCTCTAATTTGTATTTCTTTTATTTAAAAAGTTCAACATTTTCTCATACATTTATTGGCCATCTGCATTCCATCCAATGTACCTTGCCAAATCTTACGCTCTCCTTATTGTTTTTATTTTCCTAATGCTTTATTAAGTCTCATTATATACGTACATTACACTTTAGCTTATAATGCAGTATTGAAATATTTTCTCAAAGCTTTTATTTCTTACTTTTTGTTGTGCATTTTTCCACACAGAAACTTATAATTTTGTTAGTGAAAACTATCCAACTCTTTTCTTAAATAGCTTATGGACTTTTCCCGTTTTTAAAGAAAAGCTAAATATAATCAAAATTTTTCTTCTATTATTTTATATTCTGATTTTTACATTTCAGTATGTATTCCACTTCAGATGTATATTTTATATATACATAGTATGAAGTTGTGATTCCATTTTACCTTTTTCTAGCTAGAAGCCCTCTGAATTTAAATTCTACCTTGATTATAAATTAGGTTTCCATCTACACTTTAATCTATTGCTGGACCTTATTCTATTATAATAGATGCTTTTTTCCAGACTTTATATCAAGCTGTTTTTCTAAAAGAATCAAAGAATCATGTGTTAATAGCCAGTAGAACTTGCACTCCAAAATGTCTCTTTTCTAAATTTTTTTCTAGAATTCTAATACATTTATTATTTCAAATGAACCTGAAAATAGTTTTTTGCTTAGAAAACCATAAAATTCTGGTTGGAATTTTATTAAATCTAATATTAATTTTAGAAGAACTGTTATTTTGATGATTTTGCATCTTCCTGTGAATTCAATTTGTATTCATTCAAGTCCTGTCAATAAGTACATCTTTCTTCATGTGAGAGTTTCACCTGTTTGTTAAATCTATTCTTGGCTACACAATTGTGAAATGAACACTTTTCTACTTCTGTATCTAACTTCTTATTGCCATTATTTTTAAAAGCTATTAACTTTCTTTGTTGTTTCTTTCATTTTTTCAAATCCAAACAAAATACCAAAACCGGTCAAAAGAAGGAAGTACTTCCTTAATAAATCCAGGAGCTGGTTTTTCAAAAAGATGAACAAAACAGACAGACCACTAGCCAGATTAATAAAAAAGAAAAGGGAGAAGAATTGAATAGATGCAATAAAAAATGATCATGGGGATATCACCACCGATTCCACAGAAATAAAAACTACCATCAGAGATTACTACAAACAACTCTATGCACATAAACCAGTAAATCTGGAAGAAATGGATAAATTCCTGGACACTAACACCCTCCCAAGACCAAACCAAGAAGTTGAATCCCTGAATGGACCAATAACAAGGCCTGGAGTTGAGGCAGCAATTAATAGCCTACCACCCAAAAAAAGCCAGGTCCAGACGAGTTTACAGCCGAATTCTACCAGATGTACAAAGAGGAGCTGGTACCATTCCTTCTGAAACTATTCCAAACAATCCAAAAAGAGGGAATCCTCCCCAAATCATTTTATGATACCAACATCATCCTAATACCAAAACCTGGCAGAGACACAACTAAAAAAGAAAACTTCAGGCCAATATCCATGATGAACATAGATGCAAAAATCTTCAATAAAATACTGGCAAATCAAAAGCAACAGCACAACAAAAAGCTTATCCATCACAATCAAGTAAGGCTTCATCCCTGGGATGCAAGGCTGGTTCAACATACACAGGTCTATAAACGTAAACTATCACATAAACAGAACCAAAGACAAAAACTGCATGATCATCTCAATAGATGCAGAGAAGACCTTCGACAAAATTCAACAGCTCTTTATGCTAAAAGCTCTCAATAAACTAGGTATTGATGGAAAGTATCTCAAAATAATAAAAGCTATTTATGACAAACCCACAGCCAATATCATACTGAATGGGCAAAAACTAGAAGCATTCCCTTCGAAAATTAGCACTAGACAAGGATATCCTCTCTCACCACTCCTATTCAATATAGTATTGGAAGTTCTAACCAGAGCAATCAGGCAAGAAAAAGAAATAAAGGGTATTCAGATAGGAAAAGAGAAAGGCAAATTATCTCCGTTGCAGATGACAATTATATATTTAGAAGACCCCATCGTCTCAGCCCAAAATCTCCTTAAGCTGATAAGCAACTTCAGCAAAGTCTCACGATACAATATCAATATGCGGAAATCACAAGCATTCCTATACACCAATAACAGACTTAAAGAGAGCCAAATCAAGAATGAACTGCCATTCACAATTGCTACAAAGAGAATAAAATACCTAGGAATAAAACTAACAAAGGATGTTAAGGACCTCTTCAAGGAGAACTACAAACCACTGCTCAACGAAATAAGAGAGGACACAAACAGATGGAAAAACATTCCATACTTATGGTTAGGAAGAATGAATATCATGAAAATGGCCCTACTGCCCAAAGTAATTTATAGATTCAATGCTATCCCCATGAAGCTTCCAATGACCTTCTTCACAGAACTGGAAAAAAACACCTTAAACTTCATATGGAACCAAAAGAGAGCCTGCATAGCCAAGACAATTCTAAGCAAAAAGAATAAAGCTGGAGTCATCACACTAACCGACTTCAAACTATACTACAAGGCTACAGTAATCAAAACAGCATGGTACTGGTATCAAAACAGACATATAGACCAATGGAACAGAACAGAGGCCTCAGAAGTAATGGCACACATCTACAACTATCTGATCTTTGACAAATCTGATGAAAACAAGCAATGGGGAAAGGATTCCCTGTTTAATAAATGGTGTTGGGAAAACTGACTAGTTATGTGCCAAAAGCTGAAACTGGACCCCTTCCTTACACCTTACACTAAAATTAACTCCAGGTCGATTAAGGATTTAATCATAAGACCTAACACCATAAAAACCCTAGAAGAAAACCTCAGCAAAACCATTCAGGACATAGGCACAGGCAAGGACTTCATGACTAAAACACCAAAAGCAATGGCAACAAAAGCCAAAATAGACAAATGGGATCTAATTAAACTTAAGAGTTTCTGCACAGCAAAAGAAACAATCATTAGAGTAAACTGGCCACCAACAGAATGAGAAAAAAATCTTTGCAAGTTACCCATCTGACAAAGGGCTAATATCCAGAATCTACAAAAAACTAAAGCAGATTTACAAAAAAGAAACAAACAAACCCATTCAAAAGTGGGTGAAAGATATGAACAGACACTTTACAAAAGAAGACATTTATGCAGCCAACAAACATATGAAAAAATGCTCATCACTGGTCATTAAGAGAAATGCAAATCAAAACCACATTGAGATACCATCTCGCACCGGTTAGAATGGCGATCATTAAAAAATCTGGAGACAACAGATGCTGGAGAGGATGTGGAGAAATAGGAACACTTTTACACTGCTGGTGGGAGTGTAAATTAGTTCAACCATTATGGAAGCCAGTGTGGCGATTCCTCAAGAACCTAGAAATAGAAATTCCATTTGACCCAGCAATCCCATTACTGGGTATATACCCAAAGGATTATAAATCATTCTATTATAAAGACACATACACACGTATGTTCACTGTGGCACTGTTTACAATAGCAAAGACCTGGAACCAACCCAAATGCCCATCAAGCATAGACTGGACAAAGAAAATGTGGCACATACACACTATGGAATACTATGCAGCCATAATAAAGGATGAGTTCATGTTCTTTGCAGGGACATAGATGAATCTGGAAACCATCATTCTCAGCAAACTGACACAAGAACAGAGAACCAAACGCTGCATGTACTAGCTCATAGGTGGGTGTTGAACAATGAGAACACATGGACACAGGGAGGAGAACATCGAACACTGGGGTCTGTCTGGGGTGGGGGGCTAGAGGAGGGCCAGCAGGGGGTGGGGAGGGGAGGTTTGGGAGGGATAACACTGGGAGAAATGCCTGATGTAGATGATGGGGGATGGAGACAGCAAACCACCATGGCAAGTGTGTACTTATGCAACAATCCTGCAAGATCTGCACACGTACCCCAGAACTAAAGTACAATTTAAAAAAGGAAGGTAGGAGTAGAGATTTTAAAAGCTAAAAGCAAAATTATTTTTTTTAAAAAGTTGAAAATGCAATATAAAGGTTAAATAACACCAACAAAACAAAACATACCAATAAAGAATAAGTTCTGCTGTGTCTAAGGGGAAAAAAAATTTACATACTCTTAGAAGAAAAAGAATAGCTCACACATGTACACCTGGCACTTTGGGAGGCTGAGGCGGGCAGATCACTTAAGGTCAGGAGTTTGAGACCAGCCTGGCCAACATGGCGAAACCTCATCTCTACTAAAAACACAAAAATCAGTTGAGCGTGGTGGTGCATGCCTATAATCCCAGCTACCTGGGAGGCTGAGGCAGGAGAATTGCTTGAACCCAGGAGGTGGAGGTTGCAGTGAGCCGAGATTGTGCCACTGCACTCCAGCTTGGATGACAGAGAAAGACGTCATCTCAAAAAAAAAAAAAAAAGAAAGAGAATAGAACCATACCTATGGAAGAAGTTAAAATAATTTTTATTCTTACTAGTATTAACAAAGTAACTAGAGAGAAAGCTGTCCAATTTGCAGTCACTAGGGATCTGGCCCTTCAGTTGCTCCAGCTGTCCTGTGATTCATGTGGTTCGTGCAACTGAAGATTACCACGGCCCATAATGAATCTCTCCACTCACCACAAGTTTCCCTCCCAGATAAAACTGGGGAAGACGCAATGAGGGCAGCGAGGAAGAATATGGCGGATGTGGTAGGAACTCTGGGGACACTGCAATTGACAAGCATATGAAGAACAGCAGAAGCTGGGGGCAGCAATGGCTGTACCCCGTCTCCCCACCTGGGGAGGTAGGTCACCTCCAATGCTCCCATGATCTATCTCTCCATGGTGATATCTTTCTCTTTTTTCTTTTTTAATTTTTTTTCAGTAGAGATGGGGTTACATCATGTTGCCCAGGCTGGGCTCAAACGCCTGAGCTCAGGCAATTCGCCTGCCTTGAACTCCCAAAGTGCTAGGATTACAGGTGTGAGCCACTGCACCTGGTCGATGATATCTTTTTCTAATTAGTTTCAAACCCAAATGTGTTCCAAATTTAAGAAAATGCAGTACCCCTTCTAGTGGTTAAAAATGCAAGCTTTGAAGTCAGACTGGTGAGATGTCTATCTGTGTTCCATCGTTTACCAGCTGTTAAACCTTGGGCACGTTACTCTGTGCCTCAGTTTCCTCTACTATAATATGGGACTAACAATAATACCTACTTTATAGGTGTTATGGGCTAAATTGTTCCCCCTCAAAATTCACATGTTGACACCTATCTTGGTCCGTTCAGGCTGCTATAACAAACACCATAAACTGGGTAGCTCATAAATAAGATAAATTAATTTCTCACAGTTCAGAAATGCTAGGATGTCCCGGCAGAGCCGGTGTTTGCTAAAGTCCCTCTTCGTGGTTCGTAGATGGTGCCTTTTGGCTGTGTCTTCACGTGACGGAAAAGGCAACTCTCTGGGGTCTCATTGTAAGGGCACACTAATCCCATTCATGAGGATTCTGCCTTCATGAGCCAATCACCTCCCAAAGGCCCTTCTCCTCATTCCATCACATTGGCAATTAGGTTTTCAACAAATTACTTTTGGGAGAACACAAACATTCAGACCATAGCAAAGCTCTACCCTCCAGTACCTCAGAATGTGACTGTATTTGAAGATAAGACCTTTAAATGGGCGGTTAAGTTAAAATGAGGCATGAGGCTATTGAGATGCCTCCTAATCCAACCTGACTGGTGTCCTTATAAGAAGAGAAAATTGGACACAGAAAGAGACACTAGTGATGAATGTGCACAGAGAAAAGGCCATGTGAGGACACGGCGAAGAGGCGGCCATCTGCAAGCCGAGGAGAGAGAGGCTTCAGGAGAAAACAAACCTGCCTGCCTTTGATCTCGGACTTCCAGTCTCCAGAACTGTGAAAAAATTGATTTTTGTGGTGAAGCTACCCAGTCTGTGGTATTTTGTTATGGTAGCCTTAGCAAAGTAATACAACAGAATCATTGGGAAGATGACATAGTCTGTTAAAAGAACTTAGCATAGTGGCTGGCATTTAATAAATGCTCAACTTAATGAGCAATTTGACATGATGTTGGAATGGGGAGAAGAGAAGGAGAGGAGACAGAGAAGGAAGAAAAGAAAAAGGAGAAGCCATTCAGCGAATGTCATTTGCCCTATGCTGTGTTGTGGCTTCCACATAGGCGACATCTCCAATGGCTACTGCCTGCTCCTTCTCATGATTCCCAGGGAACCCCCAAAAAAGAACCAAACCCCAAGAGATGCCCATGGTTTTGTAGTTAGGCCCTTTTCACTGGTCCTTGCTGGGTTCCCTCAACTATTCATTACACAAGTGTTTATTGAATGTCTACTACATGTGCCAGACCCAGGGATTGCAATGAAAAACAAAGTAGCCTTAGACCTTACCTTCATGAAACCTAGTCTCCTAGATCATGGTTTCTGAATTCTGGGACAGCTGCACCACTTTAAATTTTCACTGTTTTTCCCCAAGGTAATATAGGGATTCTCATAGTGTTCTGACTTACTGGCACAGAATCAGAACTAAGAACGCATGAAAGGTGGCTCAGTTGCATTTTCACCAGAAAATAAGAAGATTGTGTTTTACAAGGTCTGCCTGTTTCCACACACCGCCACTCTCCAATGGAACGTTCTGCAGTGGTGGCATTTTTCTCTCTCTGTGCTGTCCAGGGAAGTAACATTTGAGCACTTGAAATGCGGCTAGTGCAACTGAGGAACTGGATTTTTTACTTAAACTTAATTTTAATTAATTTAAATGTAAATAGCTATATGTGACTACCATATTGAACAGTACAGATCAACGCCTGATGTTTTGATGTTTATGGGGCTTTGTTACAATCTGGAAACTGAATTTCCCACTTTTGTATGAATTCCCTGTATGTTGAGTTTATTTCCATCTCAAGAAGACAAGTTTGAGGAATATCAGAAGGAAATCTGTAAGTAGTACTGTGGATACACTAGCACAAGCTGCTGTATATTTTTGGTATAAAAATTCAATGTTTTGGTAGGCTGGGTGCGATGGTTCATAACTGTAATCCCAACACTTTGAGAGGCTGAGGCAGGAGGATCACTTGAGCTGAGGAGTTCAAGACTAGCCTGGGGAACATCAACAGACTCTGTCTCTACAAAACAATTAAAAAATTAGCTGGGCATGGTAGCATCCACCTGTAGTCCCAGCTACTCAGGAGGCCAAGGTGGGAGGACTGCTTGAGCCCAGAAGTTTGAGGCTGCACTGAGCCATGATCACACTCCTGCTCTCCAGCCTGGGTGACAGAGCAAGACCCAGTCTCAAAAAAAAACAAACAAACAAACAAACAAAAACCAAACTCATTATCTTGCTGTGGGAAGAAACTTTAATTGGAAAAATCTGAAAAGGTTTTGACAAAGCAGAAAAGCTATTTAAATAGCAAGAATTTAACAAAAGAGTGCTATCTTTCATACAAAATATTAATGCATTCCTACTTCCCCTACCAGCGAAAAAGATGATCAATCATGATTAGAAGCATTTACAATAGTCACTTTGACTATATCTGCATTCACAGCCTAGAGTAGCAGCAATTGGGCTGGAGCAACAGTGGTCATTTGGATTTAGTCAAAATATGCATATGTCCTTAACCATAATTCATGCCCTCTAGCTTGCTTGGGATGAAATTCAACTCAACATTTTGACTCAACTTAGAGCCAAAGGAAAATTTTTAAAAGATCTGTAAAAAGAAAACCCAAATAGGATGTAACAAATAATTAGGAGTAATTGGAACCAGTGTCTCATTGAAAATGCCCACCCTGAAAGTTTTAATTACTGATTCTAGAATGCTGCTTGGAAAATAAGATTAGTGAGTCCATGAAGCTGACTTGAGACAGCCCCAAAATCTCTAGTACCACAGTGTTCTGCTCCAGAGACAGGCTGTGACGGAAATTCAAATGATGGCTCTATCTGTAGCAAATTGAGTCACTGGGACGTACTGTGCCCACCACGTGCTGCCAGTCTGGCCTGTTAAGGAGCTCAGGACCTATAGGAGCCACTTCCTGAAATTGCTTCAATTCTCCAGATACTCTGGGTTTCTTTATGCTATTTGAGAAACTGAAAACACTTTCTCTGTTCATCAGATTACCAATCAAATCAGGATTCTTGAGAGTGAATGGGGGTCTCGATTATTACTTATTCCAGGGAAACAGTCATAAATGGGGCCATCCTGCGCAAACCCAGAGACATGTGGTCGCCCCCTGGCGATACTGCTGTAAAGATCCAGGTGTGCAGTCAGGAGCTATCTCAGCACCTCTGCCCCCACACTTGGCTTTTGCCAAGCACTTTGGATGTGCTTTCGTAATGATGCATTTGCTGTCCAGTGACGTCTGCATTTCCACTGATGCAACAGCATTTTTATACTTTTATTATTGAGATTAGATTGTCAGAGCTAAATTTTTTTTTTTTTTTTTTTTGTTTTTTTTTTTTGGAGACGGAGTTTCGCTCTTGTTACCCAGGCTGGAGTGCAATGGCGCCATCTCGGCTCACCGCAACCTCCGCCTCCTGGGTTCAGGCAATTCTCCTGCCTCAGCCTCCTGAGTAGCTGGGATTACAGGCACGCGCCACCATGCCCAGCTAATTTTTTGTATTTTTAGTAGAGACGGGGTTTCACCATGTTGACCAGGATGGTCTTGATCTCTTGATCTCGTGATCCACCCGCCTCGGCCTCCCAAAGTGCTGGGATTACAGGCGTGAGCCACTGCGCCCGGCTCAGAGCTAAATTTTTGAGACTTATACCATGCTGGCATTTGCTAATGCAGCACATGAAAGAAGTCGCACACCAGCCTCTCTGATAACCAAGTTCCAGGTCTCGGAGGCAATTTTCAGGTGCTAATTAGCTAGTGTCTATCAAGGACTCAGAAGTCGCTGAGAACAACCCCATAAAGCAAATATTTCCAAATCAGAGACATAGGGGCAGAGGTGATATTTTCTGGCTCACTCCTTGGAATTCTCCCAGCATGGATGCTAATATTTATTAAGGGCTACAGGAACTCAGTTGGGAGGGTACGAGGAGGAAATCCCACAAAGTGGTTAAAGCTTAAAGTACGTAAATTATTATAGAACTTTGCTCTTGTTTATTTCTATGGTGTGCATATGAATCATGAAATCAGTGGCGTATTTCCAAATCCTGCAAACCAGAACACTGTTCCAGAAACCATAGCTTTGGAGGGGTTGTGACAACAGCTGAGGGGATTCTGAAACCTATCTTTGATTAATATCTGCCGCAAATGAATACCTTGGTACACTTCCAAATTGCCAACATCTATATTACAAGGGGCTCAGTTTAAACTGATCTGACTTCTAGGTAAATAAAGAGGCAAAGTTATGCTCTATAATAATGAAGATTAAAACCACCATTCTTCCTGCCTCCCACTGATTTATCCCTGGCAGAAGAACACCAGGAGTTTTTCTGGTTAAAGCCTTCACAGCAGGAGTGGCATGTTGGGAACCTGGAAAGGATACACAGGGAGTAAAAACAGAAAGACACACACGTGTCCACAACATTCATAGCAGGAAAAACTAAAGAAGACAAGAAAGGCTGATGTGGACATCTAATGCAAAGCTATGTAACAATATAATTGCATTATGCAAATGATGGTCTTTGAGCTAAGGTATTAAAAGCTAAACAAAAAAATCATAGAAAGCAAAGAAATAAACTTCATAAACAAGGGAATTACATTTTGTTCATTTAATGGGCTCATGAGCTGATCTGGGGAATGTTTTAGCTCTCATCATGCCATCAGTTCCTTGATTGCCTCAAGACTATTTTATCCAGAACATTGACATTTGCTGTATTTGACGTAAACGCTCCCCTCTTCCAATCAGACTGCTGCCCCTATCTTTTTATGTATAGAAATATCTAGCAGCAACTGTAAATATATATTCTCTCGTTAGTATCAATATCCTTCTTTGATTACAAGTCTCTCTGGATTTTTGGTAAGAGTAAGAAATGTGGCATGAACCTGCGGTCACACTGAGAACTGAGATTAAGTCTGAAAGTAAAGTAAATCTTGAAAGTGACGTGAGTCAGGAGGCTGAGGCAGGAGAATTGCCTGAACCCAGGAGGCAGAGGTTGCGGTGAGCCGAGATCGCGCCATTGCACTCCAGCCTGGGTAACAAGAGCGAAACTCCGTCTCAAAAAAAAAAGAAAAGAAAGTGACATGAGTCACATTTAAAAAAAAAAAACCAGCTTCAGCAGACTTCTGCTGCAACACATTGTTCCTTTTATTTGGAGAAATTGGCAATAGAGAACACAGATGGCTCTCCATGAATAATTTATTTCTAACAATTTAACCAGGAAATGAATTCCTATTGACTTACAAATCAGAATGACAAACAGCAAAGACACAGTCTACTCTCCTTTCCCAGTTAATTCTACTCCCACCCCCACCCCATCTTCTTTGACCTTACCCATTTCTCTTTCACATGACCTTTTTGTTCCCTTGCTAAATTTTAAAGTTGGCTCAACCCAAGGCCACCTTTTGGGAATTATTAGACAACTCTTTTTTACGTTGTTACTCTTGTTTTGCTATTGTCCTTGTTAATGTTGAGTTGGTTGGTTGGCCGGTTTTTCAAACGTGAGGCTAGATTATGTATCCAAAAGCATCTTCAATGAACAAGGCAAACGAAGTGTTTCTCATTATTTTTCTGAGTCAGAATTATAAGACGCAGATTCTCTGAAGGTCTCAGCTTCCTCTTGACTACAAATCGGACACCTCTGGAAACCCTCTTTTAAAAAACCAGGACAGATGTGGAGCTTTGCACCAAATCTGCATTTCTACTGGCCTATCCGACATTTAAAGGGGCCAGTCTTCGAACGAGAGGCGAGCTATGCATCTCTACCTCTGATTTTCACCATCCATGCACATCCTTTGAGCAAGCCCTCTTGAAACTCTACCACAAACGCTACAGTCCATGAGTGCCAAGAAATCCGAATCAGTCCACATAAGGTATTGCCCCACTCAAAGCAGCTGGCATTAGCCTTTACAATCCTTACTACATACTAGCCTGGAAGTCACAATTAACTCTTCCACTGCATTCAACCTATGTCATCTTCTTAAAACCATGTTAATTTTAGTGACTTGGTAACACTCGTCGTGTTTGAAACGACCCGTTCAAATTATCCATTTGTCTTCCCCACTAACCTGTAGGATCCAGGAGCACGGGTTATGACTGCTTTGTTCATAGGTCTCAGCACAGTGACAATCATATAGACAATTCTCAATGAATGCATGTTGATAAAATACACCAATGGAAGGGAAAATTGTGCCTCAAATAAAGAAGGATAGATGGCCAATTGTTTCGCCTACTCCTTCCTCAAAGGCTTTTTTGTACTACTAAATATACCTGTCACTTTGTCTAGACCAAAATGGCCTTCCTAACCTGAGGACTAATCTAGGAAAGTTCTGTGCTGCAAAACAACTCCCTCGCATAACTCCATTTATCAAACTTTGCCCATATTTCACATACTCATTCCCTTCTGAACATTCTCCCATCCACTACCCTCATCATCTCCCACTGTGTCTGTTAAAATAGTCTCCTAAAATAAATAAATAAATAAATAAAAATAAAATAGTCTCCTAAAACATCTGCACTCCCACCTCCAGAAGTGATCTGCCACCTCCACACAACTGCTAGAATTATTTTTCTAAAATATTCATCTGTAGACATCTTTCCCATAAGTAAGCCCCTTCAAGATCTCCTTACTTTTTACAGGATAAAGTCTAAATTCATTTATATCTGAACTTAATCTAAACACTAGGCAGCTTATGTTGAGTGCCAACATCTAGTCTCATCCACCCCTCCAGCCACTTTCTGATTCACACCTCACCCTCAAGGAATGTTAAATTATCAGCGGCTCGTCACACACACCATGCTGTCTCCTCTCCATATGCGCACTCATTCTGTTCCTCCTGCCTAGATGCCTCCCCTTCTACATCCAGAAACTCTTACTCATACTTCAAGATTCAGCTCAGATGTTAGCTCCTCCAGAACAGTTTCCTGAATTCTCTCCACACCCCACTCTCTGCGTCCAGATTGGCTGTCTTTCCTCCCATGATACCCAATGTATGAGGATATCATAGCAAATATTATATTGTCCTGAATTTGCATATTTATATGTCCTCTATTTCATTATATCTAATCGAGGTCATTAGCTGCAATGATCTCAAGAGACACAACTCTGCCTTCCCTCTTCATCTTTATATCTTCAGGATCTGGCAGACTGCCGGAGTTGCTGTTTATTAAGTGTTTGATCCAAAGGGTTTCACTTTAATTCCCTTTCAACTTCCATTCCCTTAGAAAACAAGAAACTCAGGTGCAGATACAGAATCTGGGACAATGGCAAAACAGAGCTGATTTATATTAAAGGCAGGCTCTATAAAAAGATGCTGAAATATTACTTAAATGGTGTCCAGAGGGCACACATAAGCTTTTGCTAGACCAGAATTAATTTCCCCTTGTGCTAAGGCACAACACCATGATTTTCTTCACTCTCAATCCATCTGACCCAGGGCTCAGCCAATCACTATTCTTCATCTCTGACCTCAGCAACTCTTTCAAATACGAGCATGTGACCTCAGATAGACCAATCAATTAAGGACTTTTGTGGGAATTTATCCTTCTGACAGAAGGACCTGCCTGAGAAAGGAGACGACATAGAGAACCGCAGTCCTCCTGACCAAGTCCCCAGGATCTCACTTTCACACTTCCCTGTGAAGAAGGATATATAAGCACCGGACTTCACTGGGTAATCATCCTCCTCCAAGTCCCCTGTGCTTATGCACATTAAATTAACTTTGCATGCCTTTTTTTCTTAGTAATCTGCCTTTTGTTAGGTGATTTTCAGTAAACCTTTAGGGGGCAAAGTAGAAGCATTTCCTCTTCAACTCAATTAAGTAAAAGCTTTTTCCTTAATGCAAAGATTTATTTTAAAATTATTTTTTCTCAGTTAGGCATGTTGGTACATGCCTGTAGTCCCAGCTGAGGCAGGAAGATCACTTGAGCCCAGGAATTTCAGACAAATCTGGGCAATATATAGCAAGATCCCATCTCTAAACAAATAAATAAGATTTTTCTGTCTAAGGTGATCCAGAAATGATTCTTCCAAAAAGTCTTTGGGATAGTCTAGATCATGGTTCATCACACTGCAGGGCACGGGCTGGCCACCTGTTTTTTTGTAAATAAAGTTTTATTTAGACTTTATCCTGTAAAAAGTAAATATAGTGTATAGTATGAGTTTTTAATATTTTTTCTAGTTGTAAAGATCAAAAAAAAATCATAACTTTACCCACTGATTACACAGATCATTCTGCATTATTTCCATGCAATGCATAGTCATTTTTGTAATCCCACGCCGTCATGCCTATATATTTAGGTATCATCATCATAAATGTGGCATCTAAAACCATGAGATTATACAAGATCACCTAGAAAAATGTTTTTTCAACTGGAAGTCATGACCCACTAAGTGGGTTGTAAAATCAATTTAGTGGGGTATAAAGATAATTTTTTAATGATACAGAAAAGAGAAGGAAGAGAAGGGAAAGAAGGAGGAGGGGAGGGGAGGTCAGGGGAAGGGAGGGGAGGGGTCATAATGCAATGCTTTGTGAGAACTTGGATTCTGTGCACACATGCATGTGCGTGTGTGTTTGTGTGTGCTTGTGTGTTTGTGTCTGTGTGTATGGGTGCTGGGAAATGCTGCAAAATACATTTTTTACGTGTAGGGATCAAAATGTTTGAAAGTCATAAACCTAATAAATGTAGGCAAAGAAGAGAGGAAGGTCAAGAACAGAGTGCTAGGGTCTCTAAATATTTGAGTTTGGGAAGTTGAGGAGAAACTATCAAAGACGGCAAAGAAGAATCAGCCCAGAGGTAGGAAGAGAATCAAAAAACCAAGCCCTGGCAACCAGGTTAAAAAGTGTTCTATGAAGGAAAGCATGATCAGCAAGGTCAACTGTTTGTTCTGTTACTATTGTATTTAGCAAGAAGATGGCCACTGGTGATCTAAACAGTGATGAAGATTATAGTCTTTAACGGAGTGATAGGGTAAAGCCTTCTTGGAATTGACTCACAACAGGAAGGAAAGTGAAGAATCAAAGACAAAGATTGTCCTGTAAAATGGCATGGATTGATATTTAAAATGCATAAGAAACATAAAGTGAATAAATGTCAGCACACATATTATATATGGTATACAAAACATGTTCAAATTTATATGTAACATTATTTTTTGCTTCTCTTCTACATCTTTTATGGAGTCACAGAACTACCAAAGTGCGTAAGAGGTCATAGTCCTCATATCCCGGCTAAGAATTATACTGTCATTATACAGAAAAAAATTTTATTTCACTTTTGAAAACTTTCAGGGATTAATATTTTACATCATATTTATAATTCTTTTCCTATGATACAATAACCCATAATATGTTCCACTAATAAATTAGTTACATATATGCTCTTATAAACACAAACTCAAGCGTTCATCTTTTCTTCTTTTGCTTCTCTGAATTCTTTTCCAAGATCAGTTTTTCTTTTTCTGTAGCCTGAAAGGTATCAGCATTTCAACTTTCTCAGAAAGCCATTATATGCAAAGTCAGGGTCCTTTTTCACTTCATTGAGGCTGTATAAATTATTTGAGACTCTCACTTTTCCATCCTTTCTCCTATAGCTTTAGCAAACTAGCTTCAAAGATGGTGTCTTAGTCCATTTGTATTGCTATGAAGGAATACTTGAGGCTGGATAATTCATAAAGACAAGAGGTTTATTTGCTCGTGGTTTTGGAGGCCGTATAAGAAGCAGGGCACCAGCATCTGCTTCTGGTGAGAGCTTCAGGCTGCTTCCACTCATAGCAGAAGGTGAGGGCAGCCAGCCTGTGCAGCAATCATATGGTGAGAGAGAGAGCAAGAGCAATAGCAAAGACCGGGAACCAACCCAAATGCCCATCGATGATAGGCTGGACGGGGAAAAGGTGGCACATATACACCACGGAATACTATGCAGCTATAAAAAACGATGAGTTCACGTCCTTTGTAGGGACATGGATGAACCTGGAAACCACCATTCTCAGCAAACTGACACAAGAACACAAAATCAAACACCACATGTTCTCACTCATAGGCGGGTGCTGAACAATGAGAACACATGGACACAGGGAGGGGAGCACTATACACTAGGGTCTGTTGGGGGGGAATAGGGGAGGGACAGGAGGGGGTGGGGAGTTGGGGAGAGATAGCATGGGGAGAAATGCCACATACAGGTGAAGGGGAGGAAGGCAGCAAATCACACTGCCACGTATGCACCTATGCAACAATCTTGCATGTTCTTCACATGTATCCCAAAACCTAAAACGCAATAAAATATATAAATAATAAAAAATAAATTAATAAATAAAAAAGAAAGCAAGAGCAAGAGGGAAGGTGCCAGGCTTTCTTTTAAACAACCAGTTTTGAGGGGACTGACAGAGCAAAACTCACTCATTACAGTGAAGATGGCACCAAGATATTCATGAGGAATTTGCCCCCATGACACGAATACCTCCCATCAGGCCCCATCTCCAACACTGAGGATCAAATTTCGACATGAGATTTGAAGGGGTCAAAGAAACCAACTAGCTATGGCAGATGTTGTGTTACCATGCACTCAACTACCAGGTATGTGGTAGCTCCTCTTCCTGCATATACCCTTCCCACTGACAGGTTCCCTCTTTCTTAATTCCAGAACCTCATGTCCATCAGAAGCTTATTAAAGGTAGTGTTCAATCCAACATGTGCCAGGTGCCGTGTTAGTTCTCATCATTCCATTGAGTTCTTTAGTTGCCGAAAGTAAGATTCCAAAAGAAAGAGAGTATGTGATATTTAGTATTACATTAAGGCACCTGAAACAACCTTTTCTGTAGGTCAAGAGTTGTCAAATATAGGTAGTTTCATATGGTTCAACCTAAAAGCTTTTTTTTTTTTTTTTTTTGAGACGGAGTTTCGCTCTTGTTACCCAGGCTGGAGTGCAAGGGCGCGATCTCGGCTCACCACAACCTCCGCCTCCTGGGTTCAGGCAATTCTCCTGCGTCAGCCTCCTCAGTAGCTGGGATTACAGGCACACACCACCATGCCCAGCTAATTTTTTGTATTTTTAGTAGAGACGGGGTTTCACCATGTTGACCAGGATGGTCTCGATCTCTTGACCTCGTGATCCACCCGCCTTGGCCTCCCAAAGTGCTGGGATTACAGGCTTGAGCCACTGCGCCCAGCCCTAAAAGCTTTTCTTGCAAAATCTGTGCGCTCGCTATAGCTGCTGGGTGAACACTATGACATCTTCATTTCACCTTGGCTTGCCAACTTGCAGCCATTTCTCCAATATCAATGTTCACACTGTAGGTGAAAATTAGAGATTCAAATGTCTTTATTTAGCAAATATTTGCTAAGTGCCCACTATACAAAGCACTAGACAAAATGTTGAGAATTCGGAGTTGAAAATTTGCCCATGTTCCCTGACCCTGAGAGATGACAGTTTAGCAAGGAGCTAAATGTTAGTCACACAAATTTTTTATTTAATTTTAGAAATTTGAGATAAATGTTATGAAAAAAACGTATGGATCTAGTAGAAAAGAAACTAAATTATTCTGGAAAGACAAGGAAGGTTTCCCTGAGGAGGTAACGTTTAAGCTAATGACAGAGGGTTGAGCAGGGGTTAGGAAAGTAGAGATTTTCAGGGAGCAGTAAAACAGCCTGTGAAAGGTCCTAGCTCAGGAAGAAGCTTTCAAGAATCTGAATGAAAGAAAGCCAACGAGCAAGAAGGAAGGGACTCAAAGGAAGCAAGGTTAAGAAGCGAGACGTTGGTTCATGTGTATCCTTGAGCAGCGGCAAGTCAATTAGATAACATTAGGCAGGGGCCTGGCAGGATAGCCTTTGCATTTAAGAAGGATCCCTGGCTTCAGTGTAGAACAAGGACCCTCAGCAGACTGTGATGAGAACACCAAATCCAGCCGTGGTCTGCTGTGTAAACGAGGTTTTACTGGCAGGCTGCCACGCCTCTTTGTTTACGTACTGGCTATGGCTGCTTTCTCCTACAAATGGCAGCATTGAATAGTTGACACAGAGGCTGTACGCCCGGCAAGGCCGAAAATATTTATTTTCTGTCTCTTTGTAGAAAAAGTTTGCCCACATCTGGTGTGGAGAATGGATTGGAGGAGCTGAGACGATAATAAGGAAAAGAAGTCAGAGGATATTGTTCTTGTCTGTTCATTATAGGAGGCTATTATTTTGGACTAAGTTCCTGCATTAAGCCCCAAGAGACCAAGCTAAAAATCTAAATGGAGTCACTTGTTCTGAGTTCCAGGTCACCAGACTAAAACTAAGTCATCTGACCTTCTGAGAAATCAGGAGAAAGAGAACAGCCAATTTTCCAAACAGGCCAGTAAGCATGAAAATCAAGTTCCCTAACTTTTAATCCTTAACCAACCCATTATCTTTCTATTCCTCTGTCTCCCTGTCCCTGACTAACAAGGAAAGTAACTTGGAAATAACCAAGCCACTTTTGTTCTAATTTAGCCCTTTTTCTGTCTCTAGAGCCAACCTCCTCTGCTTGACTCATTGAAACACCTATTCTGTTTTATGGGATGAAGTTTCAGCTGGTTCTAGAATTGCAATAAAGCCAGTTGAGAGCTTTAAACTAAACTTGTTGTAATGTCGACTTTGGATAAATCCAGACGTGAGAGGCTGTTGGCTTGGACTAGGTCGGTGGTGGAGGTCATGGAGAGCAGTGGACAGATTTGAGAACAATGAAGATGTGAGATTCACAGTGCTTGGCGGGGGCTGGAGGGAGGGATAAGGAGGCACATGAATAACTCCCAGGTCTCTGGTAGGAGCAGCTGGGGGTGAGTGGTGCCACTTAGGCAGCACGGAAACAAAGATGAACAGGGCGAGTTGGGGCAGATCAGGAATGGGCCCTGAACTCTGAGATAAATATGAATAATCCATCTGAAACATACAAATTCCTGGGGGAAAGAGGAGGATACTCACATTCTTATCCTACTCTCTGAAGTTATTCTGACTATTGAAAAGTTTTATTAAAAATTCTTCAATTAGCAAGGCATGGTGACTCAGGCCTATAATCCTAGCACTTTGGGAGGCCAAGGCAGGAGGACTGCTTAAGCCCAGGAGTTCAAGACCAGCCTGGGCAATATAGCCAATCTCTACAAAAAAAAAATTTAAAACCTTACCCAGGCATGGTGGCACATACCTGTAGTCCCAGCTACTTGGGAGGCTTAGGTGGGAGGATCACTTGAGCCTAGAAGGTGGAAGCTTCAGTGAACTGAGATTGCGTCACTGCACTCCAGCCCGGGCAACAGAGCAAGACCCTATCTCACCAAAAAAAAAAAAAAAAAAATTATTTAAAAATTCAGCAATTCTTTTCAGCGCTTTGTGTGGTGCCTTCTTGCCTGGCACATCTACCATCAGTGCCAAGCACAATGGCTAGACTGTAGCTATGCTCACAAAACATGGTATGAAAAGACAGAAAGAAGGGCAAATTCCGATTGCTTCACCAATCAGCTTTTCATTTTTCGAGTACTTGAAATATGTTTTGGGAGTGTATTTGCCTTCCCCGACCTTCTTTTTCTCTGGCATCATTCTGATAGCCTTAATGTTGCTTGTCTTACCTGGATTGTTTCATTTGGTGTTGGGTTTTTGTTTTGTTTTGTTTTTTTATTGGGGCGTGGGGTGAGGTTAAAAGGAAAGGAAAGAGATGTTTTTGTTTTCCTACCTACTAGACTCATCTCTCTTGTCTTGTTACCTATGTTCTCTATTAGCACACAGAGGAACGTCTGCTTTATTCTGTAAAGCCTTTAATATTGTTCCCTCCCTTCATATCTTCTCTCATACGTTTAGCTATTTCTATTACTCTGTGGCTCCTTCTCACACTTTACCATATTTTACTGTCTTCATACTCCAACAAAAATCGAATCAGCTCTCAGATATCTCTGCCAAAAAGTTCCAAAAGAAGGCCAGGCGTGGTGGCTCATGCCTATAATCCCAGCACTTTGGGAGGCCGAGGCGGGTGGATCACGAGGTCAAGAGATCGAGACCATCCTGGTCAACATGGTGAAACCCCATCTCTACTAAAAACAAAATACAAAAATTATCTGGGCATGGTGGTGCGTGCCTATAATCCCAGCTACTGAGGAGGCTGAGGCAGGAGAATTGCCTGAACCCAGGAGGCGGAGGTTGCGGTGAGCCGAGATCGTGCCATTGCGCTCCAGCCTGGGTAACAAGAGCGAAACTCCGTCTCAAAAAAAAAAAAAAAAAAGACATCAGCTCTTCGGGTCCTTTCACCTTTTTTGCAAGGTCGATTTCGTAGTACTAACACACCTAACCTAGAGCTGTAGTGGGAGAAGGCAAATGTGAAAGCAAATGCCAGGCTAACCCAGGTGGCATCACGTATGTGTGGATAGTGGAAAACGGAGGTATCACATTAAGACAGGAAGCCTTACCAGCACAGGAAGTGATAGGTGTGAAGGTAACTCAAACTACACAGCTCCTGAACTTTGGTAAAATGCAGCTTCTAGGTCAGTATCAGGAGATCTACTATAAGAAAGGCAAAAGGCAGAGGACACATTGGAAAGTCCTAGGAATAGGGCTCAGGCTGCTGAAGAACTATCTTCAGAGTGATCACAAAGTCTCCATCCAGGTGAGACGAGTTTATTGGAAAAGGCAAGAGCAGAAGTCTGGTCATGAGCCATCGCTGAGATCAGAGCTTCTCCTGGAAAGGTAAGGTCAGTAATACTAAGATGGTGACACAGGCCTTGTCCATAGTCCCATTCCATCGTGAATTTCCTATGGACTGTGCCAGCATTCTTCAACCTTGGTGTCTTCAGACTAAATCCAAACATTTAACTTAAATCATTTTCTCATTTTTTTCTTTTTCTGAAATACAGCTTTGTCACCCTAAATTTCACTCTCTTTTACTAGGTCTGAAATGTATATCCTTAAATAATTTTCTTTTTGCATTTCTTTTATGAGGCATATATTAAGTATAATAAAAATCACTTTCGGCCGGTCGCAGTGGCTCACGCCTGTAATCCCAGCACTCTGGGAGGCCAAGGCGGGTGGATCACGAGGTCAAGAGATCGAGACCATCCTGGCCAACACAGTGAAACCTCGTCTCTACTAAAAATACAAAAAAAAATTAGCCGGACGTGGTGGCACGCACCTGTGGTCCCAGCTACTCAGGAGGCTGAGGCGGAAGAATCACTTGAACCCAGGAGGCAGAGGTTGCAGTGAGCCGAGATTGCGCCACTGCACCCCAGCCTAGAGACAGAGCAAGACTCCGTCTCAAAAAAAAAAGTCATTTTCATATTGATTTATATTTTTTCAAACTCCAACATTAAGTGCAAACTATATTTTACCACCACACAGTTTTAACAATTATATTGTAAATTTTTGAACGTCCTTATTACCTTCTTTTTGGGATTCATGTTAGATATGATGAAGCTCAAATTTTAATTGATAAAACTTTTCATCTCTTACCTTCAAAATGTCAGGGAAATAGGACCTTGCAGAATACGTAGATAAACATCATTCTGAAATCCCACACAAGCACTTACATTTGGAAACTCAACCCAAGAAAAATATTTTTATGATATTTTGGCACATGTTCTTTTGCACTACTTTGAAAATTTTTTGTGCAAATTTCCCAAAGTGACATTTTCCTCAGAGAACAAGAAGGTCTTGTAGTATGTATGACTAACATTACTTCTTCCAAAAATTGAGTCAACACATGCGATCAATTTGGCCACATATGGTTACTTGCAAGCAATAATTTTTAAAAAAGGACAACTGCCTCTAGGTTGTATGATTTCTGCAGCTACTAAAAACTGATTTTTTTAAAAAGAATATAATCAATTTGTTTTAAAGAGCACAATAATAAAGGCATCATATTTATTTTTATTTTTATTTTTTGATATTTCCATTCAGCTTTCAAATAATCAGAAATTCTCTAGGTACATGAAAATTACCTGCAGAATTTCTCCCAACACAATTATGGCTGGCCTCATGCCAACTGAGGTTATGATTTCCTTAGGGTTTAGGTGTTAAGCGTAAGGTGTTTCTTACCTAACTGTTAGTCATCTCTACAGCACTTTTAAAAACCCAAAAGCACAAGCACAGCATAAACAATGACATAATTTATTATAATCAGTCTTGGTTATTATTATTTTACATTGTATACATGTGTATTTCATCTTTCCTATAAACTTGAAGTGTTTGTAACATGACAGAAGCTTAATAATTTTTTATTTTTTTGAAGCGGGGTCTCTGTCACCCAAGCTGGAGTGCAGTGGCATGATCTTGACTCATTGCAACCTCCACCTCCCAGGCTCAAGCAAGTCTCCCACTTCAGCCTCTGGAGTCACTGGGACTACATGAGCCCGCCATCATGCCCGGCTAATTTTTGTATTTTATAGAGACAAGGTTTCGCCATGTTGCCCAGGCTGGTCTTGAACTCCTGGGCTCAAGCCATCTACTCATGTTGGCCTCCCAAAGTGCTGGGATTACAGGTACGAGCCACCAAACCCAGCAATAGTTTTTAAAGTATGTTTTTTCAAAAAACAAGAATTTTTCCAATAAATGGGAATGCTTTTGTATAAACTTGGATTTCCAAAATTATTAAAAATAGACGACACAGAAAATTGTTAAATTAATTGCCCCAAAGAATCATAATTCCCTTAGTCCACATGGCCTAGCTGACAACAAGCACCAACAGTCAGAAACAAGTGAAGCTCCTGCTTGAACCAGACAGCTTCTAAGTGAACTCAGAAAAGATTAGCCAAAGAACTTTCCAGCTGAGCCCAACCCAAATTGCTGACCAACAGAATTATGAAAACAATCAAATAATGATTGCTTTTAAGCCACTGAGTTGCAGGGGTCGTTAAATATGTAGCAATAGATAGGTAACACAGGAAAGAAGAGTGACTGAATTGATTAAGAGAAAGAGTAAAGATGAGTGTGGTAGGCTGAAAAAACGGCCTCTCTTTTTTTTCTTTTTCTTTTCTTTTTTTTGAGACGGAGTTTCGCTCTTGTTACCCAGGCTGGAGTGCAATGGCGCGATCTCGGCTCACCGCAACCTCCGCCTCCTGGGTTCAGGCAATTCTCCTGCCTCAGCCTCCTGAGTAGCTGGGATTACAGGCACGCACCACCATGCCCAGCTAATTTTTTGTATTTTTAGTAGAGACGGGGTTTCACCATGTTGACCGGGATGGTCTCGATCTCTTGACCTCGTGATCCACCCGCCTCGGCCTCCCAAAGTGCTGGGATTACAGGCGTGAGCCATCGCGCCCGGCCAAAAACGGCCTCTCAACAGATACCCATGCCCTAATCCCTGAAACCTGTGAATGTTACGTGATCCGGCAAAAAAACAATAGAATCTTCACAGATGTGATTAAATGAACGATTTTGAGATTCTGGATTATCTTTGTATGAGCTCTAAATGCAATCACATCTATCCTCATAAGAGGGAGATTACATGCACAGAAGAAGAGAATACAATGTGTCCACAAAGACAGAAACTGGAGTGATGTAGCCACAAGTCAAGGAATGCTGGCACCCACCAGAAGCTGGAAGAGGAAAGGAAGGAATTCTCCCTTAGAGACTGATGGAACAGCAGCCCTCACAACTCCTTTATTTCAGTCCAGTGATACTAATTTCAAACTTCTGACCTCTATCATTGCAGAGAACAAATTTCTGTTGTTTTAAACAACAAAATTTGTGGTAATTTGTTACAGAATCCACAGGAAACTAATACAATGGATAATACGTGTATATGGGAGACCAAGTTGTCTTTATGCTGTGATGTCAAAAGGAAAATTATCTTCCATTACAATAAGTCATTTTTTGTTGAGCGATAATTCAGTTCTTTCGGTACTTTTACATTGGAGTACTTAAACTTGACAAGGAGTTTAAGAAAATACAGGACAGCCAGGCACAATGGCACATGCCTATAATCCCAACACTTTGGGATGCTGAGGATTGCTTCAGTTCAGGAGTGTGAGACCAGTCAACAAAGTGAGATCCCTCCAAAAAAGAAAAAAAAATTTAAAATTAAAATTAGCCAGGCACAGCAGCATGTGCCTATAGTCCCAGCTACTCAGGAGGCGAAGGCAGAGGATGCTTTGAGCCTAGGAGTTTGAGGCTGCAGTGAACTATGCTCTCACCACTGCACTCCAGACTGGGTGACAGAGCGAAACCCTGTCTATAAAAAAAAAAAAAAAAAAAAAAAAAAAAAAAGAAAGAAAGAAGAAAGAAAGAGAGAGATAGAGAAGAGAAAATGTTTTTAAAAAGTTGGACAAAACTATAATTTATACATAGACATATGCACAGGAATAAACAAAAAGGTAGTTGCCAAAGTGAGAGAAGAGAAAGGAAGAAACTGGTCAGGCAGGCAATTAGGGTGGGTCCTCAGCTGAACTCTTTCAAACAAAAGAACGGCCTGAGAAATCAATCTTCAAGCACAGATAAAGGAACTTGCACAGGGGGGCTTGCCTAAGACATGCCCTCAGCCACACAGATAAGAAAGGCTACACAGGTGACTTCCCAGACATGCCTGCAATGGAAAATTCCATCCCCTGACACATGCACAATAAAGGGAACAAAGCAGCATGAAGTAACTCAAGCTAAGGGCCTGCATGCACACTGGAATGATGGTGCGGAGCTACCAGAAATTTGTACTTTATGTAAATGAGACTCCCAGCCCTCACTGGTTTCCTATAAAAGCCTGTTGGAAATAGATGCTCAGTGCCGCAAGAAAAATCAGCACTGAGACAAAGGATCTTTTAGCAATGCAAATTTTACTTCCTGGACTACAGGAAGGGTACCCTCACTAGCCATCATGCCACAAGAGTACAATGAACAAAGGAAAACACACAAATTTATTCCTTACACATTTGGGGTCATCCTTACTGCTGTGTCTGATCTCTGCTGGCTGGAGCCAGACCTCACAATCTAAATTAAAACCCAATTGGCTAATAACTTAAAGCTTTTCTAAACAGGTAAAAGCAATGGAGAGTTGGGACATGCCTGTGAGCACGTCCAGCACAGATATCTTGGTTAAAGTACAAGGATACAGAATGTACTATGTGCCTGCAAGCACGGCATGTCTAACAGCTACATTGGATAGGGCTTAACAAAGAGTTATTAGCACACTTATTCTTTAACAAGAAAGGAAACTTTAAAAAGGAACTTTCCTATTTCCCATAGCATTTGCATTCAACTATAAAAACAGCAGCTCTCATTCAGGCCCCATCTCTGCCTTGGAGAGCTTTCTTCTTTCGCTTATTAAACTTTTGCTCCAAGCTCACCCTTTGTGTCTATGCTCTTTAATTCTCTTGGTGGTGACACAGAGAACCTCACTGCTACATCGTACTGCATTAGTGAGACTGTAACAAAAGATTAACTGTGTTAAATTATTTCTACTTTTCTGAATTTTCCCTAACCCGTGAGTGTGTGTGTGTATGTGTGTGTGTGTGTGTGTGTGTGTGTGCGTGCGTGCGCATGCGCGCGCTTCTGTGTGTATTTCCTTAATAAATCCAGAACTGGCCACTTCAGACAGATGCAAAAGATATTTGCCTTTTCCTGGCCGGGCGCGGTGGCTCAAGCCTGTAATCCCAGCACTTTGGGAGGCCGAGGCGGGTGGATCACGAGGTCGAGAGATCGAGACCATCCTGGTCAACATTGTGAAACCCCGTCTCTACTAATACAAAAAAATTAGCTGGGCACGGTGGCGCGTGTCTGTAATCCCAGCTACTCAGGAGGCTGAGGCAGGAGAATTGCCTGAACCCAGGAGGTGGAGGTTGCGGTGAGCCGAGATCGCGCCATTGCACTCCAGCCTGGGTAACAAGAGCGAGACTCCGTCTCAAAAAAAAAAAAAAAAAAAAAAAAAAAGATATTTGCCTTTTCCTATTCTAAAAGAATTTGAGGCAGCCTACACTATTTTACATTACATAAACTAGGCCATTGAAACTGAAAGTAAAGTCAATGCTAAAAGAGATGCATTTCAAACTTTAATGTGCATATGAATTGCCTGGGGCCTTGTTAACAGCAGATTCTGATGTGATACTGCTCCTAGCAAACAGGTGGGGCACCACACTTTAAGTATTAAATAGCAAGGAGAGAAACAAGAAGTAGATGTCACACAGCAACCGAGATGACTTAATCACCATAGCTGGAGACTGGACTTAACATTTTTCCTTTTAAAACAGAATAAATCAGTATACATAACAAAGGCTAACCTTAAACTAGAATTCAGTAAAAACAATGATCTAACCTTCAATTTTACTTTTTACAAATACGGAAATAAAGTTTGCTTCATATCCTTCTTGAAAGAACAGTATTTATAGATACGAAACCACTAGAAATAGAACTTAAAATTCTAGAGTTGAAAGACATTCCCCTAGAGAATTTTTTTCAGTGTGGGAATATGATCCATTATTTTAATTTGGCTGAAGACTCTTGATCATAGCTTGTGAGAGCCCTGAAATCCAAAATAGGGAGAACAATATAGAAAAGTGTATTGCTGAAGTCTTTAAGTAAGTAATTCTTCATGCACCAATAGGTATCACCTAAGCTACACAGGTATAATCACAGCACAATTGACATTTGGGATCAGATAATTCTTTGTTGTGAGAGGCTGCCTGGGGCATTATAGGATATTTGGCAGCATCTATGGCCTCCACCCGCTAGATGTCAGGAGCACTCACCTCCTCCCTGCCCTTCCATCCCTACTCACCCCAGAGTTGTGACAACCAAAAATGTCACCAGACAAGCCAAATGTCCCCTAGCTAGCAAGACCTCCTCAATTTGAGAACTACTTCCAAAACTTTTTCTCGGACTCTATTGGATTTAAGTGTTTTTCTGAGGAAATATTTGCTTTTAAAACATTTGATTTTAATCAATCTTTCGATGATTTGACTTTATTGTCAATATCTAGTAACTCTGGCGAACTATTTCTTACTTCTTGCCCTTTTATCCAACTAAAAACTGGGCAGGTATAATTTTCTGTGTTCCTAAACAGGACGCAGGCAAAGCTGGTTTCAACCTGTCTTCTCTCTGTAAGCACATAAAGGGCATATTGGCCCAAAACATTGCTTGAACAAAGTTCTATAAATTCATTTGACTCAGGAAATTAATTCAAGAGACTAGAAGATGCAGTGAGGAAGGGTAGTGTTTTCCTATCAAGATAAAAATATCCTAGCTTAAAAGTCAGAGTACAAACTTCTAAGTTAGATACCAAAAAAACAACAAATGTTAAAAGAAGATTTACATTTTCATAATAATAAAGAGGTTATGAGTCTATATTATCTTTATAGTAAGCAACAGTGGAATTAAAAAGAAATTTCAGCCTGACACAGGCTCACGCCTGTAATCTCAGCACTTCGGGAGGCCAAGGCAGGCAGATCACTTGAGGTCAGGAGTTCCAGACCACCCTGGCCAACATGATAAAACCCCATCTCTACTAAAAATAAAAAAGTTAGTCGGGTATGGTGGCGCAGATCTGTAATCCCTCTGGGATTAATCTCTCCTGAGGCAGGAGAATCACTTGAACCCAGGAGGTGGAGGTTGCAGGGAGCCAAGATCGCACCACTGCACTCTAGCCCGGGTGACGGAGCTGTGCTCGTCTCAAAAAAATAAAATAAAAGTTCCTACTTTGTAAATCATTACAGAAACCCAGAGTAAAAAACATGGATTTTATTGCAAAATAGAGAACAGAAAGCAAACAGTAATGAAAAATAAAGGCACAAAGATAATGATAAGATCAAACATGGTAATTATGGCAATCAGTAATTTATATTTTCCTATCAAAAGAAAAAAGCCTAAGACATTATGAGAAAACAACTAATTTTTCAACTTCTGATAAATATACCTAAAATAAAATGACATGGAAAGACTTTAAAAAAAAAAATCAGAGTATGTACATGCATATCAAACCACCCGAAAATAAAAAACAAGCTAATTATGCAAAATTGGCTTTAATATTTTTTAGAGCAATAATTAGGTGAAAGGACCACTTCATATTTTGAAAAGGTAAAGTATCTAGTCAGTAAATAACTCAGAAAAATGCAGCAAGAAAATATATAGGGCAAAAACCTTTGGAAGTCTAAGCAAAAAATAATCAAATACAACTGTAGAAGAGAACAACCCATCTCCACCTGCTTACAACAGGTCAAGTGGACAAAATATGGATAATAGAGGTTTTTAGAAAAAAATAAAATTAATCAAAATATATTCATCTTGATAGTCTAGCAACAGGGAATTCACCTTCTGGCATACACATGAAATACAATGGCTAATTATGTAATTTGTCATAGGGAAATTTTAATAAACTTTATAAACAAAATTGGTAAATTTTATAAATTTATAAATAAGAAAGATTATAGATCACATTCTCTAATAAACATATGATGAAGCTTGGAATTAATAAAACTTTGAAAAGAGGCATAAAACTTATTCTTTAAAAAAATGAGATCAAAGAAGAAAATTAAAAATAGTTTATTTATAAAATAATGTTAAACAACCCCAAATCACTAAGCTAAAAGGAAAAGTCAACTTGGGAACTGCTTAGGGCAAACCTACCTCCCATTTTATTCCTAAAAATGACAGCTACTAAGATAAAAAACTACATACCTCCCTCACAATTTGTCCACAAGAACATTTCCTGTGGACAAAGGACAAACAGAACTCAGTCTTCCCTCTACTCACTGAAATAAATGCATACCTGATTGCTTCCTTTGGAAAGGCTTATCAGGAACTCCAAAGAATATTTGTTTATCTCTTACCCGGAACACCCCTCCCTTCTTCGAGGTGTCCCACCTTGATGGACCAATCCAATGTACATCTTATACATATTGATTGAAGTCTCATTTCTTCCTAAAACGTATAAAACCAAGCTGTGCCCTGACCACCTTATGCTCATGTCATCAGGACCTCCTAAGGCTGTGTCACAGGTCCATCCTTAACCTTGGCAAAATAAACTTTCCTAAATTGACTGAGACATATCTCAGATACTCTTTGGTTTACAACAGCAATAATGAGATTGCTAAATATAAAAACCTTTAGGATTGTTCAAAAGCATACTCAGAGACAATGCCATAACTTTAATTCTTTTCCTGCTTTCCTGCTTAAGTACAAAAATAAATGAACTAAACAATTTTTTTGTAAAGAGAAGAAAAGATTCCTTTAAACAGATAAAAAATAATTAAAATATATGTAGAAAATAATAAATGGGATGAAAGAAAGACAATAAATTGAGTAAGTAAATTCCAAAACTCCTTATTTAAAGTAATAATGATAATGATGAAATACACTAGCACTTCTTAAATTGATGCTTAAAAACAATCAAAATCTAGTCCAGAGAATTTTAGTAACTGTGCCAAGAAAAAGCCTTCCTCTACACAAATAAGTTCCTTATTTTTAAGTTCTTTTAATCATTGAATAAACTTCAAAAGTTTTCCTTGTTACTTTAAAACTTCTCTGATCTTTTCTTATGTTAATATGTACTTTGAATCCTCAAGAAGAGTATTTAGTACAATTTCCCAAGCTTATTTGCCCTTTTTTAATATTCTGAGAACAGCTTGCAAAATGCTGACCTAGACTAACTTCTTACGAAACTTTTTTTTTTAAAAAAGAAATAATTAATTAGATTAGAAACAATAAAATGGAAACAACAGAAGAAAAGGCTAAGGCACCATTATTAGTTAAAAATGGAAGAACATCATAGAAGATCACGAGCTATCCAGATACGCCTTTCTGTTTATGTAATCTGTGTTCTAAATCAGGATGTGATATTAAGTAGCACTATAAGATGAATGAAAATGTGAGCACAATGTTTAGCCTAAATTAAACTTTAAGTAAGCAATCTGTAACTACAATTCCAATTGTCCTCTCCTGGGTGAAAAGGTGTACTATATGAAGATGGCAAGGAAACTTCAAGGGTCCCTACTGTAAGAGCAGCAAGGATGTGGGGTCGTGAGGCCAATGTGAAAGATTTTTTGGACAAACCTGGGGAGAACAAGCAATTCATCACTCTGGGAATGAGCCCTATCTCTGTCAATAAGACACAGAAGACGAAAGTTACGAATGTCAAGTCTAGGAGGTGGAATAGAGGCAGAGGTTATTTGCTGACCAAACATACAAGAGATATCGACTAAGATTTGGCCCCTTCTCTGCCCACCGAAGGGCCAGGAGCTATGGCCAGGCTATAGCCAGGCATGTAGGTCTTAAAAGTATACTTTTCAATACATGCTTTGTTTTTAACCTATAGAGCACAGCAACAAAGACTCCAAATCCTACTACAGGAGATGAGAAATTTACTACTGCACACTCAGTAAGTTTGTGCCTTGCTAATTGGATCAGTCTTAGGCAGCTAAGAGGAAGTAACTAATAATCAGGCAGAGGCTTAGGAAGTCTAATTTTCCTCTATAATGCAGATTCAAATTGAGCTGTTTCCCACTACATTAACCAATATGTAGATCTTAATGAAATGACTTTCAGAAAATAAATTAGAACTCTAATTCTAAGTGTGACAAAAATTATATAAAATAGAGAAATACAGGCCAATTTTCCTTGTGAATATACATATGAAAACCTAAATAAAATATCAGAAAATAGAAATATATTTTTAAAAAATCTGCTCCAAAGTTTACTTTTAGTATACTATAAATAAAAATTTATCTTGGCCGGGCGCGGTGGCTCAAGCCTGTAATCCCAGCACTTTGGGAGGCCGAGGCGGGTGGATCACGAGGTCAAGAGATCGAGACCATCCTGGTCAACATGGTGAAACCCCGTCTCTACTAAAAATACAAAAAATTAGCTGGGCATGGTGGCGCGTGCCTGTAATCCCAGCTACTCAGGAGGCTGAGGCAGGAGAATTGCCTGAACCCAGGAGGCGGAGGTTGCGGTGAGCCGAGATCGCGCCATTGCACTCCAGCCTGGGTAACAAGAGCGAAACTCCGTCTCAAAAAAAAAAAAAAAAAAATTTATCTTAAAATGACATTTAACAAAAACTAATTATTCCGAATGCTTAAATTATCTAACCTGCAACTTCAGAAGAATGGTTATTTGCATGCTTGAGTACGTACGTGGGCACAGAACTGCTATTCCCATTAAAATCAGGGGAAAAGACATACTATGTTACAGTGTACTAGAAATTCTGGACTATTCAATTATGCATATTAATAAATTATAATATATAAACTTAAAAATATAAAGTGCTGACACCGTATACAAATTATACAGTATACTCAGAAAAAACAGAAAAAGTCAACTAGACATCTTCTGTAAAATGTTGATAAAAATAAGCAAACAAACTGGACAGCCATTAGAATTCAGAGTTCAACAGAAAGGTCAAAAACAAAATGATTATATGAAAAGTCAGTTATTTTACTCCAACAAGAAGTTAAAAATATAATGAAATAATTTATCCAGAGTAGCAATAAAAATATTGTTTGCATAGGAATGACTATAATGAGAAGTATTATCACCAATATTAACTGCTGTAATTTTCAGAGAAACAAAAGATACAAAATGTTCACTTTTTTTCAGATTTATGCTTTGGTGCATTTTCACTCAAAATAAAAAAGAGAATGTTTATTAAGTGATAATATGATATGAAGACCTTCTAGAAGACTAACTGGTGGGAATAACAAAGCAAAGAAAATCATTAAAGAGATAAAATCTAAGAAAAAGCGTGAGGATAGCACTAGGCCTTTGAGATATTAAGACACAGTCATACACATAAGACTACAAATGCGAAAAAAATAAAGTGGGAAACAACTATGTATGCGTAAATCCCAGAAATAAGCTATTATATTTTTTATTTTCATATTTGATAAAAAAATTATAAATCTCTGTTTAAAAATATTATCCAATGAAGAAGTTTGGTTCAATTGACTAGGAACTCGCAGAAAAATAGTGTTTAGATTTTTTTTTTTTTTTTTTTTTTTGAGACGGAGTTTCGCTCTTGTTTCCCAGGCTGGAGTGCAATGGCACCATCTCGGCTCACCGCAACCTCCTCCTCCTGGGTTCAGGCAATTCTCCTGCCTCAGCCTCCTGAGTAGCTGGGATTACAGGCACGCGCCACCATGCCCAGCTAATTTTTTGTGTTAGTAGAGATGGGGTTTCACCATGTGGAACAGGATGATCTCGATCTCTTGACCTTGTGATCCACCCGCCTCGGCCTCCCAAAGTGCTGGGATTACAGGCTTGAGCCACCGCGCCCGGCCAGTGTTTAGATTTTTAACTACCACCACACAATAAAGACTGTGTTGGTTGGTTGGTTGGCTGATTTTTGAAATTTTTAATGGGGTAGTTCCCAACTGGAGATTTGAGTCAGATTCTCCTCTGGAGCTTTCTTCACATGCATGTATGTGCCTGGGGACCACCCTTAGACAAATCCAAAGGACAAGGAGTCTCATGGACAATGGGCTTATGTAATCTAATGTGCAAAACCCCTTCTGCCATTAAGAAGCACTGTCCTATCAGGAAGAGTTGAAAGACACAGAACTGAATTCAAATTCTGACTCTGCTATTAGGTATGTGACGTTAGGAAACTGACTTGGTTTTTGTGATCTTACATTTCCCCAATTATAAAATGAGAATGAAAATAATAACTATTTTAAAATGTTATTTTGAGAATTAAATAAAATGACTTATGTAAAGTACCTAGATTTCATGATTCTAATTCATTAAAAAACACACTGATACATGAGTTTGTTTCTCTATCTGGAAAACCACATCTTTAAAAGTAAAACAAATTTTTATAATAAATTTCATTTTTTTGCCTTCAGTTCTCAAGAGAAAAGGAAGAAGCATCACCACACACTCAGCTCCCAGCCTTTTACTTTACTCAGTTAAACTTAAAATACAAAACTTAGTCTTGAGCAAGTGTGGCTAAAAATCTAAGAGAGAAACAACAAAATAGAGAAGAATCCAACATATCCTATTACTATTTCTTCTAAAGAAGGAGAATGGAGCATCTACAATTTCTTACGCATGAAATCAAAGACATATTCAGGTACGTAGCAGAAATGCTTAAATGACCCAGAAAAGGGTTGTAAGAACCCTGGCTTATTTGATTACTTAAGTTGCACACCACCAGAACACCATGGAGTATGTAGTTCTGAATTAAAATGTAATCACAGAAAACTAGGTCCCAAACTATCAAAAAATGATTCCCAATTCTAAATGTTCAGCCACATATATCTTACAACATTTACAATAATTTTTTTTCAAATTCTCCCATACCACTCCAAATGATCAGTTTTCCCTGCTATAATTCTTCTCTCAACTTTCAAATTCAAATTCTTTGCTTTAAAGCTAGCATTGTGATTTGTCATTTTCTATATCCCCTTCCAAAAAAACTCTCTAATGGAAAAAAATGTTTAGTACATTCTTTTAGTTAGAAAATTCTCATTGCTACCTTAGCAGCCTACTAATATTCTTGGGAGAATCCTTTCTTACATCAAAAATGTGGAAAAAACAGATTTAATAAAAATTCAACAGATTTTACGCAAAACAAAACACTTTTTATAATTTTGGTCACAGTCTCTAAGTAAACAAAACTTCTATTCTAATGGAATAACGCACCTCTCATTTTTATTATCCTGACACAAATACACACTTACTTAATATTCTGTTTCTGTCCTATCACTGTTCCCTGTAACACTAGCAAATAGTTTTAATTTTCCCCAAAAACCTCAAACTACAGATGGATAATTTTATAAACGTTGTGATTTTTAGCACAATCACTCCTCACTGAACACTTCCTGTCACCATCTGCCTCTTTTAAGGCCAAATAGGACTTTTCTTGGCTTGTTTATTTTTCTCCACAATCTGTTGTCTGACATTTTTCTCACCACCTTCTGGCCTTCTGTATTTTTGGATAGCTGCTCCAATCTGCACTCTTCCCACTCTTGTGTCTCCTGATTTTTCCAATGGGTCTTGAATGTCAATCAGTGGGCTGTTCTCATTCACACAGAATGTGTTTGCTTTACCACTGGCTGGTGATATTTGTGTTCTAAACAACACTCTTATTAAATCCCCGAGTCCATTATTCTTGATAACTACCTACATGGGTGTCATAAAATCTCAGTTTGCCTGTCAGAACTCAATTCCAAGAATACGACATGGATTTGATCTTGAAGTCGTTCATAAGTTGCACTTAGTGAAATGCGCCCACACAGAACATAAAAAAAAAAAAAAGTAAGGTAGACTTTGTTAATACTGAACAGAAGATGACTAATGGTTCTCAATTTTCACATCCACTATAAATTATTTATTAAGTGCCCACCATGTTCCAGGCACGATTTCAAGAGCTGGAGACTTAATGGTTTTTTTTTAAAAAAAGACAGACAAAATATTAAAGTTGTAATAAAAGAAACTGAACTTATGGTCGTAGACACTTTGGGATGAGTGAAATGGTGAGGCTTCACAGTTACACTCATAGGACCTAGTTAACTGAGTGCTCTTTTCTACATTGCTTTCTCTGGGTTAAAATCATGATTCTAAGTGAAATGCATTCTTTACCATCAAAAAAGACAAAGCTAATGATAAAAAAAAATTTATTGCCAATAAATATTTGTGGAATAAATGAATGAATGAAGGGCTGCCAGTTCTACTGTTTGTAGTTTTACAATCCTAAAGTCAATTAAACTCTCTGAGCCTGCTTCCTTATCTGTAAAATAGAAGTATAATTCCTACTTCATTACATTGTTGAATGAAAAGAGATAATCTCTACGAAGGCCTGACTCTTAGAAGCTGCTCTATAATGAATAGCTCTGTCTCCAAGTCAAAGGCAATTCAGTAATACCCAGGGAATTATATTTAACTTAGTCCAAATATTTTTATATGGCTACATTTGACTTCTAGGAAATTTACTCATTTTTTTAAAAGTTTAAACTAAGGAGAATTGGACACTTTCCCAATTTTTATAACCATCAACATCCTATCTGCTGGCATTCCTCCACCCCACTCACCCATTCCCTCTTCCCCCCACAATCCATTCCGTATTATTTTCTAGTCTAAGAAAATGGCTCGCTCTTTCTGTCTCCTAAGCCCAGTGGTTTATTTGCACCTTTTGTAAATAAACCTGACAACTTTCTAAATAAAACCTAACCCCACTCCTGCAAGATTACAGTGAAGAAAACATCTCATATGATAAAGAGAAGCTGGATGTCAGAATACTTTTTTTTTAAATTCCATTCATTTGTGGACTCATTCACACATTCAAACATATTTTCTGAGTCCCCACTGTGTGCCAGGCACTGTTCAAGCTGCTGAGAATACAGTGCTGAGAGAGAGACAGAGAAGGTCCCTGGTGCCACTGAGCTTATAGCCTAACAGGATAAACGACTGCAAAACAGGGTGATGAGGAGGCATATGTGGTACCACCACACCATCTAGGACAAACCTATATAACCCAGGCCAGGGGAATCAAGAAGCCAGAAGCCCTACTGCAAAATCTAGTGATTGAGAAAACAGCTATGCAATGATGGGGAAGACCAGTCCAAGCAGAGGAAATGGCAGGTGCAAAGCCTGGCATTAGCAGAGTTTGGGGGCTCTGGAGATCAACAAGTTATGTGGAGGAGCCTACGCTGTCTACTGCATATTCTCCCCTTGCTGGTTTCTACTGTGTTACCCTAAAGCCCTCCAGCACTCTTTTGTGTAAGTGCCTCAGCCTGCCATGAGCTACACTACTGGAAATTTAAAACAATATTTTGTGTCTCCCCTAGGGGCTAGAGCATTAAGGGGAGCAGCGCCCCTACCCCCAGCTAGCCCAATAGTGACAGTGGTCATCTCAGAGAACCCCCGGAGTGGTAGGTGAATGAATGAAGAGTGGGCAGAGTCAGGGCCAGAGGCTCGGTAAAGCCCCCTCTCACGTGCCTTCTCCCTCCATTGCCAAGCTTAGAAGATCGGGCTTAGCTTGATTAAGGAGGCCAGAAAGCTTCTCTACGCTTTACTTCTGGGCAATGACTTCATATCAGTTATTGTTACGGTTGAGGTGGCACAGGAATATGGAAGCAGCTGAGCTGGCAGGGGAGTGCAGGTGGGAAGATCCCTTGTGTAGTCCGGGCCTTAAGTTTGAAAAAAAAAAAACATTAATGCCATGCCTAGAACTGCAGAACCCAAGGCCAGCTTCTAATACCCTATTTTATACTTAGTGTTTACCTCTGGGGGATCTAGATCCTAAAGAAAACTAAACTAAACAAACCAACAAAAATCTGTGTCATTCTTGGACTGAACAAAAAAACATGCATCCCTTCTCTCGTATTACCCAAAAAGAAGACACGGGACTTCTAAACATGTGACAAATATATATATGCACTATACCTGTGTATCACACAAATATGTACTATATGTATGCATGTAATATATGTGTATTGCATATACTATATCTGTACTAGACAAACATAAATACATGCTAATATATGACAAATATAACATGTAATATATCACTATATAAATGTATTTGCATTAACTTGGATCTCTATATTTCTATGTCATTTAAATTATACACTTGAGCTATGAAATAATTAGGTGAATAGGAGAAATAATTAGAGAATAAGAGAGACACATGGAATATATAATAAATGTTTACCAAGGCCGGGCGCGGTGGCTCACGCCTGTAATCCCAGCACTTTGGGAGGCCGAGGCGGGTGGATCACGAGGTCAGGAGATCGAGACCATCCTGGTCAACATGGTGAAACCCCGCCTCTACTAAAAATACAAAAGATTAGCTGGGCATGGTGGCGCGTGCCTGTAATCCCAGCGACTCAGGAGGCTGAGGCAGGAGAATTGCCTGAACCCAGGAGGCGGAGGTTGCAGTGAGCCGAGATCGCGCCATTGCACTCCAGCCTGGGTAACAAGAGCGAAACTCCGTCTCAAAAAAAAAAAAAAAAAAAAAAAAAAAGTTTACCAAAAAGATTTTACTCATGGTGAAAATCTAAGTATTAGTCATTATTAATTGTCCCAAAACACATATTAAAGGAAAATAATACTGAGAAAATATTAAAGATTGTGGTGACAGCTCCTCTGAGCAAAAGGAGCTGCTTTCATTTTGCTGTATTTAATCCAAATGATAAAGGAATTTATTACAATTACCCTCTAGGTAGCAGTAGTTTTAAAAAATAACCCAAATCTGTTCTGACACAATAGCTCTCTAGAGAATAATAGCAGATCCGACAAAGTGACAGAGGAAGAAACCCACCTCATCTGCTGCCCCTATATAGAGAGAAATAGATTAACTCATTGCCATGGAATCCTGTAAAGATCATTCTCCAAAGGTTTTTCCAACAATTAGAAGGTCAATGATCTAGAAATATTTTTGGGATCGACACTATTAACATTTTCACTAATTATATCTATTTATGACTTGTCAGCAGCAAGGCTGAGGATGGGATAAATTCAAGATTCAAAACCAATGTCTTGTTCAAACACATTCATTTGGAATTAATTTGGAGTAATGGGGTGATTATGAGAAAACTCATTCTTCTAGTGCTAATTATATTTTGTTTTTCTAAAAAAATAATGGCTGTTTTTCCAATCTGGCATTTTGCAATATCACTGAAGTTCACTTCGAAATGCAAATATATCCTAAGACAATAACCAGCTGCCCCTGCAGTGAGGTGGTGCTTTTTAAGCTTGATCTGGTTTCTGGATGTATTTCTCTAAATTATTTTATATATACACTGTAAATAAGTATATATGTGTATATATGTAAATATATATGTATGCATGTGTATATACATATATATATATAAAAACCCTTATCTCTGTATTTTTCTCATCCAGGATGATCTGCTTTAAAGAAGGGTGAGTTTATATAGTCTGAGTGTACTTGTTAAGATCATCCTATTCATCATAAGATTATTAAAAATGTATGCCTTTGTTTTTATTTGCCATGAAAAGAAAGATCCCTTTGGGATAAAATAGATTTTTATCTAAAGAGGCAGAGCTGTCTTCAAGATAAATTTAATCTGATCAATTCAACAGATTAAGATCCTTTTCAAATAGTAATTCCTCAAATTATTTACATAATTTATGAAACAGTGAAAGCTTAAAATATAAATTGCATAGCCTTAAAATTTCTAGATCTTTCATGTATTCTATTTTTGGTATATTATTGCAGGAAAATACATATAAATCTTTTGAAAAAATAACAAAACCAAGACCTTTTTTCCCCAGTATGCTATGAGAGCTCAGTAAATGTTTCAAACTGAACATTTTTCTTGTCCATTTTAAAATAGAATACTTCTCAAATGCTATTAATAATTTAACTTAGAATAGAATCATAAATATGCATGAATGGAAGATCACTTCCTCTATCCCCATGCTCAAAGACCTTAGACTAAGCATTTCCAGAAAGATAAACAGCTGCCCAGTTTTCAGGTATCTCCCGGCACGTCGATGCCAGAAGCTCTGAGAAAAAGAAAAGGCTTACATGACATCTGTGACCTCTTGAGCTGTGTTGGTCGTCCGCCCCTCTGTATTCCTGTTCATGCCTATAACATAACTCCTGGCATGTACCTTAATTATCTGTTTACACATGAATTTCTCACTCAAAAGTTTCCAAAGCATTTTAGTGATCCTTGCTTTTTATTTGAGGAAGCTCAGAAAAGTTAAGTACCTGTCTTAAAGTCTCAAAGGTAGTACATGAGAAAGCCAGAATTCAACTAAGAGCTATCTCAGTCCAAAGCCCCTTGAATTCTCCATCTCATTATGTTTCTGCCCCAAACACAGCATCACTCCTAATGAAGCTGGTGTTCAAAGCACTCCTGCTAATTGATTACATGTATGAATGCCTTACATTCTGGGATACCATGCTGGGTCCTGGAGAGAACTGTGTGAACAAGATTCCCATTCTCTATTCCCAGTTCTTCACTTCGGACCCAGCATCACCTGATATGCAGGGCCGTGGTCTCAGGGAAAGTGTCGGTGGACAGGCGATTACAACACATTGTAGAGACGTGGCATTAAGGTAGAGATAAAAAGAAGGGACAAGAATAGCCACTTAAGAAAGAGTCAGAGGGAAGAAGGGAAGAAAAGAATGTTGAGGCAGGGGAAATGGTATATACATGTAAGAGGCAAGAGAGTCTGTTTTGTTAAAATCAGAAAAGTCCTGTAGGGCTAGGGCTCAGAGATTGCACGTGTGATGCTGCAGAGGTGTGCAGGGATCCAGCCAGAAGAATCTCAAGCGCATGCTAAAAAGTCTGGGTTTGATCCTAAGTGAAACAGTGAGCAACTGCAGGGGGTTAAGCAGAGGAACAATACAGATTTTGTGTTTGAGAAAATCACTGGTTTATAACGGTGGGAAAAGAAATGGAGTACATGGCTGATTAGAGGCTGGGAAGCCAATGACTGAGGCCTTGAAGGAGTGAAGATGATGACTCTAGAACGTCTCTCCAGCATGCAAATTTAAATAGATCACCATTTGATTTTTAAGCATGTTCATATTTTTTAAATATGAAGAAGCATGCCTTTCTCATCTCCCTCTCAGGGTTGTTTTTAAGATCTTTTTTTTTTTTTTTTTTTTAAAAAAGATGAGGTTTCACCCTGATGGCCAGGCTGGTCTTGAACTCCCGACCTCAGGTGATCCACCCACCTTGGCCTCCCAAAGTGCTAGGGTTACAGGCGTGAGCCACCACACCCGGCCTGTTTTTAAGATCTTATAAGATGAAGTGCACAATGCTGCCTGCCTAAGACAGGACATGAAAACTCTGTGCAAGTGACACAACTCCTCTGTGTCTGCCTCAGTTTCCTAACTTGTAAAATAGAGATAATAATGGTAACTGATTCATAGGCTTCATTGGGAGGATTTAATGAAATAATGCCTGTTTTATTTATTGTCTTTTTTCCAGCATCTAGAATTTTTCCTGGTATGTAGTAAGTGCTTACTAACATTAGTATTTATTTGAAAATTATAGAGGATTATGTAGTTGTAAGGTGTCAACATAACTAAAAAAGATATTTAATGTCTACAATTTGCTCACCACCAAAAAAAAATCATATTTTAAAAAATCCACAATCTCTCAAGAATGTATGTTCTTATAAACATAAAGGTAAGTTTACAACTTTCTCTTCTGTTTCTTCCTCAACTTTTCCATGATGTGCTTTATCCTTTCAAACAAAACCTCTCCTGTTTAACGCATTGTAAACCCCAACATTCAGGCTGGCTGGGGCCCAAATGCCTTCTAAAATCACTGAAACCTGCTCTGCCTGTAGACAGAGAGTGTTCCAGTGTACAAGTTGTGGCTTGGGTACAGCTTGACGCATCTGAAAGACATTAACTCAGCCAATGGTAGCTGCTAATTGTACCAAAATAGTTACCAATGATTACAAAAATTATGGTTCTCTTGTGGAAGGAAAGTGCTGTCATTTTAAAGAGATGGTTTCATCCTCCTGGAGGAATGTAGAGACTCTCCGGCCCCCACCACCCTTCTTCCCATTCCTTCCAGGTAAAAGTTTTCTCCTTTATCACCAGCCACAGGTGCAGTGCTTCACTGGGCAGAACCAGAATCCACTCAACTACTTACCATACACAGTAACAAGAGCACACTTTTCACTTTGAATTTTTGTAATTTTTATTGCATTAATCATTTGATCAGACAAACCAGATCTGCTTGCCATGTGCCCTACATTCTTACAGGTATTGAGGTCTCCATGAGAAAACCCCCTCAAGCATGTCACAAGGATTCCATGTGAGCTATGACAAATTAGAAATCAAGTGGCCATACTAAAAGAGGAGGCAAAGCTGGTTTCCATCTTTATTCGATGGAGAGTGAAAAGGAGAAGATGCATTCATTGATAAAGTCTATTCCTGGCTAATTATTTAGCAACTGGTATGACACTGATTTATCAACTGTGTAGAACGTCAAGTGTACCAACCAGGTGGTGACTGTGAGCTCTGTAGAATGACACAAACTAAATAAAACAAGGGATCAGGAAAGAAGGAAGGTCAAAGAGTAGGAGGGAGAAAGAAAGGAAGAGGAACGGAGAGAAGGAAGATTGAAAAAAGAAGTTGACAAAAAGTCCATTTATAAATAAACAAGTACTGATAGCACCTCTCTTATTCGACTAAAAAACTCCCTTTCCAACAATGTCTTTTTGTTTTAATGATTTGTTTTCACAGAGGAGAAAAAAAAAATTCCCTCTGGAGAGGAGAAGAAGGCCAACTCTTAGAAATAATGAGTCAGATTTTTTTTTTTTTTTTTTTGAGACGGAGTTTCGCTCTTGTTACCCAGGCTGGAGTGCAATGGCGCGATCTTGGCTCACCGCAACCTCCGCCTCCCGGATTTAGGCAATTCTCCTGCCTCAGCCTCCTGAGTAGCTGGGATTACAGGCACGCGCCACCATGCTCAGCTAATTTTGTGTATTGTTAGTAGAGATGGGGTTTCACCATGTTGACCAGGATGGTCTCGATCTCTTGACCTCGTGATCCACCCGCCTCGGCCTCCCAAAGTGCTGGGATTACAGGCGTGAGCCACCGCACCCGGCCATGAGCAGGATTTTTATCTTAAGTAATACTGTGCTCAAGATTCTCTAGGTAATTTTGAAATAATCACTTCCCTATGTCCCTTAGCATTGGAAAGACTATGTAAATATCCTCCATTCGCCCTGCTCTCTGGTCTTGGATTTATCTACTAATATAGCCAAGAAATTACCTTTGACGTCCCCTGAAATCTGGCTTTCTGCTAGACTGTCAATCCTTTATCCTCAGATCCTGAAACATCCATAGAAAGGGAACCCCAAAATGCAAGTGTGTGTGTGTGCGCGCGCGCGCGCACACACACACAGCCTTTCTGCCTTCCTAAATCGGAAAGGCATAGTAGCACCATAAATTACAAGAAAAGAAAATTAATTTTGAGCTAAGTTTTCTCATTCTCTAATATCAGGTTTCGGTTAGATATTAATATTTAAAATATCTTCTAATACATTATTCTACCTTCCATTTGAGGAAAGGAACAAATGTAAACACAAATATGGTCCCCTTCTCTTTGTAACTTTTCTTTTCTTTCCATTTTTTAATAGCTGCAAACTTACAGGACTTCTGCCTCTTAAATCAAATATTACTTAAATTCTATTTCAGCACCTTCTGGGATGACAACATTCCAAATACGTAATAAAAATAAATTGCCATTAATAGCTAGGTCTTTGGCAGAGTTACCGGCCTGTTTTATTTACTTACCCAGTGCCGGTGTGATTTTCTACTTTGAGCACAGCTGTGAACAAGACTATTAATAATCAGGCTGCAAGAAAAAGGAGTCAGTTCATAGCTCTGTAATTCAATGATCTTTCTAACGTTTTATAAATTATAGCTGTTCTGAGTGAGTCATTCGCATAGTTCGATTGACCCATTAAGACCTCTGATTTTTTTTAATGGAGTCTCCCTCTGTCACGCAGGTTACAGGGCAGTGGCCTGATCTCAGCTCACTGCAAACTCTGCCTCCCAGATTTAAGCAATTCTCCTGCCTCAGCCTCCCGAGTAGCTGGGACTACAGGTGCCTGCCACCACCCCCAGCTGATTTTTGTGTTTTTAGTAGAGAAAGGGGTTTCATCATGTTGGCCAGGTTGGTCTCAAACTCCTAACCTTACGTGATCCCCCTGCCTTGGCTTCCCAAAGTGCTGGGATTACAGGCGTGAGCCACTGTACCTGGCCTCTGGTTTTTGTGGGGTTTTTTTAGGGGAAAAAAAAAAAACAAAAAAAAACTGTGTGGTTCATAAATAAAACTACTGGCCGGGCACAGTGGCTCACGCCTGTAATCCCAGCACTTTGGGAGGCCGAGGTGGGTGGATCACGAGGTCAAGAGATCGAGGCCATCCTGGTCAACATGGTGAAACCCCGTCTCCACTAAAAATACACAAAATTAGCTGGGCATGGTGGCACGTGCCTGTAATCCCAGCTACTCAGGAGGCTGAGGCAGGAGAATTGCCTGAACCCAGGAGGCGGAGGTTGCGGTGAGCCGAGATGGTGCCATTGCACTCCAGCCTGGGTAACAAGAGCGAAACTCCGTCTCAAAAATAAATAAATAAATAAATAAATAAATAAAACTACTTTGGAAAGAGGGCAACTGGCACACAATCCTGAGAGCCTGTAAGCCCCATTAACCCAAGGCCTGCAAGGAAATTCTACAGAATTCAACAACATGAAGGGGCCTCCTGAGTGAGCACAAAGTAAGTATAAATAAACTACAGTATAAAATAATTCAATAAAGACTGGCTCATCCTAGTTTGTTCCAGGATAAGATCACCACAGTATTTCACAGTTTCTTAGAAAAGCATTGCTATGCTGCTATTATTGATAGTTTCTTTATCAAGATTTCATCAGTACGCTGAAAGACTCAGAAAGAAAAGTCATCACATTAAGTCCATTATTTATTTTAGTCTCTCACACAAGTGGCACCGATTCACTGAACCTGACTGTGGATATAAGCATGGGTGGAGAACAGGCGCATGGTGGCTCATGCCTGTAATCCCAGCACTTTGAGAGGTTGAGGTGGGTGGATCACCTGAGGTCAGGAGTTTGAGACCATCCTGGCCAACATGGCAAAACCCTGTCTCTACTGAAAATACAAAAATCAGCCAGACATGGTGGTGCAAACCTGTAATCCTAGCTACTGAGGAGGCTGAGACACGAGAATCACTTGAACCCAGGAGGCGGAGGATGCAGTGAACCGAAATCACATCATTGCACTCCAGCCTGGGTGACACACAGAGACTGAGTGAAAAATTTTAACCCACCTCACTCCTATTACTTTCCCGTATTCAGTGTCATAATCTGACATTTAAGTTCTCTCTCTGCATTTCCCACATCAGCCATTCCAGAGCCACCACCCACTCCACCACAGACATACTTGCTTATGTGCTCAAGAGCTTAGCTGCTCTAGGCATACTTGTGACCGAACAGATCTAAGAAGTGACAGTTGCTGTCTGATTTCACCAGGTGAAGGTAAACACTTGAGATTATCCATTAACCAATCCATTCCATAATGTCTCCTGCAGAAACTTTTTTCAGTATTCTAATCAGAATTACTGTTTTCTCCCTCTATGCACACTTAGCCTTTTGTGACTATTACTGACTTTATATTATTTTCTCTGTGTCTCCCTCTACCCCAACTGAAGGCTTTTCAGGTATCGGGATACATGGGGGAACCATCACAGTGCACTACAATGGCTCTCAAAGTGTGTCCCTGAACCAGTGGCATCAGAATCCCTGGGAACTTGTCAGAAAAGCAAAATTTCATGCCTACCTCAGACCTACTGAATCGGGGTAGGTCTGGGGATGGGACCCCAGCAGTCAGAGTTTTAACAAGCCCTCCAGGTGATTCTGATGCAGGCTCAAAATTGAGAACCCCCGGTATATCAGAGTAAGTATGGGTTTTGGAAGCAGAAAATGTAAGGCTTTTAAATTCCTACTGCACCCCTTATTAGCTGATGACATTAATCAAGTTGTTTGCTATTTCCGAGTTACCTCTACTCACCTATGAAATTCATGACCTAAAAATATTGCTGAGGGGTGGATGTTTTTAAAAATAGCAGTCTTTTCAAAAAGTCGTGCTGGGACAATGGGATACCTACCTGCAAAAGACGGAAGGTGGACCCTCTACCTAGCCCTTAAAAAAATTAACTCAAAATGGATCCAAGATTTAAATGCGAGAGTTAAAGTGTTGTACTGGATCGAGCACAGAAAGTCAACAGCAAGACTAAAGTGTGCCAAATTGCAGGGTCTTTATTGCCGATGGCCACAGAGGACTCGCATCTCTCCAACCTGTGGCCCCAAAAGGAGGGTGTCAAGACCTTTTATGCCCGTAAACCATCTCGGGGGTGAGGGTGGGGGCGGGGGTGGGGGTGAGGGGCTTCAGAAATTCCGAAGGCCCGAGGACTTTGGACATTCCGTTAATCACCTCCTGGGCGGAGATGAGGGTGAGGGGCTTCGGACATCCCAATTGTTACATAAGTGGTTCACAGAAGTCAAGATAAGCGTTAGTTTGCACAGTGCCTGGGTAGGGTGGAAATTACAGACCTTAGTTACTTATTACAAGTCGCAGGGGCCAAGATGGCGTGGGTTTGGACTGCTTGCCTGTCACATTAAGGTTACAGAGAGCAGTTTCAACAGAAAGCCGAGGTATGGTTGAGGTATGCAGTTTTATGGGGCTTTTACCATGTCTCAAAAGCTGTAACACTCTTAGAAAAAAACATAGGTGTAAATCTTTGTGACCTTAGATTAGGCAATGGTTTTTTTAGATATGACACAAAGAGCACAAGAAACACAAGAAAAAATACATAAATCGGACCACATCAAAATGTAAAATGTCTATACTGGAAAGGACACTACCAAGAAAGAAGACAACCCACAGAATGGGAGATACACGATTTTTGCAAATCATGTATCTGATAAGGAACTTGGTTCTAGAATACATAGGGAGCTCTTACAACTCAACAATAATAAGACAAATTGCCCAATTGAAAATGAATAGACAGCCCCAGGTGCAATGGCACATGCCTGTTGTCTCAGCTACTTGGGAGGGTGAGGCAAGAGGATCCCCGGAGCCAGGAGTTTGAAACACAGAGGAACTCCGTCTCTAAAAAAAAAAAAAAAAAAAAAAAAAAAAACTGGGCTGGGCGTGGTGCACTTTGGGAGGCCAAGGTGGGCAGATCACCCGTGGCCAGGAATTGAAGACCAGCCTGGCCAACATAGCAAAATCCCGTCTCTACTAAAAAAAGAAAATAAATAAAAATTGGCCAGGCGTGGTGGCAGGTGCCTGTAATCCCAGCTACCCAGGAGGCTGAGGCAAGAGAATTGCTTGAACCTGGTAGACGGAGGTTGCAGTGAGCCAAGATCATGACGCCACTGCACTCCAGTCTGGGAGATAGAGCAAGACTCCATCTCAAAAAAAAAAAAAAAAAAAAAAAAATGGAGCCTGGCATGATGCTTGTAATCCCAGCAACCCACTTGGGTTACTTGGGAGGCTGAAGTGGCAGAATCCCTTGAGCCTAGGAATTTGAGACCAGTCTGAGCAACATAGCCAGATCCAATCTTAAAAAAAAAAAAAAAGGAATGGAAATTTCTCCAAAACAGATATATATGGTCAATAAGCACATGAAAAGATGTTTAATGTCATTAGTTATCAGGAAAATGCAAATCAAAACAATATTAAAATATCACTCCACACCCAATAGAATGGCTATAATCTCAAAATGACAGCAAAAAACAAGTTGGCGAGGATATAGAGAAATTGGGAACTTTGTACACTGCCGATGGGAATGTAAATGGTGCAGCCATTTTGGAAAACAGTCTGGCAGTTCCTGAAAATCTTAAACAAAGAATTGCAATACGACCCAGCAATTCCACTGCTAGGTACATACCCAAAAGAAATAAAAACACATATCTACAAAAACTTGTCCATGAATGCTCATAGCAGACTTGTTCATAATAGACAAAAAATGGAAACAACCCAGATCTCTAGCAACTGATGAAAGGAAAAATAAAATATGGTAAATCCACACAATGGAGTACTAATACATGCTACAGCATGGGTGAGCCTTGAAAACGTCATGCTGAGTTAAAGGAGCCAGCCACAAAAGACCACAGATTGCATGATTTGATTTATACGAAATGTCTAGGATAAGCAAATCTATAGAAACAAAAAGCAGATTAGTCTGGCTGCCTAGAGTTGTTGGAGCAGGATTGGGAGGAAATGGGAAAATGAGGAGTGATTGCTAATGGGCATGGGGTTTCTTTTTCAAGTGATGATATAATTGTTCTAAAATTGTAGCAATGGCTGCACAACACTGTGAATATACTATAAGCCATTGAATTTTACTTTTAATTGTTTGATCTATTTGGTATGTGAATCCTATCTCAATAAAGCTGCAACAAAATAACAATGACCACAGAGCTTTTCAGCCATTAAAATATTGAATCAAAGAGGCAGGGAGGGAGCTTAAGAATAGTTCAACTCTGAAGTCTGAGGAAGAGACTGTGAAGTCAGTTCATTTGTATTCTCTTTGGTTATGATAAATCAAAAAAGCTAATACAAAAGAGAAGAATGAAATTAAAGAGACACGCTCTCCACTGCTGTCCTCTTCAGCTCAACATGGGGGCCTACCGGGTGACTGGCAACCGCAGCTGCTTCTCTGCCTTCAGGGTCCTCCGCTCCAGAGGTTACATATGCCGCAATTTTACAGGGTCTTCTGCTTTGCTGACCAGAACCCATATCAACTATGGATCAAAGGGCATGTGGCAGCGATTCAAATTAACTCTCCCAATTCAAAGGTAATACACTGAATAAAGAGCTGCATTCAGAGTTCATAGATGTTATGAATGAAATCTGGGCTAATGATCAAATCAGAAGTGCCGTCCTTATCTCATCAAAGCCAGGCTGCTTTATTGCAGATGCTGATATCAACCTGTTAGCTGCTGCAAGACCCCTCAGGAAGTAATACAGACATCACAAGAAGCACAGAGAACATTTGAGAAAGGAAAAGTCCACAAAGCCTGTAGTGGCTGCCATCAGTGGATCCTGCCTGGGAGGAGGACTTGAGCTTGCCATTTCCTGCCAAAACACAATAGCAACGAAAGACAGAAAAGCAGTATTTGGTGCCCCTGAAGTCTTGCTGGGGATCTTACCAGGAGCAAGAGGCACACAAAGGCTGCCCAAAATGGTGGATGTGCCTGTTGCTTTTGACATGATGCTGACTGGTAGAAACTTTCATGCAGACAAGGCAAAGAGAATGGGACTGGTTGACTAATAGATGGAACCCAGGGCCAGGACTAAAACCTCTAGAGGAACGGACAATCGAATACCTAGAAGTTGCAATTACTTTCGCCAAAGGACTGGCTGATAAGATCTCTGCAAAGAGAGATAACGAGTTGGAGATTGGTAGAAAAACTGACAGCGTACACCATAACTATTCCGTTTGTCAGGCAACAGATTTACAAAAAAGTGGAAGAAAAAGTGCAAAAGGCCTTTAGCCTGCACCTCTGAAAATAATTGATGTGGTCAAGACTGGAATTGAGCAAGGGAGCGATACCGGTTATCTCTCTGAATCTCAGAAATCTGGAGAGATCGCAATGACCAAAGAATCAAAGGCCTTGATGGGACTCTACCGTGGTCAGGTCCTGTGCAAGAAGGACAAATTTGGAGTTCCACAGAAGGATGTTAAGCATCTGGCTATTGTTGGTGCAGGGCTGATGGGAGCAGGCATCATCACCCAAGTCTCCATGGAAAAGGGGCTAAAGACTATACTTAAAGATGCCATACTCACGGGGCTAGGCCGAGGACAGCAACAAGTGTTCAAAGGATTGAATGATAAAGTGAAGAAGAAAGCCCTAATATCATCTGAGAGAGATTCCATCTTCAGCAACTTGACTGGCCAACTTGATTACCAAGGTTTTGAAAAGGCCGACATGGTGACTGAAGCTGTGTTTGAGGACCTTAGTCTTAAGCACAGAGTGCTAAAGGAAATAGAAGCGGTGATTCCAGGTCACTGAGTTTTTGCCAGTAACACATCTGCTCTCCCAATCATGAAATGCTGCTGTGAGTAAAAGACCTGAGAAGGTGATTGGCATGCACTACTTCTCTCCCTTAGACAAGACGCAGCTGCTGGAGATTATCACAATCGATAAAACCTCCAAAGACACCAGCGCTTCAGCTGTAGCAGTCAGTGTCAAGCAGGGCAAGGTCATCATTGTGGCTAAGGATGGACCTGGCTTCTATACCACCAGGTTTAATGTCATTAGTTATCTTGCACCCATGATGTCTGGAGTCATCCAAATCCTCCAGGAAGGAGTTGACCTGAAGAAGCTGCATTCCCTGACCACAAGCTTTGGCTTTCCTGTGTGTGCCGCCGCAGTGGCGGATGATGTTGGTGTGGATTTAGCACAACATGTGGCTGAAGATCTGGGCAAAGCCTTTGGGGAGCAGTTTGGAGGTGGAAACCCAGAACTGCTGACACAGATGGTGTCCAAGGGCTTCCTAGGTCGTAAGTCTGGGAAGGGCTTTTACATCTATCAGGAGAGTGGAAGAGTAAGAATTTGAATTCTGACATGGATAGTATTTTAGTGAGTCTGAAGATGCCTCCTAAGTCTGAAGTCTCCTTAGATGAAAACATCCAGTTCCGCCTGATGACAAGATATGTCAATGAGGCAGTCATGTGCCTACAAGAGGGGATGTTGGCCAGACATGCAGAGGGAGACATCAGACCCGTCTCTGGGCTCAGCTTCCTGCCTTGTCGTGGAGGGCCTTTCCGCTTTGTGGATCTGCATGGCACCCAGTAGATAGCGGACCGGCTCAAGAAGTATGAGGCTGCCTGTGGAAAACAGTTCACCCCATGCCAGCGGCTAGCCGGCCACACTAACAGCCCTATCAAGAAGTTCTCCCAGTGGGCAGGTCTCATGCCTCGCTCGGTCAGTGCACTAACCCCAGCTACCGGCTGTGCTGGTTCTCCAACAGAGTGGCGTCTAGATTTATCAAAGCAATGAAAAGGAAGACAAACTCTGGCATTGGGATTGCTTCCTGATTTAAGTGCCTTTAGCCGCCGGGCGCGGTGGCTCATGCCTGTAATCCCAGCGCTTTGGGAGGCCGAGGCAGGTGGATCGCGAGGTCAAGAGATCGAGACCATCCTGGTCAACATGGTGAAACCCCGTCTCTACTAAAAATACAAAAAATTAGCTGGGCACGGTGGCACGTGCCTGTAATCCCAGCTACTCAGGAGGCTGAGGCAGGAGAATTGCCTGAACCCAGGAGGCGGAGGTTGCGGTGAGCCGAGATCGCGCCATTGCACTCCAGCCTGGGTAACAAGAGCGAAACTCCGTCTCAAAAAACAAAAATAAACAAATAAAAATAAAGTGCCTTCAGCCAAGACCACCTCTCCCTCCTGGTGAAGTTTGACTGTGAATTAGAGTTTGCACTTCCTATTGGAAGGTGGAATCCACTATGCTCACTGTGTAAGCCCCGAGGCCTAGAGTGGCAGCTAAGAACCATCTGGAGCCATCTCTGCCTGTTCCTCCCAGGAGGCCAGGGTGGCCAAGGGTGGTGAGGGCAATTCTGCACCCAGCCAAACACATAACAATAAAAACCAAACTCTGTTAAAAAAAAAAAAAAAATTAAATTAAAAACATGAATTACAAGAGGCTTTCAACATCCTCTTTTTTATGTTGTCAGCAAGCCAGAAAACACATTCCCCATGGCATATGTTACCATTTAAATTTTGTTCAACAATTAAATCATTGTCACATTAATAGTGGAAGTAGGATTTTAGAGCTGGGGCCCCAATGATTATCTATTCCAACTTCCAGATTTTAAAAATACAGACCTCTGTAACATTTTTCATACCACTCCACACTGCTTCCCCATTTCAGTGTGCAGACATTTTTATTTAATGCAATTCTAAAAAACTGTTTTCTGGAACATGTGTTTCATGGCCTCAAGAATATGATTTTTAAAAATTTTTTACATTGTTGTCTTTTCACATTTGGTGACAATGAGCCTTTCTTTGTTTCAATGACAGGTGGTGATGGTTTCCTTTGTGATACACACATCATGAAACAGTCGCCTTCGGTTTTTGCTTTTTAATAGCTTGCTTACATTAAGTTGTGCAGAGCTACGAAAGGATCAGATAGCAATCAAACAAAATACTCTTCCTAATCATCGTTAATATCTAGTTGATTCCCAGTGGTGACTTTTTCAATCTGAGTTCAAATTTGGTGTGCCTGCATTTTAGTTCAGGACCAGATATTTCCCAGTGTTCGATTATTTCAACTCCAGAAAAGGGGAAGAAGAGTCTGGCATTTTACATTCCAGATTTCAAAACGACAATCTATTTCCAAAGAAAAAATATCTTAAAAATATTTTTTAAAAACAAGGGTAGTTTTCTCATTTCTGTTTTTCTACTTGCCACATTCCTCAGGTTTTCATATTGACTCCTCTTCAGGGGAGAGTGAATCTTTCTGTGACATATTTACAGGTTTATATTTTAATTTACATAGTGCATTAGGCCATTCTTGCATTACTATAAAGAAATACCAGAGACTGAGTAACTTATTCAGAAAAGATGTTTAATTGGCTCGCGGTTACACAGGCTGTACAAGCATGGTGCTGGCATCTACTCGCCTTCTGAGGAGGCCTCAGGGAGCTCTTACTCATGATAGAAGTGGGAGCATGCATGTCACATGGAGAGAAAGAGACCAAGGCAGGGGAGGTGTCACACACTTAATCAGATCTTATGAGAATTCACTCTTCACCGGGGGATGGCGTCAAACCATTCATGAGGAATCTGCCACCATGATCCAAACACCTCCCAACAGGCCCCACCTCCAACACTGGCCATTATATTTTAACATGAGATTGGGCAGGGACAAATATCCAAACTATAGGTGTCATGTAACAGGCCAGAATCACCAGAAACACCAACATCCTTTAAGACTGAATTATGCATCTCAGTAATTCTATGTAACTATGAGAATCATAAAGGTTATAAATGGGACCAGTCATTTATAAAATTCATTCAAAGATCTGAAGAGGTGAGTAAGCGTCTAAGCAAGTACTGAGAGAATCAGGCTGAAAATGTTGGCACCATTACTATTAGCACATTTTACTTCTCTTTCACAAATAAATGGGTACAAAACAGTGGTGGCCTCTGGATCCATAAGGAAGTTTTATGGCATCTTTATTAAATACATCTTTTTGATGTAAATATTTTACAACCTTCTGAAGAAAGAACTGATATAAAAATAAAATAATCTGTTCATTTATCACGTTTCCCTAGTTACCCTTTCCTCTTCATTCCATTGTCTCCACACCCTTCCAAGTCCTCCTCAAATTATGCCAGTATTACTTTAACAACCTTTTGCCCAGCCTTCTCGCCTACTTCTAACACATTTGGTTTAATGTTAAAATAACAAATTTTACTACAACACCACTTTCCACAGAATCATTCCATGCTTACAAGACTGCAGAAGCCCCTGTTACCCACCATAGTATCTAAATTCCTCTGTCCGGCTTTCAGGGTCTCATATATTGTGGTATCACCCAATTTTTCCAGAAGTATTTCATGTTCCCCCATACGTGAACTCTCCCCCACTCAGGAAGACGGATGTTCTACAAGACAAGAAATAACAGGAGGAGAATAAGGTTTGGGAAATAATAATAATTTCTACTATTCATGAAGCGTATGTTGTGTGCCATGAATTGTGCTCAGCACATTACACGTGCTACTTCATTTTACCCGCACATAAACCTTATGTGACAGGTGTCATGATTTTACAGAGTGGAAGCTGAGCCACAGAGACTTTCTTCTTTAAGATCATTTAGCTATTAAATGGCAGAGCTGGTAGGCTTCTGTCTCACTCCAATGCTCAAGTTTTTGTCCAAGTTAAGTTTCACTTACAGTAAAGGTGTACTAGGCAGGTGGATATGCCAATCTGAAGCTCGGGGGGCGAGAAACAAGGGTTATATTTTTCCATCGCTGGCTTCTAGTTAACTGCATCTGTTGTAATGAGTGAGCTTGTCTATGGAAAATGTGTGTAATGAGGAGAAGAAACCAAGAGCAGAACTCTAAGCAACGGCACCACTTACATAGTGGACAGAAGAGAAGGCCTCAGGAAAGACTGAGAGGGTGTCAGGAGAACCAGAAGAATTATCCAGCACAAATCAGAGAACTGGAGTTTCAAGACACACTAAAGAAGAAGAATTAGCTCTATAAAGAAAAAAATATCAAATAGGGTCAAGTAAGATAAAGATTGAAAACCACTCATTAGAATTAGTGGTTAAGAGCTGGGGTAACTCATAAGTTATCATCCAGACCAGGGCAGTTTTGAGGATGAAAGAGGGCTCTATTAACAAATACCCCAGAAACAGTGAATATGGTGCAAACTGAGACATAAGGCCACCCTATTAAGAAGTCACTAGCGCCCTCTGTGAAAACCATTTGAAAAGAGTAATACAGTGACCGCCACAAGGATGTGAGTTCAGGAATGAATGTGTGTTGAAAATAGTATGTAATCTTTCAAAAAGCTTATTTTATTCCTTCTTTACTCCCACTGCTTCACTTGACTAGGCTTTAAAAAAGAAAGGCTTAGTTTGATGAATGGATGAGAAAAATGGTGAGTATCGAGGGTGAAACCGCCCTTCACGTACTCCTTATCCATTTGCTTGACATCTTCCTCTTGACTACTGAAACTACTTCCCCAAATGTCCCCAATGACTTCCAATCAGTGCTGGAGTGAATGACCTTTCCTGTATCCTCAACTTCCACAGTATTTGACATCGTCATATGCCCCCAGTCCTATCTTGAGACTGCAGCTCTGAATCACACCTACTAGCTCTCTTTCCCTGACTACATCTCTCTTCTTGCTCATTTAATCTTAAAAAGGTTGGCGTGTTCTAAGTCTCTGCCTGATACACTTTCTCTCCTTTGTCTATTCTCCCTCCCTCAGTGGTCTTATGCTCATCACCATTTTCGCCCTCACCACTCAAACAAATGACCCCTAAATCTTTTCCTCTGTCCTCAAACTCTGCCATGAAATGATTTTCATTTTAAACTGATGGCTGTATATCTCTCTCCAGGTGGTGGATCCACACCACCTCCCTAAATATGTCAAAAGCATACAATATCTTTTTCTTAAATTAGCAACTCACAAGTGGTCTATTTCTATTAACTCCCGAACAAATGAAGTCTAAATCCTCAGCCTAGCATTTAAGGATATTCATGATATGGCCAAAAACTACTTGTAAAGATTTTGCTTCCTCTACATGCACAGCAAGCTCTAAGCACAAAATGCTCTGTTACTATCCTCTGAACATCACCTTGGAACCCAATCTTGAGAAGCTGGGATTATAACACCAATGAATGCTACTGTTGCTCCTAGAATTCTCTTCTCTCTTCTACACTGGACAAGATTAAGCCAATCAGAAGTCTCGGTGAGTATCCTTATTAAATGTGTCCTCCATTCTTCAGTCTCAGACTTCACCTTGTATTACTCTTAAGGTACTTGTCATTTTCTGTCTTTTCACAATGTGTGCATGTGTCTTATCCTCCCTACTATATTGGAAACTCCTTAATAAGAGGGTTTGCGGCCAGGCACGGTGGCTCATGCCTGTAATCTCAGCACTTTGGGAGACCAAGGCATGTGGATCACATGAGGTCAGGAGTTCGAGACAAGCCTGGCCAACCTGGTGAAACTCCATCTCTACTAAAAATACAAAAATTAGCCAGTGTGGTGGTGCCTGTAATCCCAGCTACTTGGGAGGTTGAGGCAAGAGAATCGCTTGAACCTGGAAGGTGGAGGTTGCAGTGAGCCAAGATAGCACCACTGCACTCCATCCTGGGTGACACAGTGAGACTGCATCAAAAAAAAAAAAAAAAGAGGGTATGTGTTTTCACAGATGTACAACAGGTATTTATTGTTTAGAATCAACAGTTATAATTAGTAGAATAGATGCCTTTGACATCTTAATACATGTTACTTGAAAATCCATTATTTTAATCACCCTTAAAAGTAAAAGAAAAACTGATAGCTATTTATGCTCTGATATATTAAACATCTTCAGTAATCATTATTTAAAAACTATATCTCTGGTTTGTCAACATATAATGTGAAAGAACAGTTTATCAAGTAGATTAATTTTTAGGTCCATCAAGATTAATATGATCATTTAGTAGAGTATATTTAGGCAATTAAATTTTTAGAATATAAGTAAGTACAACAGCAAAATCTTTTAATGCCTAGTGTCAAAGTCTTGATTCGTGAATTAACTGATTATAATAGGTTGTGATTTGAAGCAGAACTTCCTGCAAAACCTATTTTTAACACCTCAGTGTATATCACCTGGTATTCTTTGTCTAACAGAACTGTACCTTTAAATACAGCTAATGCCAGATGGTCTCCTCAATAAAAAACAGCAGGAGGCAACATATTAATGCCACTCAACAAGCAAGTCTGCAGACAGCCAGCCAATGAAATCAGTCTTCAGTTGCTAAGCCGTTCTGTCACCATGGCAACACTTACTTCAGAAAAAATATTGGATTTTCAAGTCAAATGAGCCACCCACCTTAAAATTCCAGATCCTCCAAACTATGATCACCAGATACTTTAGTTAAAATAACTGCTTAGATTTTTCCATTGACCTAAAATCAGGGCTATCTTGAAAAGCCATTTGCCTTTCCATTTTTAAATATTTATTTACTCTCAGTTTCTACTGTCTTGATTTTCTAGATAAACATACTCCATTTAAATGCATGTGTATGCATATGTATACACACATTTGCATATATGTACATAAATGTATATATATTTATACATATATATGTACATGTGTGTGTATATGTATATATACATATGTATATGCATGTGTATATGTGTGTGTGTAGACACATACACATACACACATATGCACTGGTAGGCTAATAGTCCTAAATATTAAAAAAATCTTAATGTCTCAGAAAATTGTCACTGGTACATGCTCTTATCAATCTTTTGCTAATATTATATCTGATTTAAATAAGCAATTAATAAAATGTTAATTAATTAGAATAATTAATTGATTGAAATCAGAATATTATTTTTGTTACCAGTCTCTAAATTATCTAATATGAATGTTCAAAATAACATTAAAACTTTGGTTGGGGGGGTTGGAACTTTTTTTTTAGAAACGGGGACTTGCTCTGTCACTCAGGCTATGTACAGTGGTGCAATCATAGCTCATTGCAGCCTCCAATACCTGGGTTCAAGCAATCCTCCCACCTTAGCCTCTGGAGTAGCCAGGACTATAGGCACACATCACTATGCCAGGCTAATTTTTTTTTTTTTTTTTTAAGTAGAGACCAGGTCTTGTTATGTCACCCAAACTGGTCTCAAACTTCTGGCCTCAAGCAATCCTCCCGTGTTGGCCTCCCAAAGTGCTGAAATTACAAGCATAAGCCACTACGCCTGGCCAAAATTTTGTTTTTAATGCAGTTCCATTTTTAAGTGGAAATGAGTATTTGTTTTATAAAAGGAAGATAATCCTCTTTTATCTGATGCAAATGCAGAGACTCTAAAATAATATTTGGAAATACATTGTGTAATCAAGAAAAGATGGTAGAACGGATGCTTACTTTGAAAACACGGAAAGAGAGTGTCAAAGAACACGGCAGCAGCTTCCACTCAAGTCACATGGTAAGAAGGAACAGTTCCCCAAAAAGGGAAGAGAGGTGCTAATCTCAGAAAGGATGAAGACACAATATATAGTGTCTAACATACTGAATTGTGTAGTTGCTTAAGAATGTAGCTATATATACATATATATCCTAATCTTAGTTTTGCCACTTACAAACCTGTGATGTTAAATAAATCATTTAATCTCTCTGGGTCTCAGTTTCCTAATTTATAGAATGTGGATAATGATAGCTTAAATCCCAAAAGGTTTGTAAGTTGTGCCTTTAAACATCACTTGGCATATATCAAGCATCATATAAGTGTGAGCAATAATATGAAATAAGTTCATATGCTTTCCATAACATATAAACATTTTTCCTTGGCATTTCTATTTCATCTTTAAACTTTATTTTCTAACTTTCTCTGTGTTTTCAGTTGGCTTCACTTTCTTCTTTTGATTTTATTTTAATTTTTATTATTTGTTGAAACAAGGTCTCATTCCATCGACCAGGCTGGAGTTCAGTTGTGCGATCCCAGCTCACTGCAGCCTCCACCTCCTGGGCTGAAGCCATCCTCCCACGTCAACCTCCTGTGTAGCTGGGACTACAGGTACATACCACCACACCTGGATAATATTTTGTAATTTTTGTGTGTGTGGAGACAGGGTTTCGCTATGTCGCTCAGGCTGGTCTCAAACTCCCTGGCTCAAGTGATTGTCCTGCCTCAGCCTCCCAAAGTGCTGGGATAACAGGCATGAGAAACCACACCCGGCCTTCTTCTTTATTCTTAAATATTCTATTTCCGCCTATCTTATTCTTTTCAATAATCTCCATTATCTTTTTTTTTTTTTTTTTTTTTTTGAGGTAGAGTCTGGCTCTGTTGCCCAGGCTGGAGTGCAGTGGCACAATCTCATCTCACTGCAACCTCCACCTCCCAGGTTCAAGCTGTTCTCCTGCTTCAGCCTCCAGAGTAGCTGGGATTACAGGTGTTTGCCACCATACCCTGCTAATTTTTGTATTTATGTAAAGATGGAGCTTCACCATGTTGGCCAGGCTGGTCTCGAACTCCTGATCTCAAGTGATCTGCCTGCCTTGGCCTCCCAAAGTTCTGGGATTACAGGCAGGAGTCACCATGGCCAGCCTATTTTAATTTCTTACCTGGTATTTCCAATATTTGATGGTTCACTTTTTTAGATCTATCTCAAAGTCAAGTTGTAGGAATTACACAGAGAGACCCCAGAGCACAAAGCATGGTGGGTCATACCAGCAGTTCATAAGCCACACAATGGATTCCCTAGCCCCATTAAAGATGACTCCAGAAACGAATTCAGTAATATAGCATATCTCCCAGGGACCAAAGATCTCACTGTGCAAAGAGCAAGTCTGATTATCTAAAAAGTATTTTTAAATGAAATCTTTGCTATTTCAACACAAGCGTATCTTTTTTCCTTTAGAGGGGGGAGAAAAGAAAGAGGACAAAGCAAATGGAACTTCTTTAGGGCAACTCCTTTTTTCGAGAGAAAAAAGTTGCAGTGATCTTAGAATAACTGATTGGATAAAAGCCAATTTTAGTTATTATTTACTTAAGAGAAGGAAGAACTCCTCTTCATATCAGAATTAGCCCTGCCCACACAGGTGAGATTGGGTTCACAAACCATTCACAAGTGTTTTGTTTTGGGGGTTTTTCTGTAATTCTAATTCTGAACTGCTTTGGGCATCTACATGTTATGCGTGTGCCCAGTGGACATTCTCTGAGGGTTAAAAAACATTTCCCAACTATCCTGTACAATTCTCTATTTGTGAATTATCATGTAATACCTTTGAACTACAAAGAATGTACAGAATTTATGATTTCAAGTTTTATCCTGTGCTATTTAGTTTCTAAGCTGAATATATATTTAACAGAAGGCAAGAAAGAAGATGAAATGTGGTTCACACTTTTTTCATCATAATCCATTTATATAAGATAACTTGGAAAAGAATCTTTAAAAGTCATTTTTATTAGTCTGTCAAAGAAATGGCTGCTAATAAAAGTTCCCAATCAAATCATTCCCATTACTATGCACTGACCCTTGGCCTAGGTAGAACTTTCTTTCCATCTCTTGCTTCCTAATCTCTTACTTGACTAGGCTCTGGACTCCCACTCTCATTAATACCCAAAGGTTAGCTCTGTGCACAGGTCAGATGTCAAATGGAGAATTAAAGCAATTGTCTGAATAATTCAGACTTAATACTTTCACCAGATATAATATTATAATCAAAATAAACTTTACCCCAAATTAACTGTGAAGTTATCTCCAGTCTTTTCATTGCATTATTATCCATTCCTGCTCATATGAGACCACATCCTTTCACACAAACATCAGCCAGAAGACTTTGGAATATTTTGCTTGCTAATATCCTGACTATAAATGACCAACAGAATTCATCAACTAATCATCTTGGTGGAGTTTCTCATAGGACAAAACTCAAAAGAAAAAAACTTCATTCACATGTATATCATATACTCTTAAATTCCTGCAATAATGCATACCACTATTTTCTGTCCAATAATGGAGGCGCTTCATTCCAGATATAGTTCCTTTACATATTTCTTCATTTTAATAAAGGCTGTTCATTAAACATGCAATATGTTATCAATGATTCTTATAACATTTTAACATGTTTCATAAAACTTTCACAAATATGGAAATAAAGTCCTTTGACAAACTGTGTGATGATTGTTGGTTTGGAAAACATTCTCAAAAAATATGTGATTCCCCACAAATAACATTTTACACATTAAAAGAAATGTTTAATAGGGACAGAGTCTTGCTATTTTGCCCAAGCTGGTCTCAAACTACTGGGCCCAAGCAATCCTCTCCACTCAGTCACATTAAAATTTAATGCAGACACATGAACAGATCAACACAAATATGATTTTTTAAAAGGAAACCTTACCCAATTTCAGTTATTTATATTATTCACCCCTAACTTCCAGCGACACAACACGATTCATTCTGCATGGCACATATAACCAAGGGTTGCCCTTGCACACCACAGCACCCTTCCCAGAGGCCCACTCCCAATGGTCACGTTCTCTTAGGACCAGGATTCCCAAATGGTCAGTCATGTGGGAGATGCCACACCCTGTGGTGTAGTGCGTATCTGATCTCTGCTAACAAGTTTTCACAATTGTATTAACTTACATGGAACTGTCCTTCCTCGGGCAATCTTGGATTTTACCAGTCTCTATCTTGAAGCAAGATAAAGCACTTCATCCCATCTCCCAAAGTAACTTACTCCACCAATCATTATGGAGCACTGTAGATCTGCTGATGTCCCCATCCTTTATTTCTGTTTCCTCAAAGTTTCTCTTGAGCCACCAGCCCTTAAGTTTTTCTCTTCTCCCTCTCTGACTCTCTACACAGCCTCCAAATAAGTCTCTCTCCTTTTATCCAATTTAGCTCCTCAGCCTTCCTGAAGGCCCAGCCCTCCAAAAAGTTCATCAGAGCAGTCTTCCAACAAAAGCTTGTTTCTTCCTAGAGAGTGGATTTTACTGCCAAGAAAAATAACATTCTCTGTATGTACTTAAAGTTACTGGAGTGATTTATTTAAATGCTTCCCTGATTTTTTGCCACCCTAGGCCCTGTCCATCCACCTCCAACACACCCATACCCATTTACAGCACACAGGTCAAGAAGCTCTGCTCTAAGGATTTGAAAACATACTGATAAGTTACATTCCAGTAACTCCCTCACAGACTTCATGAGCTAACAGCTCATGACCCTCTATGACCAATAAGAAAGAGGTTCCTTTCTCCATCTGCGTACATTGTTACAGGAATTCTCTACGAAGAGTGTCCAACTGTATATCAGAAAACGAGTTCCAAGGCTCCTGGGCTTCAAAACCTTGGGCAGCTTGTTTAATCTCTCTCTGAAGCTCAACTTAATCATCTATAAAATGAGAGTGCTCCTTCTAGCTGGGAAAAAGACTTCTATAATCCTAATGTTTCACAATTCTGTGGAACACTAATGAAGATTGGGTTTAACATCAGGAGTAATTCAAAATAAATTTACCCTAATCAAAAACCTATAATTGGAAAAATTAGTTAAATACTAAATATTTCTGCATAGTGAATTTCTCTCCCAAAAGCCTCTGACAAACTGCATGATCATTATTCAAGTGTTAGACAAATGCAGCTGGATGAATGCCCCGAAACAGCTGCCAAAGCGTGGAGAAAAGCTATGGGCTGAATTCTCCTTCAATAACTCAAACGACATTGCTTTTCTTGTTCTTGTTCTTATTTTTCTGGGTTTTTACAAAACATAGTTTTTGAATTACATAGTCGAAACAGAACACTAATTGAGCTATACTTAACTGCTGGAAATTAGCCTAACAAAATCAAAATTACATAACGTCTTTTTACTCCATGGCTTACTAGAGAGTGTTCAATAATAGCTAACCAGGGAGGAAATGTGTTAGTAATCAATTGTTGCTAATCACAATGCAATCTAGTATGTGCTTAATATATTTATAATTATATACTATATAATATAACCATATTATAAGTTTATATATATATTATTTATATACATGATATATTATAACAGATGATATATGTACCAGATAATTATGTTCCATTAACATGCGAAATTTTCATCTACAGAAAATTCTCATTTTAGAGAATGCAGTTTGAGGGTGTTGTCTTTTGAGGATGATTTCCCTCATCAACACAATAAAACCATTTGGGATGGAGCTTATACTAGGATAAGCTCCATTATGATATTTATAATGGTATTATAATAGCACACTATGTATGCTTTATGGAATGATATAAATATAATATATATTAATATAAGCATCATTATAATATATTTATATATCATACATTATAGTATATATAAATATATACTAATATATGTAAACTTAATATATAATCATATTATATATTATATACTAACATATATACTATATATCTTTATATTTAGCTCCATCCCAAATAGTTTTACTGTCTTGACGAGGGAAATCAGCCCCAAAGGACAACACCCCCAAAACTGCATTATCTAAAATGAAAATTTTCTGTAGATGAAAATTTCCCATGCTAATGGAACATAATTATGTGGCACAATGTTTATTGAATGCTTATATATCATCACATTCAGAACAATGAAGAAAAAGACGCAAGAAGTGTGAATGAATTTTTTTTATTTTTTTTTATTGCATTTTAGGTTTTGGGGTACATGTGAAGAACATGCAAGATTGTTGCATAGGTACACACATGGCAGTGTGATTTGCTGCCTTCCTCCCCATCATCTATATCTGGCATTTCTCCCCATGCTCTCTCTCCAACTCTCTATCCCCGGCTGTCCCTCCCCCATTTCCCCTGGACAGACCCCAGTGTGTGATGCTCCCCTGCCTGTGCCCATGTGTTCTCATTGTTCAACACCCACCTATGAGTGAGAACATGTGGTGTTTGATTTTCTGTTCTTGTGTCAGTTTGCTGAGAATTATGGTTTCCACGTTCATCCATGTGCCTACAAAGGACATGAACTCATTGTTTTTAATGGCTGCATAATATTCCATGGTGTATATGTGCCACATTTTCTCTGTCCAGTCTATCATCAATGGGCATTTGGGTTGGTTCTAGGTCTTTGCTATTGTAAACAGTGCTGCAATGAACATTCGTGTGCATGTGTCCTTATAGTAGAATGATTTATAATCCTTTGGATATATACCCAGTAATGGGATTGCTGGGTCAAATGGAATTTCTATTTCTAGGTCCTTGAGGAATCGCCACACTGTCTTCCACAATGGTTGAACTAATTTACACTCCCACCAACAGTGTAAAAGTGTTCCTATTTCTCCACATCCTCTCCAGCATCTATTGTCTCCAGATTTTTTAATGATGGCCATTCTAACTGGCATGAGATGGTATCTCAATGTGTTTTTGATTTGCATTTCCCTAATGACCAGTGATGATGAGCATTTTTTCATATGTTTGTTGGCCTCATAGATGATTTCTTTTGTAAGGTGTCTGTTCATATCTTTTGCCCACGTTTGAATAGGCTTGTTTGAATGATTTTTTACTAGCTTAGAATAAAGTCCTCTCTTTGACTTTCCATATCTTATACATCTTTTAAGTCCTGCTCAAGTCTCCAACTCCTTCTGAAGGGTTTACCTTGCACACCTCTCTTACAACTCCCTGAAGAATTAGAGTGAATACCTTCGTACCAAGTACTTGGTAAAACACTGTTGTTTCTTGCTCCCTTTTGAAATATCTCTTCAATTTCCAGAATGTCACTCATATAGGAGGCACTTAGCTATTACTGTTAAATAAGTACATTAGGGCCACAAAAAACAAACACAGAAATGAAAGATGCAGTATTGCATTTATGGCCGTCTACTACTCAGAGTTTTATTTCCAAGTGTGACCTGGTTTGAAAGCATTTCTACCTGGAATTTCCAAATGCCTGGTGAATGAATGTCTTTATTTTTTCTCGGTGATCTGTCCAATTAGGATGATTTATACTGCAAGTTGTTAGTAGGGCCTTTTTGATAATAAAGCATTCTTATGACCTTGATTTGATGGTTGAGAACACTATGGAAAATGTAACGTGTTCCACAAATGAGAGCCTTGTTGGCCTTTCAAAAATGTTGGCAGAGGTATGAATGTTTTCCTTATACTACCGTCTTTACGGAGTCCATGAATGCAACACCTTTGTCCACTGAATTTTTTAGAAAATATTAACAAGTCTCACTCTTTTATACATTCATTTAAGAAACACATTCTCATTGATTTACTTTCCCTGTACACAGAGGTTGCAGAATTATAGCATCTAATGAGTTCAGCTTCAATGTTAAAATAATAACAGCAACAAGAATAAGAGTTTTAAAACTATTCAGGAAAAATACCTCACACTGAATTGATGTCCCTGAAAATTAGATGTAATTTTTAAAGGAACACTTCGTGCAAATTGAAATAGACTCAAAGGAGAAGGGGAAATGTTTGTTAAAATAGCATAAGGTGCCCTCACTCCCATCTATCCAGTAATCTGAATTAACTATAAAAACCGCATACTCGGCAGCCTAGAAATAATAGAAAAGGGTCTCAAAAATATTAAAAATATCACATAGTTCATGTTTTTCATTGCCGGAGAGAAACCAAGAGTTGTCCTCAACATAGAACCCAACAATTTAGACACATGAGTAAAATGAATATACCCTTTTAGTGAATTTTCTCAGGTTCACTCCATAGTTAACTAGTGGAGAGGAAATTAGAAATTGAAATTGTGTGTTACTCATGCATATGAAAATATAAAAACACTACTAACATCCCCAATGCTACGCTGACCAGTGGAATACTGAAATCAACCCATTATGAACATTGAAGAGACCATTCTAAATATTTAATAACATTCACCCCAGAGGTTATTCTAATTTGAAGAAGACTAATTTGAGGAAAGCTTATAGAATTCTTCCCATGCATTCACACATAGAGAGAAGCATTTTTATCAGGTATTCTGTGCACGTTCAACAGTTCTAAAGTTTTCTGCATGCATTTGCAATCAAGAAATGGTAGCAAAAATTCTTCCAGAAGAGGAAGCCTCCCTACTTTAAGTACTGAGTCTGACCCATCATATGGAGAAACTAATGTTAAATGCAAGATTTTGGATGCCCTGGAGGGTGATTTGTGTGACTAGAAAAGAGCTGTAAATGATTGGTTTCCAAAATCTTTTTCATTGTACATTCAATTTATTGGAGTTATAAATTATAAATTCAAAATCATAGTCTTCCACAAACATTTAAGTTCAGTTTACCAGTCTTATTTATCTACTTGTAAATATAACCGATTCGATACTCACTTTTAAGGGAGATTTGACCCTTAATTAATTAAGTAAATTATCATAAACATTTCAAGGTGTATATACAAAACAACATATTCAATTACCTTTTTAGTTTCCTTGTTTGACAAATATTCCCAACTTCCTACATAACATGGCAAATCTAATAGATTAAATTGTATGGTGATTCTTAAGTTCGCTTAAATATCCCAATATCATTTATAAACTTGCTAAAATTTCAAGTTAAATATCACGGAACTGAAATAATTACTCAATTATAAATTTTTTATTGTAATTACAAAGTTAATCTTTAGACATTACAATCTACGAAATCTATTTAACATTATAAAGTTTAAAAGAACTTAAAAATTCAACTATATACATATTACTCCTAAATCTCTTTGGAGTGGAAGATTCTTACCCAAAAAGAAAACAAGGTGGGTGGATCACGAGGTCAAGAGATCAAGACCATCCTGGTTAACATGGTGAAACCCCGTCTCTACTAAAAATACAAAAAATTAGCTGGGCATGGTGGCGCACACCTGTAGTCTCAGCTACTCAGGAGGCTGAAGCAGGAGAATTGCCTGAACCCAGGAGGCAGAGGTTGCGGTGAGCCGAGATGGCACCATTGCACTCCAGCCTGGGTAACAAGAGCGAAACTCTGTCTCAAAAAAAAAAAGAAAACAATGTTTCAAGCCACACAGTTTGAGAGTCACCTTTTCAAAGGTATGTGGGAGGCTGTGATGAGGGGAAGAAAGAGAGTACCATCTTAACTGAGGTTCTGGCCAAATAGGACATCTGAAATTGCAGACATTCGGGGCAATTTTTCTCACTACCTGTCACGTAGAGTCCCTTTTTATAGTTTCTATTTTCCATACTTTAAAACTTCAAAAGGACAATGGTGATGACTTGGCTCACATCCCCAGGTTTATGTTCTATAATTACTTAAATTTCAAGATAAATTGGAATTAGTAATTTCCTCCCAGATGACCATCACTAATTTGACTTTCATGGCTCTTAAAATAGTATTTTCCATCTTGTTCCAAACACTTTCCCTTCTTTCATTATTATCCTGTTTTATAAGACCACATAACTTTTATAGATATTGACATAATATTCAATTAAATGCTAACTGTCGCTTGCGACTTTATCTGATCCTTTGTTCACAACTCCCAAGGCTGTCCTCCTGAGGACTACAAGCCTTTTAGTACGTTGGTTCTGGTACAAGAAAGCAGCCAGAATGATGTTCCTCAGCACAGAATGAGGACCTGCATCTCAGTGAGTAGATTGGAGGCAACATAGAACCAGGGCTCAATATAGAAAGGACCAGAACAAGAAACATGACCAGCCTAGGATGGAGCACTAACATAAGCCCCAGTTGGTGACAAAATATACATTCCAAGCACTGTGGATACAGTCATTAATCTGCCAAAGATAGCCACCTCTCCTCAAGGTCACGGTTCTAGAAGGAAGGCAGAACTGTGTATTGACATAATTATTTGCCTTACACGTGGAGAAGCGGGTATACTTCCACGCATGTTAATGGTTTGGCAAAGTGTGTATCACTAGATCTAATATGTGTGTCATTCATTCTGAAGTGTTCACTCGATCATCACTTTCAACATGCATTGAGAACCTACTATAAACCTGAAGATGCACCGGATGGTCCACACTGAAATGTGCAGTCACTATCTTGATTCCAGGAAAAGTTTGAAAATGTCTCCTTAAGAAATGAGAAGACATTTCACTTTAAAATTTGGCAACTGTGAAAATTAAGCACTGACATTATAAAATATGTCCTAAATCTAATTGAAATTATAATTTTCACTAGATGTTTGGATGTGTTCATTTATTATGTTAATGGCATTTAATAATGTTTTTTTGCCAAATAATTTTACAGAGTTTGATTTATAAGTGGCCGTAAGTCACTTCAACCTTCTAACAGTTTTAGCATGCTTGGCTATCAAATTAGTTCTCAAGGAGAGCTCTCCAGAGAGAAAGAACAACTCCAGCAGAAACAATACTTTAAGTCGTTAAGTTAAGGTAACCGGTTAGCATTCTGTTGAAAGTAAAGGCAAAATTAGCCCGACTGTTTAAAAATCCAGAAAACAATAACAACCCAAGAAAACTTCCTGGAAAAAAGACTTTTGTAAAATAGTTTTTAGGCCTGGCACGGTGGCTCACGCCTGTAATCCCAGCACTTTGGGAGGCCGAGGCGGGCAGACCACGAGGTCAAGAGATCAAGAGATCGAGACCATCCTGGCCAACGTAGTGAAACCCCGTCTCTAAATAAAAAGATAAAAATAAAAATAAATGATATTTTTCACAAGTACCAACCACTCAGGTTAAACAAAAAACTCCCATTTTTCTTTAGCTATGAATAGAAGTAAAAACAAGAAAAATAAGGGCTATTTTATAGATAGGAGTGAAATCTATAAATATAAATAGTTAAACTAATCTGAAATTTAAAACAAAGGTGACTTCTGCATTCACAATTATCTTGCCATTATCAAAACCTACATAAAACCTATAGTCTAGATAGTATTTTAGTCTATTTAGCTACATGGTATCATTCATTATATATCTATGTAATAGTATTCACCTGAGAATTATGTATCTATGTATTTTTATGGCTTTAGCATTTTCCAAAAACTGACTCTTGAGAAAATACATGTAGCAGCTGACTTTTCTTTGTGTGAGCGCTATAAAGGTCTTGTTGATTTTGTGGAGTTAATGCAGTTTCCAAAAGTGCATTAACTTAATTCCCCTGATGCTGGTTATGTGGAAAATCTGCCTTAGCATCTACTGAGTTAATGAATAAGAATGAATAAGACTGGTTTCCTCTAGTGAACTTAAAATAAAAAATCTGTGCTGAACAATGTCGAGATTTGAGACAAACGAAAATGTTTGAATAGGACTGTTGTACTTTAAAATCAGATATCCAGCACTGCACCTAAAACACAAAAAGGACAAAAACTATTTCATTTTGCAAATGTCTTTAACATTTTCAGTAGTTTCCCCTGCAGACATTGCCTTTGTGTTTGCTACATTAAAAATAGGATAGAGAAGCCTTCAACTCCCTCATCATATGCAGCAGGCATTTTGCAGAATCAAGTAATGTATCCACTGATCATAGAGGATGCAATACAAGCTCAATGTGTGTGAAAAAGTGAATGCAAAGTGAAAAATGAAGTAACACATTTCAAGAAGTGCAATGGCATTCATTGCCTCAAAGGATGACCAGCAGATAAAGTAAAATGGTATGGACCTAGTAGGTGTTCATTAAATATTCCCTAAAATAAATTGAAATTATTAGTTCTATTAACAAAGGCCTACCTTTTCATCTTGGAAAGTTGATTTCAGTGTGGAATCCTACACAGTAATATTTTATAATAGTTATGAAGAAAGGTTGTTTTAGAAATTACCACTTGGCTGAAAAAGGAAAAGGAAAAAAGGTATTCAGGATATGGGTCAGGGAGGTGACAATCCAACCTTTACATTGAAGTTTCTCTACCCTAAACTCATGGCCAAAGGTTATGATTTGTGCAAGTTTTTAAGCAGAGTTCTAGAAATAAGCTATTTCTTATGGAAAACATTACATAATGGCAGTGAATAGCAGCTGCATCATGAAGAAAAGATTTTATGATTTTAAATACTTTCACCTATATATGAAGAGAAAATTGGATAGGTCCAATCAGACGGCATCACTTTGGGATCTGAACATATGAGGAGTTGCTTGCATTGAGCAAATAAATGCGATAATTATTGTTCCTTCCAATTACCTTGACATGCATAACTACAGCAAGAGGTTTTTTAGCAACCTGAATTTAAGTTAAAAGTTATATTTAGGCTTATTTAGAAAATAAACAACTTGCATCCATTTTTAAAATAATCAGCCTTTGTTTGAAATGAAATGTCTTCCGATGAGGAGGTAGTTATTATTATTATTATAGAACTATGATGCTTAGCAATTATTTGATAGTAAACAGGTTTCTGTAAAAAACAAAATATTTACCAGTAGTGGAAACTTGTTCCATGGTGTATTATCATAAGTAATTCATTTATCTTTAAGAGTCATCTCTTTAATACTCCACATGTGCCACCCTACCCTTCAAAGATAACTCATCTGGGGACAGTTAAAGAAGTGGGTAAATCACCTGAAAATCATAAAAGACACTAGTAACACAAACAGCCTCTTCTCTTAGGCCACGTTTCATTAGGAAGAACTGGCTGTTAGATCACTTTTACAAAACACCATATCCTGAATGTTCAAAGAAAGGAAAACCTTCACAGAGCAACAGACTCTCGGCAATCCAGTAATTAAAGAGAAGGAAAGAAAAGGGCAAATTTAAACACGTTTCAAATTTAAGTTCATTCGACTCATCATCTAGCTCAGATAAACCTCCTCCTCTGTGGCATTTCAAAGTGCACAATTTGAATACCATTTCACGAGAAAAAGGAAAATGAAAACCCGGAGATGCATATCTTCTGTGTTAAAAACAAGCACACATAGGGCCGGGCGCGGTGGCTCACGCCTGTAATCCCAGCACTTTGGGAAGCCGAGACGGGTGGATCACGAGGTCAAGAGATCGAGACCATCCTGGTCAACATGGTGAAACCCCGTCTCTACTAAAAATACAAAAAATTAGCTGGGCATGGTGGCGCGTGCCTGTAATCCCAGCTACTCAGGAGGCTGAGGCAGGAGAATTGCCTGAACCCAGGAGGCGGAGGTTGCGGTGAGCCGAGATTGCGCCATTGCACTCCAGCCCGGGTAACAAGAGCGAAACTCCCTCTCAAAAAAAAAAAAAAAAAACCAAGCACACAGTTCTTAGTTTGCAACACTCAGGTCTTACGCCGAATTTTTAAAGGTCAAAATTTTACTAAATCAGTTTTTACCCATTATCTTTAAAATGTTTACTTAACACTTAAAAAGCAGCTTAACTTTCTAAAATGTTTGAAGACTCTTCTCTTCCAAAGGAAACTTACTAGTCCAGTTACGTGAGACAACAAACAGAGCATGCTCAGCACCGAAACTTGAAAAGACATGTAGTTGGTGTATTTCTCCATTATGCAAAACTGGATTCAGCGCACGCAAAAAATAAGCATACACAAAAGAAAAGTACCATCTCCATCCTTTCTTGTTATCACACTTCTGGCATGCTAATACGCATGGTGTCAACATCGACCAACATGGCTTTGTTTTATGATATGCATTTTTGCCTAATTGAGAAACTTCATTTATTCAAAACTATTCATTGAGTGGCTGCTATGCCCCAAGCATAATACTAGACATTTAGGATAAAAACATAGAAACAGAATACAATTCCAGAGCACAAGAAGCTACAGGAGCTACAGGAGCTTCTTGCACTCCAGGATTGTATTTTCTTTTTATTTTTTTTTTGAGACGGAGTTTCGCTCTTGTTACCCAGGCTGGAGTGCAATGGCGCGATCTCGGCTCACCGCAACCTCCGCCTCCTGGGTTCAGGCAATTCTCCTGCCTCAGCCTCCTGAGTAGCTGGGATTACAGGCACGCGCCACCATGCCCAGCTAATTTTTTGTATTTTTAGTAGAGACGGGGTTTCACCTTGTTGACCAGGATGGTCTCGATCTCTTGACCTCGTAATCCACCCGCCTCGGCCTCCCAAAGTGCTGGGATTACAGGCGTGAGCCACCGCGCCCGGCCAGGATTGTATTTTTTCTATATATTTATCCCATGTAGACCAACAACGAAAAATGCCATAATGAGGTAATAATAATTGTTGCCACATATTGAATTAAGAACTTTATATTTACCACCTCATTTAATCATCACATTATTGTCATTTCATAGGTGATGAATTGGGGAGGTAGAAGTTAATTGACTTGCCCAGGGACACTTAGCTAAAAATAAGAAGCCTCAGGATTTGAGCTCAAGCCCCCTGACATTAAAGTCCACACTGTAATTATTTACAGAGATACAGAGAGCTGTAGCTCTCCAAAGAAATATGGAAGCATAAAGAAAGAGCACCTGTAGGGTTAAGAAAGTTAGGGAGAGGGAAGAAAGTAGGTTTCAAAGAGATTTTGCTTCTGCTGAGACTGTAAAAGAGTAAGTTAGTCGTCCAGCGCGGGGGCTCACACCTATAATCCCAGCACTTTGGGAGGTCGAGGCGGGCAGATCACGAGGTCAAGAGATCGAGACCATCCTGGCCAACATGGTGAAACCCCGTCTCTACTAAAAATACAAAAATTAGCTGGGCATGGTGGCACGCACCTGTGGTCCCAGCTATTCGGGAAGCTGAGGTGGAAGAATCTCTTGAACCCAGGAGGTGGAGGTTGCAGTGAGCCGAGATTGTGCCACTGCACCCCAGCCTGGCGACAGAGCAAGACTCCATCTCAAAAAAAAAAAAGAGTAAGTTAGTCAGGAGCTGAGCAGTTTCACCATAAATTCTTTAGGAAAATAAGTCAGATTGCCAATGAAAATGTCGATGTTGCCCTAGACTTATTTAGCTCCCTAAAGAAACAACCACAAAGACATTCTCAAATATTGACGCACACTTTGTTCTTGAGTGAAGCTTGCTTGATGATTATTGTTCATTGTCAAACTGAAGAAAAGCAAGAACGTCCCACAGTTTAAAATCGATAAAGGGCAAACAGGCAAGGTGCGGTGGCTCACACCTGTAGTCCCAGCTATTCAGGACGCTGAGGAGGGAGATACCTTGAGCTCAAGAGTTCAAGGCTGCAATGAGCCATGATCATGCCCCTTCACGCCAGCCTGAGTGACACAGCAAGACCCTATCTCAAAAAAAAGCAAACAGAAAATAGTGAGAAGAGGGAAAAAGTCCTTCAGGAGTATCAACTAGGCCTGTGCAACAGCCTTCTAAGAGGAAGGCATTGGGCAGGCTTGGTGGAAGCAGATCTCACATGACAATGTAGCCAGGAGTGCTTACTCTAACTGACTGTAAAGGCCATAGAGGACAGTTTCCAGAACACTGAGAGTAAAAAAAAGAATATTTACAAATTAGCCCTTCTTCTTAATAACGAGAATGTAAGCAACTTCATTAAATGCGTTTCTATATATTACACCATTTTGGCCTCACAGCAGTCCTGTGAGTTCTGAGTTCTTAAAAGTATTCCCATTTTATACACAAGGAAAACAGGCGAACCAAAGTTAAAAGGATGAAACTATTTAACAATAAAAGAATTGTGATGTATTTGTCTAATTTTAATCATTGTAATCAAAATTATTTTGTCTTTTTCAGCTCCATAAGACAGGGGGAGAAAAAAGCAAACAAATGAAATTATTTCTCCTCTGCCTCATTGCTGCAGAATCATGCTCTGATTCTAAGCATAACTTAAAATCTTACTCTACATAAACCACTATACTAGCTGTTTATGGAGGAAAAAAATGGAAAACATATGCTCCCTATCCCTGAAGAGCTCCCTGTATGAGGCCCTCTGCTGGAGAATTACCAAATGAATCATTTTTTTTCTTTGCTGTACATCCAGTCTCATGTGCCAAATGAATCTTTAATACTATGATAAGGAATGATAATGGGCTAATGCTGTGTTTCTCCAGCTAGTGAAGCACTAGTTCCAAGATAAGCTCCATTTTTTATTGTTGTTATTGTTATTTTGTTTCTGCGCCAGTGTATCGGTCTGTCACCCAGGCTAGAGTGCAGTGGTATGATCGTGGCTCACTACAGCCTCAAATTCCTGGGCTCAGGCAACCCTCCCACCTTGGCCTCCCAAGTAGCTGGGACTACAGGCACATGCTACCATGCCCAGCTAATTTTATTTTTTTGTAGAGACAGGATCTCATGAAGTTGCCTAGGCAGATCTCAAACTCCTAGCCTTAAGCATGCCTCTCACCTCAACCAGGTGTGAGCCCACCATGTTCAGCCACCTTTTTTTACAAAAAAAAATAAAAAATAAAAAAAGGAAGGTGGAGAGCAGAAAATCCCATGGTGAGAGGCTGGGAAATCTTATATAGTATGCATCTAACTTGAAGATTTGAAATATACATTAGCCTATTATGAGCTCTGTTAAACCTTTCAATATACAAACCTATTTATCTTTGTTTGCATAATACTTATCAAACCATGCTCAATGTATGTTCTGTGGAATACACTTTGAGAAAAGGTGGGTTAATGTGTCACCCCCTACAAGAGCTATTTTATATTTCTTAATGATATTTAGAAATAGGATCTCGGCCCTATGGTAAGCCAGTAAGGGAGTTACTAGCAAATGAGTCATCTGCCACCTCTCAAATCAGTTGTCATGGAAAGCTGCCTCTTTCGTCTGAGCAAAGGCTTTCATGTAGGAGCAAGCCCAACTTGCCTTCTCTTCCATTAACCAATCACAAATCAATCAAGAACACCACTTCTGGCAAACGCTGCATTGACTCATTCAGGTCTAAAAATAAGTCTTGACCATGTGTGGTAGGTCTAGACTCTGCTCTAGGATCTAACACCTATCTTCACCTATCTTTCCGTTGTAATCATTTGCCACTAATCCATACTAATCTGTTATAAAAAGAGGCCTTACAAATAATAATCAAAATCCCCACTTCTTTTTTTCAAGTTGTGTGGAAACATGCCAGTATTAAACGTTCCATCACAATATTTGGCAAGTGCATATTGGCATTTATACACTTTGAATTTTAACAGACTCAGAGAAGATTAAGTCCAAAATAATCATTCCAGGCTTTGAGAAAGAAAAACCCTGCTCTAAAGAATGTTTTTGAGATAGCATTTTAGCTATAAATCAGATTTACTTCTCAAAAGCAATCAAAAGCAATCTTGAACTGCATGTAAAAAAAATAGTGTTTTAAGCAAACTAATATTAACTCATATTTAACTCTGGATGGAGTGGTCTGGGAACACAGAATCCATTACTTAGACATAAATTAATAAAGGTTTCTTTTATGAGTTCTGTATTTCAATGATGGATATACATGCCTAGGAAGGCATATGTTTGGGTTTGAACACATGAGTCCCTAAGCATGAAAATAAGAAAAAAGTGTAAAATAAAAGGAAAGAAAAACAGGAAAAATGATCATGCCTAGCAAGTATGATATCTAACGGAGCACTTATAATCAGCCCCTAGCCCAGTCTAAGCTCATTCTTCATCCCAGTTACAAAAAGGCCACAAACACTAACTCCCAGTGCAAAGGGAACCCATCTGGGGTCCAGACTTAACAATGTCCTAAGTGATGAGACCAATGTCAGGACCATTTGTGGTCCTGCTAAATGAAATTGGCCGATACTTGCAACCCTCTTTCAAGAGATTTTTGCAGATCTCAGAAGCAATGCAAAATGATGACTGAGACCCAACATTCAGCTGGTCAAAAATCAAACTGATTCCTCAGGTGTTATCACAAAATAGGTTTGGCTATTCCTCGATGACCAGTTCAGAATCTAATTTTCTTTGCCTTTTGATGAATTCAAATGTTTAACATCTTGCAAACAGAATCATTTTCAAGAGACAAGCTCAACTGCACCCCATGTCCTGTACCAAACATGTATAAAGATCGCTTGTTTCTGCTCAGGAAGAGAGCTAATTGTATCAACAAACATCTGTCCATAAACTGCTAGTCTAACCAAGTAAAGCTCTAGCTTGACGATTCTACCGCAAGAAATGGCTTTATGGGGATATGTTGTTTTATTTTGCTGGAGTTCTTCTGTTATGACAACTAAATCCTTAGAAATCTGCTATTTTTATTTAATGTTCAGGAAAAGAATCTAGATTAAGAAAACTAACAAATCTGACATCTCTCTTGCTGGAAAACAAATGTGAGCAACTTCGCCTCAAAATTTCAGTCAAGTAAAGGCATTTGTTAAGTTCAAAAGTATTTCCTCAATCTGAATCAGAAATGTTATTTCAACCCAAAAAATAAAGTACTTAAAAGGTGAAAATAGTTAAGACAGTTGCCCTTTTTCAAAAGCAGGGGTCCTAGTGAAGACAGATACCTATACCAGCTATTTTGGAATTCGTAAATGTCAACAAACTGTACATTTCCTGTCTTTTGTCATCCATTCTTCAATAATGCAGTCTCCCTGACCTGCTGACCCTAGTGTCCTTTTCTCCAGTCCTCCCAAAACCTTTCTTGCAGACTCACATACCTTTATGCTGCTCTTTAAACTCCCAATTCTCTATTCCCCTGAGGGCAAGGGACAATCTTCTGTGTTATCTTCTACGGGTTGTTCAGAGGCACAACTCATAGAAGCCTGGTCTACCTTGAGTATACAGGTGCTCAAAAAAACACTGAATGAGCCCACTTGTACCTGAGGATAAATATTCATTTTTATTTCTTAAGGTGGTTTAAAAAGAACTGAAAGGCCTTTTAAGAATGATGAACATTTTCTTTTACCCAAAACTTTCTTAAAGTTAATTCATACAAGCACCACCAAACTTATATACTGATCAAATCTCTACATTTACTGGTTTCCTGAAGATTTCTAATCTACTTGGCCTCAGAAAGGTGATGGGAGGATACCACCCTTGTAGTTTTGTTAGTGTGGTTTATAATAGTTTATTTATACTTTTAAAAATACAAGGGACACAGACATTTTGTAGTCTATTAGTAATACCATAGACTTAAAGTCTCCTTCATTTAACAAGGAATTTGTAAAGTGCATATTGTACAACACTTCTGAGTTTGTCTCTGTAAGAGGAATTAAATCAATGTATTTTGTGTGTATGAGGAATAAAACATTTTATTTTAATACACTGTGTTATGCATCTATTGATGGAATCATTTTCTCCATATTGTATAGTCAGTATTTTTCCATAATATAGGTTATTTCATAATGTATATTCAAGCCTGCCATGTGCCAAACATGAGCTGGGGGCTGGAGACAGGGTCCCCACTTCATAGACTTGCAATCTAAAAGAAAAATTTGCAAATCTTGATGAACTATATATTCCAGATAGGTAAGCAAAAGAATCATTGTTTCATTTTCTAAAGCATATCACATTCTAACAGTAATATCACTTTAAAACTTTATTTCCAAATTTGAAACAACAAAAAGTTAATCATCAGCTTTCATATAATCTCTCTGAAGTAACAACGCAAAAAAACTCTGCGAAGAAATCTACAAAATAGAGCAACGAAGAGTTCTCATTAAGTAAGCAGCAGGAAAGTCACAAATGCTTCCATTAGCTTTAACTGTGCCTAGAATGGCTTGGCTTTGGTCATTGGATTTAGCTGAAAATCAGTTATCACATTTTAAATTTTTTCCTATCTTCAGATAATAGTATGAAACTAAGTTTCAAAATGTCCAATTCTACATGCTGAATCCTGCCAGGTAGAGTAGTTAATATTAAATGTTTCCTTGGATCTGATCTTAGAGTTTTGACAGCAAACTTACACAAACCTTTTTTTCTTACATTATTTGAAGGTAAGAAATATTTCCTGAAGACTTATTCTTGATCAACCCATATACCATACATTCGAAGATCAAAATGTCTGTTGATCACCTATTTTAATACCTTCTCAGTTTGGTTCTCATTATCATTATAAAACCATTCTGGCCCTGCATTGAGAATTTTTAGCCTACTTTTTTGCTTGCTTTGTCATTAAAGAAAAATTAAGCATCCCACGCTGATGTTATTAGCACCGATAACTTTAGCAGTACCTTGAGTATCAGAAGACCAGGCCCAAATCATTTCCTAAGCAGAAACATAATGAAAAAAGTCCCAAGAACATTTTTAAATACCTCTTTATTAATACTAAATGCATCACAATTTCACATAAATCAGAACGTGCTTTAACATGCTTCTAAGAAAGGTGAATACGGATGGTTATTTGGGAACATCAGTTGGAATACAGACCCCATCACAAACTATTCATCTCCCATGGTTATAGCAGAGAAAATGGAATACTCCTTTTTCCTTGGAAAGGCCTTGTGCTGTTTCAAAATCTGAACGTCAGTCAGAAGCCACTTTCACCCTGGTAGGAGGACCTACATGTCTGCATACACCACCACCCCAGAATGGCAATATCCGTAAGATTCCCCGAGCATCCAAAGCAGCGAGTGTACCTAACACGTACGTACACACAGGTAGAGATGGATACCCAGAGCCGATAAACTGGTCCTCTGGAAAATATGCGTAAAACGATAAATGACTTGTTCTCCTTTCCTCTAAAGCACTGCCTTCTGCACCGTATCTTTCTACTTCTGTCCGCAAGGAAGAGCAACCCCCGTCCCCTTGCTGGGGACTCGCAATCATTCCTTCGGGTTTTCCGCACAGCAAAGTGAGAGTGACCGCTGGGGTTGCGTGCGCCAGGATTTGCTTTTTCTGTATTGCTCTCCTCCCCCACCCCTCCCCGCCACTCCAGCCTCCCTAGCCTATACTCGCTAAAGGGTGGCCTCAGGTCTGGGGAGATGGGCTTGGGGCTGGGGGGATGGGACGGGAAAGCAGAAATTGGGCCCCTGGCACTCTGAGTCGGGTTATTCCCCATTTCCATCCCTCCCTCCACTTCCCACCTTCCAACTTACATCCTTTTACCAAGAGGCGCCCCTGGGCCCATCCTTCCTTCCTTCCCCCACGGCCCCCAGTCACACCATTTGCCGCCCTCCGGGATGCCCCCATGGCTGTCGGGGGACAGCGCCCTTACCAGGCTCGTGGACGCCAGGGTGGTCGGACAGCTCGATGACCAGGAGCTCCCGGCCCTCGAAGCTGCGCCCCACCGTGTAAATCCTGCTGATGGCGGTGCACTGCAGCCACACGGACACGAGCGCCTCGCGCAGCTCGGGGTAGCGGTGGTACTCGAAGGAGATGCCGTCCTCCTGCTGCAGCCGCCGGCGCCGCCTCATGCCCGCCGCTGGCGCCCCGGGCTCCTGGGCTTCGGCGCCCAGGAGCCACCCGCAGGCGGCCAGTGCCCCGCACAGAGCCAGCAGCGCGCGGCCCCCTCGCCCGGCCATCGCTGCGCTCGCCGCCGCTGGCGGTGCCTTCCTACGCGGGCGGCCTCTTTTGTCTGCCCGGCCCTGGGCTCAGCCGGCCGGCGCTGCTGGGGGCGGCAAGTTCCGCACCAGCCTCCACTCGCCTCACCTTCCCGGGCTGAATGAGTGTCAGCCCGCGCACTGGGGCCACCCAGAGGCGAGGGGCGAAGCTGGGCTGCACTACTGGCCGCGGAGCCCAGGGGAGCTGCAGGAGAAACCACTGCGAGGAGGGGGTCGGCCGAGAGCGAGACAGGCCGGCGTGGATCTGAGAGGGCTGCTGGCGTTATTTGTTGGCTCAGAACCACGTCAATAGCCAAATGGCGTCCGGGACGACGCAGGTGAAATGACAGCTAAGGTCTGGGGCTCGGGAACGTTGCTGTCATTGAGACACCCATGACCCACCCACGTCACTGCGTATGGAAAAAATATTCTTGTATTGTTAGCGGAGACTTTTAAAGGGACATCTAGTCCAAGCCTACCAGTTTCCATCTTGATGCACCAAGAATTAGAGAATATTCCAGAAAAAAAAAAAGGAAATATTGGCAGCCACTTGGCTTCTCCTGATGGGTCTTTCCTAACTGTTTCAAGAATCCAAACACAAACCCAAGGGTTAGGTTTTCATTTATTGAAAGGTCTTGCTGGAAATCAGAACATTAAGTGCTTTGATGTAGAGGTTTAAGAGAATAGAAATGCTTTCTTCCAATTTGTAGATACTGTCCTTAATTGTATTTATGCACATTCCTAGATTCTTCCAAAAAACTAACAAAACAGGTAAGTCAATGTCATGTGGCTGTGCCTGCACCAGCCCACTTCTGTAACACTATGGGGAAAATAAAGTACAACTCTGCTGATGCTTTAGACAAAGGACTTAGTTTGGCATTAAGATTAAATCCTGTTATAGAAAGAAAACTGATGATAATATCACACCTCCATTCTTTTTGCAAAGCTCTTGTAAAAATATAAACTCATTTACAGCTTTAAATACCCACCCCTTAGTCGGGATTTATATTCCTGGAGCAATGTCTGGAGCAGATGTTACTCTAAAGAGGTTGCTGTTTGGATTCAGGAACGGCACAAATCTAAATAAATAAATAATCCATTGGGTATTGCAACCAAGCAGGAAAAGTGGATACCATGGCAGGTAATTTTTCATGTTAGGCTTTTTTTATTCTAAACCTGTTCATTCTTCACCTGTTTAATAGTGCATTGCACATAATTAAAACTTTTACCTGGAAAAGGAGTTAGATATTTAAGTCATTTTATTAGATAAAAAGTAAAAGCACAGACATGATTAGTAAGGTGCTGCTAGAGAGGCTGGCTTCAAACACCCCTGTCTACACTTACCACAGTGGCATGGATCTCTGTTTTTGCATTTTGGGGGAGAAACTGTCACTATAAACCCATGGCACTCAAGTTGAATTGATGTGCATCCAGCATTTTTTTTTTTTTTGTCAATGTAAGCAGAGCTAAAAATTGTGTATTTTCCACTTTGACCAGTCTGTGTTTGATTACGTGGTCCAGAAGTTTGAAGTCAGACTTATAATTATATTTCAAAAATCATGCCCTAAACAGCAACCTTGGAAACCTAGAAAAAAAAAAATTGAGTAGCTAAAACCAAATAACTTCAGAAGTAGGAGGTTAACAGATTTTCATGTTAGCAATTTAGAGTAACCACACAAATTTGTGGTTAGGCGGGGCATACTGACTAGTAACTACACACACAAACAACATATTTTTCATTGAAGTCCTGTGTTGCTCCTTACCTGTCTCTTTGAACAAAGGATATGCTATTTTCTCCAAAAAAAATTTTTATTTTGGAGAAAAAAATTTTTTTTTAATGTGCAAAATCATACCTACTGTGTGGTTTCACTTGTTGGAGAGGGGTCTCTTTTACAGTTTAGCTGTTTCCCTAATCCATAAAATGAAAGGTATGGATTAGATTATTCACTCTCTAATGTTTGCTTGCAACATAATCATGTGAAGAGTTTATAAAATGTGCAGATTCTTAAGCCCCCGCCAATTCATCAGGTCGGGGGTGGGTTCCAGATATTAACAAGCTTCTAGGTTTTAAAAAGAAGGCCAGTCATTTATGATTTTGATGTTTGATTGACAAAGACATTCTGAGAAATAATGTAGTGTAGGTTTCCTAAGGTCCCTTTCAGAACTAAAATGCTATGATTCCGGAAGTTTTCTTTTTGAAGTAAATTACTGCTCATTTGATACATGGTAGTACTCCTCACATATTATTGGTCATACTACAAACACCAAGGCATCAGTTCAAAGAAACTAAAACTTGGTCTCTGAATTTCTGGGCTATTTTAGGTGTAGGTCAGCTGTACCAAATTTGCTGGCATGTGTATTATTTGTTTGTGACTTCATAGGCAATTATACAAAAGATTATATAACCATCCTGATTACCAGATTTACAAAAATCTTGTATGCAAAGACTTTAATGTGTTTGTGTACATATAGTTAAATTTAGTATCCGATCTCCATTTCAAATTGTGTGCACACATGCACACACAAGAAAAACAGAAAGAGCTGCTTTTTTTTCATGTCACTTACAGGCATCCCTAAGGGCATATTTAAACTCCCCAAGTCTCCTTCCACTTCCTGCCTTACCTCTATTATCTTTAAATTAAGAAACTATCTCTTTCTGTATCAATAATCTTTTATTTCCTTCTTTCAAAGCCCTTCCTAAAATTCATCTACTCAGTTAAAAATTCTGTGAACACATAGCTGTATATCCATCCAGTTGTGTGCTGGCAAATGTTAACTGTCTGGGGCGGAGGGGGAGAGGAACCCTGATTTAGAATGTTTGCTGATTTCCATGGTTTAAATATTCCTACCATGGCTGATTTCAAACTACCAATGTTGCATAACTGAACACAACAGTGTTAGGAAGAGATATGCCATAGCATGACATCATATAGTGTTGTGATGGGATAAATTCTTTATATTCTTCCTTTTCAAGTGATGAAACTTAATTTTTTCCATCTGAGTGTAAGAAGGACTTAGTGGTTTTCTCATGAACATAACATAGCAAAAGTAATGAGATGAATCTTCCAAAGTTACGTTATTAAAAAGACTGCAGCTTCCATCTTAACTGCTCTCTCATGCTTGCGTGTGTGCTCTCTCCCCCATCACCCCTTCTCCCTCTCTCTGTCCCTCTTTTCCTTCCACCAGTCCCCTATCACTCCATCACTGGTCTTGGGGAAGTTGTCTGCCATATTGTGGGGAGGCTCATATAGCAAGGAACTGAGGCATCTGGCAAACAGTGTGAGAGAAACTGACATGCTCACTCTAGTAGTCAGTTAAGAACTGAGGTCTGTCAACAACTGTGTGGGTGGGTGGGGGTAGATCTCAGCCCCACCCAAGCCTCAAGAAGACTCCACCTTTGACATCTGACATCTCTGAGGTTTACTACAGCCTCATTAGAGACTCTGAGCCAGAACCACCACTAATACATACATCTCCCCTGTACAGATACAATAGACATAAATAACCATAAGAACATCAAGGATAGGTAATGTCAGCAAGATAGCAGAATAAGAAGTTCCAGCCTTCATTCCCCAACAGAAACAAAGATTTAACCATGATATAAGTAACAAATTAGCTTTTTTTTTTTTTTTTTTTTTTTTTTTTTTTTTTTTTTTTTTGAGACGGAGTTTCGCTCTCGTTACCCAGGCTGGAGTGCAATGGCGCGATCTCGGCTCACCGCAACCTCCGCCTCCCGGGTTCAGGCAATTCTCCTGCCTCAGCCTCCTGAGTAGCTGGGATTACAGGCACGCGCCACCATGCCCAGCTAATTTTTTTTTTTTGTATTAGTAGAGACGGGGTTTCACAATGTTGACCAGGATGGTCTCGATCTCTTGACCTCGTGATCCGCCCGCCTCGGCCTCCCAAAGTGCTGGGATTACAGGCTTGAGCCACCGCGCCCGGCCACAAATTAGCTTTATAAGAAGTTCAGGATTAAGTTAAGAAATTTCAGTACCCCAGACAAACAAAAAATCAAGATTAGTCACACTGAAACAGATAAGAAAAGCTATTTCACTTTACCTACTGGCACAAATCAGCACCAGAGAGATTTCAATCCCTTGCTGGGGTGGGGAAGGCAGGGGATAGAGAGTAGGGTGAGCGTCCAACATTTCTGGCCTTTCAGTACACCCCGCAAGGAGCTGGTTTCTATTGTGCCTCTTACAGAGTGCTTAAAGACATGGCATAGTCCAGATGCCTGGAAAAGCTAGGAGAACGGGCACCTTCCTGTGTCTGGCAAGGCTCTAAGAGACCTGTAGAAGGCATAGAACTGAGTCCTCTCCTTCAAGAAAGAAGGAGGAGTAGATCATGACTTTAATGTCCTGAGCCTCTCAATGAGCTCCCTGAAGAGCTAGTTTCTATCTCACCTCATGTGGAGCACAGATGAGACTGACAAGAGATTGCTAGTGCAGGAAAGAAAAAAAGAAAAGGAAAGAAAGAAAAGAAAGGAAAAAGGAAGGGAGGGGAGGGGAGGGAAGAAGAAGACAAGACAAAAGACTGAACGCCTGGATCTGGACCTGGGAATAAGACCCAGAAACTCTACCTGGGCTATGTTTCACAATCAAACCCAGTTTATTAAGACTGGAGAAGGAGCTATTTCTGTTCATGTAAAAACATCAATGCAAAGCTACAAGCAACATAAAGAATCAGGAAAATAAAACACACTTAAAAAAACAAAATAAATATCCAGTAACTGACCCTAAAGAAATGGAGATCTATGAACTGTCTGACAAAGAATTCAAAATAAACATCTTAAAGTAGCTCAGCAAGTTACAAGAGAACCCAGATAAACAACTAAACAAAATGAGGAAAACAATACATTAAATAAATAGGAACATTATGAAGAAATAGAAATTATAAAGAACCAAATGGAAATTCTGGAGTGAAAGAATGCAATAACTGAAATAAGTTCATCATAAGGATTTAACAGCAGATTTGATGAAACAGAAGAACTAGTGAACTCAAAGACAGGTCATTTGAGATTATCCAGTCAGAGAAACAAAAAGAAAAGAAAGTCAAAAAGAGTGAAGAGAGAGTTTAAGGAAATTATCAGACACTACCAAGTGAACAAATATATTGATTATGGGTGTCCAGAAGGAGAAGAGAGAGAGGAAGAGATATGGCAACCATAAAGAAAATGCATATAATAAATAAAAGAAAGAAATAAAAAAAGAAATACATACATACAAAAGAAAAATAATGGAATTAGCATATCACTACAAAGAAATCAAAACATGAAGACAGCAAGAGAGGAAAAGAGAGACAAAAAAACTACAAAACAGAAAATGACAAAATATCAATAGTAAATCCTTACCTATCAATAGTTTAAAAGTAAATGGATTAGATGCTCCAATAAAAATACACAGAGTAGCTGAATGGATAAAAAAAAAAAATCTGCCGGGCACGGTGGCTCAAGCCTGTAATCCCAGCACTTTGGGAGGCCGAGGCGGGTGGATCACGAGGTCAAGAAATCGAGACCATCCTGGTCAACATGGTGAAACCCCGTCTCTACTAATACAAAAAAAAAAAAATTAGCTGGGCATGGTGGCGCATGCCTGTAATCCCAGCTACTCAGGAGGCTGAGGCAGGAGAATTGCCTGAACCCAGGAGGCAGAGGTTGCGGTGAGCCGAGATTGCGCCATTGCACTCCAGCCTGGGTAACAAGAGCAAAACTCCATCTCGAAAAAAAAAAAAAAAAAATCTAACTTATGCTGTGAGCAGAAGGCATACTTTAGAATCAAAGACACACATAGGCTAAAAGTAAAGAGATGGAAAAAGATATTACACATAAATGATAACCAAAAGAGATCGAGAATGTCTATAAGCATATCAAATAAAACAGAATTTAAGTCAGAAACTGTCACAGAAGGTCCTCATTATTTAATGATGAAAGGGACAAATCATCAAGAAGATGTAACAATTAAAAATACATATGCTCTCAATATTAGAGCACCAAAATATATAAAGCAAACATTGACAGACTTGAAGGTAAAATACAGAGCAACACAATAAAATAGGAGATTTCATACCCTACTTTTAATAATCAATAGAACATTCAGACACAAAATCAATGAGGAAAGAGCAGACTTGAACAATACTATAGACCAAATGGACCTAAAAGACATATACAGAATATTCCACTCAATAGCAGCAAAATATATTCTTCTCAAATGCATACAAAACCTTCTCAAGTTCACATGCAATCACGTTAGACTATAAAGTCTCAACAAATTTAAGATGGAAATCATAGCAAATATCTTTTCTGACCACAATGAAATTAAACTAGAAATCAAAAACAAAAGGAAAACTAGAAAAGTCATAAATATGTGGAAGTTAAACAACATACTTTTAAATAACTGTTGGGTTGAAGAAGAAATCAGAAAATGAATTAGAAGATATTTCAAGGGATGGGCATGGTGGCTCATGCCTGTAATCCCAGCACTTTTAGAGGTCGAAGTGGGTGGATCACCTGAGGTCAGGAGTTCAAGACCAGCCTGACCAACATCTCTACTAAAAATACAAAATTAGCCAGGCGAGGTGTTGCATGCCTGTAATCCCAGCTACGTGGGAGACTGAGGCAGGATAATCACTTGAACCTGGGAGGAAGAGGTTGCAGTGAGCAGAGATAGTACCATTGCACTCCAGCCTGGGCAACAAGAGCAAAACTCTGTCTCAAAAAAAAGAGAGAAGATATTTCAAGACAAGTTGTCGGGGGCCGGTGAGAGCGGCATGTCTGCCGGGGTCTCTTGGCCTGCAAGAGGGTCCCAATACCTGGAAGAGAGAGTGCGCAGAAGAAAACAAAAGACAGGACAGCTGGAGTCTGGAGGGCTGGCCAGGCAGTTCCCAATTAGCAATGCCTAAAACCAGCAACTTTATTGTACACTGAGTTGGTATATATATATCTTTTCCTACCTCATTTTACAGGAACATTCTTTGCCCCACCTCATTTACATAAGCATTCTTAGTCCCATCTCAATTATCAGAACAGATGCCATTATCTTAATAAAGGGAAGAGAGAGCCATCCGGCTACAAGCTTAGGCAGCGGAAAACACACAATGGGTACAATCAAGTCACACAATGGGTACAATCAAGTCACGCAGGTGGGTCTCATTATCAGGGTGAGGAAACCTATAGTTAAAATGTTAATGATCTATGCAAGTCATCAGAGAGGCGATAGACCCATTAACTTTGCAAATAGCAGTCACAGGAACAAGCATGGGACCCATCAATAGAGGGTAAACAAAGTCATAAAACTAGCCCAGAGCAGGTACTTCAAGAAACAATGCCTAGTAAAACCACACAGCCTTCACCCAGCCTTTAGGTCAGTGGACCAGAAATAGGCTTCTGCAAACTCAAACTTCTATTAAATCTCTCTTTCACTGGTCTCGACTGCCTCCAGGGGGTGGGAAACGTGTCTGGGCTCAAGCTCCATTATGGCGGGGACACTGAGTGGTCTCAACGCTGGAGCGATCCCCACAACAAGTGAATGCACAATACACAAAACCTTATGGGATGCAGCAGAAGCAGTACTAAGAGAAAAGTTTATAGTGATGAACACATACATTAAAAAAGATAAAAGCTCAAATAAACAACCTAACACGACATTTCATGAAACTAGAGAAAGAATAACAAACTAAGTCCAAAGCTAGCATAAGGAAAGAAGTAATAAAGATTAGAGCAAATATAAATAAAATAGAATATAGAAAAAATACAAAAAAATCAACAACATTGAGTTTCTAAGATAAACAAAATAGACAAATCTTTAGCTAAAAATAACTAAGAAAAATGAGGAGAAAATACTCAAATAAATAAAATCATAAATGGAAGCAGAGATGTTAAAACCAATGCCATAGAAATAAAGAGTATCATGAGACTATTATAAACAACCATATGTCAACAAATTGGGATAACCCAGAAGAAATGGATAAAGTCTTAAAAACATATAACGTGCCAAGGCTTAATCAAGAAGAGACAGAAAGTGTAAACAGACAAATAAAAATGAGGGTCAATAATTTAAAACCTCTCTATATTGAAACAGACAAAATGACGATCAGTAATTTAAAACATTTCAACAATGAAAAGTAAAGAGCTTCACCAGTGAATTATATGAAACATTTAAAGAAGAATTAAATAAATCTTTTCCAAACTGTTCAAAATAATTAATAAAAGAGATATTTCAAATTTTATTTTGTAAGGCTAGCAATACCTTGATACCAAAGCCAGACAAAAAATATCACAAGAAAGAAAACTACAGATCAATATTCCTGATGAACATATATGGAAAAATTCTCAATGTAATACTATCAGACCAAATTCAACAGTACATTTAAAAAAATTCTACACCATGATTAAGTGTGCTTATCCCTGGGATACAAGGCTCAATGTATGGAAATATTAATATGATACATGGTATTAACAGACAGAAGGATTAAAAGCACATGATTATCTCAATAGAGGCAATAGAAAGCTTTGACAAAATTCAACACCAATTCATAATTTTAAAAAATCTTCTAATGCACTAGATATAGAAGGAATTTACCTCAACATTAATAAAGGTCAAATATGAAAAGTCCACAGCTAACATAATATTCAATGGTGAAAATCTGAAAGATTTTCTTCAAAAATCAGGAAGAAAGCAAGGATACATACTCTTATCACTTGTATTCAACATAGTACTGGAAGTCTTAGCCAGAGCAATTAGATAAATGAGAGAAATGAAAGCCATCCAAATTGGAAAGGAAGAAATCAAATTGTCTCTGGGTGCAGATGACATTATCTTACATGTAGAAAATTCTAGATTCACAAAAGAGTGTTCGAACCATAAACAAACATAATAAAGTTGCAGAATACAAAAATCAACTTACAAAAAAATCAGTTGCATACTAACAATGGACTACCCGAAAAGGAAATTAAGAAAACAGTCCCATTTACAATGGGAATAAAAATAATAATAACATATTTAGGACTAAAGTCAACCAAGAAGATGAAAAACTTGTTCTTCTAGTACAGTGAAACTAATGAACGCACAGACAAATGCAGAGATATCCTGTGTTCATAAATTGGAAGACAATATTTTTAAATGTCTACACTACCAAAAACAATGTAGAAATTCAATGTAATCTCTATCAATATCTCAACGGCATTTTTAAAGAAATAGAAAAAAAAATCATGTGAAACCACAAAATACCTCAAATAACCAAAGTAGTCTTGAGCAAGAACAAAGCTGGAATATTCATTGTAAGGCCGGTTGCCTCGCCGGGGGCTCGGACACACCCCCTCCCCTCGCGGGGCGTTCGGACACGCCCCCTTCCCTTGCTGGGAGCTTGGAAACACCCCCCTCCCTTGCCGGGAGCTCAGACACGCCTCCTTCCCCCCCGGGAGCCCGGGAAAAAAGCCCCATCAGGACCTACCTGATACTATTTTGTCCTATCTGGGCCCCACTCCTTTCCATCCGGGTCCCACTCCCCTCCATTTTGTTTCATCCGGGTCCCACTCCCCTCCATTTTGTCCCACTCACCTTGGGCACAGCCAATCGAACGCCTCCACTCCCTATAAAACCCCATGCCTGAGAGGAGTCCGTGCGACTTCTCCGGCCCCTCCTGTCTGGAACGCAGAACCTCACCCGGGAGCCTGAATAAATTCCCTTGCATTGAATTGTTTTCCTGCTGGCCTCACTTTCTTCATTTTAAACGCGGCAAGAACCCAAAAACAAGCCTTACATTCATACTTCCTGATTTCAAAATATAAAGCTGCAGTAATTAATGCAGTATGGTACTGTCATTAAAACACACCCACAGATCAACAGATGGAGAGCCCAGAAATAAACCCAGGTATATACAGTCAACTAATCAACAAGAATGCCAAGAATACACGGTGGAGAAAAGATAGTCTCTTCAACAAATAATGCTAAGAAAACTAGATATCTACATGCAAAAGAATAAAATTGGACACTTGTCTTACACTATACACAAAAGTCAACACAAAATGAATTGTGTTGTGAACTGCAACATTCCTAGAAAAAAACACAGGGAAAAATCTTCATGGCATTGGTCCGGGCAATGATTTTTCAGATATGACAACAAAAGCACCAGCAAAAAAGAAAAATTAGAGAAGTGGGACTACATCAGACTAAAAAGCTTCTGCACATCAGAGGATATAATCAACAGAGTGAAATGGCAACCTTCAGAATGGAAGAAAATATTTGCAAATCGTATGTCTGGTAAAATATTCATATCTAAAATATACAAGGAACTCATACAAATCAATAGCAAAAAATAAATAATCTGATTTACAATGGGTAAGGGAATTGAATGGACATTTCTTCCAAGAAGACATGCAAATAGCCATCAGGTATATTAAAAAGTGCTTGATATCATTAATCATCAGAGAAATGCAAATCAAAACCATGATGAGTTATCATCTCAGACCTGTTATGATGGCTATTATAAAAAAGATTACAATGTTGGCAAAGATGTGGAGAAATTGGAATCCTTGTACACTGTTGTGGGAATGTGAGATGATGCAGCTGCTAAGGAAAACAGCATGGTGGTTCCTCAAAAAATGTAAAAATGAGGCCAGGCGCAGTGGCTCACGCCTGTAATCCCAGCACTTTGGGAGGCCGAGGCGGGTGGATCACGAGGTCAAGAGATCGAGACCATCCTGGTCAACATGGTGAAACCCCGTCTCTACTAAAAATACAAAAAAATTAGCTGGGCATGGTGGCGCGTGCCTGTAATCCCAGCTACTCAGGAGGCTGAGGCAGGAGAATTGCCTGAACCCAGGAGGCGGAGGTTGCGGTGAGCCGAGATCGCGCCATTGCACTCCAGCCTGGGTAACAAGAGCGAAACTCCGTCTCAAAAAAAAAAAAAAATGTAAAAATGGAATTAACATATGATACAGTAATCCCACTTCTGGGTATGTATCCAAAAGAATTTAAAGCAGAATCTCAAAGAGATACATGAACTCTTATATTCACTGCAGTATTATCTACAGTAACCGAGATAAGGAAACAACTTCATATGTCCATGGACAGATGAACGGATAAAACTAATGTGGTATATGTATACAACAGCATATTATTCATCCATTAAAAAAGAAAATTTGCCGGGCGCGATGGCTCACGCCTGTAATCCCAGCACTTTGGGAGGCCGAGGCGGGTGGATCATGAGGTCAAGAGATCGAGACCATCCTGGTCAACATGGTGAAACCCCGTCTCTACTAAAAATACAAAAAATTAGCTGGGCATGGTGGCATGTGCTTGTAATCCCAGCTACTCAGGAGGCTGAGGCAGGAGAATTGCCTGAACCCACGAGGCGGAGGTTGCAGTGAGCCGAGATCGCGCCATTGCACTGCAGCCTGGGTAACAACAGCAAAACTCCATCTCTAAATAAATAAATTAATTAATAAATTAATAAATAAAAAAGAAAAAAGAAAATTTTGCAATACATGACATGAATGATCCTAGAAAATCACAGAAGAACATACACTGCCCGATCACACTTCTATGAGATATCTAAAATAGGCAAACTCATAGGAGCAGAGAGTAGAATGTTTGCCAGTGGCTGGAACAAGGAGGAAACCTGGTGTTACTATTCAATGGCATAAAGTTTCAATCATGCAAGATGAGTGAGCTCTAGAGATCTGCTGTCCAACATTGTGCCTGTGGTTAACAAAACTGTGCCATGCACTAAAAATTTTAAAAGAGTAGGTTCCAGCCGGGCACGGTGGCTCATGCCTGTAATCCCAACACTTCGGAAGGCCGAGGTGGGCAGATCATTTGAGGTCAGGAGTTCAAGACCAGCCTGACCATCATAGTGAAAATCCGTCTCTACTAAAAAGTACAAAAATTAGCTGGGTGTGGTGGCGAGTGCCTGTAGCTCCAGCTACTTGGGAGGCTGAGGCAGGAGAATCACTTGAACCATGGAGGTGGAGGTTGCAGTGAACTGAGACGGCATCACTGCACTCCAGCCTGGGGGACGCAGCAAGACTCCGTCTCAAAAAAAAAAAAAAATAGACCTCATGTTAAGTGCTTATACATTAGTTAATTAATAAAAATGATTCTAATAATAATACTAGGTTGTCACTAGCCTCTTTGACTGTAAAGCTCCTTGTTCCTTAGCACAAATCAAATCCGGGCATTAACTTGCATCAGTAGTTACTGTTTTCTCCATGGCTATGCCACTAAAAAAAAAAAAAGGCAGTTTCACTTGAAACTGTTCTTGATGAAACAGTAAAAATTATTAATTTTATTGAGTCTCTACCCTTGGAGGAAAAGAGAATTTAGAAGATAAATGTGGCAACATGGAAGTGATACATTTGTGTGTTTATGACATTTGTTTTTAACATAATTGATTCAATTGCATGTTTATATCATTTATATAATTTTTAAATAATGGCTCTGTTCAACAAGCGATGCACAAAATTCCTTTAATTTTAACATTTGGCTCTTGCAAGTGGTATGAGGTGGCTTCAGCAGACCACTGTATATCCATCTCTAGTCTTTATTACTCACTGATTGGCACTCCCTTCCTCTCTGGCTGGCCCTCCTCTGTAGTACCTTGTAAAAGTAGTCTTGTGTCGTCACTCAGTTTTCACGAACCGTCTGCTTTAGGATCACCTGGAGAGCAGGATCATATTCCAGATCAATTCAATCCATTTTGCAGGGAATGGGGACTTGGAAATCTGCATTGGAGTACGTGGTTGAGTTGCCCCAAGCATACACACTTCTGGTGGTGATTCTCATGCACAACAAGATTGCAGGTACACTGGTTCAAGAGTTTGACAGAACAGCATTTTTTATTTTTGACTAGAATTTTTAAATACCAGGTCTACTTGTTTTGGAAGATTGCTAAATGACTTCATCTAAACAGGAGGCTACGCTGTGAGCATTCCATGAAATGTTTATTCATAAAATAATGCCTGTCAGTGGGTGGGCACAGCAATTAACACAGGAGACGTGCTCACTAAATGGAAACCTTCTGTGCCCCTTCACCCCTTGCTGGGGCAGACTCTCCAATTACACAGCCTCTTACTGGCCACTGCAGTGTCCCTGTCCAGGCTTTGCTGTTCCAGAATTCTTTATTCTATTTTCTGAACTCCAAACACAAATGTCTGCCACTCTCTGTTAAGCACAGTAGAAATTCTCTTAGCAGCCTACACTGAAGCAGCTCCTTATCCACATTCTGAAGCATACTGATGGATGTCTAGGTCCCCTGACCATTTCTGGCCAGTGCTCCAGTGGCGATCATGATTCTGTCACTGCTGGGTTCTACACATATGGAGAATCAGGCAAGTATGTCACCAAATATTTATGCCACTTTTACTCATGCTTGTGTAATTAATTAAAAATTTAGTGAATTGAATATTTGAGAGTAGGAAAAAAGTTAAATGCTCAGGAAACACTTGAAGCTTAAAAATGGAATCAGCTATGGATGAGGAAACTGTAGTAGACTAAGGAAAACAAAAATCTCTAAGGAGTCTGCCCTTAGATTTGTTCAAAACCTTATTACTTCACTTTTAAGAAGCTAAAACTAGAAATGGTAGAAAATGAATTATGAACATGATATTTTCAAGAAAAATGAAAGAAACTTCAAATCGATGGTCCCATATGCACAGAAAAGGCCTGGATCCTATATCCAACAATCAACAGATGAATCACTATTGCTTACATTTTAAGTTAAAATAAATTATCAAAATTGTTCTTGTGCGCTTCATTTTTTTAAACAATTATCTTCTTTGACTGATTTTTTTTTCCCATTAATCAACCCACTATACATTCCAGTCACATCAACCAAGAGGGCAGATAGGTACCAGAGCAGACAGGTAACGCAAGTGACATTCTGAACAAGTCACTTGAATCAGCAGGACAGCACTCCACCTACAAGGTATGACAACCTGAATATTTAATTACCAATTCAAATGTAGTCCAAAGGGCTTATTGTTGCTTTCTAGGACTATTTTTTATTTTTACTGGTTTGAGAGACGGGGTCCCGCTATGCTGCATAGGCTGGCCTTGAACTGCTGGCCTCATACGATCCTCTTTCATCAGCTACTGCTGTGACCGCAGGCATGTGTCATCACACCCGGCATTGTTTTTCTACAACTCTACCCTGAACCAATTTCTCTGTACCCCGTATCAGCAACCTTCCAGTAGCACTGCCCAACAAAAATACAATATGAACCACATACATAATTTTAAATTTTATATTAAATAGTAGTCATGTTAAAAAAAAAAGTAAAAAGAAACAGGTGAAAATAATTTTAATAATAAATTTAGTTTCATCCAATATATTTCAATTATTATCATTTCTACTTGTAATCAATATAAAATATCTTAATAAGGCTTTTTTTTACACTGTCTTGAAAATCCATTGTGTAATTTACATCACAGCACATCACAGATAGACGAGCCACTGTATTGAACACCTGACAAACCTTGCTATTGTTAAAGTCCCATCTTTTATAATGCTTTTGCTTTGTCTTCACAGGCAATACCTTGGTGCAGCCTTTGGTTATTTCTTGCCTGGACCATGGTAACATCTTCCCCTTGAGATTACTCATCTCCATCACTGGTTAATCTCAGTTTTTAATCTTGCTGCCAAAATCATTCTCCACTATTCACCTTGACTGCACGATCTAGGATTCTGTCATGTCCATCTCACTGGATTAAAACAAAGCCATGATCTCCTTCCTCGAAGAATTTTATTAGAGAACCCTAGGCAATCCTACTTTCTGTATTTCCTTCTGCTTCTTTCACAACCTCATTTTATCTCTCAAGCTATTATTTCAAATTTCTGGAACCACCACACCCCCTCCAAACTACAAGACTTAGGAAATCACCGCGTAACACGACATAATGTATCAGAGCACTCAGGCTTGGAGATCAAACTGCCCAGGTTCAAAGCTTGCATCTGTTGCTTCCTACCTCTGTGACTACAGCTAAGTTATTTACATCTTCATGAGGAACCAGGTGGGCTCCAGGGAAACAGATTCTGAAATAGAGGTTTTCATGCAGGAGGTTTACTGGGGAGTGCCCATGAGGTCAGCCCCCGTGGAGAGGAAGGGAAGGAAGCTGGATTGGGCAGAAGGAGAAGTTCAGCTGCAATGCAGTCCCAGGAAAGGCCTCAGTCAAACGCGTGCTTGTATCTACACCATCCTTACCTCTTAAGCTGGCTTTCTTCCTCCCCAAGCCAACTCTATCCCTGAGACTCTGTTTCTCTCTTCTGCTTCTCCATCAGGAAGTCTTCCTCTCGCCTATACTTTCAGGTCCTCTTTCTCTCCTTGAACTTCCTCATTACACAAATCTCTCCTATCTTTTTAAAACAGTGAAATCCTCACTTGAGTTCACTTTTCTCAGTAGCCAAACACCTCAGCTTTCTCACGTCTCATTCACTCTTCTATTCAACATCTACCTGTGGGTTCTAGCCATCTAATAAAACTTCATATTCACTGGTTATTTACTGCCTGTGAGGTGTTACACTAAGCACTCTACGTGTAATATCTTACTAAATACACACGTACATATTAGAAAGAGATTGTCCAGATCCCCCTTCAGGAATTATGGGCTGTTCCTTCAGCAGATGGGTGTGTTCTCATCAGAGAGCCTCAGCTGTCTGCCTCTTTGGGGGATGGCCTTAGAGGAGAAAAGTCCAAGACCACACCACGCCACCTTCCCAAACAGCCCACATCCCACAATTGTTCATTTTACAGAATATGTACATTACGTGCAGCAGTATAAAGGCCGGGTGTCCTCACCCGTGCTCAGAACGACTCTCAAAGGTCACCCAGCTTCAGCGCACCCTATGGGTTCAACTGAGGCCTTTCTTGAGACTGCCTTGCAGCTCAACTTCTCCCGCTGCCAAATCCTGCTTCCTTTCCTTCCTTTCCACTGGTGTTGATCTCATAAGCACTCCCTAGTAAACCTCCTGCATGGTAAACTCCATCTCAGAATCTGTTTTCCTGGAGCCCGGCTGGCTCCTTATGATGACATAAATAACTGCCATAGTCACAGAGGTAGGAAGCAACAGATGCCCGTTTTGAACCTGGGCCGTATGACCCCCACTCCAAGCCTGAGTGCTCTGATCCATTATGCTGTGTTAGCAAGTGATTTCCTAACTGGCCACCTATTGAAAGCTTTAAATTCTAATTTTACTGGAGCACTCTGCTGCATTTAATTCTAAGGAGTGCTTCTTCCTCTTGAAACCTTCTCTTCCCTTGCTCTGGTGTCTGTACAACTTGCTAGCAGGAACTTTAGGACCCTCCTGGACTTCCTCAGGGCTCCGCGCTTGGCCGATTGTTTTCCTCCCTCTTCACATGCCCAGGGTGACCTCATTCATTCTCATAGTCCCAATTATCACCTCTCTCCTCCCATGTTTATAGCTCCCAGCATTCAGACTCATTCAGAGTCCTGTGTCTTCTACTTACACAGAGACAGCTTTTCTTATTAGGGTTTATGGCACCACAGCCCAGCACAGTGAGAATCACAGTCATAGGTGGTCAGGATATGTTTACAAATGAATGAATGAATTAGAAAATTCACTACCAACTTCCTGCTAGCTATGGCGTTCAGACTTCCCCTGTTGTTGTGAATGGTCTTGCTCAGAAAGCTCCTAGTCTCCCTCTCTTACACTCCCCACGAGATCCCTTCCTAAGTGTGATGCAATCACTACAGTTTCCTTTTCACTCATCAACCACATTTACCAAGTTGCTTGCATGAAACATACATCATTTACCAATTTCTTATTCTGTCTGTGTAATTATTCAGTGTAATTCCTATTTCTGTCTACATTATTATTATGTCCATCATAAAATTTTAAGTCTACCACACTACAAATGCAATATTCAGAAGAGAATAGTAGAATTTCTACTGTGTTCTCACCTTTGGAAATCAAATGACTGAAATGAAAATCAAGTAGCCAACTTCCATCAGCAAACAACTCAAAGAATGATTGGTTTTTCCTTCAGCTGCTGGAAGCTGACCAACACAAACAATGCACACCAACTTTATGATGTAGATAAACTTGCTCAGGAGTGTTAAATATCATCTCAGTGCATAAAAATGTACTGGGATATTTCATTATCAACCACAGCCATACCTTATCTCTTATGTTACTTTTCCATCCATAATGTTGCTTATTCCTTTTTTAATCTCAAGAGTCCAAAACAGGAAACCTTTTGTTTTACATAACATACACGATGTCAGGCTGAAATGGTCTCTTAATTAATAAAAGCCATTCACTCCTCTGCCAGGCTACAACATAATAAACATATATAAATATATGCAGTGACCACACATATGTATTATATTGTCTTCTCCTTTGACCAACATTTTGGTAGCTTCTTTGATTCTGGATGGACTGACTATGGTGCTGAGATCAAAATTGAGGTTGATCAATGATTCCTGCACACAGAGAGAAAAACAAACCTCTTACTCATTCCCAGAACTGCACCCTTAATTTCAAGACTCTGTGGATGACAACAAATTCGCCTCACTGACGAAATGACAGCTGAAAGCAGATGCCTGTGGGTGAGTGAGTGTTCAGTCACATCAGCATCATTCGCCACAAAATCATTTAAAAGTAAGTGAAACAGCACGTTTATTAAGTAGATGATCAAAGAATATTCACCAGTAACAATGACTTAGTTTTACATAATTATTGCTATTGTGCACCTCACTGTAGATTCATCAAAGTCCTTGAAGTTAAATTAGGATTTTCCTACACCCCAACCACAATATTTCTATTGCCCCTTTTGTTGAAAAGTAACTCATATCTGGAGTCTTGCTCCAAGTAAATGAAAAAGGCAGCTTAGTTTGCCTTTTTCCCTACTTGGTTGCCTGGTTTACTGCAGCAACACACATCCTGAATCGGTAACCTGGGAGAGGACAGAATCCAACATGCTGGGTAGACTAGGGCCAAGAGGTATGGAGTGGTAGCAGCCCAGCCAAGTTCTACTGATGGCTTCGCCTATGTCTTGAGGCTAGATGTGCTCTGTCATGAGTGACTTAATAGATGATCTCTTTCAGAGGGAAACCTGTGCTCACATGAATAGAGTTTTGCTGAGGATCTATATGGGATTTGTATAAAAGAAGAGTGAGGGCTGGGAGAAAAGGAGAGGGGTAGGAAAGAGGGAGACAGAGAGAGTGAAGGAGAGAGACAGGGAGAGGGAGAGGTAATGGGAGAAGAAAAGAAGGAAGAAGTAAGAAACTAAAATGGATAGAGAAAGCAAAAGTAAAGCAGTTGAAAAATAAAATCTCATCGAGACCATCCTGGCCAACATGGTGAAACCCCGTCTCTACTAAAAATATAAAAATTAGCTGGGCATGGTGGCATGTGCCTGTAGTCCCAGCTACTCAGGAGGCTGAGGCAGGAGAATTGCTTGAACCCGGAAGGCGGAGGTTGCGGTGAGCCAAGATCGCGCCATTGCACTCCAGCCTGGCACCTGGTGACAGAAAGAGACTCTATCTCAAAAAAAAGAAGAAAAGAAAAATGAAATCGCTAATATCTATATATTCAGGGGTCTTAGAAACTTTATGCATTTCACCTATTTCAATGTGGTAAGTGGGAAATTTACCTTCCTTATGATTAGTCCTAAATCAAACTGAGACATCTCTGCAACTTACTGAAGATACACAATAGTATAATTTTAAAAATCATGTTACAGAGTACTTTAGTGTTCACAGAGTGTTTCATCTGCATTTTCTCACTTGATTCTCACAGTGACCTCATTTTATTATCTACATTGACAGAGAAACCACTAAAATTTATAAAGAATACATTTCAGGCCGAGTGTGGTGGCTCACACCTGTAATCCAAGCAGTTTGGAGGCCAAGGCGGGTGGATCACCTGAGGTTGGGAGTTCAAGAACAGCCTGACCAACATGGTGAAGCCCCATCTTAAAAAAAAAGAAAAGAAAAGAAAGAAAAGAATACATTTCAAAGCAAGCATAAGCTGGGTCAAAATATATATTATAGGACAATACTCAACTCCAGCTAATCCAGAGAACACCACAAAGATATTCCTCAAGTAGAGCAACCCCAAGACACATAATTGCTAGATTCACTAGGGTTGAAATAAAGGAGAAAATTCTAAGGGCAGCTAGAGAGAAAGGTCACGTTACCCATAAAGGGAAGCCTATCAGACTCACAGCAGACCTCTCACCAGAAACCCTACAAACTAGAAGAGAGTGGGGGTCAATATTCAATATCCTCAAAGAAAAGAATTTTCAACCTAGAATCTCATATCCCGCCAAACTAAGCTTCACAAGCGAAGGAAAAATAAAATTTTTCATGAACAAGCAAGCACTCAGAGATTTCATCACCACCAGGCCTGCTTTACAAGAGCTTCTGAAAGAAGCACTACAAACAGAAAGGAACAACCAGTATCAGTCATCCCAAAAACTTACCAAAACGTAGAGTATCTCTATAATGAAGAATCTACATCAACTAATGGGCAAAATAGCCAGCTAGCATTAAATGACAATATTGAACTCACAAATATTAATATTAATTCTAAATTTAAATGGATTAAATGCCCCAATCAAAGACACAGACAGGTAAATTGAATAAAAAGTCAAAACCCATAGGTACGCTGTATCCAGATATATTTCACAAGCAACGACATACAAAGACTCAAAACAAAGGGATGGAGGAAGATTCACCAATTAAATGGAGAGCCAAAAAAAAAACAGGGGTTGTAACTTTCGTCTCTCACAAAATAGACTTTAATAGTAACAAAGACTAAAAGAAACAAAGAAGGACATTATATAATGGTAAAAGGATCAATGCAACAACAGGAGTTAATGATTATAAATATATATGCACCCAGTACAGGAGCACCCAGATACATAAGACAAGTTCTTAATGACTTATAAAGAGACCTGGACCCCCGCACAATAATAGCGGGAGATTTTGACACCACATTGTCAATATTCGACAGATCAACAACATAGAAAATTAATAGGGACATCTATGATTTGAACTTAGACCTGGAATAAGTAAACTTAGTGAATATTTACAGAATTCTCCACCCCAGGTCCACAGAACATACATTTTTCTCAGTATCACATTACACCTATTTTGAAAGTGACTACAGAATTGGAAGTAAATCACTTTTCAGCATTTGCATAGCATTTCATAGGTTTAAATGAAATATTGGTTGGCTGTTTGTTATTTTCTTCCCTTATTCCTTCCTGTTTCCGTTGTTAAGCACAACTATCGGCATAAAAGAGGTTTTTAATACCTATTTTTAGATTGCATTCCAGCCCAGGCAATAGAGCAAGAATCCTGTTCTCTCTCCTCCTTTTTCTTTCTCTTTCTTTCTTTCTCTCATTAAAATATATATACATATATATATATATATTATTGGCTCAAAAATATACTCTAGAATTACCTTCTATTTAAGTTTTTGGAACCGAGCTGATTCTATTTGGAACAACTATAAACCTAAAGAAGCCAAGAACAAATTCAATTTTCATGTTCTCCTCCTATCTAAAAAGAAATTCTTATTCTTTTTTTTCTTTTCTTTTCTTTTCTTTTTTTTTTTTCTGGAAACAGATTTCACTCTGTTGCCCAGGCTGGAGTGCAGTGGCACCATCATGGCTCACTGCAGCCTTGACCTGCCAGGCTCAAGCAATCCTCCCACCTCAGCCTCCCTAGTGCTGGGAATATAGGTACATGCCACCACACCTGGCTAATCTTTGTGTTTTTTGTAGAGACAGGGTTTGCCATATTTCCCAGGCTGCTCTGTAACTCTTGGGCTCCAGCAATCTGCCTGCCTCGGCCTCCCAAAATGCTGGGATTACAGATATGAGCCACCTTGCCCAGCTAGAAATTATTATTCTTGTGTCCTTACCAAAGACATATAAAATGTGATATGCCTTTAACAACTCTAAAATGTAATGGTGGTGTTCATCAGATTTAACTTTAATAGTATACTCTGCTATTTAAAAACAGGATACCAAAAACTGAATTAAAAAGATGTTACTTACGTGGCAGAGACTCAATAAGAAAAGAAAACTTCAGGCCAATATCCATGATGAACACAGATGCAAAAATCTTCAATAAAATACTGGCAAACCGATTGCAACAGCACATCAAAAAGTTTATCGACCATGATTAAGTAGGTCATCCCAGGGATGCAAGGCTGGTTCAACATATGCAAGTCTATAAATGTAATTCACCACATACACAGAACCAAAGACAAAAACCACATGATTATCTCAATAGATGCAGAGAAGGCCTTTGACAAAATTCAACAGCCTTTTATGCTAAAAACCCTCAATAAACTAGATATTGATGGAACGTATCTCAAAATAATAAAAGCTATTTACGACAAACCAACAGCCAGTATCATACTGAATGGACAAAAACTGAAAGCATTCCCTTTGAAATCTGCCACTAGAAAAGGATGCCCTCTCTCACCACTCCTATTCAATATAGTATTGGAAGTTCTAGCCAGAGCAATCAGGCAAGAAAAAGAAATAAAGTGTATTCAAATAGGAAAGGAGGAAGTCAAATTGCCTTTATTTGCAGACGACATGATTGTATATCTAGAAGACCCCATCATCTCAGCCCAAAATCTCCTGAAACTGATAAGCAACTTCTGCAAAGTCTCAGCATACAAAATCAATGTGCAAAAATCACAAGCATTTCTATACACCAATAACAGACTTAAGAGAGCCAAATCAAGAACGAACTGCCATTCACAATTGCTACAAAGAGAATAAAATACCTAGGAATACAACTAACAAGGAACTTAAAGGACCTCTTCAAGGAGAACTACAAACCACTGCTCAACGAAATAAGAGAGGACACAAACAGATGGAGAAACATTCCATGTTCATGGTTAGGAAGAATCAATATCATGAAAATGGCCATACTGCCCAAAGTAATTTACAGATTCAACGCTATCCCCATCAAGCTACCAATGACTTCTTCACAGAACTGGAAAAAAACCACTTTAAACTTCACATGGAACCAAAAGAGAACCCGCATAGCCAAGTCAATTCTAAGCAGAAAGAACAAAGCTGGAGGCATCACACTACCGGACTTCAAACTATACAAGTCTACAGTAATCAAAACAGCATGGTACTGGAATCAAAACAGAGACATAGACCAATGGAACAGAACAGAGGCCTCAGAGGCAACACCACACATCTACAACCATCTGATCTTTGACAAACCTGACAAAAACAAGCAACAGGTAAAGGATTCCCTGTTTAATAAATGGTGTTGGGAAAACTGGCTAGCCATATGCAGAAAGTAGAAACTGGACCCCTTCCTGACACCTTACACTAAAATTAGCTCCAGATGGATTAAAGACTTAAACATAAGACCTAACACCATAAAACCCCTAGAAAAAAACCTAGGCAAAACCATTCAGGACATAGGCGTAGACAAGGACTTCATGACCAAAACACCAAAAGCATTGGCAACAAAAGCCAAATAGACAAATGGGACCTAATCAAACTCCAAAGCTTCTGCACAGCAAAAGAAACAGTCATTAGAGTGAATTGGTAACCAACAGAATGGGAAAAAATTTTTGCAATCTACCAATCTGACAAAGAACTAATATCCAGAATCTACAAAGAACTAAAACAGATTTACAAGAAAAAAACAAACAAGCCCATTCAAAAGTGGGCAAAGGATATGAACAGACAGTTTACAAAAGAAGACATCTATGAGGCCAACAAACATGAAAAAATGCTCATCATCACTGGTCATTAGAGAAATGCAAATCAAAACCACATTGAGATACCATCTCATGCCAGTTAGAATGGTGGTCATTAAAAAATCTGGAGACAACAGATGCTTGAGAGGATGTGGAGAAATAGGAACACTTTTACACTGTTGGTGGGAGTGTAAATTAGTTCCAGCATTGTGGAAGATAGTGTGGTGATTCCTCAGGGACCTAGAAATAGAAATTCCATTTGACCCAGCAATCCCATTACTGGGTATATATCCAAAGGATTACAAATCATTCTACTATAAGGACACATGCACACGAATGTTCATTGCAGCACAGTTTACAATAGCAAAGGCTTGGAACTGACCCAAATGCCCATCGATGATAGACAGGACAGGGAAAATGTGGCACATATACATGATTGAATACTATCCAGCCATAAAAAATGATGAGTTCGTGTCCTTTGTAGGGACATGGATGAACGTGGAAACCATCATTCTCAGCAAACTGACACAAGAACAGAAAATCAAACACCGCATGTTCTCATCCATAGGTGGGTGTTGAACAGTGAGAACACATGGACACAGGGAGGGGAGCATCACACACTGGGGTCTTTCAGGGGGAAATAGGGGAGGGACAGCTGGGGGTGGGGAGTTGGGGAGAGATAGCATGGGAGAAATGCCAGATATAGGTGATGGGGAGGAAGGCAGCAAATCACACTGCCATGTATGTACCTATGCAACAATCTTGCATGTTCTTCACATGTACCCCAAACCTAAAATACAATTTTAAAAAATTAATTAATTAATTAGAAAAAGATGTTACTTACAACAGCCTACTTACAAAATGTTACGTGAGGCATTAATAGTCCACTAATACAATGTTCAGAAAATGCTAAAAGTGCATTTTCTCTTACATACCCATTGGGAATGAAGTGGCCAAAATGAAAATCACATGGTATGCTCTTTTCAGACAAATATCACAAAGCATGATTGATTTGTTCTTCAGCTACAAGATGCGGATCAGCCTCTTTATTTATGGTATGTGTTAAGTTACTCAGGGATCTATAGTGGTAGCTCGGAAAGTGACACAGATGTGTACAGCAGTACAGTAATCTTTTATTATAATCAATAGTCATATCTTCCTGGATGATATATGATTTCCAAACTTGTGACCCTGTCTCCTCCTCCTGCCAAAAAAAAAACCCACGCTGTTTTTCTCCCAGTCTTTTTTTTGATGTCAGAAATAGCCTCAATATTTGTTAAACAAAATTCATTTGCAATCTTGATCTTTCCCTTTCCCACAACCCACATCAGCAATCTCTATCAATTCTATCTTTACTTCATACATGGAATCTACCCACTCCTCACCCTTACCTCGGCCACTACCCTAAGCTAAGCCACCAACTGACTTGTCTCACGTGGATCATTTCAATCACGTCCTAACTGGTCTCCCTACCTCTACATCTGTCCATCTAGAATCTGTTACTCACACAGCAAGCCATTTTCAAAATGTAAATCAGATTGTATCACCTCCCTGCTTAAAAGTTTCCAGCAACTTTCCAACATACCCGGAATACGTTCCCAACTTCTCACCATGGCTTTCATAGTCCTAGAGGATCTGTCTCCTGTTCTGCTTCTCCCTCTCCTTGAGTACCACTGGGCTCTCCCAGGCTTTCTTGTGAAGTAGGTACTCCAGGTACTATTTATCATATCTTCCTGTTTATTTCCTTCATTACATCCTCACAAAATGTTATTTCTTTTTTTTTTTTTTTTTTTTTTTTTTTGAGATGGAGTCTCACTCTGTCACCCAGGCTGGAGTGCAGTGGCACAATCTTGGCTCACTGCAACCTCCACACCTCCCAGGTTCAAGCAATTCTCCTGCCTCAGCCTCCCGAGTAGCTGGGACTACAGGCACGCACCACCACACCCGGCTAACTTTTGTATTTTTAGTAGAGACGAGGTTTCACCATATTGGTCAGGCTGGTCTTGAACTCCTAACCTCATGATCCACCCACCTTGCCCTCCCAAAGCGCTGGGATTCCAAGCATGAGCCACTGAGCCCAGCCGTGATATTGTTTCTTTACTTGCGTTGCTTTCATTTCTTGATGGAAGGTGACACCAAAGCCTAGTCTATAAAAGAGATTCACGTTCTTCCCATGTCTATGTGGGTTTCCTCTGGGTAGTCCGGTTTCCTCCCACATCCCAGAGATGTGCATGTTGATTTGATTGATGTGTCTACATTGTCCCAGCGCGAGCAAGTGTGGGTGTGTGTATGAGTGTGTCCTGCCATGGAATGGCATCCTGGCTGGTGGCTTCCCGTCTTATGTCCTGAGCTACTGGGACAGCCTCCAGCCACCTATGACCCTGAAATGCAATAAGTATGTAAATAATCTTACTTTTTAAAATTAATCTTTCCTAAATGTATGTATAGCTCACAATTTTTTCAATGTTTAATATTAGAAGTGTTTGGGGTCTTTGTTTAGAAGTTTGTGGTGGTTTTATGACCAGAAGTATGCCATAGGAACTTCACTCTTCTTTACATCAATTAGTTTATGGTAAAATTAGTTTCTTTACATGTCATTTTGTTTAAAGTTGTAGTTTCCAAGAACCTACCGATGACATTATGTGAGGACTAATTGTACAATGTCTGTTAGTTAAATAATTAATGAATTGACAGATTCAGAGCACACCACACCCTAGCTCCTTGGGAATCCACTTACAGCAAGAAGTGTTACCAAACACAATGAGTCATTAATACTGTGTAGTTGGGTACAAAAATTAGGATCACCTGAGATCAGGAGTCCAAGACCTGGCCAACATGGCGAAACCCCGTCTCTACTAAAAATACAAAAGGTAGCCTGGCGTGGTGGCTCACACCTGTACTCCCAGCTACTTGGAGGCTGAGGTGGGAGGACTGCTTGAACTTGGTGGAGACCAGCCTGGCCAACATGGCAAAACCCCATTTCTACCAAAAAATAGAAAAATTAGCCAGGCATAGTGGTGCGCACCTGTAATCTCAGCTACTTGGGAGGCTAAGGCGTGAGGATCGCTTGAACGCAGGAGGTGGAGGTTGTAGTAACGTGAGATTGCACCACTGCGCTACAGCCTGGGTCACAGAGAGAGACCCTGTCTCAATAAATAAGTAAATAAAGAAATGGCACAACTGGTACCTTGAACTGATGGGATTATGCAGGAGAGGAAAGAGAGGGCAGGTGAGGGTGAGTCACAGGTGGGCTGATGGAAACAAGCCAAGGAGCCCCATGGTCGCCCTTCCACTTCTCTTGCTTCTTGTGCACAGCCTTGCAGCAGAGCAGCCTCTCTTGTCTAAAAAGCTTAAGAAACAAACTCTAAAGCAGATCATGACCTAGCTTTGCTCATTTCTCCAACTTGTCCCACCATCTCTGCCTCCTCGCCAATCATGCGATCGACCTCCTTTCGGTATCTGGTTTATTCTATTCTCTGCCTTGCCAGCAGATCGTAGCACATTTTGTTACCTTTACTTGGATCATTCTTCCCCTCTGTCCCCCTTCATTTCTGGTCACATTTTAGTTGTCCCTCTGGTCTCATGGTACACATTATTTCCTCTGGGAGCGTTCTCTAACAGCCTCCATCAAGCAAAAAAGATACTATTGTTATTTGATCTCAAAATTCCTAGAGCCTCTCTCACCTTTCAGAGGTTTTTAATAACTACTTATTTCAGTGCCCATAATCTCCCTTGTACTATAAACTGTGTGAAGACAGGAATCTCGTCTCTCATGGCCCCTAGTATATCTTAGCGCCTAGCAGCATTTGATACATAATGGAAAACTAAGTACATATTATTGATTGAATGAATGGATAAATAAATTCTTAAAGAGATCAAGCTATGCTCCTCAATTGACATCTGATATGCTGCCATTTAAGTCGAACTTCAACGATTCAAAAATAACTTGCTCAAAATTTACACTCATTAAGCTGCAACCCTTTCCATAATTGCGGGAAAGAGTTGGTGGTTGTGGATTTATGCAGGTACGAGAGAAGTGTTGCTGAGCTTCGTGCTGAGCTTGAACCGATCACTACTACCTACTCCTGCCAGTTTATATGGAAATACGGGTTGTAACCAAAGGAACCTGGAATGCAGCTGTACTGACTTTGAAGTCCTGAGTAGATGAATTAGTCAGGACTTGGTTTGTTGCAACTAAACTGAATTTAAATGGCTTAAGTAAGAAGGGAAAAGAAGGGAAGGGGAGGGGAGGGGAGGTGGAGGGAAGGGGAGGGGAGGAGGAGGGGAAAGGGGAGCCTGTAATCCCAGCGCTTTGGGAGGCTGAGGCGGATGGATTACTGATGTCAGGAGTTCAAGACCATCCTGGCCAACATGGTGAAACGCCATCTCTGCTAAAAATACAAAAATTAGCTGGGTATGGTGGCACATGCCTGTAACCCCAGCTACTCAGGAGGCTGAGGCAGAAGAATTACTTGAACCTGAGAGGCAGAGGTTGCAGTGAGCCAAGACCATGCCACTGTACTCCAGCCTGGGTGACAGAGTGAGACTCTCAAAAAAAAAAAAATGGTAAAAATAAACTGGAATAGAATGAAAAAACAAAACCATGAAAAGATCATTCGAGTAACCTAAATTGTCTGGGGGAAAAGTCACCTAAACCACTTAGTTCCAGGGTTATTTATGCTTTCCATCCAGCATAATACTCCTCACAGCAGGAAAATCACTCTCATTTTTGAGGTGTTGTAAGAGATGTTACATGACAAGAGATGATGCCTTTGAATGAAAATCAGAAAAACTGATAAAATAGCTGATAAAGATCACTTTAATGTAAAATTCCCAAATTGAAAAAAATGTGAAAGTTTTTGTTCTTAACAAAATCATTAGAAGTTGTATACTGTGAACTAATGGATATTTTAAGATTAGATGTGTGTTTGGTAGGTGTATCAAATTATTTTTCTATATTGCATATATCTACTCATCACATTTTATAGGAAAAAGTTGGCGAACCTGTAATAATCAATGTGTACATGGGAAAGTAATAGTTTCCAGTGAAAAAGATCTGTACTGCTTCTCAGATTTTCCATTTTCTTGGGCCCAACTGGCTGGCAGTCTATTTTTAAAATACTAATTAGTAATTCAGAAAATTAAGCATCATTTGCTAAGTTGTTGGTTTTTGTTGCTGTTGTTTCTGTTATGAGTGGGCACTCTGCTGTTTGGTGTGGTTTTTTGGGGGCTCTTTTTAATTCTTAAAAATTTGCAAGATGAGCATCATTATTCCCATTTTATGTACAAGGAAACAGAGACTCACTTGAGTGACTTGTCTAAGGGCACACAAGTAAGTCACACAGTAAATGGCAGAGCCTGACTCCACACCCAGGTCCAAGTAATTCCCGTGCCCAGTCCTTGGCCTCACAGCTTCAAGCAAAATACTGCTACCAGCTGGCAAGCAAACTATTGCCGAATGGTGAATTTGCTCTCCGGTGGTCTCAGCTCACAGCCCCCTTAAAAAAAAAAAGTCTGTCTGTCACAGGAAGGAGATTCAAACCCTGAGTAGATAACTGAGTGACTTTTAAGGTCATTGAGGACACAGAATTATTATGCAATGTCTTTGCCTATCTCAGAAATAAGCTCACTGCCTCCCAGATAAGTGTTCAAGCTAAGAAGAGATTAAAAAAAAAAAAAAAATCTTCCTTCTGTCTTAGAGAATGGGATGAGCTAGCTGGTCAGGCACGGTGACCCACACCTGTAATCCCAGCACTTTTGGAAGCTGAGGCAGGTGGATCTCAAGGTCAGGAGTTCGACACCAGCCTGGGCAATAAGGTGAAACCCCGTCACTACTAAAGATACAAAAATCAGCCAGGCGATGGTGGCATGCACCTGTAGTCCCAGCTACTCGGGAGGCTGAGGCGAAGAATTGCTTGAACCTGCAAGGCAGAGGTTGCAGTGAGCTGAGATCATGCCATTGCACTCCAGCCTGGGCAACAAGAGCAAACAAAGCAGACTTTAAGGCATCAAAGTTAAAAAGACAAAGAGGGACATTATATAACGATAAAGGGCCTTATCCAACAGGAAAATATCACAATCCTAAATATATATGCACCTAACAGTGGAGTTCCCAAATTTATAAACAACTACTACTAGACCTAAGTAATGAGATAGATAGCAACACAATAATATTCGGGGACTGTAATACTTCACTGGCAGCACTAGACAGGTCATCAAAACAGAAAGTCAACAAAGAAACAATGGACTTAACCTCTACCCTAGAACAAATGGACTTAATAGATATTTACAGAACATTCTACCCAACAACTAGGGAAGATACATTCTATTCATCAGCACATGGAACGTTCTCTAAGACAGACCATGTGATAGACCACAAAACAAGTCTCAGTAAATTTAAGAAAACTGAAATATACCAAGTACTGTCTCAGACTACAGTGGAATAAAATTGGAAATCAACTCCAAAAGGAACCCTCAAAACCATGCAAATAAATGAAAATTAAATATCCTGCTCCTGAATGATTGTTGGGTCAACAATGAAATCAAGATGGAAATTAAAAAATTATTTGAACTGAGCAAGAATAGTGACACAACCTATCAAAATCTCTGAGACACAGCAAACTTGCTAAGAGGAAAGTCCATAGCATTAAATGCCTACATCAGAAAGTCTGAAAGGGCACGAATCAACAGTCTAAGGTCACATCTCATGGAACTGGAGAACCCAAATACAGCAGAAGGGAAGAAATAACAAAGATCAGGGAAGAACTAAATGAAATTGAAACAAACAAACAAATACAAAAGATACATGAAACAAAAAGCTGGTTCTTTAAAAAGGTAAATGAAATTGATAGACCATTGGTGAAATTAACCAAGGAAAGAAGAGAGAAGGCCGGTTGCTGTGGCTCACGCCTGTAATCCCAGCACTTTGAGAGGTGGAGGCGGGCAGATCACCTGAGGTCAGAAGTTTGACACCAGCCTGGCCAACATGGTGAAACTTTGTCTCAACTAAAAATACAAAAATTAGCCAGGTGTGGTGGTGACAGGAGCCTGTAATCCCAGCTACTCGGGAGACTGAGGCAGGAGAATTGTTTGAACCTGGGAGGCAGAGATTGCAGTGAGCCAAGATGGCATCACTGCACTCCAGCCTGGGTGACAGAGTGAGACTCAGTCTCAAAAAAAAAAAAAAAAAAGAGGGAAAATCCAATAAAAATCAATTAGAAACAAAGCAGGAAATATTACTACTGATACTGCAGAAATACCAAGGCTACCATGAACACCTTTACACACACCAACTAGAAAATCTAGAGGAGACGGATAAATTCCTGGAAATAGACAACCCTCCTAGATTAAACCAGAGGGACATAAAACCTCCACACAGACCAATAACAAGCAGTGAGATTGAAATGGTAATTAAAAAATTACCAACAAAGAAAGTCCAGGACCAGATGAGTTCACAGCTGAATTATATCAGCCGTTCAAAGAATTGGTACCAATCCTATTGACATTATTCCAAAATATAGAGAAAGAGAAAATCCTCCCTAAATCATTCTATGAAGGCAGTATCAACCTAATACACAAACCAGAGAAGGACATCACCGAAAAAACAAAACAAAAACTACAAATCAATATCCCTGAGAAACATTATATTAGTCCGTTCACACACTGCTGATAAAGATAAACCTGAGACTGGGTAATTTATAAAGAAAAAGAGGTGTTTTTTTGGTTTTTGTTTTGTTTGGTTTGGTTTTTTTTGAGACAGAGTCACTGTCGCTGGGCTGGAGTGCAGTGGAACTCCTGACCTCATGATTCACCCGCCCCGGCCTCCCAAAGTGCTGGAATTACAGGGGTGAGCCACCGTGCCTGGCCAAAAAAGGGGTTTAGTGGAGTCACAGTTTCACGTGTCTGGGGAGGCCTCACAATCATGGTGGAGGGTGAAAGGCACATCTCACATGGCAGCAGGGAAGAGAGAAACAGAACCAAGTGAAGGGGTTTCCCCTTATAAAACCATCAGATCTCATGAGATTTATTTACTACCAGGAGAACAGTATGGGAGAAATTGCCCCCATGATTCAATTATCTCTCACCTGGTCCCTCCCACAACACATGGGAATTATGGAAGCTACAATTCAAGATAAGATTTGGGTGGGGACACAGCCAAACCATATCAAAGATAGATGCAAAAATCCTCAACAAAATACCAGCAAACTGAATCCAACAGCATATCAAATAGATAATTCACCATGATCAAGTGAGGTGCCGGGAGAGTTTAACATACAGAAGTCAATAAATGTGACACACCACATAAACAGAATTAAAAACCAAAATCACGTGATCATCTTAATCAACACAGAAAAAGCATTTGACAAAATCCAGCATCTCTTTATGATCAAAACCCTCAGCAAAATCAGCACACGAGGGGCACACCTCCATGTAATAAAAGCCATCTATGACAGAGCCACAGCCAGCATAACACTGAATGGGCAAAAGCTGAAAGCATTTCCTCTGAGAACTGGAACAAGGCAAGGATGCCCACTCCCACCACTCCTCTTCAACATAGCACTGGAAGTCCTAGCCAGAGCAATCAGACAAGAGAAAGAAATAAAGGGCATCTAAATTGGTAAAGAGGAAATCACACTCACTGTTTGCTGATGATATGATCATACACCTAAAAAAACACGAAGACTCATCCAAAAAGCTCCTAGAACTGGTAAGTGAATTCAGCAAAGTTTCAGGATACAAAATTAATGTACACAAATCAGTAGCTCTGCTATACATCAATAGCAATCAAGCTGAGAATCAAATCAAGAACTCAACCTCTTTCACAATAGCTTCAAAAAAAAAAAAAAAAACTTAGGAATATATCTAATCAAAGATACAAAAGACCTCTACAAGGTAACCTACAAAACACTGCTGACAGAAATCGCAGATGACACAAACTAATGGAAACACATCCCATGCTCGTGGATGGGAAGAATCAATATTGTGAAAACAACCATGCTGCCAAAAGCAATCTACAAATTCAATGCAATTCCCATAAAAATACCACCATCATTCTTCACAGAACTAGAAAATACAATCCTAAAATTCATTTGGAACCCAAAAAGAGCCTGCGTGGCCTAAGCAAGACTAAGCAAAAAGAACAAATCTGAACATTACCCGACTTTGAACTATACTATAGGGTCATAGTCACCAAACTAGCATTGTACTGGTACAAAATAGGTACATAGACCAATGGAGCAGAATAGAGAACCCAGAAATAAAGCCAAATACAGCCAACTGATCTTTGACAAAGTAAACAAAAACAAAGTGGAGAAAGGACACCCTATTCTACAAATGGTGCTGATAATTGGCAAGTCACATATAAAAGGATAAAACTGGATCCTCATCTCTCTCACCTTATACAAAAATCAACTCAAGATGGATCCAAGCCTTAAATCTAAGACCTGAAACCATGAAGATTCTAGAAGACAACATCGGAAAAACCCTTCTAGACATTAGCTTACACAAAGATTTCATGACCAAGAACTCAAAAGCAAATGCAACAAAAACAAAGATAAACAGATGGAACTTAATTCAACTAAAAAGCTTCTGCACAGCCAGAGAAATAATCAGCAGAGTTAACAGACAACCCACAGAGTAAAAGAAGATCTTCACAATCTGTATGTCTGACAAAGGACTAATGTCCAGAATCTATAATACAAAGAAGTCAAACCAATCAGCAAGAAAAAAAAAATCCCATCAAAAAGTGGGCTAAGGACATGAATAGACAATTCTCAAAAGAAGATACACAAATGGCCAACAAACACATGGAAAAGTGCTCAACATCACTAATCATCAGGGAAATGCAAATCAAAACCACAATGCAATACCATCTCACTCCTCCAAGAATGTCCATAACCAAAATAATAATAATAATAGATGCTGGTGTGGATGCACTGAAAAGAGAACACTTTACACTGTTGGTGGGAAAGTAAACTGGTACAACCACTATGGAAAACAGTGTACGGATTCCTTAAAGAACTAAAAGTAAATCTACCATTTGATCCAGCAATCCCACTTCTAGGTAGCTACCAAGAGTAAAGTTAGTCATTATATGAAAAAGATACTTGCACATGCAAGTTTATAGCAGCACAATTTGCAATTGCAAAAATATAGAACTAGTCCAAATGCCCATTAATTGACAAGTGGATAAAGAAAATGTGGTGTATATATATATATATACATACACACACACACCATGAAATACTACTCGGCCATAAAAAAGAATGAAATAATGGCATGTGCAACAACCTGGATGAAATTGGAGACTTCCTCTCAGTGAAGTAACTCAGGAATGGAAAACCAACATCGTATGATATCACTCATATGTGGGAGCTAAACTATGAGAATGCAAAGGCATAAGAATGATACAATGGACTTTGGGGACTCAGAGGAAAGGGTGGGGGTGGCGAGGGGTAAAAGACTACACATTGGGTACAGTGTACATTGCTTGGTTGATGGGTGCACCAAAATCTCAGAAATCGCTAAAGAACTTATTCATGTAACCAAACACCACCTCTTCCCCTAAAACTTTTAAAAAAGTAAAAAATTTAAAAATAAATAAACGTTAAAAGTATTTTATTCTTTTTCATGCCATTGGAAATGGAATTATTTTTTTGGAGGGGGGATGTTCATTGTTAGTATATAGGAATACTATTTTTGTATATTGGCTTTGTATTCTGCAATCTTGCTGAAACCATTTATTCATTCTAATAGTTTTAAAAATATATTTCTTAGGATTTTTTTAGTATAGAAGACTTCTTCTTTTCCAAACTGAATGCCTTTTATTTCCTTTTCTTGCCCTAGAACCCCCATTACTATGATAACTAAAAGTGGTAAGTACGGACATCCTTGTTTTGTTCTTGATCCTAGGGGGAAAACATTCTATCTTTCACCATTAAATATGTTACCTGTAGGTTTTTAGAGCCCTTTATCAGGTTAAAAAAGTTCCCTACTATTTCCAGTCTGCTGAAAATTTTCATCACAATAGAGTGTTTGTCAAATGCTTTTTTCTGCATGTACTGAGATGATCATATGGTTTCTGTCTTTTATTCTGTTAATATGGTATATTACATTATTTGATTTTGGGACATTAAACTAACCTTGTATTTCCGAAATAAATTCCATTTAGTAATAGTGTCTAATTCTTTTTATATGTTACTTGACTTGGTTTATCAAATATTTTGTTGTGAATGTTTGTGTCCAAACTTACAAGAGACATTGGTCTCTGGTTTTCCTCTCTTGTACTGTTATTCTGGTTTTGGTATCAGAGTAATACTGGTCTTACAGAATGAATGGTAACTGAATTTTAAACAATTGCTACCCTCTCTGTTTCTCTGTCTCTCTACCTGACTGTCTCTTTCTCTCTCTCTTTATCTATAGGGTCACTGCCAAGTGTTTTCATTTTCATGAAAAGTCTACATACCTATAGATATTCTGATTTTGGTCAACAATAATTGATGGAACATGTATTCATTCAATAAATAGTAAAATCACTTTTCTCTCAGACTATTTTTTGTCAGCCTGTTCTGGTTTCGGTCCAAAGTAGCCATGTTTTTATTTTTACTTAGCGCTCCTAGGAAGCCCCAGTCACTGTGTAGGAACTGAGGAAGCTAAGTGAATGAAATACACACTCTGACACTAACTGAGTAGTTTATAATCTAGTGAAGGACACAGACAGGTAAACTGGCCTTATAATCCAGGTGCTAAGTACCATGATCGGGGAAGTACGGTGTTATGGGAGTACATCAGAGAGGTACCTCAGCCAGACATGGAGAGAACACACTGGAAAATGATCACCGGAAGTGGTATCTGAGCCAAGACAGGAGGATGTGTGGGAATTAGCCAGGTGAAGGGGGCAGAAGCACATGGAGAGGAAAGACTGTTCTAGGTATCATAAAGAGAAAGGGAAAATGCCAAGAAGTCAGAGAGACACAACTCTCTGCAGGAACTTAAGCAGCTAAATATGAATTAGGCTGGAGTGGTGCAAGTAGCATTGATGTAAACAAAACCTACTTTGGGAGGCTGAGGTGGGTGGATCACTTGAGGTCAGGAGTTCAAGACCAGCCTGGCCAACATGCTGCAACCCTCTCTACTGAAACACACACACACACACACACACACACACACACACATCTCTATATATACTAGCCAGGTATGGTGTTGCATGCCTGTGCTCCCAGCTACTCAGGAGCTGAGGCAGGAGGATTGCTTGAACTTGGGAGGCAGAGATGGTCCCATTGCACTCCAGACCAGGCAAGAGAGAGAGACTCCATCTGAAAACAAATAAGCAAACAAACAAAAACCTTGTAACCCTTATTTTAAAATGTTTGTAACAATAAACTATAAAATATCTACATTAGAACAATGGTAGCTGAATTTCATTAGAAAGATTCATTAGAAATAATCCAGTTCAGGCCAGGTGTGGTGACTCATCCCTGTAATCCCAACACTTTGGAAGGCAAGATGGAAGGTTAGCTTGAGGCCAGGAGTTTGAGACAAGCTTGAGCAACGCAGCAATACCACAAGTCTACAAAAAAAATTTTTTTTTAATTACCTGATCATGGTGGTGCATGCCTGGAGTCCTAGCTACTCAGAAGACTGAGGCAGGAGGATCATTAACCCTGAGACTTTGAGGCTGCAGCCATTGTGATCCTGCCACTACACTCCAGCCTGGAGGACAGAGTGAAACCCTGTCTCAAAAAAAAGAGATATAACCCAGTTCAAATTCATCCTCATTTCGTGATAAGTTTTGGAGGTGATGAATACGGTAATTCCCCTGATTTGATCACTACAAATTGTACACAACTATATCATGAAATATCATACTGTATCCCATAAATACATACAATTATTATGTGTCAATTAAAATTCATTTTTAATGAATGATTATGCCTGTAATCCCAGCACTTTGGGAGGCTGAGGCGGGCAGATCACTTGAGGTCAGGAGTTTGAGACCAGCCTGGCCAACATGGTGAAACCACGTCTCCACTTAAAAATATAAAAACTAGCCCCGGGTGTGGTGGTGCATGCCGGTGGTCCTAGTACTCGGGAGGCTGAGGCAGTAGAATCACTTGAACCTAGGAGGCGTAGGTTGCAATGAGCCGAGATTGTGCCACTGCACTCTGGGCGACAGATCGAGACTCTGTCTCTAAACAAATAAATAAATAAAATTTATTTTTAGAAGTTCATCCTCATTTTAAGGATCTCATTTATTATATACTAAGAATCCTACAGTTGCTGCCTAAACCGTCAATGAAGGAGAAAATAACTAGCTGTAATTTTAAGAAAGTTCTTCCAAAGTTTGAATTTTTAAACAGCAAACACCTAGAACTTTATTTCTGGATACACTTATGCTTTCTGGGGCAATAATAAATGCCTCACCCTCTTTTACATAATATCATTTCAGATATTTGAACACACCTTTGATATTTCTATTTAGTCTTCTTTTCTCTGACCAGTTCTAGTAGAACTTTCTGTAATGATGGAAATGTTCTGTAATCTGTACTCAGAGATGTCAATGGCCATATCAGCTCCTGACTACTGTACTTGAAAGAGCTGCTGTAGACTATCCCTCTATGTTTCCTTAAATTATCTTGTGTAATTACTGCTAGACCTCAAGCAGTTCCTTGCTGGGCACAGTGGCTCATGACTGTAATCCCAGCATGTCGGGAGGCTGACGTGGGTGGATCACTTGAGGCCGGGAGTTCAAGATTTACCTGGATGATATGACAAAACCCCATCTCTACTAAAAATACAAAAATTAGCTGGGTGTGGTGGTGCACGCCTGTAATCCCAGCTACTCGGGAGACTGAGGCATGAAAACTGCTGGAACCTAGGAGGCAGAGGTTGCAGTGAGCCAAGATCACACCACTGTACTCCAGCCTGGGCAACAGAGTGAGACTCTGTCTCAGAAACGAAAATAAAACAACAAAAATTCCTGATCGCTCTCCTGTCTCCTGTGGGTGTTAGTCATATATGACGTGCTAAGAATAATGTGTTTTTCCACCTGTGACCAGTCAAAGCAGAATAAAAGGAGAACATTGTCTTCTCGGTAATTTAGGCTTGCCTTTAATAATTTAGCTTACCATTGTCTTAAGTTGGAGGGAAATGATCACTTGTAGTCCACTGAAATCCTTACAGTTCTTAGGTATATATCGCTCTTAACTTGGTCTGTGTCTCCCCTCCTCCCTTTGTGCAGTCGAACCTGTAAATCAAGGCAAACGTTTCGTAGGATCTTGATTCTGTCATGTAGAGCAGAGTGTCAGCTGCTGCTTTTCCTGGGCCTCAGTATTAAATTCGATAAGCTTGGCATCAGCGGCCTTATCCGGGTCAATGATAAACATGTTTCACAGGACAAGGCTACTGGCAAAGCCTCAAGTCACAACACTAAAAACTCCCCTTGGACAAGAGAATTCGGATTCAATTGCTGAACCAGGTAAGACTCTACCTACATTTCTGGTCCAAAGTGGACGACTGACAAAGGAAGTAGTCATGCTGTTGATTGTGTACTGATTACGAGGATATAATCATTCATCAAGCTGTGTGCTTTTCTGATGTGTTTATATGATGTAGTTTCATTAAAAATTAAATACCGCCAGTAATCCCAGCACTTTGGGAGGCCGAGGTGGGTGGATCACGAGGTCAAGAGATCGAGACCATCCCGGTCAACATGGTGAAACCCCGTCTCTACTAAAAATACAAAATAAAATTAGTTGGGCATGGTGGCGCGTGCCTGTAGTCCCAGCTACTCAGGAGGCTGAGGCAGGAGAATTGCCTGAACCCGGGAGGCGGAGGTTGCGGTGAGCCGAGATCGCGCCATTGCACTCCAGCCTGGGTAACAAGAGCGAAACTCCGTCTCAAAAAAAAAAATTAAATACCATGGTATTGTATAATACTAAAAGCCAGCATTTCAATCTCACTTTATAACACTATTACAAAGCCTTTAGGCCACAGGTCCCTTTTCCAACTCTATAGAGCCACGCCTCCCAAGGGGCAGATTTATTCTTTGGAGAAACTGAGCAGAAGAGGCTCTGGACTTTCCTGATGCTGAGGAGGCCTTGAGGTGGGCAGGTGGCAGAAGAGGGATTCTGTGAAAGGAAACCCGCTCATCTGTCAGATCCCGTCTCCTCCCACACATAATTCCCAGCATGAAGATGTATGAGCAGTTTCTGTCCCAGAGAGAGATTGGAAGATTTTTGAAGAAACTGAAGCAAATCCACAGAAAAATACTTAACAAAGTTTCAAAAGACTGACTTGCTGCCTGATCGTCTAAAATAGTTTTACAATCACATTTGCAAATTCTTTCTGTCACCTGGAGTGCAAGTTATCTGATCTTGGAGACTTAAAAGTTTATTTAAAGATATGAAACACTTTGTTAAGAATTTCCTCCTCTCTTTGAGATTTGGATCCCTTTGAACAGAGCTATTTTGTTTCCTTTTCCAACTTGAAGATCGTTTTCCTGTGACACAGAAATGCAAGAATTAGGTAGCTCAGCCTCCCATTCTAATATGCTAATGGTATACTACCTCCTCCTGGGCAGTGACCTCCTTATTCTCCTTCCTCTATACCATCATGATATTTTATTATTATCAGATGAATTATTTTATAGCAAAAGAAAGCTCAGAGAAACTTCATGGGAATACAAGAAGTCTGACTGCAATCTGCCAACAGACTAAATAGTTCTAAAGTTTCTTTATTAGCTGGACATGGACTTAAATGGACATGAATGCGCTCTTATATATAATTTGTTCCCTCAAAGAGCATATCAAGCTGCATATCATACAAGTAAGTGCACCAGTGAAATCAAAGTTTACGATGCGAAAGCATTAGAATGTAGCCAGACTTCAGTTGAAGCCAGCAACCCCCACAGCTGGTTCTGGCTCTGCCTTGTATTTCAAGAACCCTCTTCTTTCCTTGTCCCCTCCTGCCCCATCATTTGCTGTTAATTACTAAGAACCTTCTGAACTGATTATTAAAATGGCAGCTTAATTGCTGCTCCTGTATCAAGATGCTATTACAATGTCCTCTCTTTGTTTTAATTGACAGATATTTACTGAACTCCTACCAGGTTCAAGGCAAGGTGCCAGGTGTATAAAGGATACAAGGGAGAAAATACACACAGCGTGGGAGGATCTCAGCTTTGCAGTCAGCTTCGCCACGAACCACCTACGTACCTTTGACCATATTAATAACCTTCCCTGGCTGAGGTTATGAGCAAAAGTGCAGAAAAATGAACAAACACAGTGCAAAAGAGAAACCTTTGGCTGAAAAGAGGTGGCAATACAATTTGCAAATGTGATTGTAAAGCAGCAAGTCAATCTTTTCTTTTTTTCTTTTTTTTTTTTTTTGAGACGGAGTTTTGCACTTGTTACCCAGGCTGGAGTGCAATGGCGCGATCTCGGCTCACCGCAACCTCCGCCTCCTGGGTTCAGGCAATTCTCCTGCCTCAGCCTCCTGAGTCGCTGGGATTACAGGCACGCGCCACCACGCCCAGCTAATTTTTTTTGTATTTTTAGTAGAGACGGGGTTTCATTATGTTGACCAGGATGGTCTCGATCTCTTGACCTCGTGATCCACCCGCCTCGGCCTCCCAAAGTGCTGGGATTACAGGCGTGAGCCACCGCGCCCGGCGCAAGTCAATCTTTTCAAACTTTGTAAGCAGTTTTCTCTGGGTTGGGTTGCTTAAAAAAAAAAATCTTCCGGTCTCTGGCTGGAGCAGAAAATACAAGGTGTCGTATGCCGAGAGGTGGTAGAGATGAGTGTTACAGAACTCCGACTGAGGAGAATGGGAGAGATTTCTCTTATCTGAAGTAGAAAGAAGACCTCAGAAAGAAGAGTGGGGCTGATGGAGTGGTGCGGTGAGTCTTGAACTGGATATTTAAATAAAGGTAGGAAATTTTAAAAAAAATAGCTAACATTCATTACACGCATCACACACTTCACATGGTGCGTCTTGCTGAATCCTCATAAACCCCTCATGAAGTATTATTATTCTCATTTCATAGATGAGGAAATAGCTCTCCAGGGAGATGAGGAGAAAAGGCTGTTCAGGAAGTGAGGCAATCACCAGGCGCAAAGGAGTTTCATAACGCAGGGGAGCAAGACCCGCCAGCAGGGCATACAGGCAGCTCTCCTGTTACTATCCCTGCAATGTTGGTTTCAGCCTCCTATGCGCAGCCTGTAGGTGAGTTTTCCCAGGCTTTCATTCTGTCATGGTCCCTTTCCTTTTGTGAATTCACAATGAGCCACGTGTGTTCCCTGAGTTGAATTACTTGTTTCCTGAATTGTTTGAAAGTAACATTTCATATCTTAGATCCTAGCCATTCATGTCCTTTTTCTTTAGACTTATAGAACTCGACAGACCTCTAAGCATATGTTCTAAAGACATTTTGCCATGGCCCACTGGTGATTTCACGTAGGAATGTCAGCATTTGACAGTCACTTGCAGACACAGCCTTCAATATACTAATGGCATGCTACTCTTTCCAACGTTGGCTAAAAACGTCTACTCCTTTGCAAGAATGGATTAGGAGCTAAACCTTCAGAGGCAAGGTGCTCATTCTTCATGAAGAGCTTAGACACCATCTCTCTCTATGGAAATACAGAATTTAAATGTGGAATTTAAAAAGCCCTACTAGGTTTTACATAAGAGCAAGAGAATTAGGAGTTGGGGTAAGAGTCTCCACAGAACCAATCTTGTCCAAAGGTCTAAATGTCTTTAGCTAAATACGTAGCAAAGAGCAAAATACTAGTTAATTATACCATTATAATTCTGATCAAACTCTACACTTTTTAATTATAACATTAAACTTTCAATCAGTTAGTAAAATCTAAATAGACAATCCAAGAAACAAAGAGTATCTCTTGTCAGCTGGGTGTGGTGGCTCACGCCTATAATCCTGGCAGCACTATTGGGAGGCCGAGGTGGGAGGATCGCTTGAGCCAGGAGTTCAAGACCAGCCTGGGCAACATAGTGAGGCCCTGTCTCTACAAAAACATAAACTAGCTGCACATGGTGGCACACACTTGTGGTCCTAGCTACTCAGGAGGCTGAGATGGGAGGATCACTTGGAGGTGGAGGCTGCAGTGAGCCAATATGGCACCACTGGACTCCAGTGGGCAACAGAGCAAGACCCTGTCTTAAAAAAAAAAATCTATTGTCAATTATTTGCTAGAATCAGAGTTATGTACTCTGTTTTGTGTTCTAGTCTTCATACTTATTTGATTTTTGCCTCATCAAATGCCAGTGTAGTTAGAAGTGTAATTTACGTAATTTTAAAAGAAAGGTTTGGCCGGTAAGTTAGCTTAAAATCTGTCTACTCCGTACCAACATACTTGTGAGTATGTGTCTTGTCACTTCCTGGATGACTACTGGTTTAAAATCTTATTTCTCTTCAAATATCACTTTTAAAGGTATTCCCTAAAAGCTTTATAGAAGATGCAGCTCTCCAGTGCTGCTTCAAAAGTGAAAAGGCAAGTCCTGTGACCTGAACCTCTCAGACATTTCTCTCATCTATCAAATAGAGAAAGTAGCAGCTACCTCAGAAATTAAATGAGAACATGCATTAAAGTCACAGCACAGTAAACATAACGCAATTCAGGACACAAAGAAAGTGCTTGATAAGCGTGTAGTATGAAGCATGAGTTGGAATGTACCAACGTGTTTTAAAACGTTTAGCACAGCTGCCAGCAGCACGTGTCACTCTCTCCCCGAGTGCTGAAAGGGAGTCGCCTTTTATTGCTAATTCAGATGCTGTGCATTCCACGAGTATTAGGGAGTAAAAGGTAGAAGATAAAATAATTCTTACAGGTATGGCTAAACAGCACTTTTTTTTTTTTTTTTTTTTTTTTTGAGATGGAGTTTTGCTCAGGCTGGAGTGCAATGGTGCAACCTCGGGTCACTGCAATGCCGTTTCCCAGTTCAAGAGATTCTCCTGTCTCCGCCTCCCAAGTAGCTGGGATTACAGGTGCCTGCCACGATGCCCAGCTAATTTTTTGTGTTTTAGTAGAGGTGGGGTCTCACCATTTTGGTCAGGCTGGTCTCAAACTCCTGACCTCAGGTGATCCACCCGCCTCGACCTCCCAAAGTAATAGCACACTCCCCCCTTTTTTTTTTTTTGAGATGGAGTCTTACTGTGTCACCAGGCTGGAGTGCAGTGGCATGATCTCAGCTCACTGCAACCTCTGCCTCCCGGTTCAAGTGATTCTCTTGCTTCAGCCTCCTGGGTAGCTGGGGCTACAGGCACCCACCACCACACTCAGCTAATTTTTGTATTTTTAGTAGAGATGAGGTTTCACCACGTTGGCCAGGATGGTCTCGTTCTCTTGACCTTGTGATCTGCCCACCTCGGCCTCCCAAAGTGCTGGGATTACAGGTGTGAGCCACCGTGCCCAGTCCAGCACACTCTTAATTGACATACAGTTGTACATATTTGTGGGGTACACAGTGATGTTTCAATGCATATAATGTATGGCAATTAGCATATCCATCATCTCACAGACATTTATCATTTGTGTTAGGAACAGTCAATATCCTCCTTCTACCAATAATCATCCTACAGTGGTACAGGACATTAGTATCTCTCCCTTCTAACTTATATTCTTTTTAAAAATCTGTCCCTATCCCTGTCCTCCCTCTTTCCCAGCCTCAAGTGTCCACTGGTCTACTTTTGACTCCTAAGATCAACTCTTTTGCTTCCACAAGTGAGAACATGCATGCAGTATTTAACTTTGTTCCTGGTTTGTTTCACTTAATACATCCTCCAGTTCCTTCCATGTTGCCGCAAATGACAGTTTCTTTTTTATAGCTGAGTTTTCCATTGTGTGTGTATATATATCACATTTTCTTTATCCATTCATCTGTTGTGGACACCTACGTTGTTTCCATATCCTGGCTATTGTGAAGTGCTTCAATAAACTTGAGGGTGCAGATGTCTTGTCCATATACTGATTTCATTTCCTTTGGATAAATGCCCAGTAGTGGGATTTCTGGATCATATGGTAGCTCTATTTGTAGCGAACCGCACAATTTTAATTGCACCCAGCCCCAAATTTGTTGCCTGAGGGTTGTAACAAATTTACAAATGCACACACACACACACACACACACACAGTGGGCACATGAACCACATACCAGGCATAAACCATGACCTACAAAACATTCTCAGTTTTAAGTATATAAATCCCTTATTTGGACATTTTTACTAGGTAAGTTTTCAAAAAAAGAAAAAAAAAAAGTAAGTTACCAGAAAATGAGTCCACAGTTTAAAAATACAAAAATAAGCCAGGCGCGGTGGCTCACACCTGTAATCCCAGCACTTTGGGAGGCCGAGGCGGGTGGATCACGAGGTCAAGAGATCAAGACCATCCTGGTCAACATGGTGAAACCCCGTCTCTACTAAAAATACAAAAAAAATTAGCTGGGCATGGTGGCACGTGCCTGTAATCCCAGCGACTCAGGAGGCTGAGGCAGGAGAATTGCCTGAACCCAGGAGGCGGAGGTTGCGGTGAGCCGAGATCGCGCCATTGCACTCCAGCCTGGGTAACAAGAGCGAAACTCCGTCTCAAAAATAAATAAATAAATAAATAAATAAATAAAAATAATTACCACCATATACTAAGAATTACCAACTCTTGATGAGTTATAACCTAAATACTTGAGATTATATCAACCCTGAAAAGTTTAGCTGTTCTTCAACTATACAGAAAACACACATTATCTAAGCAGGGCAAAGAGCTGCTTCAATATGTATCACTTTACTAGGTCAAGAGAATTTCCCACAGTACTTAAGCCTGATAAATTCATGTTCAAACAGCCAGGAAACAGTTCACAAAGGAAGCACTTAAAAAAAACATAGAAACCAATCATTTTATTGTAAAACTTAGTAATTTAATTATTTCTGTACTTTTGCTTTTAAGAATAAAAGGTGACAGTCAATGTTTAAAACTGGAAACCAGATAATCAGACAGAAATCACATTTATTTCAAGAGCTCAAAGTGCAAATACAGCCAATCAGTTCACAAAGTTTCAAGATACAGTTTTTAATGACAATGGAAATTTGATATCCAAAAAAGAAAGGGTAAATAGTCCAGAAATAAAGCTCCTCAATTTTTAAAAAAAATTCGAGTAACCTGAAAAACTTACTAAAATAGTCCCCTTACATCAATTCAGAAATGCCAGTACTGCACTGCAATCAAGAAGGACTGTTCAGACAGAATCAGCCCAGACTGGTTAGCTCCAATTTAGAATGGAAGTTCTTGGTGTTGGCTTTTCCTGATTTGGAAGCTTCAGTCACTCACTGCTATCAATCGATGTGGTTCAATCCATGACATTTTGATCTTTAGGCAAATTCTAAAAAATGTTTAAAGTTAAAAAGGCCGGGCGCAGTGGCTTCTACCTGTAATTCCAGTGCTTTGGGAGGCCAAGGCGGGCAGATCACTTGAGGTCAGGAGTTCAAGACAGGCCTGTCAAACATGGTGAAATCCCATCTCTACAAAAATACAAAAATTAGCTGGGCATGGCGGTATGTGCCTGTAGTCCCAGCTACTCAGGAGGCTGAGACAGAATTGCTCGAACTGAGAGGCAGAGGTTACAGTGAGCTGAGATTGTGCCACTGCACTCCAGCCTGGGTAAGAGTGAAGCTTTGTCTCAAAAAAAAAAAAAAAAGTTAAATATAAGGCCAACACAACCAATAAGAAGAATTTTCTGAAATGACCAGTACATATCTAAAAGATTTAAAGACCAATGTCAACTTCAGGCCTATGGTTTTACTGGGAGAAAAGTCATAGTTTTAATACTTCTAGTATCCAAAACCTTCTCAGAAGCTTAGGAATATGGCCTTTAAAACTTCCTCATGAAAACTGTACTTAAATATATATTTATTCATTTCTACATATACAGAACTTGTAGGTAAAGTAGAAAAAGTTCCCACTAGGAAGGTAATTAAAGGTTGTTAATGTTCTTTTTATCACTCAGTAGCCAGAAGACATGCTTATCTCTGCTCTCCAGAAGCAATGTTAGCTACTAGTTTCAATTCAAGAAAATGTTTATCTTTCAGGAAGGTTTACGTGAGATAGTTATTCAGTCTTTTTCTCCAACTTCTTCCTCTTTTCATTATAGGCATGATACTGAGAGTCTGTTCCAAAAATTCTATCCCACCATGTAAATGTTGAAGCATAGTTTCCGATGAAGTTCATGTGGTGGAAATCATGATGCCGAGAACCAGCATAGAAAGGGATGAAATTTAAAGGGTTGAGAGGAATATAATAACCACTGAAACAAAAATGATAAAGATTATTAAGGAATAAATACATCTCAAATAATTGTCATTTTGATTAATAATCATGTGCTCGCATTAACCAATCTACATAACATTCCACTTTGCCTAGACCACTTTATTTCTAAGATGTTCACAAACGGCAAACACAGAAAATGGTGCATATTCTAGAAACCACTCTAAGAAAAAAAAAATCCTTAAAAGATTTATGAAAATCATTCACTTTATGATAAAATGTGTAAATGATGGAAGAGAGGGGTTTTAGTAATGAATCTTTAAAACAGATTTTTAAGAATTAATTTTCTTTTATGCTTCAGAGGAAGCTTTCTTACCATAATCTATAATAGTTGTAAATAAAGCCCAAAATACTAAAATACTACATATGTTTTTTAGGAAAAGTCACATAAAATTAGTATCAAGTATTAAAAAGGGCAGACCCATGAATCCCTGTATAGTAACTTCGTTTACTTTTTTAGGCAATGACAAGATGGAATCAAACGGACCACAATCAATCAAAATACCAGCGTGCTCTTCTCTCTTTTCTTTAGTTGGGAGAAGACAGTGGCTTCTAAAGAGTCACATTTAGAGTGCGCGCCTCTATTTCTAACTATGTATCTACAATCAGACATCCAGTTATACTCGTCCGAATCACTCTAACCCTCTCTTCTTTTGAGGAGCTTAGGCAGAAATAAACAATGGATAGAAAAAAATGAAAGAAATATCAACTACAGTTTTTCTACAGAAGAACATTCTCTGCCTAGGACTAGAAGCATCAATTTTCCTACTTTAACACTTTGAAAACAATTCTTACAATTTGATATTCTGCATTCACAGGTACAGAAGTAAGTCCCAAGTCAAAATACAATGAACATATAATTTAAAGAGAATGAACAATTAGGATAAGCATTTAAGAAGGCATTCAATGTAAATAATTTACCACAAATTGGCTTCCAATCAACAGAAAGGATGCATTTGAAATATATATATATATATATGTGTGTGTATGTTACAAGCAGTACTTCCATCTATTAAGTTCTTTTATCAGTGCTGAATAGTGGAGACTAGAAATAGTCTTATTCAATGAAGGCTGAATGCTTTGATTTTTTTTCAAATATGAGTTAGGTTTAGGTTTATCACAGAAGGATAAAGAAATTGCTTGTTCTAAATATATATTTGCCCAAATAATACATTATCACTATAAAAATTATTAATAGCATAGGCTAGAATGTAAAAACATCTATTATTTAAACTTTTATCCAAAAATTGTGTTTTCTTAATATAACATTAACTCTCTATTAGTCTACTTAGAAATATGATAATCTTATTACCATGAAAATAAAGATATTTCATTATACTTTATACCTGAACAGAAACCAATACTCACCTATGGACATCAATAGTTTCCATCAAACGAATGGTCACCCATGCCCAAAGAAGAATTACATGATCACACAAAAGCACGATTCCAATGAAAAATCCAGTTCCAAGAATTAGAGTTTCCAAAGGATGTGCATATTCAGCTTCCATTCCAAATGGAGCCTAAAACAAACAGATAAGAAATTCTTAGTTTCTTAGTTATTGTGATGGGGTTAATTTTATGTGTCAACTTGGCTAGGCTATGATGCCCAACTGTTTGATTAAATACCAGTCTAGATGTTGTTGTTAAGGTATTTTTTAGATGTTGTTAACTTTTAAATCAGTAGACTCTGAGTAAAGGTGATTATCCTTCATAAACAGGGCGGGCTTCATCCAATCACTTGAAGGCCTTCAGGACAAAGGCTGAGGTTTACTGAAGAAGAAGAATTCTCAAGACTGCAGCACAGAAACCCAGCCTGAGTTTCCAACTTGCTGCTCCACGGAATTTGGACCCAAGGCTGCAACAATTCTCACCTCAATTTCCAGTCTGTAGTCTGCTTTACAGATTTCAGACCTGAAAGCCCCAACACCTGCATGAGCCAATTTCTTAAAATAAACCTCCCTCTCTGCACATATACACTAATGATTCTGCTTTGCTGGAGAACTTCACTAATACATATATTCTATTTATGCATGACGTTTTACAAAGTTATTTTGATTCTATATGTAGTGATGATCGATCTAGCCATACACTTATAAATAATAGTAATTTTTAATAAAAATACTTTTTTGTCCCTACTAAACATCAAAAGGTCTAGGGGTATAAAAATCTTACTGTCTTTGATGGTTTAAGATAAAGGCACTAAATAATTGACTTGAATTTTAATTTTGATTTATGAATTTATATTTGTTCTTCTAATAAAGACATGCTTGATTTGGCATACCATGTAATCACGATCAATGCAAAACATACTCACATGGCCAGTTTGATAAAGCTTCATCAAAGCAATTCTAACAGTTGGGCATGGTGGCTCACGCCTGTAATCCCAACACTTTGGTAGGCTGAGGAGGGTGGATCACCTGAGGTCAGGAGTTTGAGACCTGACCCCAACATAGTGAAGTCCTGTTTCTACCAAAAATACAAAATTAGCCACACATGGTGGCGCATGCCTGTAATCCCAGCTACTTGAGAGACTGAGGCAGGAGAATTGCTTGAATCCAGGAGGCAAAGGTTGCAGTGAGCCAAGATCATGCCATTGCAGTGCAGCCTGGGCAACAAGAGCAAAACTCCGACTCATAAAAAAAGAAAAAAAAAAAGCTGTTCTAATAAAAGTCACTGTTTTTGTGGGAGTTAGCAATGTGAGTATCTAGCTGTGTCAGTACAGCACTCTGTCCACAAGGATGGAAGTCGAAACTTTCATGTAATATATTTCTTTCAGATTTCAATTTACCATGAAATTTAAATACTGAAGAAAACACATAGAACTGGCTTGTTTGTATATGTGTGTTGCTCTTAATAATCATGACAAAAGAAAAGAAAATAAAAATGTCACCCACAATTTTAGAAAAATGCTCAGGCAATTGAAATAGACATTTTGCCTCTAACAGAAAGAATTAAACATAATTCTAGAGTGAATCAGCAACCAACAGAACGGGAAAAAATTTTTGCAATCTACCCATCTGACAAAGGGCTGATATCCAGAATCTACAAAGAACTAAAACAGATTTACAAGAAAAAAACAGGCCCACTCAAAAGTGGGCAAAGGGTATGAACAGACACTTTACAAAAGAAGACATTTATGAGGCCAACAAACATATGAAAAAATGCTCATCATCGCTAGTCATTAGAGAAATGCAAATCAAAACTACATTGAGATACCATCTCACACCAATTAGAATGGCCATCATTAAAAAATCTGGAGACAACAGATGCTGGAGAGGATGTGGAGAAAAAGGAACACTTTTACACTGTTGGTGGGAGTGTAAATTAGTTCAACCATTGTGGAAGACAGTGTGGTGATTCCTCAAGGACCTAGAAATAGAAATTCCATTTGACCCAGCAATCCCATTACTGGGTATATATCCAAAGGATTACAAATCGTTCTAGTATAAGGACACATGCACACGAATGTTCATTGTGGCACCGTTTACAATAGCAAAGACTTGCAACTAACCCAAATGCCCATCGATGATAGACTGGACAGGGAAAATGTGGCACATATATACCATGGAATACTATGCAGCCATAAAAAACGATGAGTTCGTGTCCTTTGTAGGGACATGGATGAACCTGGAAACCATCATTCTCAGCAAACTGACACAAGAACAGAAAATCAAACACCGAATGTTCTCACTCATAGGCGGCTGTTGAACAATGAGAACACATGGACACAGGGAGGGGAGCATCACATACTCAGGTCTGTCGGGGGGAAATAGGGGAGGGACAGCAGGGGGTGGGGAGTTGGGGAGGGATAACATGGGGAGAAATGCCAGATATAGGTGATGGGGAGGAAGGCAGCAAACCATATTGCCATGTATGTACCTATGCAACAATCTTGCATGTTCTTCACATGTACCCCAAAACCTAAAATGCAATCAAATATACTAAAAAAAAAAAGAATTAAACATAATTCTAACATACCTGAAACTCATGATGAACTTTATGAATATACTTGTATATTCTCTTGTGGTGTAAGAGTCTATGCAGAAAATAGTGCCAAGTATCTTCAATGACTGCACAGCCAAGGCATCTTGCCAAAAGCAAATACCTTTAGGATAAAAATGTTATAATGTGTAAGAAATAATTTTTACTTAAACAGTCCAGACTTTTAGTTGGAGTCACTGCTTGAGACATTACATTAAACAAAATACACACTTACCAGGTTGACCTAATTGGATATATTCATAAATAAATTTTCAAAACTAGATCCAGCTACATGATATAATCTGATATAAGGTTAAAGAGATTGCCCACTATACCAATTCCATTTCATGACAATGTTTGCATAACTTGCCTAAAGACACATTTTTTTTTTTTTTTGAGACGGAGTTTCGCTCTTATTACCCAGGCTGGCGCGATCTTGGCTCACCGCAACCTCCGCCTCCTGGGTTCAGGCAATTCTCCTGCCTCAGCCTCCTGAGTAGCTGAGATTACAGGCACGCGCCACCGTGCCCAGCTAATTTTTTGTATTTTTAGTAGAGACGGGGTTTCACCATGTTGACCAGGATGGTCTCGATCTCTTGACCTCGTGATCCACCCGCCTCAGCCTCCCAAAATGCTGGGATTACAGGCGTGAGCCACCACGCCCAGCCTAAAGACACATTTCTTAAGAGGTATCCCTGTTAAGTGATACGAGTATATGTATGTGTGTGTGTATACATATATATACACACACACATTTTTATATATGTATATATATACACATACATATTTTTGTTTATATGAACACAATTTCTATAAACCTCACAAATGATTCCCGTATTTTTCATTCATTTTAAACTTACAATGCAATATATTTTCCGTCAGCATAAGCACTTCTATATGTATATAAACATACAAAAGACGTTATGGAAACTTCTGATACTAGAAGCTCACCTTCCAATAAAATATTAAAAAGATGTAAACGTGAAAACATTTTAGGAGTTTACTATGGTTTACTTTTCTATTGTTTATTTACTTCCAAAGTTTAGAACATTAACTAAGATTAAGAAAAAAGGTAAACATTAAGTATAACTTAATTGAATAATAAGCCACAACTGGGTGCGAAAGCCAAACTTTGATCTACATACCATCTTGGCATTCTTTCCCAATCATAAGGAATATTGAAATACTCCGTAAAATAGTAGGTTCCGCAAATCAAAGGTAGCTGAATACAGAAGTGATTAAAGAGAAGAACTTTGAAACATTTCCATTGGTTTTCCAATGTTTCTGGTTTATCCTACGGAGAAAAATCACAACACCTAGTATTAGTCTCTGCTATCACAGTTTAACTTGACCTAATTTTTTCTCTAATGTTTATGTTGGACCTTAATTCTATGTCAGTTATGTTAACTTTATAGTAGCTAAGACTCAGGAATCTTTGCCTTCTAAATTCTTGACAACGACTATCACTACTTTAGGTGAAGAAACCTAACAGATGCCCCCAGCCATAACGATCTCAAACTAAAACACTACAGAATGAGTAACTCTCCAGTCTTTGCTGCCACAGATCATTCACTTCACTTCTTTTACCAGAAGTTTCAGAGAAGACAGATGATATGCTAAGATTACAGTTGGCGTCCGCAACTGAAGAAGGTGTACACAAAGCATTGGAAGCCTTTTATACAGGTAAATCGATGCTTCCAGGCATTCAGTGGTATTCATTCCAATAAACAAGTGAGTACACTTTTGTTCATATCCAATGACAGAATTATAAACTCTCTGAGTTGAGGAGTACAGAGCTGTGTCTTGATGATGGAGTTCACAGATTCAAGTCAAAATGAGAAAAGTTGTAGCAACATGAAGTGTTCCTAAAACCTCATCAGGATATCCATTTGCTAAGCAAGCCATTATTAAAAAGAAAACAACAACAAAACACAAAAACCTAAATTTATTCAATTTACAGGACTGCATTTAACATATAAAAAAGTGCTTTGGGTTTTACAAAACGATGGTGACAATAAATATTAGTTATTGCTTTGTTTTAAATGTCACTGCTGAAAAATGCAGGAACCTGCCAACAAAACGCTTTTAAGTGAGCCACAATATCCAAAGTACAGGAACTACTGTGTATTAGCAGAAGCTCACAGAGGTCAGCCAGCTTGGGCAGAGTCACACACACAGTTATTAGCAGAAGTTGGACTAACAATTCTAGGCCTTCAGATCCAGTTCTGTTCTTAAAATTCCTTAAGGGTTATCTTCCTGACAAAAATAGGAAAAGCACTGAACTAAGAATCAATCCAGAGACCTGTGCTCTAATACCAAGGGCTGCTATTCACCAGTTAACTAGCTCTGTGACATTTACAACTTATTTGTTTCCTCAACAATAAAATGAGAGGATTTGACAACTGGCCTTTGTATTTCTAATCTGAGCATTATCTAACCCCACTCCTCTAAACTGGAACGAAATAAATGAAACATTCAGGCTTCAGTTGGCAATTGGCACTGTTCCTACAGAAACTATGCTTAATAGACTTAATTTCCTGGGTAGACTCTGATATCCAGGCAGTTACAGAAATTACAAAGTTTAATCAACTATAATAAAATCACATGCTATACCATTTAAAGTACACATAAATTAGTTAAAAAGACAGCAATAAAAATCATACCTAGTACAATATGAAAGTTTACCATATTTTACTTTCTTTATGCATAACTGTGCCTAATATGAAGGAATACCTTTACAAGGCCACAGACTTCAGAAATAATATTTTTAGTACATTTATCTTTGAGGAAAATTTTTGGAAAATTACTAAGATATTTATGTATGATTTTTTAAAAGTAATTTAAAAATTAAGATGTATTTTTTTTATAGATCCTGCAGTCTACTTGATTCTCATTCCTGTGAAATTTCCCCAAACTAGCAAGCACATGCATTAACTTCTCCAGTTGTGTATTCTGTTTGAGAGCAGAAAGTCTTTAGTACTATTTCATCACCACCAGCAGCTTTTTTTTCTTTTTGACAATTTTAAGAATAAAAACATTTATTGTAAATGTTAAATATGATTCTCAAATATTTTACCTTAAACCATTGATACTTTCAATGTTAAGGTAAAATTTTACCTTAAACAACTGATAACCTTTAAGGTATCTGCTCAAAATGCATAAACCTGTAATTAATTTGTACTAATATTTTGGTTTCTTTTAAAACACCTTTAACTTGTGAAAACTGGTACTGATTTAACATCACAATTTATTTTTGAATCAAAAATGCTCAAACCATGGACTTTAATGGTTATGAAACTTGAAGACTCGCTAAGTAGAGACTTGAAGTCCTATTACCCAGCCTTTCAATCTGTTTATAAACAACTAGTTCAGACCAACTAGACTACAGCTTCTTTTCTTTGCTACACTATATTTTAAAGCTGCTCAAAACCCTTGACTGAAAAAACATTTCCTTTCTCTGGAAAGGTTCTACTTCTAACCAATGAGTCGGCTGCAAAGTACAGTGAAGGAGAAAAAGAATGCTTGTGCCTGGCCAGCCATACAATGAATCAGCCCTATAAATAAATCACTGGGTGACAGACACATGGCAGCCATAATCACCCTAAAGGTGCATTAGAACTTTGACATCCAAACTTAATTCTGCCTTTCAAAGCAGGTGCTTTTCTAAAAAGCACTTTTGAACTTCTGTGATGTTAATTGAAGGTAACAGAGTACTCTCTTTTGGGTTACATTATTTTTTATTTCCTTCACCTTTGCCCGTTGCTCTTTTCTCCTTTGGCCTGGAGTCCGCAGTCATCTGACCCCTACATTATCCCCAGAGAAGATTAATATTAATACCTTCTTAAAGTGAGACTCACTGGGAAAGGCTGTGAAGCTAACAAAATGATAACAGAGAACGTGTACAGATTACCATCCAACATATATACAGATGTGCCTTAGTATCCTTGGGGGATTGGTTCTGGGACTTTCTGCAGATACCCAAATCTGAAGAAGCTCAAGTGCCTGATATAAAATGACACACTATTTGGCATAACCTACACATATCCTCCCTTATACTTTAAATCATTTCTAAAGTACTTATAATACTTAATAAAATGCAAATGCTCCATAAATAGCTATTATTTTGAATAATGACAAGGAAAAAAGACTGTACATGTCAGTATAGACAGTTTTTTTCCCCTGAATATTTCTGATCTGCAGTTGGTTGGATTCATGGATACATAACCCATGGATATGGAGGATGAACTGTACTGAGTGAATGTAAATTACTTTCCATAGATGAATACTCTCAATGGTCTACTTTCTACCAAAACTGCATGCCCTTGAGTTTTAGTTTGGAATGACCTTTTATGAAAAGTAAACAGCAAACACTAGAAACTATCATCGGTTTACTAAATGCTGACAAATAATTCATCTTTCTAATAAGCTACTCCAAATTCTCATGTCAGGCTCATAGGCAACATACTAGATTTCACATTGTCATGTATGTAGCAATCTCTTGACATTTAGTGCAATGAAGTAAATATCCAGAAACAAGGAGCTTCACCTCCTTATTTGGGATAATATGAATGCTGCCAAACGATCTACTATATATTTAGAGGAAAAAAATCTTGAATAGCCCTGATCCAAGGTCTTAGTGTATTAACAGTCACTTAGATTTGCTGGAACATCAGGAGTTCGGGTGAACTGCAAAATATGCACGAATCACCATACCTTTCCTTTCCAGCTAGCTTAGATAATTAAGATTTAGAAACTTAAGTTAGATAAACATCATATCTACTTAACGGCCAATTTAACAAACTATTCTTGAAATATTATCAGTAATGACTTAGGACTGTGCTGTTCAATTCAGGAGCAACTAGTAACACGTGGCTACCAAACACTTTAAAAACAGTTCGTCTAAATTGAGACAGGCTAAAGTTAATATAAAATACACACGGGATTGCAAAGACTTATTAAATATCTCATTACAAATTTTTTAGATTTTGATTACTGGTTGAAATAATAGTTTATGTCTTATTTTTTTCAAGACAAAGTCTCACTCCATCGCCAATGCCAGAGTACAGTGGTGCAGTCCTGCTTCAGCCTCGTAAGTAGCGAGGACTACAGGTGTGCACCACCATGCCTGGATATTTTTGTAGTTTTTTGTAGAGACAGTGTCTTGCTATGTCGCCCAGGATGGTCTTGAACTCCTGGCCTCATGCAATCCTCCTGTCTTGTTCTCTCAAAGTGCTGGAATTTCAGGAATGAACCCTGCACCCAGGCATAGTTTACAATTATTGAGTTAAATAATACACATTATGAAATTAATTTCCTTATTTCTTTTTTACCTTTTCTATGTATTCTACTAGAAAATTTAAAATTACATATGTGGCTTCATTTTATTTCTATTGGATATCACTGATTTAGCCTCTCAAAACAAAGCTGTATTTACTTTTAAAATATTCAGCAACATTAATGATAATATTCTATTTCGAGTCCCTTATACTCACCTTTTGAATTTTGTATTTTTTCATATAAGGTATAAATTGAAATAAAAATCCAGGTAAACAGAACAAGAAATAAATGGCTTCATGAACTATAAGGGATCCCCATGTTGCAATCTGGAACTTTGTATAATTATTCAACATATAGTTCCAAGCATTTTTAAATGGTTCTTGCAAAGGATTCTCAGGTAAAAGTGAATCTAAATATTCCACAGCCAAGGATGCTGAACTAAAGATGCTGACACTTTCATTTGTTGCCATTTTTCAAATCTCTGCCGACAGCCTTATAATTCTGTAGAAATGAATATATATAACAAATAAGTTAAACAATGAGCTTTCAAAAAATAAAACAGTTAAAAAATGCATCCTCTAATCATTTTTACAATGATAACTACTAAAGGAGTACCAACTTCTCAGGCTTTACACCATTTAAAAAAATTTGCTGGATATCATCACCATTTCCATTTATAGATATTCCTCTAAAAAACACATTATTTTCAAGAACAGTAGCTGAAAAAACAATAGGTGAAAAATTTTTTCAATCCATATTTAAGGAAATCATCAGTGTGGTTCTCATGGAAAAGCTTCTAATTTAAACGAGCAATAGTTGGGTTTAAAAGTATCACTTAACGTCAAAAGAGCCTATGAAGAAAAAGCCTGCCAAATATGAATACATGAAAATTAAATACTTATTACTGGGGAATAGAAAAACAGTCATAAACAAACTCAAAGATAAAATGACTAACTGGGAAAAATATTTCTAACATTTTATGACAAAGGCCTACAAAGTGCGCTTTAAAAAAAACCTAAAAACACAATAGAAAAATGACAAATGCCATTCACAAGCAGTTCTCAGAATAATAAAGGCAAACGGTCACCAAACAAGGAAGAAGCTTCACTTCATTCAAATGAGGAAATGATACTTTTAGCCTGAGTAGCAAATCTTTAAAAGTTTATTATGCCTAGTGCCCAGTACTGGTAAGAAGGTGAGAAAACAGGTATGACCACACATTGTTGGTGGGGGGGATACATCACTGTATCATTGGAGGAAAAATTAGCAACACCTATCTTTTATTTATTTATTTATTTTTTTGAGACGGAGTTTCGCTCTTGTTACCCAGGCTGGAGTGCAATGGCGCGATCTCGGCTCATCGCAACCTCCGCCTCCTGGGTTCAAGCAATTCCCCTGCCTCAGCCTCCTGAGTAGCTGGAATTACAGGCACCCATCAACATGCCCAGCTAAGTTTTTGTATTTTTAGTAGAGACGGGGTTTCACCATTTTGACCAGGATGGTCTCGATCTCTTGACCTCGTGATCCACCCGCCTCGGCCTCCCAAAGTGTTGGGATTACAGGCGTGAGCCACCACGCCCGGCAGCAACACCTATCTTAATGAATACATCCTTTGACCCAGCAATTTTCTCCTTCAAGGGTACAAAGACAGATAGACACACTAAGATGGAAGGAAGCATTGCTTGTAATAGCGAAAGCAAAGAGAAAAAAGTAAAAGCAAAACACAAATAAGCCATCAACAAGAGATGAGTTAAATAAATTCCTTCCATAGACAATTATACAGCCATTTAAAAGAATGAGGAAGAGCTACATGCTCTACATAGAAAGATGTCTAAGAGTGTTAATCTAAACAACAGGTCACAAATATGTATAGCAAGAGCCCCACTTAGGTTTTTTGAAAAAAAAAAATGTATTTTATTTATGCACTTTTATGCATATGTACATACAGAGACACACACAAACAGAAAATGTACAGATGGATACAAAGGGAACAATTTAGAATGGTGAATTCTAGGAAAATAGAGGTGTGTGGCGGGGTAGGAGCGTAATGGAAGAGAGAGAAAAATCTGACTTTATGTCTTTTGCACAATTTTAACGTTTTAAATGAGCATGTTCTACTTACATAATAAATAAGCTCGATAAGCTCAATAGGTCACCAACCAAAAAATAGAGAAACTTTTCAAGAGCCACTTTCCTAAAAATGCTCACCACTCCTCCTTCTAGTTTATGAATTTTGCTGGACCACTTCAAAAATGAGTATTTTAAAGTCTTAGAAGAGTTCTAAATAGTACATAAAAGTCCCCTCCTCCAACACTTCTCAAATCGACCTTTTTATCCCATTCTACAGAAGGAATAATGAGAACCTAGCCAACTTCTTCAGGCCTCTGAATTCACTTCAAGTCCTCCTTCTTCTGTCCTACTCATCTCAAACTACTTACACCACAGTGACGATAACGTTCCATTCTGTGTCATTAGAAGCCTCAAAATTTCTTTGCTCATTCATTCTTTCCTCGAAGACTGATCAGTCTTCTTTTGTTATCTTCCCTCAAGAACTTGTCCATCACTTATCCTTTCTCATCTTTCATCCTTCTCCCTTGCACAGAATCCATTCCCTCAAGTCTAAAAAAACACATTCACATCTGCCTTTCTTTTTCTTTTTTTTTTTGAGACAGGGCCTCACTCTGTCACCCAAGCTGGAGTACAGTGGCATAATTATGGCTCACTGCAGCCTCAATCTCCCAGGCTCAAGCAATCCTCCCACCTCAGCCTCTTGTAGCTGGGACCACAGGCACACGCCACTATGCCTGGCTACTTTTTATTTTTATTTTTCATGGAGACAGGGGTCACCCTATGTTGCCCAGACTGGTCTTAAACTCCTAGGCTCATGTGATCCTCCCATCTTAGCCTCCCAAAGTGTTGGGATTACAGACATGAGCTATGGTACCCAGCCTACATCTTCCTTTCTTGATAAGCACCTTCCTAACCTCTATTACTTCTTCCAAGCCACTGTCCCATTTATCTTTCTTTGAACCAACCAACTTCTTTCTCAAAGGAGAATTCTACATAAAGATTGCTTAACTAGGCTGGGTGAGCTTGCTCACACCTGTAATCCCAGCACTTCGGGAGGCCAAGATGGGTGGATCACAAGGTCAGAAGTTTGAGACCAGCCTGACCAACATCATCGTGAAAGCTCGTCTCTGCTAAAACTACAAAAATTAGCCGGGTGTGGTGGCACACACCTGTAATCCCAGCTACTCAGAAGGCTGAGGCAAGAGAACTGCTTGAACCCGGGAGGCGGAGGTTGCAGTCAGCTGAGATGGTGCCACTGCACTCCAGCCTGGGAGACTGAGACTCTGTCTCAAAAAAAAAAACAAAAAGATTGCTTAACTCACCTACACAACTCACTGGGCTAACTGCAATCTGGCTCCCCAATTACACCAAAATGTCTTCAATCATCTTCTAAGTTGTAAAATAAGACAACCATCTAATTTTAATTTTTCTCAAGGTGATTAGCAAATTTGACAATAATGAACCAACACTACTTACTAGCCCTGTCCTGTGACCTTGGACAAATTAGGTTACCTCTCTGTGATGGGTTTCATCATCAGCAAAAATTAAAACAATAGGTCTTCCAATGAGTCCAAGAGATAATGTATATAAAGCGCTTAGCACAGGACCTGGCATGTAATAGCTACAAGAAGCCAACAATTGTTAGGCACTTTCTGTGTAAAGAATTGTGTTCAGGCCGGGCGCGGTGGCTCACGCCTGTAATCCCAGCACTTTGGGAGGCCGAGGCGGGTGGATCACGAGGTCAAGAGATCGAGACCATCCTGGTCAACATGGTGAAATCCCGTCTCTACTGAAAATACAAAAAATTAGCTGGGCACGGTGGCGCGTGCCTGTAATCCCAGCTACTCAGGAGGCTGAGGCAGGAGAATTGCCTGAACCCAGGAGGCGGAGGTTGCGATGAGCCGAGATCGCGCCATTGCACTCCAGCCTGGGCAACAAGAGTGAAACTCTGTCTCAAAAAAAAAAAAAAAGGATTGTGTTCAAAGCATGCTACATGCTCTCTACATTTTAACTTTAATCCTTACCACAACTTCATGAGGTAGGTATCATTTTATCCCCATTTTAAAATAGATTTAAAAACTGAGGTTTAGAAAGATTAAGCAACTTGCCCAAAGTCACACAAACGCTAACTGGGGAAGCCCAGGCACTCATCCATTATACTATACTATACTTATAAATAAAATCCACAATAAGTATTAGAGTACAAGAAGAATTCCTATAGTTTACCTAAGCCTTCTGAAAAAGGTATTCGTTTTTCAGACACATGACTTGTCTTTATCTTCTTATTTCCTGTTTACATCCTAGCAACTGCAGTCTGCATTCTATTGTCATCACTGCACTGAACGTACTCTTATGAAAATCACTAAGGATCTCCAGCTGCCAAATCCAATAAATCTTTTTGTGGAGTTTGTTTTACTTGACTAATCTGGAAGATGTGATTCTTCTCCTCTTGAAATACTGCCTTTCCTTGGTTCCTGGAACTCACATCCATTCACTCTGAAAAGTATTGTGCATTCACTGTGCAGCTGCTGCCCTTACCCCTGAGTTTCACAAAACATAAAATTTAGTGAGGAATATCAACTAGTGTCCAAATCATCAAAAATTATGTGATTAAAAACAATAAAGGGAGGAATATACAGTGCTCTGAACTTCTAGAGAAAGGTGCAATCTAAACTGAGACCTAGAACACGAGAGGGAGGTGACAGATTGAAACAGCAGAGAGAGAGAGGGGGTCAAGGGAGGTGTTTTGCATAGAGAGAACAGCAACTACAAAGACTCAGCCAGGAGATTAGACAGAATATGAGAATTGAAGTTGGAAATTTCCTAGTAATGCCTTCCTTACTCCTTCCTAACTATTCCAGATTTTCTTGGGTGATCTTAACTTTTTTCTGTTTTTAAAATACGCTGATATCCATCCTGTCTATCTCTAGCCCTCTTCCCTAAACTCCAGGATCTGATTATCCAAGTTTACTGGCCATATCCAATCAGAGAGTTCAGAGGCATATAAACTCACTCAACAGGTGCAAAGGTTCGGTACGTGCTCCTCACAACCCCTGCCCACATACCTCCTTTAATGCCTAATTCTCAGACATAATGTTTTAAGTCTCTCCCATCTCTACTGCCTTAAGTCTTCAAACTCTCACCCAATGCAGAGATACTTGGTTTAGTTAACATTCAGGAATTTACTTTCCACAATGGAGCGAGGAAGTGGATATATCGTTGCTAACTGAACGAAAACAAAGTGGAATTAAAGCGGAGAGGGGAAACAAGGTCTTGGAGAATTGAATTTCCTTTTCCTTTTCTCACTCCTGGTCAACCTAAATGACTGGAAGCCTGCTCTGGAGGAGGCTGAGTAGATAAATTTAGTTATTTGTGGATTCTCAGAAACCTTGAAGTTTAGCTGTCAGCCAGTCTCTGTCCTTTGGCACTTTAACCCAGATTTCACCACCTCCTTCATTTTCTGGACCTGCCCTGCCTCCAGGCTTGCCCTTCTTAAACCCTATCTCTAAGAGGCAATGCCAGGATCTATCTAAACATCAGAGATAATCTCCTTAAAACACTCAAAGTTCAAGGGAATGCATTCCCTACGGATAAAGAAAGATCAAGCCCACTGCGATGCACATGAGGCCCTTCCTGACATTTCTTACACTCTCGCCAACCCACACTTCACATTTTTGCAGTATCTGATCATTCATGGTTGCTACTGCTTCATGTCTGTCTGCTCACGGAAATACCGTTCCTTTATAGGTGATGTCCTCCCATCGAACTCCTAGTCATCCCTCAGTAACCTCCTCTAGGACGCCCTTCCCAACCCCACTACTCCCAACGCATATTACATCTCACTCTTATTAAAATCATTAATCTTACCTCCTTCTCGTGTTTCCTGCTTTTGTATAACTTTCAGCACTCTATCACCCTGTGCTGCTCAACTGTCTTCTACGTCCCGTCTCCCGAAGACAACACTCTTTAAAGGCAAGAAACATGCAGTTCCATCACTTAAGAATTTCACTCCGTTTTCATCCGTTTCCCTCCTTTCTAGCACCCACCTTTTCCCAGGGCCCCCACTTTCACTCCAGTCTCCGTCCACCCCGTCTCGGGTACCACAGCCAGCGTCCCGCCCAGCGCGCGCATCCGCTCCCCGACCCCGCTCCCCGAGATCTCACGGAGCACCAGGTGGGAGCCCGCCTGCTCACCTTGCCTCGCTCACGAGCCACTCCTCTGGCCTCCTCACCAGAACGGCCGCGAGATGACAGCGGGCCACCGACACCCAGGATCGGCCAGGTGTTGCGACCTCAGACCCTGCCTCTCCCGGCTTGGGGGTGGAACCGGGTGGACCAGGCCGGTCCCTCCTGTCGTTATTGGCCTGCGACGGCTCCCGCCCCGCCTTCTCGGCGCGCTGATTGGTCTGCGCTCCTGCCGGCCTTGTGTGACTCGCGCAAACGAGCCCCTGGCGGTCCCAGCCATTGGTTCCGCGGATGGAGTGAGGATAGTGAGACCTGCAGGTCTAGCCAATGGCGGACTCCGTAGCGCTCCTGGAGGCGGGGAAGCGTGAAAGCGCGTGACGGCGTGAGGGGGAGGGCACCGACGGACCACCGCCCCGCCCTGCCGCGCGGAGTCGTCTTGGCAACTGCGGCCCCCGCGGATTCCTAGTTAGAGCCTGCGCTGTGCAGGGAAGAGAGGGTCGCGGCAGACGCCGTCCCAGAACTTTTATTTCAAATGTGAAGCGCCCAAACCCGGGAAGAAAAGAGTGTAAATGAGTCTCAAAATCTATATTGACTGTTTCGTGTTTCTAGACAGCCTTGCCTTTCTCTGGCCTGTCCTTTTAGATTTAGATCTTTCGTCTCCCTTGTTTCCCCAGCCTACGTATCCTTTAATAAATCCTTATATTTTAAAAATGGAGAATTTCAAATGCGATTATCGTCATTTTGCAGATGAGAAATAGAGGCTTGGAAAGATTTAAAAAGATTGGACATCAAGGGAGATTTCGGCTCCCACGGCGTTAAGACCTTGACCTCGCTACATGGACTGAGAACGTCCAGGTGTTGCAACTGCTGTGCTTGACGCTAAGCGCCCGGGGGCGGGGCTTGATACAGGTCTTTGCAGCTCTAAGCTCATTTTACGCCATCTCTCAACATTAAAATATTGTGTATTGGGGTATAATAAAACTGTACAGATGTGATAATATACTAAAAGTTTCACTTAACAGAAAGGATGCCTTTTAAAAAAATGCATAGGGGCATCATTTGGGCTAGTGAAGGCCCTTTTTCCTCCAGCTTTATTAAGGTATACTTGACAAATAAAAATTGTGCTTACGGTGCATACATCATGTTTTGATTATAGCTTCTGAAAACAGAATACTATTGTTTAACTCCTCCATGTTTTTGCTCAAACTGGCCTTTCTGCCTGGAATAATCAGCCATCTCCACTCCACCCCATCAATTCAGGAACTATCTCCTTGAGGAAGCTCCCTCTCGAAAAGTGTCTTTTTTAGGTTGTGACCCGTACTCATTCATCTATCCTTCGTGTTTGGCAAACACATTCTTTGTAAAGTATCATGACAAAGGTCACATCAAATGAAAAGAAATGGGATCTGTCCCTTGGTTGTCAGAGTCAGAGCCCTGTTTTTAGGATGCCGTTAGAGTGGCGTCAGAAACCGTCCCTATATCCTTTATAAAATTAATCAGGAAAGAAGGGGGGTTGGGGGAACGAAAATAAACCAAGCTTGCAGCACACTGAGCATGACTCATTATACCAGGTTGCTGTGTGACCCCTTCCTCATAGCTGTTTGCCTACTGCTTCAGAATCATGAAGACCCTGTTACAAGGTTATATAGCTCCCCCTAACTGCTCTGTAGACAACAACTTGAACATTAGGTCAGCTTGCTATCTGACCCCTTCCTCAAAGTTGTTTGCCTATTGCTTCAGAATCATATGGACCTTGTCACAAGGTTATAGTTCCCCCTGAAGCTGCTCTATAACTTGAATATTATGAAACGCTAAGTCTGCGCTTTGAGATAATCTTTCAGGTATTTCACACAGATGAAACTCAGCTGGTCTGAAGGACCACAAGGAGCTGAATGCAGTTCCCACATTCTGATGATTTCATCCCCCTTCCCCCAGCCAATCAACGATCCCAATTTTCCAGCCCCTTGCCCTCCAAGACCCCCTTAAAAACTCCAGCCCAGAACTCCTCAGGGAGATGGATTTGAGGGTCTCCTCCCATCTCCTCTTGGCACTCTGCCATCACTAAACTCTCTGCTACAAACACTGCTGTCTCAGTGTATACTGTGCAGTGGGTATATGAATCTGTCTGTCCTGTAGTGGATGCTGTGGCACACCACCCAGATTCCCCTCTTCAAGATGTAAGCAGGCATTCCTCCCGCTGCTGAGTACTGCCAAAGAGAAACACCTCTCCCCACGGGTATACCTGCTTTCCGGGGAACAGCTCAAGTCAAGTATGGTTGATACAGGGGTATAAAAGCCCAACCCCTTACCCCAGTGTAGAGCTACTTTTCTTGGCCATCACAGCTCCAGAGCTCCCCGTCCTATTGGTTGTGTGATGACTGCACTGCCGCCCAACTTTTCCTTCTGCCCAAACCTGCCATCCTCTATCAGGTAAGCATCAACAGCACACACTATTGGGCCATACTTACTAGGTTTGGCATTTTATTAGCAGTGGACAAGTTACTTCTCTGTCTTATCTGGTACTTCTGTAAAATGAGTATTGTAATAATACCTACTCCTCAAAGAGTTATTTATGATTACATGAGATAATGTATGTAAAGCCCTTTGCACAGTATCTGGCATACAAGATGTGATCAGTAAATGTCAGTAATTATTTCTGTTTTAGAATTCTACCATAGTATTACATTTCTCAATCAGAGCACGTATAGGTATATGGAGGGGTCAGATTATTTTAAACCTTAAAGACTTAGAGCTGGAAAGAAATGCTGATGCAGCACCCCACCTCACTTATTTTCCTACAATGAAGATTTAACAGGAGGCTCAGGAAACCATAGCTGTAATTTATTGAGGGCCCTCTGAATTTCTAGCATATTAACATGCATTGTTTCTTTCAAACACAATAATAACCTTGTGACACAGACACTATTATTGCCATTTTAAAAACAAAATAAGGGTCATAAGATAAGTAATGTGTTAAAAGTCACAGCTAGAAATTGATAGAGGGGGCTGCAAACTCAGAGCCCTTTTGTTTCTATGCCCATGGGCTTTCCAATACACCACACTGCTTTTTTCCTTAAAGCCATGATTAGAACCCCAGAATCTTGACTCAAAGTGTGGTTCTATTCTCCAATGTAGACTTCTCTCCAAAATGAGGCACTGGCAGCCATGTAAGTCAGTAGGAGGCAATTTGCTTAAGACAAAACTGAAACAACACGGTGTCAGCACGCTGCTCTATAATATCATGTGACCTTTTACACCTGATAAAATGAGTCTCATAGCTCACCAGCAGTTAGGATTATAAATACTTGGGTCCTCATGCTATAAGGAACAATAAAGAGACAATAAATACCAGGACTAACTTCATCAGAAACAGGGAGAGAACTGATAGTCTTCTGACAGTACATACACCATTCACCTTAACCCTAGCCATCACTGCTTTCAGCCAAGGAGACATAGATCCAAACAGAGCAGGCAGAAGAGTTGCTTCACAACGGAAGTATGTGGAACCAGCCTTGAACTCTGCTCAAACCTGGGGCTGCTTTCTTGTCAGGATTTCTAAGACACTTCTCAGCCTTAACTTATTTTTCATACAGCAATGGAACAGGCTGAGAACACTTCCATATGCCTTAAAAAAAAAAATTCAAACTGGAAATACAAACATTGGCATAGGGGAAGGAGGTATGTCTAAAGCCTCTGAAATCATAGATATGAATCCAACTACTGACAAACCTTGGCAAACTACAGCATAGCTATTAAAGCTTCAAAGATTAAGAAAGTAAAGACAGAGGTACTTAACAAACTAAGTAGTTAAGACTTTGTTACTTTAATAGAGATTATATTTTAAGAAAAGCTTTAAAATGTTTCGGATAAATCTTTGATAGATTTATAGTTTCATGGAACATTAGTGTTTGGAAGTGATCAGTAAGGACAGAGACCTCACACATTTTTCTTCATGCCTCTCTCAGAAACAGCCAACAGTACTCCAAGTTCATTAGACCATCAACATGTTTGTTGACGATGATGTCTCTAAGGCCACACTAAGGCAGAAATTCATGTTTTCATCAACTGAGCATAGGCTTTTTCTGATTAAATTCATTTATAATGGAAAGTTCAACTAAGTATTAAATATGGTTCCATGTTGAAATTTGAATTGAAATGTTATCGTAACGATCTTTCCTCTTGATTATCAACTGTTCCAGCAACAGCTCATGCCAACTTTTTAAATTCCCGAGAAATGGTCACAATATCCCACACCTCCTCCTTCCCCCTCTTCCCTTCTTCTGCTGTCCACCACCTCAGCTGCCTACCCGACTCCTCTATTCCTGTTTCCTCAATTCCTTTTATTTGGTATCAAAACCACAGTTTATTTCTCAGTTACTTTGGAGTAGGTATTTTTTTCTTTGACTTTTTGGTCTAATGCTACTTGTTTTATTCTTATGTCCTTCCCCATATCAGGAACGCAGAAACATAAAAAGTGTAAATCTTACCAATCCTTGACAGACCTTTCCTTGATAGTTGAGGTTACTTTTCTTGGAAAGAGAACCATTTTTATTGACTTCAGTTATTCACTTAATAGTCTTGTCTCATAGGTCAGGTCACTTTGACAACAAATTAAAAATACAGATTTGTGAAGTCAAAAAATACAAACTTTATAAAGGAGCAAAAAGTAACACAAAACTAAATAGATAAAAATCAAGGACACTGTGAAACAAATAATATACAAACTTTTATTCAAAGATAATTCAAGAAAGACATGTTTTGGTCATTTTTAAAGTGAGATTAATTGAAGATCTCAGAAAAACTGTATCTGTTCAACACACATGGCTACTCACAGAAAGTTCTCTCTTCTGTTAATAGCAGCTAAATTTATACACACAGAAAAAATTCTTAAGACCATGCAAATTCAGTTGAATTCCATACATTCATTATATTCATCAAAAACCTGCAGTAATGTTCATGCCAAAGTGTTACTTTAAGAAAAAAATTAAAAATACACACCAAAACATGACCAAGATTAAACTAAAGAAAATAATAAATAAGCATAATTTATATTTTATTTTAAAAAGTTTGGCATCACACATATTCAAGTGTGTTGCACCAGGTCCATTCCTCAGAAGTGGCATTTAAAGTGTTAAGCATTGTTAAATATCAAAAAATACAACTCTGTTTTACAATGTAGTACTGGCATAATTCAAAGTACTGTGCCAATTATAAATAGTATAATCAAGTTTCAAACATCTTTTCAAACATATTTAAAGGAAAGCATATAGACACACATTTATATGCACATAATTTATTATATTCATGTAATCAAAGTTATTTTATAAAAGCAAACAGTTTATCCCTCAACTAGTTTGTATACTTACGTAGATTTTAATATCTGTTCAAAGATTTTCAGTTCCTGGGTATACAGATTTTTAGAGAAATAAAGATAAAATTAATTTTATAAGAACACACGTGACTTCATCCTCCTTCACAAAATAATCCGTAGTCATTCAAGGTTGATAAGAACTAGTCTTTATGAAAACAACTGTTGTCTAAAGACTACAGATTAAGTCCTGCAGTCCAAGTTTCTTATGAAAATTCAGTCAGCTGCTGCTCATTGCAGAAAAAGCCTACACGGTGCTTCTACCAAAAATAATCTTCAGTATCCGAGGCCTATAAAGGCAGACGATCTTATCTTCTGCTGAGACTTAAAGTGCAGCTACCAAGTGGAGAAGTGCTAGATTCTCAGTCACTTCAGAAATACTTGTTGAAGACTGTTTCTCATGTATAAATATGCTGAAAATGTGTTTCAGGCTCATAATGGTTTATCAATAACTGTGACCCCTGAGCAAAGAAATGAAGAGATCAAAAAGAAGTCATAGGCAGCATTCTGTATCTCTGAGAAATAACTCAATTCTTTATTATAATACAAAGGCAAGTGGGGCCATACAAATCATGTTTCAGAATCTCTTTCTTAAACTTTAGTAGTAGTATCATTTTAATCTAAAGGACAGTGAATTCTCTGTTTAGTTATGGACTAATTTAAGACTATTTAATCCAGAACTAGTCTTTTCCTCTTTGTGATTACAATTTTGAAAAAATACTGAAAATGGAACACAGAAACTTTTAAGCGTGGTGGATATGTTCATTATCTTGATTGTGGTGATGGTTTCGTGAATATATACTATGTCAAAAGTAATAAAATTATATACTTTAAATATACAGTTGACCCTTGAACAACATGGGGGTCAGGGGTGCTGACCCTCTGCGCAGTCAAAAACCCATGTATAATTTTTTACTCTCACACAATGTAACTACTAATAGCTTATAGTTGACCAAAAGCCTTACTGATAGTCAATTAACACATATTTTACATGTAATATGTTATACATGTTATATTATATATTTTATTCTTAAAGTAATCTACAGAAAAGAAAATGTTATTTAAAAAGTCATAAGGAAGAGGAACTATATTTACTATGTATTAAGGGGAAGTGGATCATCATCAAGGTCTTCATCCTTGTCTCTTCACATTGAGTAGGCTGAGGAGGAGAAAGAGGAGAGGTTGGTCTTGTTGTTTCAAGGGTGGCAGAGGTGGAGAAGGTGGAAGGGAAGGCAGGGGAAATAGGAGAGGCAGACAAACTTCGTGCAACTTTAAGGAAATACCTTGTAATTTCTGTCTTTTTTTTTTCATTTCTCTAAAAACGTTTCCATACAATCCCAATCCTCCTTCCACCACTTGCTTCAGTTACAGTGCATATATTATAGAAGTGCCCATTTCATAAAATAAGTCATAATCAGTCTTGAATAACCAGAACCCTTTGCCAGAGTGTCTAATGTCAATTTGTTTTCTGGCATTGCTTCTATGTCTTCTTCATCGTCTGGCAGCGGTTCAGAAGGAGTCATCTCCATCAAGTCATCTTCTGTTAACTTCTCTGATTTGGTATCTATTAGCTCTTGAATTTCTCCAAGATCTGTATCTTGAAACCCTTTGCCATCAACCTTTTTAGCCACATCCACGATCTCTTTCATGATTTCTTTGATGGCTCTATCATAACTCCTGTGAAGTCATACACAACACCCGAACACAGTTTTTTGTTTTTCCAGCAGGAATTTATTGTTTTAGGCTTGATGACTTTCATAGCTTTTTCTATAACAATAATAATATATTCAATGGTGTAATCCATCCAGACTTTCATGTTTTCTGTTGAGATTCTCTTCCATAGCATTAGCAATTTTTTCCATAGAGTGCCATCTGTAATGAACCTTTAAGGTTCCTATGGGCCCTGATCTAGAGGCTGAATTAGACACGCTGTGTTTAGGGGCAAGTAGACCACTTCTATGCCTTTGGTGTTGAACTCACAGTGTTCTGGATGGCCAAAGGCACTGTCCGATATCAAAATAACTTTAAAAAGCAGTCCCTTTCTGGCAAGGTACTTCCTGACTTCAGGAAGAAAGCAGAGATGGAACCAATCCAGGAAAAGAGTTCTTGTCTAGGCCTTCTTGTTATACAGTTAAAAAACTGGCAGCTGGTATTTATATTTTCCCTTCAAGTATTAGGGGTCAGCAGCTTTTGATATAAGAGCAGTCCAAATCATAAACCCAACTGCATTTGCACAAAATAGCAGAGCTGGCCTATCCCTTTCTGCCTTAAATTCTGGTGCCCACTTTTCTTCCTAATAAGTGTCCTTGGAGGCACACCTGTCTGCATTAAAAACTTGTTCAGGCAGATATCCATTCTCCTCAACAACTTTCTTAATGGCATCTGGGAACTCATGTGCTGCCTCTTGGTCAACAGAAGCTGCTTCTCCTGTTATCTTGACATTTTTTGAGCCAAACCCCTTTCCAAAATTATCAAGTCATCCTTTGCTGGCAATACATTCTTCAGATTAGATCCTTTACCTTCCTTTTGCTTTGTCATAAAATGACTGCTTTTTCTCAAATCCTATTAGAGTTGACAGGTATACCTTTCTTATAGCAATCCTGCACCCGCGAAAAAACAAAACAAAAACATAGAAAATAATAAAAACTTAAAAATTAGCTGGGTGTGGTGGCGCACCCCTGTAATCCCAGCTATTGGGGAGGCTGAGGCACGAGAATCGTTTGAACCCAGGAGGTGGAGGTTGCAGTGATCTAAGATCACAACATTGCACTCCAGCCTGTGTGACAGATTCTAACTCAAAAAGAAAGTCCTGCACTCACATAAAAGCTGCATGTTCAACACAAGATAAAAAGGGACTTCACAAAAAGTGTGAAGTTTTCGAAATTGCTGGGATGGCTGCAGCAACGGCTTCTTGAGGTTTCCTTTTCTTTTTTACAATGATCCCTACCCTGGATTCATTTATTTTAAAATGGTGGGCAAGCGTAGCAGCAGACCTCAATCCATGGTATATCTCAAGCAATTCAGCTTTTTCTTTTTCTTTCTTTCTTTTTTTTTTTTTTTGAGACGGAGTTCCGCTCTTGTTACCCAGGCTGGAGTGCAATGGCGCGATCTCGGCTCACTGCAACCTCCGCCTCCTGGGTTCAGGCAATTCTCCTGCCTCAGCCTCCTGAGTAGCTGGGATTACAGGCACACGCCACCATGCTCAGCTAATTTTTTGTAGTTTTAGTAGAGACGGGGTTTCACCACATTGACCAGGATGGTCTCGATCTCTTGACCTCGTGATCCCCCCGCCTCGGCCTCCCAAAGTGCTGGGATTACAGGCTTGAGCCACCGCGCCCGGCCAGCTTTTTCTTATAATGTCATGACTCTTTTCTGCTTCATTGAAGCACTTCCCAGCATCATCAGTGGCACTCTGTACGGGTCCCGTGGTGTTATTCAAGGTTTAAGATATTGCAATAAACATGATGAAAAATAAGGCAGAACCATGAGAGATCACTTTCTACTGATACACATCGCTGAAGAGACAAATTGCTCTTTCAAAGATGATTAGTGCCCCACAGCTTTTTAAGTGGCTACTCACAACAGCTGAGCTCACCAATACAGCAACAGGAAATGGCTATACAATTATTATAGTAGTACAGTAACATATAACAGCTAATTTCATGCAGTTATGATTTAATATTGTATCTTTGTGGTTTGTTCACAATTCTCTGGACTGTGAATGACACCATATATGGTCTGTATGTGCTTGTTCCTGTAAGAGTTTCAGGAACATCAAAATGTGCATACATTTTGATAAATTTTAACTTTTTGTAATAGATTTGTGGATATTTTGTAGTAGTAAATGATAAAACAGACTAATATCTACATATATTTTATGTGTTCATATCTTTTACTTAATTTTTTCAATATTTCTAGGTTATGCAGTTCATCTGAGTTTTATAAAAATTTTCCAACATAATTATTGAAAAACATTTGCATATAAGTGGACATACACAGTTCAAACCTGTGTTGTCCAAGGGTCAACTGTATGCTATGTATTCTGCCAGTTTATACCTCAATTAAGTTGTTTTAAAATTCATCTAATATTCAGCCATGTTATACTGGGATTCTACTGTACATAGTTCTTCTACTAAGTGCTGTTTTGAATGATACATAAGCAACAGTGATAAACATTTTTTTCCTCCACTAGTAGATCAATTTTGTTAAAGAAATATTACAATATTAAAAGCAAGATAAATATCACTGAAATAAATAATATATAACATAGTTTAAAGATGCACCATAATAATATAATGGACGAAAAAATAACATTTTATAATTCAACCAGTACTATGCTTAAGAAAGAAAAATTATTCCACAGCCTCACTATAATACTATCTGATGAAGCCTCACCATGGGGAGATGTAGGAATCCTATCCTATTTCTTGGATATCTCAGGAATTAAAGCCTTGCCACATAGTGAATTCCTCTCCTTGGCATACTGACTTTAGCAACATTAAATTTTATTATATGATTTTGTATATCAAAGATTTGGGATTTTGAATACAAATGACTATAGAATGACAAAAGTGTACTGGTGCTTTATTTCAGAATATACACAGCCAATGTTAATCATCTTAAGAATAAGATATAAACTATACCTTGAGAAAAGACATTATTCTTATAACAGAAAAATTTTATTAATACAAAAATTATAATGATGTCATCTTTTTATATTATAATGGACTTTAGAGACAATTGTTACCTGCATAACTTCTCCCTGTGCTCATACACGATGACACAACTGTCCATTTATCAGTTGTTGGGTTATAATACTCTACCGACGCCAAGTTACAGGAACCATCGTCCCCTCCAACAACATATAATAGACCATTAACTGCACAAACTCCTTTAAAAAATTATACAGAGAGAAAATGATTATTTAAAATATCTGGATGAATATGAGTATCACTGTACATGTTTTGTGAGATAATCCAGAGACATTAATTTCTTTGAAAGGAGGCAAGAAGAGAAAATAGGGAACATGTAAAGAATCCTTTTTATATTAGGATAGCCAGGCACTGTAGCGCACGTCTATAATCCTGGCACTTTGGGAGGATGATGTGGGCAGATCACTTGAGGTCAGGAGTTCCAGACCAGCCTTGCCAACATGGTGAAATCCCATCTCTACTAAAAAAACAAAAATTAGCTGGGCACGGTGGAGCGTGACTGTAGTCCCAGCTACTCCAGAGGCTGAGGCAGAATCGTTTAAACCCAGGAAGCAGAGACTGCAGTGAGCCAAGACCACGCCACTGCTCTCCAGTCTGGGTAACAGAGCGAGACTCCATCTCAAAAAAAAGAAAGAATTCCTTTTATACTAGGAAACTCTAATACCGCTTCTAAGCTTCTACTGAGTGTCATTTATGCAGTAGGTGCATTATATATGCATTATTCTATTCAATTTTCACAACGTTATAGGTTAGAAACTATTTTGACCCTCATTTTATTAAAAAAAAATATATCAAGGCCGGGCGCAGTGGCTCACGCCTGTAATCCCAGCACTTTGGGAGGCCGAGGCCGGTGGATCACAAGGTCAAGAGATCGAGACCATCCTGGTCAACATGGTGAAACCCCGTCTCTACTAAAAATACAAAAAATTAGCTGGGCATGGTGGCGCGTACCTGTAATCCCAGCTACTCAGGAGGCTGAGGCAGGAGAATTGCCTGAACCCAGGAGGCGGAGGTTGCAGTGAGCCAAGATCGTGCCATTGCACTCCAGCCTGGGTAACAAGAGCGAAACTCCATCTCAAAAAAAAAAAAAAAAAAAAAAAAAAAAAAAAAAAATATATCAAAGAAGTTTAGTAACACTCCCAAAGTCAACTACTTAGGGAATCCCAAGGAAGAAAATATATGTTAGTAAAAGGTAAAAATTGTCTTAATTTTAATTATTATACTGAATGGTTAGCTATTTTATCTCTCTTTAAAAGGGAAAATAATATTATTTATCTATTAGAATAAATCTTTTCTTTGCAAAAATTCAAAACATTTAGACAGGTATAAAGAAAAAAAGATGACCTCGAATCTTATGTCATTTAGAATAATGACCATTAAAATTTTGATCTCTACTCTGGCTAACTTTTCTCGATGCATATATACTCAGATACTGCCTTTTTTAACCCCAAAGTAGCTCACCTGACACATGCTACTTTATTACTTACCCTCCCTGGCCAACCAACATACCCTGGACATTTCCTCAAGTTAATAAATATAAATGTAATTTTTATGTATGATAATACCACAGTTTATTTAATAATTTTTTACTAATATTTAAGTAATTTTGATTTTTTTGCTGTTACCAATGATGTTGCAATGAACAAAGATCCCCTGAATAGTGTGTTGAATACTAGAGCAATTTCTCTTAATATAAATGATTAGAAAGAAAACTGCTGAGTCAAATGGTAAATGCTTTTAAAAAGCTCTTTATTTCAATTTTTTAAAGTATATTTAATATCTTATAAAAAGTTTAGTGCTACTATGAACTTGCACTAGAGGGCATCAAAGAATCCAGAAAAATACTGCCCAAATCTACAAAACTTTGCAGGAAAAAAGCTCATACCATTTTAAAGTTGTTCAAATACTTAAAAGCAAGAGCGAAATGCTACTGCCACACAAGCTCTCACAGTAGTTATATGTGTTTGCAACACAGGACTGTGGGAGACAAAATGATCTAAAAAATGGCCCTGCTATGATAGAAGACATTAATAAGGAGGCTATATTGTCCTAAAGAGCTTTCTCAATCATATCTACAAGGGGCTCACAGATTAAAGAGCATCCTACTGCAGAAAGGGAGGTTGGTCCATACACCCATTTCAATATATTAGTATACATTCAAAAGACATCAATTTTATTAATCCACTAACTCAGAACACCAGATTCCTTTTAGGCAATCAGAGCCAAATCACTGCCAAAAGAATGCAGTTTCCTGCAGTGTTTGATGGTTCCAGTTTATTCAGTTTACTTCAACATAATCAAATTCAAACTGAGACCCTATTACAGATGTGCTAGGTACTAAAAGTCTTTATATAATCATCTAATTCAAATTGATTTCATTTTTACTCTACTCTTGGTGTCATAATTTACCACGCTTATGAAAAGTTTTGAAATCTGACTTAGAAGTTGCTTGCTGTTTCAAGTTTACATGGATGCTTTCACCTCTCCCCATTTAAAACTGAATACATGTCTTCCACTCTTTGCCAGGTTAGTTCTTTCTTCCCAATTTAGATGCTTAAATGAGGTCCTTAGCCTAGGTTATTAAAAAGGAAGAGCTGAACAGATCTTATCAGAAGTTTGTTTCAGATTATCAGGAATATGGAATGAGGGTGAGATTTTAAAATACTCTTATGAACTTTTATAAATAATTTAAAATATATGCTCAATTGGATTATGTTGTATCTTATAAATTACAGAAGTAAATAATTCAAGTTCTGTTACTTGCACAGAAAATAAACATAATTGACTGAGAAGGAAAAACAAACTGAAAACTAAGCTTTCAGAGTTCTCTCTTCTTCATTATCAAATAAACTCAAGTAATGTCCAAATCAAAGTATGAAACAACTTTTCAACAGAGACTTAAAGATTTTTCCTAAATCCCACCCTTTCTACCACAATTTTTTGAACAACAGGATAATGATAGCTCTACATATACAAATTATCTCTTTATTCTTCTACCTAAAATAAATGAGTTAATTTTGATAGGAAAACAAGAAACACATACAGAGAAAAAATAAGATTATTTTAACCTTTTTTTTTGAGACAGAGTTTTGCTCTTGTTACCCAGGCTGGAGTGCAATGGCTTGATCTCGGCTCACCGCAACCTCCACCTCCTGGGTTCAAGCAATTCTCCTGCCTCAGCCTCCCGAGTAGCTGGGACTACAGGCGTGCAGCACCATGCCCAGCTAATTTTTTAGAGACGGGGTTTCACCATGTTGACCAGGATGGTCTCGATCTCTTGACCTCGTGATCCACCCGCCTCGGCCTCCCAAAGTGCTGGGATTATGGGAGTAGATTATTTTAACCTTTAAGAAAATATTCATAAAAAGCTCAAATTGCAACTAAGTTTCCTAATCCAGGTAGACACACACACAAATCACTGTGGCTTTCTAACTTAATGTGTACTAGAGTCACTTATTCTAGTAAGGAGCCAGATCTGAGGGCCTTATCATCATTCTGAATACCAAATACAACTGACTAGATGATATGCAAGGCCAAACAGAATTAATGATAAATTCTGGTCTGCTGCTGACAGTATTTGCAGTCCCACATACTTGGTCTCTCTTAGTAACCACATTTAAAGAGAAACTAAGATGAGCACTGATGGAGCGGGGGTGTCTAATGGTATACAGTAAGTTTGAGACTCAACAGGAACTTATTTTACACTATGAGGAATGACATGGAGATAATGGCATTTTGAAGAAGCCTAGCATTTCCTGAAAGGCTATGTAGCTATCCTGAGTCTATTTTCCATTTGGATTTCCTTTCCTTGATTCTTCTTTTTAAGTAGTTAGTTCCCTAATCTTGAAGTTCTCTACTTTCTTAAAAGTATTCGTTGTTGTTGTTGCTTTAGTTTTTCCATTTTCTGGAAATCCTGAACTGTATTAACTTAGGGTTACATCTTCAGACTTCCCCTCTAGATTTAGATAATCAACTAGCTTTTTAACCTATTATAAATATTTACTCAACTAGACTAAATTCCCTGAGAAGTAGGATCTTCGGTATGTGATAGATACATGGCAGGCACACAAAATTATCTGTGGTTAGAATGAATGAATTCAAATATCTAATAAAGGGTCTATTCCTAATTAATTAGTCTCCACAATTATCACCAAAAAGTAGCAGCTAGTAGAAATAAGTTTACTGAAGTGTCATAACAACCTGTTATGTTCCAGAGATTACAGTAGGCATTCACTTTATAGGTTATTATATAAGTTTCTGCCTTTAAAGAGTTTAAAGTCTATCAGGGAACCCAGATCAGTAAAAGAACAATGGAAATAACACAGTGATACTAGTGAAACTTAAAATAAAATTCAACATAAGTTTCATAACCTTAAACTGACAGATACCTGCATTTCTTCTGCACATGTTCATATCTGCAACCTGTCTCCATGCATTAGTCGTGGGATCATATACTTCAACACTTTTTCGTACTAAAGGGCCATCATGACCTCCTACAGCATACAATAAATTGTTTAACACACCAACACCTATAAAAAACAACCAGCCAAATAGAGGGGCAAAAAGAACAAGAGATTTATATCATATTAGATTTCAATGACCTGTAACCAAAACTTTTAAAGTTATAACTTGTAATAAAAGCAAGCTGATATTATAGCCTACAGTTTAAGAAATGAAAATGAATAGAATTGATGATTAAACAAGCATCTCAACAAACTATTATTCTGAAAAAAGAGGCATGTCAAACAAAATAAAAATATCAATAATATGTAGGTGAAACACAAGGAGTGAAAAAGTCCTTTAATGTAATGCTTTTGAAATCAATATCCATAATAAAATAACCCCATATTAAAGCACAAAAATTTAAGAAATATACATGAAAAGACTTGATTATTAAGCAAGTTCCCCAGTAAGCACTAAAACAAAACACTAAAAGGAGTGCTAAACAATGTGAATATATAGATGAAACAGAAATGCCTACAGCACTCAGACATTATATTTTACAAAGTAAAAGTGCAGCTACCTCCCATTACCTGCACAATTCAAAAGACATTTAGCAGAACCATTAAAATCAGCATATCATATATTTTCAGATAATGTAAAGTGATGCCAATGAATCATTTTACTTTAACTATTTTCCATCACTTTTGTGCTTCAGTTGCTAAAATAGGTTCGCATGTACCTGCTCCACTCCGTCTGGTGCTCATTTCTGCTATATAGGTCCACTCATTTGTTGTGGCATTATAGCATTCTACTGTGCTAAGACACTGACGTGATGCTCCGTCATAACCTCCTACAGCATAGAGCAAACCTACACATAAAATCACAAAGAAAGCCAAATTTATTAAAAAACACTGTTTTTGTCAAGCCAGAAAATATTAGTATATTTTCCTCCACGGCAACAGAGTTTCCCCTTAAAGTGCTACTGATTTTTACGAACTATATTAGGGTCTTGCCTAATGGTGACAGATGGAGTCATCAAATCATATTATGAAAATCTGCAGGGTATAGATGATGATGTTAATTTTATACTTTCATCAATAATCTGACTGATAAAATAGAAAGCACACTCATTACGTCTTTAGATAACACTATCTGATAAGTGAACAACATCTTGTAAGATAGAATTAAATACCAAATTATCTCAGGAAACTGGAAAAAAGGTTAAATCAGAAATTAATATCACAGAATGCAATGCAATATTACTTGGCAATAAAAAGGCATGAAGTACTAATAAATGCCTCAGTATAAATAAACCTTGAAAACATCACCCTAAGCAAAAGAAGTCAGTCACCAAGGATCACATACTGTATGAGAAACATGTTCAGAAGAGGCAAATCTATAAGTGATAGGAAGCAGACTAGTAGTTACTGAGAGCTGGAGAGGACAGGAGTAAGAGCTAAGGGAAGCAGGATTGCTTTTAGAGGATAATAAAAATGTTCTAAAATGAATTGTAGTGATGGATCCACAATGAACTGTATACATGAAATGGGTAAATTGTATGGTATGTGAATTATATCTCAATAAAGCTGTTTTTTTCTAAGTGCAGAGAATTACACCTATGATAAGGAGAGGGTGGAAACCTGCAAATTTGCCCAAGTCAATTAAAAAAAAAACCAAAAAATAATACTTAGAGCCTTCCTTAACTTTTGTTGGGAGACAAAGTAGGATATAAATAAATAACTGTGGCAATCTATCCCCTAAATGTTAAACAGCTGTTCTCCATATACGAAATTACACGTTTATGTCACCTGATTTGTTCCCCTAAACAACTGTATTAAAATCAGTTGACAGTCTTATATAGCAGTGGTCCCCAAACCCCAGGTCGTGGACCACTACCTGTCTGGAACCTATCAGGAAACAGGCTGCACAACAGGAGATGAGTGGCAGATGAGCAAGTGTTACTGCCCGAGCTCTGCCTCCTGTCAGATCAGCAGCGGCATTAGATTCTCATAGGAGTGCGAACCCTATCTTGAACTGCACACAGGAGGGACCTAGGTTGTGCGCTCTTTATGAGACTCTAATGCCTGATGATCTGAGGTGGAACAGTTTCATCCTAAAACCATCCCTTCAACCCACCCCTGTCCATGGAAAAATTCTCTTCCACAAAACCGGTCCCTAGTGCCAAAAAGGTTGGGGACTGCTGTTCTATAAATCACACACACACAAACACAGAGCGAGAGAAACAGAAAGGAGGAGAGATAAAGGGAGGGGGACAGAGAGGGAGAGAAAGGCCTTGTAGAGGTTGATTTATATACACAAGCTAATTTTAAAAAGGATAATTAAAATTTTACAGTAATTATGGCTTTTCTTTTTAAAATGCTAATTAGCTTGCCCATTCAGAAAACTAGTGTTGAGATTATTGGAAGAACCACTCTCAAAAATCAAAAAGCCCTGTGTACCTGAAAGAACTGTCAGTACCTACCTCCAACAACACCCACACCAACACTGCTCCTCCTTGTGTTCATGGGAGCTACATGAAACCACTCATTAGACTTTATGTTGTATGCTTCCACAGATGATAAACCTATAATAAAGCACAATAGTCTTCATTTCCTCCTCTAAAAAAAGTCAGTAGTTCATATATATGGAAAAATACTTCAGGTATGTTACACTGGGCTAAAATTAAGAGAAGAAAATGGTGGAATGTAGACATGTCAATTACATGAGAAACAGGAACAGCTTGTTTTCCAGAAGGCTCCTACCTAAGCTACTGACATTTACAAACTTTTAAAACTTGATGACTGATACCTATGCAAAAGAAAGAAAATTTGTATACTCAGCACTCATCATTTAAAGAAATTTTTGATAAAATTTTTAAACTTATCTTTATTGTCAGTTAAAACCTCACATGTGCCATAATGTTGCCACAACTTATTCCATAAACATGGTTACTACATTAATTTTAGCAGCAATGTAAAAGAATGCAAAGGAAATTACCTGTACTCCCATCAAAGCCTCCCACAGCGTATAACAACCCATTTAACACAGCAGCTCCCAAAGTGCTTCTCCGGTCTCTCATGTTAGCAACACTGGTCCACTGGTCCTTCACAGGGTCGTAGGAATCTACAGTGCGAACTCTTAATGAGCCATTAAAGCCACCAACGGCAAAAACAAGTCCAGCCATGTAGACCATCCCTGCAAAAGGAGTTCAAGATTAAAAAAAAATCAACATGCAACTCAATTACCACCAATGTCCAAAGATTGCTTTCTACTAAGTCTATAGCTGTTGTCAGAACATGCTACTCTTAGGAGGAGCCTAATTAAATAAATCCTTGAAAATGCTAATCATTTGTGAACATATAATCGCTAAATTGTCTTTCTTTCTGAGGTTATTAAAAAATGCAATGGCATAGGCTAAAGTGCTATTTTGATTCTTGATTTTTTTCAAATATCAATTTACAAGCTTAAATAATAAGCTATTATCTTCCAACTACTTGAACCTGTACACATCTCCCATCGCTTTCAATTTTGGATTTTCTAGTGGATATTCTTAGAATGAAACTCTATATGTTTTATTTGCATAATGTGCTCCTAGTTTATCATGTTAGTGGGCTAAATCAGGGGTCGGCAAATTTACAGCCTACAGGCTAAATCTGGCCGACTAACTATTTCTGTAGAACCCATAAGCTAAGCATGGTTTTTATATTTTTAAATGGCTGAAAAACAACCAAAAGAGGAATAATATTTCATGACATATAAAAAGCTATATGAAATTCAAATTTCACCATCCATAAATATAGTTTTATTGGAACACTGCCCCACCCATTCACTTACATATGGCTGGTTTTGCACTATAGCGGTAGATAAGAAGCTGTGACGGAGACCATATAACCACAAAGCCTAAAATACTTACTCTCGGGTCCTTCAAGACAAAGTCTGCTGACCCCTGGGCTAAAGAGATATTACAGAATCAGTGAATGGAGAAACTGGACTGCTAGACTAAAGCATTCAACCTTCTTTTCCCTTTTCCCAACTTTTGTTGATGGTGCTTTCTTAATTGGAGAGGCTCCTATCACCATCCACTCTGCTCTCTTTAACTTTGAATCCCCAGTTAAAATTCCACATTCTCTAGGATGCCTTCCCAGTCCACTTCGGCCCAAAATGGATTATGTCCAGCTCCTGAACCCCTATAGCAAATAACATCTATAGAGTGCACTTGAGATTTAATAAATTTACAGTCTATAATATAATTACTTTAAATTGTTCAAATTTTTATTGTTTTTAGTTCTGTAATGTTTATGTCCCTGTGCCAGCCTGAGGGCACGTAATGTGGCTCACAGTTCTCTGAATTCCTGTAGGGAGAACTGGAATCACCAGGTATGTCTGACTAGCTCAATGTTTTACAGACGGCATCAGGCAAGAGATGCACCTCTACCCCTTATTGTCTTACCCTCTGGTGCTTTACTCCCCCAGCCCCATAAAAATACATGGAAATGCACACCTCCATATGGCAGCAAGACCTTTCCAGTTCAAATGAAATTGCCTGTTTTGGGCCCTGCTAGCACAGAATGTAACAGACCTCCTAAGAGGGCCTGGAGACCAGTGAGCAGCAACAGAATCGGCAGCATATTTCAGCATAAAACAATCCTGTATCCCAAAATCATAACTAACTCCATGGAATGTTCATTGTAGGAATTTTACCCATTGCAATTTTCATTTTTCTTTCTCTATACACAAAATAACACAACAAATATGCCATCTCTTAGTGGTAATATAGTATGCTTACCAAGATTTAGGGAATTTTAGGTCATAGAGAAGAAGAAAATAAATGAATTACTCTATAAAGTGCCCCCTACAAAAGTTCTGGTCTGGAGAAGGGAATGAACTAAAAGAAGTATAATAACCTCCAAAAGTTATTAGGAAACTGAAGTACCTAGAAGTTTAATTACACAGTTTATGAAAATTTGGCCAAGATGACACAGTTAAGGATATTGGCTCTAATCCGAAGAAAGGAGAGGGAAGAGGGCATGATAAAGATAAAATGTATTCATAGTTACCGAATAAGTAAACAATACATTTTGCAATAAATTGAGTCAAATGACTTATGACCCCAATGAAAAGGGAACTATACTAGGAATCAGATATGAATTAAGAAACCAGTTAGTAAATAGAATACAAGACTCTATTTTCAATAGTAACAATAAAGATAAAATACCTAAAAATAAACTTGCCAAGAAATACAGAGGACCAATGGAAGGAGACATTAAAAATTTACTGAAGGATATAAAAGAAGATAGGAGTCCTATCACTAGTTTCATAACACAGTAAAACATATTATATATAAAGAACAGTAACTAAAATTTGCTTTGTCTTAATGCATGAATAGGCAAGACAAATCAATCAATGGAAAAGAACAGAAAATTTAGAACAAAGCCAAGTAAATGTAGAGATTTAGTTTATAATAAAGGCAGCATTTCATCAAATGAATGGAGACACATAAGTCAATAAAGAGTATTGAGATAACTAAGTAACCATTAAAAAACAAAATCTATACCTTACATCTTATACTAAAATAAAGCCCAGATGTCTTAAATATATATTGATAAATAAAACTGTAAAGGTACTAGAACAACAAATGTTTTTAAAATATAATTTTGTTACAGGGTAGAAACCTGGCAGATATCACCTTAACCAAGTGAACAAGGTTACTCTCACAAGAAATAATAAGTCAATTTAACCATGGGAAAATATCAGATAAATCCAACTAGAGAGACATTCTTCGAAATATCTGACCAGTCCTCTTCAAAGAATCAAGGGCATAAAAGATAAGAAAGATGATGGGACTAACTCAGATGAGAAGATACAACTACTAAATGCAAAGTAGGATCCTGGAACAGCATAAGGGAATTAATGGAAAACTGGTAAATATAAATGTAGTCTGTATTTCAGTTAATATGCCAAGGCTAATTTCTAGTTTTGATAATTGTATCACAGTAAGATATTAATACTGGGGAAAGAATATACCAGAAGTCTTAGTTCTATCTTCGCAACTCTTCTGTAAGTAAAATTATTTCCACATAAAGTTTTTCTAAAAGATGTTTGTGTGTGTATACAAACACACACACACACACATATAGATAATTTTGGCATATGACTTTTCTATGCAAGAAACAAATTTTTAAGTATAAAGACATAAAACTTTGGTATACAGGACTATGTTAAAAGATAAAGTTTTTACATGGAAAAAATAGCACAAAGTCAAAAGATAAAAGATTAATACAAATAAATATTCACGCTATATAGCACAGACAAAAATGAATGGAGGAATATATGGTTTAATGGTTACTTAGTTATCCCAATACTCTTTATTGACTTATGTGTCTCCATTCATTTGAATGTGCTATATAGCATACTTTCCTTAACATACAACTGTAGCTGTGACATCAGTAAAACAATTAAGATGGCAAAAATCATAAGCAGACAACTCAAAGAAAAAGATATTTAACTTTCCTCACAATTACATAAGTCCAAATTAAGGTATTTTTCACCCACCAGATTGGGAAAGCTCAAAACATTTAATTACAAAGTACTGTCAGGAGTTTAGGGAAACTGGCATCTTCATATTTTACTGTTAGCAGGAGTAATAATTGGTTTATCTTCCTAGGACATCCTTTGAATCAGTAATTCTAGCTTTAGAGTTTTATCCTGCCAAAATATATTAGCACATGTACACAATGATGTATGTATAAGAGATCTGCTGTAGCACTGTTTATAATAACATTAAGATTAAAAACATTTTTAATGCTCGATTAAAAACTATGTCTAGACCAAAATAAAATACTAGACAGCTCTTACTGAATGTGGTAACTCCAGATATGCTGATATGTAACAATCTCCAAGATGTATTGTTAAAGTGCTAACATCATAGAAATGTTTCATTACATTCAGAACTCATTTTGCTATAGGAGACAGAAATTATGGACCCATGCTTAAGTCCCAAGAAAAGTCCTGAGTTTGTATAATAACTGCTTCTTTTGATCACAGTTTTGGCTATATGAAAGCATATTTCAACAAATGTTCGTAAAACAGATGCCTTGAAGAAGGCAATTGTGCCTTATAACTGAGGAGCTTAACTCTACCTTATAGTTGAGCGAATCTCCTAGAACTAAGGGTCCCAACCTAAAGAATTTCCCTCTCAACACTTCAGGCAAAGGTAATTAGGAAATATCCAGCAAATTACTAGCTCTTCCACCTGACACTAAACAATCAGAAAGATATGTAAAGATGGAGAGAGTAGCTATTCCCATCAATGTCTTAAGAGAGATGTATGAGGCCTCTGAATTATTAACTATATAGCTATTTTATTCAAAGCTTTTCTAATAGAAATTTTTCTAATTAATAAAATAAGACCTCAAAAAAAAGCTCCGAATGACCCAGGAGTAGAGAATTGACCATGATACATCATGCTTACCTGCCCTGCACCTCCTGGAAGGCAACTCTGCTACTTGGTGCCACCTTTCTTCTTTAAAGTCATAGCATTCCACACTCCGGATAGCCTTTGGTGCTTGGCCCCCAACCACCACCATCAACTGCAAGGGCAGAAATGTAAGCACTTGAACAAATGTCTATTACATACTCAGGATTTAAAATGTCCTACAAAGACAATGGTGTGGAAAGTGTTAGGATGAAGATGGTAGGGTGAACTGGAGAATACAACCATCTAACCATTTAATAAACATCAACAAAGAGGGCACATGTTAGAACTGCAATTCTATCAACCAGCACATTTAGTCAAAAATAAGGACTTCAGACACTAAAATAAGTTTCTGATCCTTTAAGAAAAAGCAGTTATTTAAGTGAAAAAAGAGCAGCCAGTCATCACTGGCAAGGCTGCAGTATGTCACAGGGCTTGCTATAAACTAGATCCTGGTTTTGCAATGACCAGGCATTAGATCTCCACAATCCAGGAGAGAAGATACAACTGAAACATATGTTACTGGGTAGATGAGGTGAAAGGGATAGTAGATATTAAATGAAAGATGGAAGAAGGAAAAAGATATTGAAAAAGGAGGGGTAACTGAATTGGAACTCACAAGAGCACAGATTACCAAATCTCCAGTAAAGAGACCTTTCCTGAAGCCCCACAAATAAAACAACCCAACAGGACAGGTAATGGAGATGCTAGATATCTTAAAAAACAAATACCTAATAGTCTACTTCTGAGAATAAATGAGGTCTATAAATTCCCTCAACTCAACCAACAACTATTTACTAAATGCCTACCATCTATATGTGTCCAGATTATGTTAGGTGTTATACATAAGAAATATAAGACATAGTCTCTACCCTTCAAGACTTTACAGATCTCACTAAGGAGACAAGACTTATGAAGTAACTCAAGAACAATATACAATTACATATGATAGAAAAATTACATGATTAGTATAGACATAATTGCTACTGCTGATCAGAAAATAAAAAGCTGCCATAATTTAGTGAAAGCTTCCTATAACCTGATCTATGGTCTTGATAAATAGATAGAATTTAGAAATCAATGTGTCTGTCTTTTACCGAGTATACACAGACACTTTCTGGCAACAGTGAAAATATAGCCGTCAAATCAGAATAACATAAACATTAATATGTCTCAAATGGAAAACTATAAAGAATGGCAAGGACCTTCAGGAAAAGATGAGATGATTGGAAAAACAGGTGTTAGAAAGAAACAAAATATAAAAACAAACAGAATATGGAGTAACTCATATATATAAAAGCAGGAGGTTTGCAACCTTGACTAGGCAATGACCTACCTGTACTTAGAACTAAAGAAAGGTGGGTACATAGTATAAAACGATTCCTGAATCAGACAGCAAACCCTGTTTCCAAAAAGAAGCCTATTTTATTTATTTGGTAACTGGAGAGCAGAACAAATCTTAAAAATCTTAAAAGAAGACTTAACATAAACCAACTACATGTTTTTTTTTCAGGTCTGTTATTCTTCTACTGTTGAATTCAAATAAATACATAAACAAAATTTGCTGGGTGTGGTGGCTAACGTCTATAATCCCAGCACTTTGGGAGGCTGAACTGGGCAGATCAGGAGCTCAGGAGTTCAAGACCAGCCTGATTAACAGCAAGGCCCCGTCTCTACAAACAAAATAACAAAAAATAAAAATTAGCTGGGCATGGTGGTGTGTGCTTGTAATCTCAGCTACTTGGGAGGCTGAGGCACAGGAATCACTTGAACTCGAGAGGCAGCAGTTGCTGTAGGTTGCCATGAGCTGAGATTGCACCACTGCACTCCAGCGTGGACAACACAGTGAGACTCTGTCTCACAAACAACCAATCAACATTTTGGTTGGCCGGACGCAGTGGCTCCTCACTCCTGTAATCCCAGCACTTTGGGAAGCCAAGGAGGGTGGATCGCTTGAGGTCAGGAGTTCAGGACAAGCCTGGCCCACATGGGGAAACCTCATCTCTACCAAAAATACAAAAATTAGCCAGGTGTAGTAGCCCATACCTGTAATCCCAACTAATTGAGAGGCTAAGGCAGAAGGATCATGCCAATGCACTCCAGCCTGGGTGACAGAGTGAGACTCTGTCTCAAAAAATAAATAAAATAAAATAAATATAATTAATAATAAAAATATGCAATACCCTCCCCTCTGACCACCGAAAAAAGGTAGGGAAGCAAGGTTGTAAAAATCACAGAGTTGGGATGCATGTTAAGGTAAACCTTGTATTTCAGGTTCTGGTCAAAATTTCAAAACTACCCAACAGACAATAGTTAAAAGAGTCTTAGATGATATATCTGATGAAGACTAATTTTTCTAAAATTTCAGAAGGGAACACTTTTTAAACTTTTTGAGAAACAATACTGAGTTATAGATTTTATAATCCTCAAACTCTGAATATAAGATTTCCATTTCCATGCAATAGTTCACTTTTACACATTAAAATAAAGATGCAAAGGAAAATGTGCTATTATCTACACAGAACAGTAGTAATATCTGCCCTTTACTCACCCAAGAGAGGTAAAATGGAGTGAGGATTTGGGTCTCCAGGAATCAGAGATTAAGGAGACAAGAAGAATGTGCAATGAGGGGACAAGAAGGCAGGAATATCTATATAAAACCAAGAGACTGTGCCACAAGTCATTGTATGGCTACTAAAAGAGTGTGCTCATAATGCTGACACCCAGTTATCCGTAAAAGACACAGATATTTGAGGAACACCATGCTATGAAGGAACAAGAAAAGAAGACCTTTTGTAGGGAAAAGTTAAATGTAACATATTTGAAGAGGTCAAGGGGTAGGAAGTTAAACAAATTCAAGTAATCATCCTAAAATGTAGGTCAATTAAACTTTGTTCTTTTTATTTGTCTATTAAATATTAGTTGAAAATTAACTCCTGAAAAGTCAAGTTTCTAATTGAAAATTTCAATAGGAGGCCGGGCGCAGTGCCTCACCCCTATAATCCCAGCACTTTGGGAGGCCAAGGTGGGTGGATCACGAGGTCAAAAGATCGAGACCATCCTGGTCAACAAGGTGAAACCCCGTCTCTACTAAAAACACAAAAATTAGCTGGGCATGGTGGCACGTGCCTGTAGTCCCAGCTACTCGGGAGGCTGAGGCAGGAGAATTGCTTGAACCCAGGAGGCGGAGGTTGCGGTGAGCCGAGATCGCGCCATTGCACTCCAGTCTGGGTAACAACAGCAAACAGCAAAACTCCGTCTCAAAAAAAAAAAAAAGAAAATTTCAATAAGTATGCTGAGTAAAAATATTTTTAAAATATAACATATACCCAGAAGTATGACAGCACGTATAAAAATATAGATTCCAAAGAGAACAGGTAACAAAATACAAAAGCAGCAAAACATACATAACTTTCATTATGTTGTACAAATCCAAGGATGCCTTATATGATCTGTTTACTGAGAAGCCAAAACTAATGTCTGATATATAAAAAGAATCAATCATGCAAAGTAGTATGAATTTACAAAATCAGAGCCTAATATAAAAAGTACTAATTCACTCTCATGTTAAAATATTATCAAAACCTTACAATAATTTCTTCAGCATGACTACCACATTTTGTTCAATTTGACTCATTATTATGATAAAAGGCATCATTACTATGAAATAACAAGCATAAGAAATTAATCTTTGCTTCATTCTTACCCAAATCCTTAGAATTAATCTGAACATAACAACTCTAAAATGATAAATAAGTTGTGTTGGAAAATCGTTAATCACCAGCACCGTTTTGAAAATATGTGTGGATAACAAACACATTGAGAAGGGATTATGCAAGTGAACATGCAAAGTCAAAGCAACAGGGCTGCTCACTGCTATCCAGCAGGCCTGCGTGCCCCTCCTGCCACACTGATAGAGCTGAATGAAAGAGAACCTACAGGGCCCCAGATGCCCACCACAAATAACAGCTAGAGAACTGAGAAATCTAAAAGTATAACACAGCGATAGGAGCCCTACTCCAAAACCACAACCAGAGAAGCCCAGAAAAAATGCAAACTGAATAGATGACCATAACACCACAAAACAGAAAGTAAAGTACTTGATAGGATTTCACCAAACACTCTAGAAGGTTTCAAAAATGACATGCTTAGTCCAGGAATCAAAAGTGAATTCATTTTCACTCTAAAGATCTCTGCAGCATAGCTAAAGATAGGAAAGTTTAAAGATGCCAGAAGAAGGAATATGCAAGAAGAAATTCTTTTTCACAAATATGAAGTATTTAATAAGTATTAAAGATATAACATTATTTAGAAGGAATTGGAAAAGACTAGCATAAAATAAATGGCAACCTTAAATTTACTGCCAAGACTGAGCAATTTTTATGAATGGATTTTTTTTAAGAACAAAACCTGACACCAAATAAGATGAACAAATATGAATTAATGAAGACTTAAAAGATGGGTACTTATAAAATCAGGTGTAAGGGTATTTAAAAAATGTAAACATGTATAAAATCAGCAGACTCAGATGGCATCAATACTGATGTATTAGGGGAACTAGCTAATGTACTTACTGAGTCACTTATAATTATTTTTGAAAAATCTTGGGAGAACTGAGGAGAGATCAGAAAACTTAAAGAAAGCAAACACCAATTTTCAAACCAGGATAGGAAGTGAATGGCTTGTAAATACACTTTTTTAACTAATAATAATTCTGAGTAAAAATTTAGAAGATTTTGAGAAAAGAATTTGAACTTCTAGGGGCCAATAAAATAACACACAGAAGGATATTTTAAAAAGTCATGCCAAATTTGAATCCATTTGATCCTCAACCTCATCAGACGTTGTACGCTAAATTACTTATTTTGGCTTAGATAATAAACATAATCATATAGAATAAAACTTTCTATAAAAAGACTGCGTCAGTGGCTGGATACTTCTAACAAAATGTCACCAAGAGAGTTTTGAGATCAATTCTAAGTTAAAATATTTATTACCGATCTAGAAAAATAAGTCAGTAGCACCCTGGCAAATCTGCAGTTAGTTTTAAACTGAGAACTGTTGTTGGTAATAGGCAAAACAGAAAAACAATACCAATACAGATTTGCAGCAATTAAACATGTAGACTCTAAAGTAAAACTTAGAAAAATATTAAGTAAAAGTATTAAAGTGAAAGAATTTTAAAAACATAATTCAATGGAAAGGATAGAGTAATAACTAAATATGATATAAGAAAACAGGAGATAACATTCTTATTTCTTCATTCAGCATTGCCCAAAACATACACAAGTGTTAAAAATAAATACATAAATAAAGGCTTTATATTATGAATCAGTCTGATCAGATCACGCACAAAATGGTGCTTAAAGTATTGGTCGTACTATAAAGATGTAAACACAGCAGAAGGAATTGCCAATAGAGACAGAAATGAGGGGTTATTTTGTAAGAAAAATTGAATCAGTAAAACATCAATGGCCACAGCTAAAAAGACAAAAGTAGAATATAAACATTTACATAGGAAAATATGAACACAAGAGACATGGGAAGACGTGAGAATCTACACTGAAATGGCTACTTATGATGTGCAGGAAACCATCAAATGGTATACAACAGGGAACAGCAATGAGATGAACTGAACAAGCTATTTCATCATCCGTAGTTCTAATGTGTAATTGTGCAACTACTGGGTTTTCAGTTATTAAATAAACACCTAGCTTACAAAGAAATTTTTCTTTTTTGTTTTTTCCTTTTTTTGAGATGGAGCCTCATGCACTGTTGCCTAGGCTGGAGTGCAGTAGCACGATCTCGGCTCACTACAACCTCCACCTCCTGGGTCCCTCTGCCTCAGCCTCTGCCTCAGCTTCCCAAGTGGCTGGGATTACAGGTGTCTGCCACCACACGCGGCTAATTTTTGTATTTTTAGTAAAGACAGGGTTCCATGATGTTGGCTAGGCTGGTCTTGAACTCCTGATCAGGTGATCCACCAGCCTCAGCCTCCCAAAGTGCTGGGATTACAGAACCACAGCACCCCCGGCTTACAGAGAAATCTTTCTACCTGGTCTGGTTTTTTTCTTTAGACTATCATTAGAGCTTTCTACTATAATTAGAGCTAATAAAACTCAGGGGACAAAAACCAGTTGTCTTCTGTTCCAGAAGAGTGACATCATGCAGTTTGAAAAAATTAAATGAACCAAACAATCTCCACCCTTAACATATAAAATCAATAGAGGTTGAATTACATACACTACAGTGCATTCTTAGTCACGTTTTCTCTTGAAGGGAAACTAAAACAAAGAATGAATCATGGAAATTCAGATGAGCAAAGTACTAACAGATTCACTACAAGCCTTTTGCATGAGGTAATAACATGCATGAGCAACAATCCTACTTTGGGAAGGTTCATGGGTGTCCTCAGCCGGGTCCGGACACTCTTCATTAATATACGCTGCTCTGTCGGCAGCAGATGATACTTCATTGCTTCAATGAGGTAATCTTTGCAAGCACTGCTATTCTTGACCAATGCTTCCTCTTCAACCCTCTGTAACAAGAAATCATACACACCCCCTGAAGGTAGAGCTATTTCATAATTAAATTGCCGAAGAAAAAGAAGTAAAGGAGAGGATAAAAGCAGTAACTATGCCCTTTATTTTAGTCTAAGTGTAAATGAGGAAAAAGTTTATAAATACAACTACGAGAAAAATAAAACCAAACATGCTTAAGTATCTGGTCTGAAGAGAATAATATATTTAGGTAATAAAGAGAAGAACTGCAATGAAAAATGATAAACTTGAATGTTAGCTATAGAATATGATGAACTCTTTAGATATTATAATCTCCTGTTTTTTAACTTTAACCATCAAGCCAAAAAGTAAGAAAAACAAGAAACAAAATTTAGATAATGCATCCTTCAGGTGGAGAAGGCAATACTAATAAGTTAATGATACCTTTTTGAAACACAAGTGAGCCAGTAAAATATCCAGAAAAGAAATTAAAAATATCTTAAAGCAATGTGCCTATACCACAAATAAGCCTTGTACTGCCTAGCCTGACATCAAATGCAGGACAAGCTTTTGGGTTCGTTTTCTTTTCTTTTTTTTGGAGATAGAGTCTCACTCTGTGGCTCAAGCTGGAGTGCAGTGGCACAATCTTGGCAAACCCCACCTGCCGGGTTTAAGCAATTCTCTTCCCTCACCTTTTTGAGTAGCTGGGACTACAGATGCCTGCCACCATGTCTGGCTAATTTTTTATTTTTAATAGAGATGGGGTTTTGCCATGTTGGCCGGGCTGGTGTCGAACTCCTGGCCTCATGTGATCTGCCTGCCTCAGTCTCCCAAAGTGCTAGGATTACAGATGTGAGCCATTGACTGCATCCAGCCTTTTGGATCATTTTCTTAATACCAGAAGACCCATGAATACACAGATCACAAAAAGTAATGAGGTTTCAAGAAATCCTAAAATGTTCAAACCTAATCTCTTAATAAATGATTCTTCCAATGGTCTCAACTATTAAAATAATGCTGAAATGTTCCTACTAGGATTCCAATAATAAAAGAGCAAATTTAAAATTATTTGGAGACCACTAAAGAATCATTTATTCATATTTATTTCAAATAACATTTTCCCTCAGCTTAGAAATAAAGACAGAAATCAAATGCATGCCACTATTAAATTATGAAGTAAAATTAAACAGTATTTGGGTCAGACCTCAAAATTCCAGGTCTGCAGGGGAATCAGAAGAGGCTATAAAAAGAAAAAACAGTAAAGAAGATGCAAAGCAGTGACTGCCACAGGGACATTTATTTGCATGTATTTAAATGACCACAAATACTACCTTGATAAGTTCAAGAGCTTACTTACCCAAATCAAAAACAGGGGCAGAAGCAAACTTCTAAGAGCGGGGAATGGCGGCTGGATGTGGAGGCTCATGGCTATAATCCCAGTACTTTGGGAAGCCGAGGTGGGCAGATCACTTGAGGTCAAGAGTTTGAGACCAGTCTGGCCAACAGGGCAAAACCACATCTCTACTAAAAATGCAAAAATTAGGCAATGCTGTAGTGCGCACCTGTAGTCTCAGCTACTCCATAGGCGGAAGTATGAGAATTGCTTAAGCCGGGGAGGTGGAGGCTGTGGTGAACCGAGATAGTGCCACTGCACTCCAGCCTGCAAGGTCCTTGACTGTCTTCTGTCCTGTACTCCACAGAACTGCATTCTACAGCTCTTATTACTGCTTGATAGGGATCTACATGCTGTCAGGCCAGTGACATGGTGCTATGTGGATTTTTATGTTTTGCATACACATTTACCTGAACTAAATATTCCCGAGGAAGCAAAGGTAACCGCACATGTTCCATCAGTCGGGCCATAAACTCTTGCCTCACATCCTTGTCATGGTTCACCCATGCAATTACTGCTTCAAATACCTTGCAGAAAATACAGGATAAGAAAAAATAAGAAATGAATTGTATACCAAGGCATCTGGATAAACTATGAAACAACATTTTATATACAACTCTCGCTAAGACATCCAAGTTTAATTCACAGCTCAAATGTTTTCAAAATCCTGACTTGCAATGTACTTACAAAGCCATTCACCCTATTTCTTTTCTATTTACCCAAAATAATAAAGCAAAGTGATATTGTGGAATGAAAATCATGTACACTTATAAATAAGTCAGGTTTGGCTTTTTTTTCAGGTTTACAAACAAATGTTAGACTACACACATAAATCGAGGGCTTGAGGAATAGACTGTAAGAGTAGAATATATTAAAATGTGGTACTTTGAAATTTTTTTTTACAAATTAAAAAATAAGGGCATTATTTACGATACATAACTGTGAGAAAGCTAATAAGCTAATATGAAGAAACTGTCTACATATTTCCTTTTCAACTGATGAATATATCACTTAATACTCTTTAAAGGTTTGCAAGAAATGTTTGACAATATGCAAATGGCTGAGACCAAATATAGGTTATTTTGATCCAGGAATAAAGCAATAAACTAAAAATAATGCACATTAAAATTAACACCCCTTTTTAATTCATTCTGTTAACAAGTATTTATCAAGTGTCTCTTATGTGTCAGGTGCTAGAGATTAAGCGAACAAGAGAGTTTGCTTTCTGGCAATTCTATTTAATATTTCTCAGTTCTGTCTTCTCTACCCCCTGCTGCTTCTACTATCCCACATCAAAACCTGCTGCTCACTGGTATGAGTTCAACATCCTCTTATCTGGCCCTCATCTCATTTTTGGTCCATTCTGCCCACCACCACGACAGCTAGTCTCCAAAGACAGTCTCCTAATAAACCATATCTCCCAGATCCATATCCTTATATAGTAACCTTCCACACTGAATCTAAGCTGGCCCTGTGTAACCAGTAGAGTGTGGAGGAAGTGACGCTGTGATTTCTGAAGGTAGGTCTTAAGCAGCCTTGTTACTTTTACTTTGGTCTCCTGAAATGCTCATTTGAAGGAAGCCAAATGTCACGTAAGAAGTCTGGCTACTTGAAACCACCACGCCATAAGAAACCCAAGCAAGTTACAGAGAAGAAAGGGAGGGGAGAGAGAGGGAGACCTAGGGAGAGACCAATCAACCCTGAGCCCAGAAGCCAGACAAAAGTGAGTGGAGGAGCCAGACTGGACATTACAGATCCATAAGATGCCACGTGCAGAAGAACTGAAGCTCCAGATGGCTCCAATAGAACGATGCCAGATTATCCCCAGCCATCTGGGTCACCTTAGCTGAGGCCTCAGACACTGTGGGGCAGAGACAAGCTGTTCCTATTGTTCTGCATGAATTTTGACCATAGAATTGTCAGCATAATATAATGGTTATTGTTTATGTTTTTACATTTTGTAATGACTTAGGTAGCAGCAGAAAACCACAGCAGCCCTCATGATATTTCTATAATGCAGGTTTTAGCATGATTTTCTCCCCTTGTTTAAAACTCTTCTAAGGCTCTTCATCACTACAATAAAGTTAGTTTTCTCTAACATAACTGAGAAGATATTTTATTATATCATCTTCCCATTTTATCTTCCACCACTCTGTCATATTCTAAATTCCCATCATACTGAACACATTGAATACAATTATTCTTTCACACCTCTTTACATTTGTATATTCTGCTTCTTCTACCTGGAATGCCCTCTGCATTCCCACCCATCCCTATTTCTCTGACAAACTGAGATTCATTTTTAAAAGACTTGAAATATATATCTGTACCAAGCTGAACTATCATCCCCATCCCTATCCCCATCCCTGGAAAAAACAAATACTCCCACGGTACCCTTTACAGCATTCTGTAATCAATTATTTACCCTACTGGCTGTTCCACTAGTCTATGGTTAACAAATTCTATTTTACTAATCTTCCCTTCTCTAGGAGCCCATGCCAGTGTCTGGTACATAACAGGCACCCAATACATGTCTATTAAATGTGAATAGTAATGTCATCATCCTCTGTATTTCTAGTATGTTAATATTATATAGCTCACAAACACTTTCACATTTTTTAATACTGTAAATATTAGAGTAAATGTGTCTTTTACCCCCAGATGAAATTAATATCCTTGAGAAAGAGAATCAGAGTTTACAAAACTTTAAATGCAAAGCACATAAAGGAGAAACTCAAGTTTCATTTTCTCTAAGCACAATGTTTTCACAGCTTTTGTGCTCTGATTTCCATGTGCTACAAAACTCACCCAAAGAAAAACAGCCCACTAAGAGGAGCTTCTATCTCCAGCTATATGAAAAGTGCAGGTGGCTGACAAAGGCAACCCAAAATGTGGAGAGACAAAAGACTACAATCAGAAGCAGTAGCTGCACAGAGAGGGAGAAAGGGAGGGAGGCAGGAAGGATGGACCGACTGGCAAAGTGAGATATTATGTCATAGGGAACCAACTTAAAGGAAGGTGACCATCAACCAACCTAAAGGAAGGTGACAATCAAGAATGTTCAGTCTAGAACTACCAAAACTTTGCCATCCTAGGTAACCTCTTTCAACTCAGAAGAAGGCAAACTACTTTAGTAACAAATACTGTGTTCATATCATAATTCCTATATACATCAAGTTGTAGGAAGAAACTGGTTTCCAAAAGAGCATTTGTTTCAGATAGTTTAATGTGCACAAGCTCTTGCTGTGGAGGTCAAGTACAAAACTCTAATGTCTAAAAATGTAGGGAACCTCTCATGAAGTGAAGACACAGAGTAATTTACATAGACAATCAACAAGTCCTGAGTTTCTTTTTTTCCTCCAGAATCCTTTCCTGAAGTAACTAGCTAAGTTTCTTAACTTTCAGAGTTAGGCATCACTGGCTGCCACTACACATACAGGATCACAAAGCTACAAAACAAAGTGAAATTAAAAAAAAAAAGGAAACATCACTGCACGCTGGGAAAAGAAAAATATCCTTACCTTCTCTTCTGAGGAAATGGTAAGTTTGTCACTTGAGATTAAGCTGCACACTTGTTCAATGCCAAGATTGAGAAATTCTTCACTAAGTACGACATCTGCAAAATGATGCTCTGTTTGGAAATTAAGAAGAAAATCCATTAACATCAACACTCCATTATAATAGTTTCAAGCTGCTTTAAAAAGGGTTTTCTTAATTTAATCTAACTTAAGGAGAAAACGAATTGCACACCTCTAGGCAAGAATTAACAAGATAAACCCAAAAAAACTCAGAGATACCTGGGGAAGTACCTTCAGTGATTTGTTTATACTACAGCACAGTAGCAGCATAAGTAGGGAAGTTGCCTTAAAATACATGCACTTAGCTGAATCACTCTTGTTTTACATGGTGGTATTTTAGGCTTAAAATATCTATTCCTTATGTGGTACGACACTCTGAGTACTTAAATTTGTAAAGCCTTTTGATTACAGAAGTTAGATAAAGAACATGACATTATATTGTCATATCCTACAACCTATCATGTAAAACATTAGAGGGTTGTTTCTTAAGGAGTAAGGAAGAAAGCCCTGCTTTACTCGGAAACTAAAGAAATCTTAAATGCTGGTCAATCTGAATATATGACCAATATTTTTTTAAAAAGAGACAGAATTGCTTTATGATATAGACAGCTCTGAATTCTAAATAAATAGTTTATTTTAGGATCAAATGATATGATTTTATGTCTCAATCCATATCCAGAAACTTGTAAAATTCGTAATTCTTAAATACTTAAAAAATTTTTTCCTTGATTTCACAAATATGGCCACTCTTCCCAAGTGGGGGCGGGAATATAGATCACTTCTTGGCCTTTTGGCTAAGATCAAGTGTAGTATCTGTTCTTATCAGTTTAATATCTGATATGTCCTCTAACCAAGGGTGGAAAGACTATCAGTGTAATGATTGAAAAACTTACAAAGAACGAATCTTTTATAAAATAATCTTTCTTGCAAATCCATCTCTCATAGAGTATGAGCTCACAAGGGAATGTGGTGGTTTGGGCTGCAGAGTCAGACATACCAGGGTTGAATCCCAGCTCTGCCATGTGCTAGCGTGCACAACCTTGGGCAGTTATGTAATATCCCTAAGCCTTGGTTTCCTCATCTATGAAATGAGAATAATAAAAATAGTAAGACTCCTATGAGGATTAAATAAGCTAGTGGTTTACAAAGCACCTAGAACTGTGTCTGTAGAGAGTAAGAATTCAATAATTTAGCTGTAGGTTAATATTCTAAATTCTAAAGTAATATTTTGCTAGAAAATCTAGGTTAATTTCTAGGTTGTCACAATGAACCATATTTGTTTCACCTTATAAAACCCTTATTTAAAAAAGGGTTTATGCATGTTCTCACTCATAAGTGGGTGTTGAACAATGAGAACACATGGACACAGGGAGGGGAACATCACACACTGGGGCCTGTCAGGGGGTGGGGGGCTAGGGGAGGGATAGCAGTGGGTGGGGGACTAGAGGATGAATAGCATTAGGAGAAATACCTAATGTAGATAACAGGGTGATGAATGCAGCAAACCACCACGGTATGTGTATACCTATGTAACAAATCTGCATGTTCTGCACATGTACCCCAAAACTTAAAGTATAATAAAAAAATTAAATTTAACTTAAAAAAGGGTTTATAAAGGGATTTTATAAGGTGAAATAAAAGATCCATTTCAAATATGTATTTCAACATACCACAAAAAGGAATGATTGGCTTCCCCTTCAACAAAATTTGAAAAATAAAATCTGCGTTTTCATAAATGTCATGAAAAACTATTCCATTTATAAAAGGTTGGCCAGGCATGGGGGCTCAGGCCTGTAATCCCAGCACTTTGGGAGGCCAAGTTGGGTGGATCACCTGAGGTCAGGAGTCTGAGACCTGGCCAACATGGCGAAACCCTGTCTCTACTAAAAATACAAAGGTATGGAGGATCCAAGATGGCCGCTTAGGAGGAAGTCGGGATTGCAGCTCCGAGAAAAGGCACAGAGGGTGAGTGGACGCCGCATTTCCAGACGGATTTTTACTGCCCACAGACCAGGAGACTCACAGGAGGACAAGCCCCACGGGTCGCCAGCACCGCTGGTTTGAGTGGCGTGGCCGCTCAGCCTACGCCCTGGGGCGAGGGGCAGTGGCTTCTTATGCAGAGCGAGAGAGACAGAGTTCCCTCTGAGCCAGCAAGGGGAGCTGAAGCAGGGAGCCAAGCCAGGAGACCCCGGGCAAGGGAGCGCCACGAATCTCAGAGCCGCTGCTTCAGCTGACGCAGTGGCACACAGGGCAGCGGATTTTAACTGCCCACAGACCAGGAGATTCACAGGCGGAGAAGCTCCACGGGTTCCCAGCGCCGCTGACTGGACCAGAGCAGCCGCTCGGCCTGCACCGGGGGCGGGGAGCAGCGGCTCCTTGAGCAAAGTGAACAAGACTGTGTCCCCTCTGGGCCAGCAAGGGGAGCTGTGGCAAGGAGGCAAGCCAAGAGATTACCGGGCAAAGAGGGCCCCTCTGGAAACACGGCTGAACCCAGGACGGTCCAGCTCTGTGGGGGAGGGGCGTCCTCCATCGGGAAACACCCTGCAGTTCTCGGGGCAATTTTCCGTAACCAAGACAACCCGCCACTACAGAGACTCCGTCACTACAGGGGCGGGCCAGCATAGCGGAAGCAGTTCTAACTACACCCACAGGACTGCAGGGAAGCTCACACGGAAGCTGGGCGGAGCCCAAAACAGCTCGGCGAAGCCTCTGCAGGCTGAGTGTGACTAGACTGCCACCTTGTGGGCAGGGAAAACGGTAGCAACACAGCTGAAAAGCATAAAGCGCTAACCCCCTCGGCCAGAACACCTGGGGAGAAGAAAAGGGGGTTTATGAGTTCAGCTGCTGCAGACTTAAAATTACCAAAATCAGAAAGACAGCAACTACAAAGTCAATAGGCGGATAAATCCACAAAGATGGGAAGAAACCAGCGCAAAAAGGATGAAAACACCCAAAACCAGAACACCTCTCCCCCTACAAGGCAGCATAACTCCTCACCAGCTCGGGAACGAGATTGGACGGAGAGTGAGTTTGATGAAATGACAGAATCAGCTTTCAGAAAATGGATAATAAGAGACTTCTGTGAGCTAAAAGAACATGTTCTAACCCAATGCAAAGAAACTAAGAACCTTGAAAAAAGACTTGACGAAATGCTAACAAGAATGGACAACTTAGAGAGGAATATGAGTGAATTGATGGAGCTGAAAAACACAACACGAGAACTTCGCGAAGCATGCACAAGTTTCAACAGCCGAATTGACCAAGCAGAAGAAAGGATATCAGAAGTCGAAGATCAACTCATGAAATAAAAAGAGAAGGGAAGATTAGAGAAAACAAGGTAAAAAGGAATGAACAGAGTCAACAAGAAATATGGGACTACGTGAAAAGACCTAATCTACGTTTGATAGGTGTACCTGAATGTGACGAAGAGAATGCATCCAAGCTGGAAAATACTCTTCAGGATATTATCCAGGAAAACTTCCCCAACCTAGCAAGGCAGGCCAATATTCAAGTCCAGGAAATACAGAGAACACCACAAAGATATCCCTCTAGAAGAGCAACCCCAAGACACATAATCATCAGATTCACCAAGGTTGAAATGAAGGAGAAAATACTAAGGGCAGCCAGAGAGAAAGGTCGGGTTACCCACAAAGGGAAACCCATCAGACTCACAGCAGATCTCTCAGCAGAAACCCTACAGGCCAGAAGAGAGTGGGGGCTGATATTCAACATCCTTAAAGAAAAGAACTTTCAACCCAGAATTTCATATCCAGCCAAACTAAGCTTCATAAGTGAAGGAAAAATAAAATCCTTTGTGAACAAGCAAGTACTCACAGATTTCATCACCACCAGACCAGCTTTACAAGAGCTCCTGAAGGAGACACTACACATAGAAAAAAACAACCAGCACCAGCCACTCCAAAAACGCACGAAATGGTAAAGAGCAGCAACACAATGAAGAATCTGCATCAACCAATGGGCAAAACAGCCACCTAGCATCAAAATGACAGGAGCAAACTCACACATAACAATATTAACCCTAAATGTAAATGGACTAAATGCCCCAATCAAAAGACACAGACTGGCAAATTGGATAAAAAGCCAAAACTCATCAGTGTGCTGTATCCAGGAAACCCACCTGACATGCAAGGATACACAAAGGCTCAAAATAAAGGGATGGAGGAAGATTTACCAAGCAAACGGAGAGCAAAAAAAAGCAGGAGTTGCAATTCTCATCTCTGATAAAATAGACTTTAAAGCAACAAAGATCAAAAGAGACAAAGAAGGACATTACATAATGGTAAAAGGATCAATGCAACAAGAAGAGCTAACGATCCTAAGTATATATGCACCTAATACAGGAGCACCCAGATACATAAGGCAAGTTCTTAAAGACTTGAAAAGAGACTTAGACTCCCACACATTAATAGTGGGAGACTTCAACACACCATTGTCAATATTAGACAGATCAACAAGACAGAAAATTAATAAGGATATCCAGGACTTGAACTCAGACCTGGAACAAACAAACCTAATAGACATTTACAGAACTCTCCAGCCCAAATCCACAGAATATACATTCTTCTCAGCACCACATCACACCTACTCTAAAATTGACCACATAATTGGAAGTAAATCACTCCTCAGCAAATGCAAAAGAACGGAAACCATAACAAACAGTCTCTCAGACCACAGTGCAATCAACTTAGAACTCAGAATTCAGAAGCCAACCCAGAACCGCACAGCCTCATGGAAATTGAACAACTTTCTCCTGAATGTTGACTGGATAAACACTGAAATGAAGGCAGAAATAAAGATGTTCTTCGAAACCAACGAGAACGAAGACACCACATACCAGAATCTCTGGGACACATTTAAAGCAGTCTCTAGAGGAAAATATATAGCAATAAGTGCCCACATGAGAAGAAAGGAGAGAACTAAAATTGACACCCTATCATCAAAATTGAAAGAGCTAGAGGAGCAAGATCAAAAAAACTCAAAACATAGCAGAAGACAAGAAATAACTAAGATCAAAGCAGAATTGAAGGAGATAGAGACACGAAAAACCCTACAAAAAATCAATAAATCCAGGAGCTGGTTTTTTGAAAAGATCAACAAAATAGACAGACCACTAGCCAGACTAATAAAAAAGAAAAGAGAGAATAACCAAATAGATGCAATAAAAAATGATAAAGGGGATATCACCACAGATGCCACAGAAATTCAAACCATCATCAGAGATTATTACAAACAACTCTATGCACATAAATTAGAAAACCTGGAAGAAATGGATAAATTCCTGGACAGTTGCCTCCTCCCAAGCCTAAACCAGGAAGAAGTAGAAACCCTGAATAGACCAATAACAAGGTCTGAAGTCGAGGCAGCAATTAAGAGCCTACCACACAAAAAAAGCCCAGGCCCAGATGGGTTCACAGCCGAATTCTACCAGACATACAAAGAGGAACTGGTACCATTCCTACTGAAACTATTCCAAATAATCCAAAAAGAGGGAATCTTTCCCAAATCATTTTATGAGACCAACATCATCCTAATACCAAAACCCGGCAGAGACTCAACAAGAAAAGAAAACTACAGGCCAATATCCATGATGAACATAGATGCAAAAATCTTCAATAAAATACTGGCAAGCCAATTACAACAACACATCAAAAAGCTTATCCACCATGATCAAGTAGGATTCATCCCGGGGATGCAAGGTTGGTTCAATATACGCAAGTCCATAAATGTAATTCACCACATAAACAGAACCAAAAACAAAAACCACATAATTATCTCAATTGATGCAGAGAAGGCCTTCGACAAAATTCAACAGCCCTTTATGCTAAAAACTCTCAATAAACTAGGTATTGACGGAAAGTATCTCAAAATAATAAAAGCTATTTATGACAAACCGACAGCCAATATCATACTGAATGGGCAAAAACTGGAAGCATTCCCTTTGAAATCTGGCACTAGACAAGGATGCCCTCTCCTACCACTCCTATTCAATATAGTACTGGAAATTCTAGCCAGAGCAATCAGGCAAGAAAAAGAAATAAAGGGTATTCGATTAGGAAAGGAGGAAGTCAAATTGTCTCTATTTGCAGATGACATGATTGTATATCTAGAAGACCCTATCACCTCAGCCCAAAATCTCCTGAAACTGATAAGCAACTTCAGCAAAGTCTCAGGATACAAAATCAACGTGCAAAAATCACAAGGATTTCTATACACCAATAACAGACTTAAAGAGAGCCAAATCAAGAACAAACTGCCATTCACAATTGCTACAAAGAGAATAAAATACCTAGGAATACAACTAACAAGGAACGTAAAGGACCTCTTCAAGGAGAACTACAAATCACTGCTCAACGAAATAAGAGAGGATACAAACAGATGGAGAAACATTCCATGTTCATGGTTAGGAAGAATTAATATCGTGAAAATGGCCATACTGCCCAAAGTAATTTACAGATTCAATGCTATCCCCATCAAGCTACCAATGACCTTCCTCACAGAACTGGAAAAAACCACCTTAAACTTCATATGGAACCAAAAGAGAGCCCGCATAGCCAAGTCAATTCTAAGCGAAAAGAAAAAAGCGGGAGGCATCACACTACCGGACATCAAACTCTACTACAAGGCTACAGTAATCAAAACAGCATGGTACTGGTACCAAAACAGAGATATAGACCAATGGAACAGAACAGAGGCATCAGAGGCGACACAACATATCTACAACCACCTGATCTTTGACAAACCTGAAAAAAACAAGCAATGGGGAAAGGATTCCCTGTTCAATAAGTGGTGTTGGGAAAACTGGCTAGCCATATGCAGAAAGCAGAAACTCAACCCCTTCCTGACACCTTACACTAAAATTGACTCCAGATGGATTAAAGACTTAAACATAAGACGTAACACCATAAAAACACTAGAAGGAAACCTAGGCAAAACCATTCAGGACATAGGCGTAGGCAAGGACTTTATGACCAAAACACCAAAAGCATTGGCAACAAAAGCCAAAATAGACAAATGGGACCTAATCAAACTCCACAGCTTTTGCACGGCAAAAGAAACAGTCAATAGAGTGAATCGGCAACCAACAGAATGGGAAAAAATTTTTGCAGCCTACCCGTCTTGACAAAGGGCTGATATCCAGAATTTACAATGAACTAAAAAAGATTTACAAGAAAAAAACAAACAAGCCCATTCAAAAATGGGCGAAGGATATGAACAGATACTTTACAAAAGAAGACATACATGAGGCCAACAAACATATGAAAAAATGCTCATCATCACTGGTCATTAGAGAAATGCAAATCAAAACTACATTGAGATACCATCTCACGCCAGTTAGAATGGCGATCATTAAAAAATCTGGAGACAACAGATGCTGGAGAGGATGTGGAGAAATAGGAACACTTTTACACTGTTGGTGGGAGTGTAAATTAGTTCAACCACTGTGGAAAACAGTGTGGCGATTCCTCAAGGACCTAGAAATAGAAATTCCATTTGACCCAGCAATCCCATTACTGGGCATATATCCAAAGGATTATAAATCGTTCTACTATAAGGACACATGCACACGAATGTTCATTGCAGCACAGTTTACAATAGCAAAGACCTGGAACCAGCCCAAATGCCCATCGATGATAGACTGGACAGGAAAAATGTGGCACATATACACCATGGAATATTATGCAGCCATTAAAAACGAGGAGTTCTCATCCTTCGTAGGGACATGGATGAACCTGGAATACATCATTCTCAGCAAACTGACACAAGAACACAAAATCAAACACCACATGTTCTCACTCATAGGCGGGTGTTGAACAAGGAGAACACATGGACACAGGGAGGGGAGCACTATACACGGGGGTCTGTTGGGGGGGAGGGGGGATAGCGGGGGGATGGGGAGTTGGGGAGGGACAGCATGGGGAGAAATGCCAGATATAGGTGAAGGGGAGGGAGGCAGCAAATCATACTGCCACGTATGCACCTATGCAACAACCTTGCATGTTTTTCACATGTACCCCAAAACCTAAAATGCAATTAAAAAAAAAAAAATACAAAGGTAGCTTGGCATGGTGGTGCACACCTGTACTCCCAGCTACTTGGGACGCTGAGGCAGGAGGACTGCTTGAACCTGGGAGGCAGACATTGCAGTGAGCTGAGATCATGCCACTGCATCCCAGTATGGGCAACAGAGTAAGATTCTGTCTCAAAAAAAAAAAAAGAAGTTCACCACAAGATAACCATAAAAATAATAAGCAGCTCTAAAATGTTTGTATTTACAAAAGTTTTTGAAACTCAAAAATTTTTGACACACAATTGTTTGAAACTCAGACTTGACCAAGCAAGGTATTTCACTGAAATAAATATGAAATTGAAGATGAAAATGACAAATACAGTTGGACCTCCATATCCACAAGTTCTACATCTGCAGGTTCAACTAATCTCAAATAAAAAAGATTCGAAAAAAAATACAGTAACGAAACAACTATTTACATAGCACATATACTATATTAGGTATTATGAATAATCTATTTAAAGTATAGGGGAAGCCGAGCATAGTGGATCACACCTGTAATCCCAGCATGTTGAGAGGCTGGGGCAGGAGAATTACTTGAAGCCAAGAGTTCAAAACTAGCCTGGGCAACAAAAAGAGACCCTGTCTCTACAAAAAATTTAAAAATTAGCCAGGCACAGTAGTGCACACCTGTAGTCCCAGCTACTTGGGAGGCTGAAGCAGGAGGATTGCCTGAGCAGAGGAGTTTGAGGCTGCAGTGAGCTAGGATCACACCGCTGCACTCCAGCCTGGGCAACTGGGCAACTGGGTAATGGCTTATCTCTTACCCAGAATTTCACATCCAGCCAAACTAAGCTTCATAAGTGATGGAGAAATAAAATCCTTTATGGACAAGCAATTGCTGAGAGATTTTGTCATTATCAGACCTGCCCTACAAGAGCTTCTGAGGAAAGCACTAAACACAGAAAGGAAAAACCAGTATCAGCCACTGCAAAAAAAGAACCAAATGGTAAAGACCAAAGACGTAATGAAGATATTACGCCAACCAAAGGGCAAAACAACCAACCAGTAATAAAATGGCAGAATCAAATTGACACATAACAATATAAATATTAAATGTAAATGGGGTAAATGCCCCAATCAAAAGACACAGATAGGTCAATTGGATAAAAAGCCAAGAACCATCAGTGTGCTGTATTCAGGAGACCCATCTCACGTGCAAAGACACATATAGACTCAAAATAAAGGGATGGAAGAAGATTTACCAAGTAAATGAAGAGCAGAAAAAAGCAGGGGTGGCAATCCTAGTTTCTGATAAAATGGACTTTAAGCCAACAAAGATCAAAAGAGATAAAGAAGGGTATTACATAATCATAAAAGGATCAATGCAACAAGAACTAACTATCCTAAATATATATGCACCCAATGCAGGAGCACCCAGATACATAAAGCAAGTCCTTAATGACCTACACCAAGAGACTTAGACTCCCACACAATAACAATGGGAGACTTTAACACTCCTCTGTCAATATTGGACAGATCAATGAGACAGAAAGTCAACAAGGAAATCCACGACTTGAATGCAGAGCTGGACCAAGCGAACTTAATAGACATTTACAGAACTCTTAACCCCAAATCCATAGAATATACATTCTTCTCAGTACCACATCACACTTACTCTAAAATCGACCACATAATTGGAAGTAAATCATTCCTCAGCAAATGCAAAAGAACGGAAATCATAACAGTCTCTCAGACCACAGTGCAATCAAATTAGAACTCAGGATTAAGAAACAAACTCAAAACCATACAACCTCATGGAAAATGAACAACTGGCTCCTGAATCTCAACTGAATAAACAATGAAATGAAGGCAAAAATAAAGATGTTCTTTGAAACCAATGAGAACAAAGACACAACATACCAGAACCTCTGGGACACATTTAAAGCAGTGTCTAGAGGGAAATTCATAGCAATAAATGCCCACATGAGGAGCAAGGAAAGGTCTAAAATCAACACCCTATCATCAAAATTGAAGGAGCTAGAGGAGCAAGATCAAAAAAATTCAAAAGCTAGCAGAATACAGGAAATAACTAAGATCAGAGCAGAACTGAAGGAGATAGAGACACAAAAAAAACCTTCAAAAAAAATCAACAAATCCAGGAGCTGGTTTTTTGAAAAGATCAACAATATAGATAGACTGCTAGCCAGACTAATAAAAAAGAAAAGAGAACAGAATCAAATAGATGCAATACAAAACGATAAAGGGGACATCACCACCAATTCCACAGAAATATAAACTACCATCAGAGATTACTACAAACAACTGTATGCACACAAACCAGTAAATCTGGAAGAAATGGATAAATTCCTGGACACTTGCACTCTCCCAAGACTAAACCAGGAAGAAGGTGAAACCCAGAATAGACCAATAACAAGGGCTGAAGTGGAGGCAGCAATTAATAGCCTACCAACTAAAAAAAGCCCAGGTCCAGACGCGTTTACAGCCGAATTCTACCAGATGTACAAAGAGGAGCTGGTACCATTCCTTCTGAAACTATTCCAAACAATACAAAAAGAGGGAATCCTTCCCATATCATTTTATGAGACCAACATCATCCTAATACCAAAACCGGGGAGAGAGACAACTGAAAAAGAAAACTTTAGGCCAATATCCGTGATGAACATCGACACAAAAATCTTCAATAAAATACTGGCAAACAGAATGCAACAGCAAATCAAAAAGCTTATTCATCATGACCAAGTAGGCTTCATCCTGGAGATGCAAGGCTGGTTCAACATATGCAGGTGTATACACATAATCCATCACATAAACAGAACCAAAAACAAAAACCATATGATTATCTCAATAGATACAGAGAAGGTCTTTGACAAAATTCAACAGCCCTTTATGCTAAAAACCCTTAATAAACTAGGTATCGATGGAACATATCACAAAATAATAAAAGCTATTTATGACAAACCCACAGCCAATATCATACTGAATGGGCAAAAACTGGAAGCATTCCCTTTGAAACCTGGCACAAGACAAGGATGTCCTCTCTCACCACTCCTATTCAATATAGTATTGGAAGTTCTGGCCACAGCAATCAGGCAAGAAAAAGAAATAAAGGATATTCAATTAGGAAAAGAGGAAGCCAAATTGTCTCTATTTGCAGATGACATGATTGTCTATTTAGAAGACCCCATCGTCTCAGCCCAAAATCTCCTGAAACTGATAAGCAAATTCAGCAAAGTCTCAGGATACAAAATTAATGTGCAGAAATCAAAGCATTTCTATACACCAGTAACAGACAGAGAGCCAAATCAAAAGTGAACTCCCATTCATAATTGCTACAAAGAGAATACAATACCTAGGAATACAACTAACAAAGCACGTAAAGGACCTCTTCAAGGAGAACTACAAACCACTGCTCAGTGAAATAAGAGAGGATACAGATGGAAAAACATTCCACGCTCACGGTTGAGAAGACTCGACATCGTGAAAATGGCCATATTGCCCAAAGTAATTTATAGATTCAACACTATCTCCATCAAGCTACCAATGACTTCTTCACAGAACTGGAATAAACCACTTCAAACTTCATATAGAACTAAAAGAGAGCCCGCATAGCCAAAACAATCCTAAGCAAAAAGCTGGAGGCATCACACTGCCTGACTTCAAACTATACTATAAGGCCACAGTAATCAAAACAGAATGGTACTGGTACCAAAACAGAGACATAGACCAATGGAACAGAACAGAGGTCTCAGAAGCAACAGCACACATCTACAATCATCTGATCTTTGACAAACCTGACAAAAACAAGCAATGGGGAAAGGATTCCCTGTTTAATAAACGGTATTGGAAAACTGGCTAGCCATGTGCAGAAAGCAGAAACTGGACCCCTTCCTGACACCTTACACTAAAATTAACTCCAGATGGATTAAAGATCTAAATAAGACCTAACACCATAAAAACCCTATAAGAAAACCTAGGCAAAACCATTCAGGATATAGGCATAGGCAAGGACTTTGTGGCTAAAACACCAAAACCAATGGCAACAAAAGCCAAAACAGACAAATGGGATCTAATTAAACTCCAGAGCTTCTGTACAGCAAAGGAAACAATCATTAAAGTGAACCAGCAACCAACAGAATGGGAAAAAATTTTTGCAGTCTACCCATCTGACAAAGGGCTAATATCCAGAATCTAAAAAGAACTAAAACAGATTTACATGAAAAAACCAAACAAGTCTATTCAAAAGTGGGCGAAGGATATGAACAGACACTTTACAAAAGAAGACATCTATGAGGCCAACAAACATATGAAAAAATGCTCATCATCACTGGTCATTAGAGAAATGCAAATCAAAACCACATTGAGATACCATCTCACACCAGTAAGAATGGCAATCATTAAAAAATCTAGAGACAACAGATGCTGGAGAGGATGTGGAGAAACAGGAACACTTTTACACTGTTGGAAGGAATGCAAATTAGTGCAACCATTGTGGAAGACAGTGTGGCGATTCCTCAAGGACCTAGAAATAGAAATACCATTTGACCCAGCAATCCCATTACTGGGTATATATCCAATGAATCATAAATTGTTCTATTATAAAGACACATGCACACGTTATATTCACTGCAGCACTGTTTACAATAGCAAAGACCTGGAACCAACCCAAATGTCCATCGACAATAGACTGGATAAAGAAAATGTGGCACATACACACCATGGAATACTATGTAGCCATAAAAAACAATGAGTTCATGTCCTTCATAAGGACATGGATGAATCTGGAAACCATCATTCTCAGCAAACTGACAGGAATAGAAAATCAAACACCACATCACTCACAGGCGGGTGTTGAACAATTACAACATGTGGACACAGGGAAGGGAGCATCACACACTGCGGTCAGTTGTGGGGGGACTAGGGGAGGGATAGCGGGGGATAGGGAGGGTGGGGAGGGACAACATGGGGAGAAATACCAGATATAGGTGATGGGGGAGGAAGGCAGCAAACCATCTTGCCATGTAGGTACCTATGCAACAATCCTGTATGCTCTGCACATGTATCCCAGAACTTAAAGTACAATAAAAATAAAATATAATAAAGTATATGGGAGGATATGTGTAGGTTGTATGCAAATTCTATATCATTTTATATAAGGGACTGGAGAACCTGTGGATTTTGGTACCTGTTGGAGGTCCTAGAACCAATACCCCACAGATGTACATACCAAGGGATGACTGTAGATCAATGCAACAGAATAGACAGCCCAGCAATAGACCCCAAAAAAACACACTCAACTGATCTCTGACAAAGAAGCCAAGGCAATTCAATAGAGAAAGAACAGTCTTTTCAACAAATGATGTTGTAACAACTGAACATCCATATGCAAAAAAATCTACATAGACCACACCACTCACAAAAATTAACTCAAAGTGGATCAGAGACTTAAATGTAAAACACAAAACTTAGCGTCTAGAAGATAACACAGAAGAAAATTTAACTAACCTTGGGTATGGTGATAACTTTTTAGATACAACATCAAAAGTATTATCCATGAAAAATAAAATGGATAAGTTGGATTTCATTAGAATTAATAACTTCTGCTCTGCAAAGGACACTCTTAAAAAATTAAAAGAAAAGCCACAGACTGGGGGAATATCTTTGCAAAACACATATCTGATAAAGGACTGTTATGTAAAATATAAAAAGAACACTTAAAGTTCAACAATAAGAAAATAAACAACTCAACTAAACAATGAGCAAAAAGATCTCAATGGACACTTCACCAAAGAAGACATATATAGATGGCAAATAAATACACGGAAAGATGCTCAATATTATATGTCATTAGAGAACTGCATACTAAAACATCAATGAGACACCATTTACATACCTATTGGAAAAGTTAAATTTCAAAACACTGACAACACCAATGCTGACAAGAATGTGGAATGGCAGGAACTCTCATTCACTGTTGGTGGGAAATCAGTTTGGCAGTTCCTTCCAAAATCAAATATAGTCTTACTATAAAATTCAGCATCCTTGGTATTTACTCAAATAAACTGAAAACCTATGGCCACACAAAAACCTGCACACAAATATTTATAGCAGCTTTATTTTTTATTTCCATTTTTGTATTTTTCCAACTTTTTAAGTTCCAGGATACATGTGCAGGTTTGTTGGACAGGTAAACATGTGCCAAGGTGGTTTGCTGCACCTATCAACCTGTCACCTAGGTTTTAAGCTCAAGCAGCTTTATTTATAATTGCTAAAACCTTGAGGCAACCAAGATGTCCTTCAATTGGTGAACTGATAAACTGTGGTACAATCATACAATCAAATAGTATTCTGTGATTAAAAGAAATGAATTGTTAAATCGTGAAAATATGTGGAAAAACCTTAAATGCACATTGCTAAGTGAAGGAAGTCAATCTGAAAAGACCACATCTATACGATTCCAACTACATGACATCTGGAAAAGGCAAAATTATGTAAACAGTAAAAAGACCAGTGTTATCAGCGGTCTGCTGCAGAAAGAAAGGGAGAGATGAACAGGCGTGTTTTGGGGCAATGAAACTATTCTATAATGGTGGATAAATATCATCATATATTTGTCAAAACCTATAGTATATACAACACAAAGAGTGAACCTTACTATAAAGGACAGATTCTAGTTAATAGTAATGTATCAATATTAGCTCATTAATTGTAACAAACATGCCATACTAAGGTAAGATGCCAACAAGGGAAACTGTGGGTGAGGCAGATGGGAGTAAGGGGGTACACAGAACTATACTTCTGTAATCTAAAACTCCTTTAAAAATAAAGTCTAGTAGTTAAAAAAGAATGCACTAACAAAGAGTAATATGAATGACAAACTTGTGATTGAATTTGTAATTGATCAAAAGTCAAACTAGAAAAAATAGCCATGTTGATATTTTTTAAAAATGCAAACTAAACATTAAACTTAAATATCCACTTTGAAGAGATACCCTTATAGCACAATGGTACTTCAAAACCTAGTATGAAAGAATGATTTATAGAATTTAGGATTACAGATTTTTTTTTTTTTTTGAGACACGGTCTCACTCCATCACCCAAGTTGGAGTGAGTGGTGCAATCTAGGCTCACAACAAACTCCACCCTCTGGGTTCAAGCAATTCTCCTGACTCATCCTTCCAAGTAGCTGGCATTACAGGTGCCTGCCACCTCACCTGGCTAATTTTTGTATTTTTAATAGAGAGGAGGTTTCACTATATTGGCCAGGCTGGTCTTGAACTCTTGACCTCAGGTTAACTGCCAGGCTCAGCCTCCCAAAGTGCTGGGATTACAGGCATGAGCCACTGCTCCCAGTCGGATTATAGATATTAAAAAGCCATCATGATTAATTGCAAAAGTACTTTCTATATCTAAAATATAATCCTGCTAAATCCTGACTTTACCGGAAGTTTATATATTAAAAAAATATATACGCTAAGAAAGTTTTCTTTATACACTAGGAAAAAAGGAAAAACTTTTTCAATAATTGAATTTGTTTTGTAAAGACTGAACATATTTAAAAAAAAAAAAAAGATTCTTTATATTAAGAGTTCCAAAGTAGGCTGGGTGCAATGGCTCACATCTATAAACCCAGCAGCTTGGGAGGCTGAGGGGTGTGGATCACTTGAGTCCAAGAGTTCAAGACCAGCCTGGGCAACATAGCAAAACACCGTCTCTACAAAAAATTAGCTGAGCATGGTGGTGCGTGTCTGTAGTCCCAGCTACTTGGGTGACTGAGGTAGGAGGATCACCTGTGCCCAGGAGGTTAAGTCTGCAGTGAACCACGGCTGTGTCACTACACTCCTGCCTCAGCAACAGAGTGAGACCCTGTCTCAAAAAAAACAAAATACAAAAGAGTTCAAAAATATTGAGAAATAAATTCATTTTAATGACAATCTGGCAAACAGCATATAAATTTAAAAACATTTATGTATACCAACTTGGAAATTCAAACATAAAACACAGTAGCCACTGAACAAAAAAGAAGCTAACATAAACCTCTTTCCACCCATTATAAAAATATTTTCACCTCCAAATTTATGTCTACAGTGATTTTGAGTGAAGCTTCTTCTGTACATTTTAAATCTGAATCAAAGCAAGAGATTGCTGGCTTCCTTATTCTTTTCATGAGGGGAAAGAACTCTCCAGTGGTAACAAACATAACTGAGAGAATGTAACTTTTCCCATACTGTGACTACATATTCTCATAGTCTCTGCTTCACTGATCAGAAAAAATGAACTTGCTAAACAACCAACTTGGTGATTTTTTAAAAGTCAGCAATTACATAAATGTAGAAGAGCATTAGTAAGCTCTATCCAAAACCAAGTCTGGGATCTAAATTCATTGTGTAATCATTCCAAGTGTATCAAAGAAGGTTAAGAGGGCAAGGAAAATAGTCAACTATTACAACGGTATTGGCAAAACCATAACACAGCTGTCACTCAAACCAACACCACCCCCTCACCAATTACCAAAAAAAAAAGAAAAAAGAAAAAGAAAAAAGGAAGAAAGAAAGAAAAAAAATAGTCTTAAGGAAAAGTAAAGAGGAAATGTTCAAATTAAAACTAACTTTCATTGTGAACATATACATGTTTTTAAATATTTCCAATTCTCAAATACTTTCTATTTTCTATTGGAACAATCCCTCTTCCTTAAAAAAATCTTTCAGTATTGTTATCTAATGTTTACACTCTTATGAGCTTTCTTTGGAAAGGATGTGGTTAATAGATACGGAGCATTACTAAATATGAAGGGCACTATTTGGCAACATGTGGAGTAAATTAGTTTACTTTAAGGCCTGCCTTTCTTCTATTTATATTAACTGTATATTTCTTCAAGTGTTCTACAGCATTAACGGATAGGCAATCTATAACACACTTCCTAAGGACCCAATACTTCACGCAGTCAGGAAGGACTAGATGACTGACAAAGTCACTCTAAGGCATGCATGAAAAAATTCTATAGGAAGAAAGGCAAAAAGGCTAGTGCAGCTCACCTGTTATTTTACATCTTCTTGATGCAAATCACTATTAGTCTCTCTGGTGCTTAGTTCATGACATTAAATGCTCTTGTATTACCACTAGTACTAAGAAAAATAATATAATATGAACATTTCTTCCCTGGCCTCAAACCACAAAACCACTAAGATCAAAGTTAAAAAAAAAAAAAGCAACAACTCTATTATGAAACAGTATGCTATTTCATACTGTTGGTGGGAGTATAAATTAGCACATGCTCTACAGAGAGCAATTTTGAAATCTCATCCTACAAATATACTTGACCACTCATGAAATGACACACTCTGAGTTATTCACTGTAGCACTGCTTTTAATAATTACAGAAAAGAGTTAATCAGTAGACATACAAAAATTATTCCACACAATGGAATATTCTGCATTTGTAAAAATGAACAAGGAAGCTCATAATATGAAAAAAGCTTTAGGAAATAGTCTCAGCTTAAAAAGGAAGTAGGACAGATGTGGGAACACATTTTTTCAGTGGATAGTCTGTTATATGAACCATGTGAATGGATTACTTAACCTCTCCATGCAAGAAAACAAAACAAAACTGCGACACTAATAACAGTGATTATCTTTATGGAGGAGACAAATGAGGAACAACGGTGAAAGATTCTTTCAATGTATTCCTTTCAAATACTTTTAAGTCCTCATGTATATGGAAAAATGATCTTCGACAAGAGTGCCAAGACCACTCAATGGGAAAAGAACAGTCTCTTCAACAAATGGTGCTGGGAAAACTAGATATCCACATGGAAAAGAATGAAGGTGGATCATATACACCATTCACAAAAATTAATTCAAAATGAACTAAGGATCTAAATATAAGACTCAAAACTATAAAATTCCTAGAAGTAAACACAGAGGAAAACTTCATGACACTGGATTTGTCAATGACTTCTTGGAAATGACACCAAAAGCTCATGCAACAAAAGTAAAAACAGACAAATGCAACTACATCAAAGTTAAAAGTTTAGTGCATCAAAGGACACAGTAAACAAAATGAAAAGGCAGCCTATGGAAGAAAAGAAAATACTTGCAAGTTGGGTATCTGACAAAGAGTGAATATCCAGAATATAAAAATATCTTCAACTCAACAACAAAAATCAAATAACCCAATTTAAAATGAGCAAAGGACTGGAATAGACATTTCTCCAAAGATGATATACAAATTGCCAATAAGCATATGAATAAATGTTCAACATTAATCATCAGAGAAAATACAAAACCACAATGAGATATTACCTCACACCCATTAGGGTGGCTACTACAAAACAAACAAATAAACCAGAAAACAACAATTGCTGGCAAAGATGTGAAGAAACTAGAAACCTCAGGCACTGTTGGTATGATTATAAAATAATGCAACTATTATGAAAAACAGCATGGAGGTTACTCAAAAAATTAAAAGTAGAACTACCGCATGATTCAGCAATCCCACTTCTGGGTATACATCCAAAAGAATGAAAAGCAGGGTCTTGAAGACATATTTGCACACCCATGTTCACAGAAGCATGACTCACAATAGCCAAAAGGCAGAAGCAGGTATCCACTGACGAATGAATGGATAAATGCAATTGGTATATACATACAATATACATACATATATACATACCATTCCTTAAAAAGGAAGGAAATCCTGTCACATGATACAACATGGATGAAGCTTGACAGCATTATGCCAAGTGTAGCGAGTCAGTCACAAAACTAAAAAATACTGTATGATTCTACTAATATGAGGTATCTAGAGGAGCCAAATTTATAGAAACAGGAAGCATAATAACTTGCCAGGGACTAGTAGAAAATGGAAAAGAGTTGCTTAAAAGGTACAGGGTTTCAGTTTTGCAAAATGAAGATGTTCTGGAGATCTGTTTCACAACAAAACAAATACTTACACATTACATTACTGAATGGAACACTTAAAATGGTTAAGTTGATAAATTTCATGTTATATGTTTTTTTAATCACAAATTTTATTAAAAGTTTATAATCATGTGAAAACACTGGTGATGTAAATTAAAAAACAAAAACAAAACAAGCAACTAGACCCAACTATTTTCCTTCCCTATTGAGAAAGAAAGTGTTGCTATAGACAGTCAATGCATGTCATTGTCTTGACTTCAGTGGACAAATAACTGCTATCCTAAAAAAGAAAGATCACTGGTTTACCATCGCTACCTCTGCCACTGCCCTACCTTGTCAGCCTCACACCAGACTTCTCAAGAACAGATCTTAATACTGAAGCCTCTGCATGCTGATGCATGCTCACATCTTTATATTATGACATAGCCTCTGGCTCAATTTCACCTTGAAGTAGTTCTTTGGAAGTCTTTTTCTTGGTATCAGTCCTTCTCAATCTCTCTGCTGATTTTAACCTTAATGACCCTCTCTACTGGTTAGGATTCTACATATTTTTCTACCTTTCTGATCATTCAATCTGCCTGCTTCATCTCCCTAAAACTAGGTATTACCTACAGTCCTGCCTGCCTTAAGCCCCTTTTGATTCTCCACTAGTTCTGTTTTAACTATCTCATCTACATTACAATCCCCAGTTATCTTTATTACCCTAATATTGTTGCTCCCAGATCCAATCTCTCCCTGAAACCCCAATGTTTGAATCTCTGTTAGTCTCTACACGAATATGATCTAATCGTCATGGCTCTTTTAAACAAGTCAGAGTCACCCACACACCATGAAACCAGTATCACACACTAGCAGTCCTCTAAAAACCCTCACATTAATTACTACCTTGGGCCACTTACCTTGGCCTGTTTTGAGCTCTATGGTCTGACTTTTCATCATTGTGCATTTTTCCACTGATGGTTTGCTTCACTCTTTGGCCTGATACTTGATAAGGATTCTCTGACTATGTCTGTTGATATTCCTCTCAAAATAAATCAAGTTCTTCCTCTGGCCTAGTTGACTGTGGCTACTGTTAAATATCTTGCCCAATCTGAGAACATTTAAACTGATACTGCATGTCACTTCTGGCTCTTCCTCAAGCAAACAAGATGAAGCTATACCTACATTTCAAACAGTTTCAGTGCCTTCCTCCAGACACCTGCTGAACCTCCCATGTTCCCTTTGTGTCTTAACGGCTCTACTCTGATCCCAAAGCTGACTGAAGTCTTAGCCACAGTCATTTTTGCCTCCCTCCCTCTCTTTTATTTCGTGGTAAAACTAATAAAATTTACCACCTTAACCATTTTGAAGCATACAGTTTAATAGTGTTAAGTATATTTACACTGGGGGGTGGGTGGCTCACACCTGTAATCCCAGCACTTTGGGAGGCTGAGGTGGGTGGATCACCTGAGTTTGGGAGTTTGAGATCAGCCTGGCCAACATGATGAAACCCCATCTCTATTAAAAATACAACAAATTAGCCAGGCGTGGTGGTGCATGCCTGTAATTCCAGCTACTCGGGAGGCTGAGGCAGGAGGATCACTTGAACCTGAGAGGCGGAGGGTGCAGTGAGCCAAGATTGCACCACTGCACTCCAGCCTGGGCAACAAGAGTGAAACTCTGTCTCAAAAAAAAAAAAAGGTATATTCACACTTATGAAAAAGATCTAACATTTTCATCTTGCAAATATGAAATTCTATATCCATTAAATAACTACCCCATTCCCTTGTCATCCCACTCTTTTTTAATCCCTAATGTGAATTGTTTCATAAACCCTGTTAGTTCTTTTTCAGTAATGCCATAAAAATCATAAGATTTAATGGTATAAAGGATCTGAAAGGTCACCTGACACAGCTTTTATAATATGTATGCGTAACCTCAAAAATTTTCACAATAAGGCCGGGCGTGGTGGCTCACGCCTGTAATCCCAGCACTTTGGGAGGCCAAGGCGGGTGGATCACGAGGTCAAGAGATCGAGACCATCCTGGTTAACATGGTGAAACCCCGTCTCTACTAAAAATACAAAAAATTAGCTGGGCATGGTGGTGCGTGCCTGTAATCCCAGCTACTCAGGAGGCTGAGGCAGGAGAATTGCCTGAACCCAGGAGGCAGAGGTTGTGGTGAGCCGAGATCGCACCATTGCACTCCAGCCTGGGTAACAAGAGCGAAACTCCATCTCAAAAAAAAAAAAAAATTTTTTTTCACAATAAATGGTTATCTGGCTACATTTTGCACACATCCAGAAATAGCAAGACAGCATATCATCTTTGAACACTGATAAGGTTTGGCTCTGTGTCCCCAGCCTACTCTCATCTTGTAGCTCCCATAATTCCCATGTGTTGTGGGAGGGGTCCAGTGGAAGATGACTGAATTATGGGGCGGGTCTTTCCCATGCTGTTCTCATGATAGTGAATGAATCTCACAAGATCTGATGGTTCTAAAAATGGGAGTTTCCTTGCACAAGCTCTCTTTGCCTGCTGCCATCCATGTAAGATGTGACTTCCTTTTCCTTGTCTTCCACCATGATTGTGAGGCCTCCCCAGCCATGTGGAACTGTAAGTCCAATAAACCTCTTTCTTTTGTAAATTACCCAGTCTTGGGTATGTCTTTATCAGCAGCATGAAAATGAACTAATAAATTCATTGGTAGCAGCAGAGTGGGGTGCTTCTGAAAAAATACCCAGAAACATGCAAGCCACTTTGGAACTGGGTAACAGGCAGAGGTTGGACCAGTTTAGAAGACTCAGAAGAAGACAGAAAAATGTGGGAAAGTTTGGAACTCCCTAGAGACTTGTTAAATGGCTTTGACAAAAATGCTGATAATGATATGGACAATGAAATCCAGGCTGAAGTGGTGTCATATGGAGATGAAGAACTTGTTGGGAACTGGAGCAAAGGTGACTCTTGTTATGTAGTAGCAAAGAGCCTCGCAGCATTTTGCCCCTGCCCTAGAGATTTGTGGAACTTTGAACTTGAGAAAGATGATTTAGGGAATCTGGTGAAAGAAATTTCTAAGCAGCAAAGCATTCAAGAAGTGACTTGGGTGCTGTTAAAGGCATTCAGTTTCAAAAGGGAAACAGAGCATTAAAGTTTGAAAAATTTGCAGCCTGACAATGCCATAGAAAAGGAAATCCCATTTTCTGAGGAGAAATTTAAGCTGGCTGCAGAAATTTGCATAATTAACAAGGAGCAGAATGTTAATCACCAAGACAATGGGGAAAATGTCTCCAGGGCATGTCAGAGATCTTTGCAGCAGCCCCTTCCATCACAGGCCCAGAGGCCTACTAAGAAAAAGTGGTTTTGTGGGCTAGGCCCAGGATCCCCATGCTGTGTGCAGCCTAGGGACTTAGGGCCTGCATCCCAGCCACTCCAGCTGTGGCTGAAAGAGGCCAACACAGAGCTCAGGCCGTGGCTTCTCAGGGTGCAAGTCTCAAGCCTTGGCAGTTTCCACATGGTGTTGAGCCTGCCAGTACACAGAAGTCAAGAATTGAGGTTTGGGAACCTCCATCTGGATTTCAGAAGATGTATGAAAATGCCTGGGTGACCAGGCAGAAGTTTGCTGCAGGGGCAGGGTCCTCATGGAGAACCTCTGCTATGGCAGTGTAGAAGGGAAATGTGGGGTCAGAGCTCCTACACAAATTCCCTACTGGGGTACTGCCTAGGAGAGCTGTGAGAAAACAGCCACCATCCTCCAGATCTCAGCACGGTAGATCCACTGACAGCTTGCACTGTGTACCTGGAAGAGCCACAGACACTCAATGCCAGCCCATGAAGGCAGCCAAGAGGGAGGTTGTACCCTGTAAAGCCACAGGGGCGGAGCTTCCCAAGACTATGGGAACCTAGCTCTTGCATCAGTGTGACCTGGATGTGAGACATGGAGTCAAAGGAGATCACTGTGGAGCTTTAAGGTTTGACTGCCCCACTGGATTTCAGACTTGCATGGCACCTGTAGCCCCTTTGTTTTGGCCAATTTCTCCCATTTGGAATGATTATATTTACCCAAGCTTGTATCCCCATTGTACCTAGGAAGTAAGTAACTTGCTTTTGATTTTACAGACTCATAGGCGAAAGGGACTTGACTTGTCTCGGATGAGACTTTGGAATGTAGACTTTTGAGTTAATGCTGAAATGAGTTAAGACGTTGGGGGACTGTTGGGAAGGCATAACTGGTTTTGAAATGTGAACATATGAGATTTGGGAGGCGCCAGAGGTGGAATGACATGGTTTGGTTCTGTGTCTCCACCCAAATCTCATCTTGTAGCTCCCATAACTCCCATGTGTTGTGAGAGCGACCCAGTGGAAGATGAATGAATTATGGGGATGGGTCTTTCCCATGCTGTTCTCATGACAGTGAACGGCTCTCACGAGACCTGATGGTTTTAAAAACAAGAGCTTCCATGCACAAGCTCTCTTTGCCTGTTGCCATCCACATAAGATGTGACTTTTCTCTTCCTTGCCTTCCACCATGATTATGAGGCCTCCCCAGCCATGTGGAACTGTAAATTCAATAAAGCTCTTTCTTTTGTAAATTGCCCAGTCTCGGGTATGTCTTTATTGGCAGCATGGAAACGGACTAACACAAACACTATTAGAAGTTCTTCTGTGAGTTACTCTAAAATCTTTTTCACTCTTATTTTGTAACACTGATAATTCTGCCTACCACAATAAACAGAACAAGATTAATCTGTCTCTTATGAAATTCCTCAAAATCTTACAAAGAGCATTATATTTTCCCAAATTATCCTTCTATGGTCTGTATAGTCCTAAGTCCTTCAACCACTCCTTGCACAACATGATTTGGAGTCTTCAGCATCACCCTGGCTATAAATTCAGGGCTCTACTGCATCAATCTCTCTAAAAACACTCAACCTAAAAATAAACTAAATTTCATAGCTATGGTTGGATCTGGACAGAATAGAATGGGTTAATCACCTTACACCTTTCTGGACACGATTACATAATTGATTTCCATTGAATATACCATCAACTAAAACCCTAATATCTTTGCATTACTTTGGTTAATATAAGCCTAACACAACACAGCCAAAGTGAAAAATTCTTCCTTTTCAGTGAACAAATTCTTTTTCAGCCTACCGTATCTCAGTAAGGTATAGTAAAAATCAGCAGCTACTGCACACTGGCAATAAATATGCACACACTAAAATGTACCCACAAAGAATTTACCTAAAATGTAATGCTAAAAGACCAACTCATATCAGAGTTTAATCTGTTTCCTCTACTTATACTCAGAGTTAGTTCCCGTATCTATGATCTTGCTTCATTCACCTATCTTAATTACCCTAGTTCTAACCCTATTACCAACCTCAATTACTGCCTCCAAACCTTTCACCCATATATTGACAGGTCATTCTGTTTATGGATCATAGTTCGTGACAGTGATTTGCCTTCAGTAGGTCACCACTGGCCACTGAATAAAGCCCAACATAGTTAAATTAACATTTAATTATCAGTTTCTTCTCTCTGAACAAATACCATAACTGCAATAGGGCACAATTCCGAGTAGTAAAGAATCAGTATGCTATATACATTAAACACATAAACTATACACATATAATGTACAATATACATATTCATCCTTCCATATATATGTAATGATTCTCCCTCACTCTCTAGAGTAGCTAAACTTTTCTGTTTGTTTCCCTCCAGCAAATAAAATAAGCTAATCATGAAATGAAAGACAGTCCATAGAATTTGCCATACCAGGTCAAGAGAGATCATCAGGCTAGGATTCTCATCCCAAATAAGTGTAATAAAATCAACAATATAAGTCCCAAGTGTTACTTTTTCTCTTTTGTAACCTGTAATAAGACACAAAGTTCCCTTTGTATTTGCTTTCGAAACACTAAGCACCTTTTTGAACAAAATTAAATGCTGTGACGGGTCTCCATAATTCCTCTATACTCAATGCAGAATCTCATTTGAGAAATGAGGGTAAGAGTAGGAATAACAATAGTATCCTAGATCCACAAGCAGCTCATCCCTAATAGATAAAAGTGTTTTGGGAAAATAGAAATATCTCTGGTCTTCATTTTCTTAATTAATAAAATTGAAGTGTTAGACTAGATAGCTAAGATTTGCTACAACATTAATACTCCATGATTCTTTGACTTTCAACACTATTAATCTTTAGGAGATAAAAATCATATACATCTCCATCTGTTCTATTAACATAAGGCAGTTTTCATGAACCTGAATACAGTTAACTCGTGTGAGCTAAAAAAAAAAAAAAAAAAAACTGTCAGCAAAGCACAGCAGAGACTGCATATAATTTACTAAGGAATAAAGAGGATCATAATGAATGCATGAATATACAAATGATTAACTCTTTTAAGAAGTGTCATTTGAGTTGGCATGACTTTAGCTAAAAAGTGCTGCATATCAAGTGCTTTCACAGTTCTCCAAAGGAAGAATCTTCTGTATCAGTAAATTAGCATTGGAGTAGAGCCTTGAATAATCAGAATCTATTCTTTGGTATGCATATCCCATTGCTAAGGCTAGTAATACCATTATTAAAATCACTCACTCAACACAAATTTCTTTCAAGAGGGCAGCATTCAAATCATGAGCTTATTCTGATGTTTATTCCAAGCAGTGATTCCTAGCCTAAATTGTAGAAAGGTGGGCAAATGACTGAAGTAAATTTTCTGTAGAAGAAAATGTTACAAACACTGGTTTTACAGAGAATAAGGCATATTCCGAATACAGTCGGGGTGTAAGTTTATAGTTACTGGGCTATAAAGTTAGATTATAAACAAGGGTTAAATTGTATTGAGCCTGTTATCTATCACCCACAACAGTGTGGACAATGCCAGATACACAAAGAGAGTAGCTTTGAAATGACTGACTACTGGATCTAGGCTGAACAGCCGAGTTAGCTAGAAGAATAAGGACCAGAGAGCACAGATTTATGAAGAAATACAAGAGAATGAGAAGGCACACATATAGTGCACATAAAGGTGGAGGCCTCAGAGTTCTAAATACCAGAAAGGTCCAACAGATCCTGGAACTGTAGTCTAAGGTGAAGAATGGGTTTGTGGAGGGAAGATCATGATCACAAGGAACTATGAAGAAGGAGTCTCACGTGAGCCAACAGTATAGATTCTGAAGGCGTTGATGGCAGGAGAAATAAAATACACAGGGAAAGATAATCTCAGTGTAAAAGACAGCAGTATGCCTAGAGGCCAAAAGAGAAAAATGAGCTGCAGAGAGAATGCAGTAGCCTGCCAGCCAGCCGGTAAAGAAGTGAGACTGGTGGCAGCAAGAGAGCAATGGTCTGGAAGTGGTACCCTTCTACCCGGGTACCCAGTGAGCTGTGGGGAGCAATCCCTTTGAGAAGTCTGCCCATGACATACAGTTTTGGGGGAAAGGCAAAGTTTCATTTATGACAAAGACAGAGGGGACACACATGAAAATATTTGGGCATATAAAAAAGTTTGATCATTTTATGTGTCTACTGGACAGGACAGTGAGGGGTGCCTGAACAGCCAGGGTAAAGTAGCAAGGGAATGGAAAATAAAATGAAAGCACATCAGTGACTGAAGGACTTTTTTTTTTTTTTTTGAGATGGAGTCACTCCATCACCCAGGCTGGAGTGCAGTGGTGCGATCTCAGCTCATTGCAACCCCTGCCTCCTGGGTTTAAGCAATTCTCATGCCTCAGCCTCTCGAGTGGCTAGGACTACAGGCATACACCACCATGCCTGGCTAATTTATTTATTTTTTGTATTTTTAGTGGAGACAGGGTTTCACCATGTTGGCCAGGCTGGTCTTGAACTACTAGCCTCAAGCAATTTGCCCATCTCAGCCTCCCAAGTGCTAGGATTACAGGCGTGGGCCACTATGCCTGACTCTGGAGGACTTCTCCACAGGTAGTCCTGTTACTGAGGAATGCTGAGTGCTTACCAAGCCCAGAATTTCAGCTACAGTCCTAGCTTAAAAATGATACTGTTAGGCTGGGTGTGGTAACTCACGTCTGTAATCCTGATTCTGGGAGGCCAAGGCAAGAGGACTGCTTTAAGGCCAGGAGTTTGAGAATAGTCTGGGCAACACAGCAAGAGCCCATCTCTATTTTAAAAAAGAAAAAGGAAATGATACCACAAACTTCCCCAAAGATCAGTTAGAACTAGAATTAAGTAGTTTCTCAAATTTTCAGTATGGGAAGTGGTGAGGTATAGGAATGACTAAAAATCTGAAACATTTTTTTTCCCTTAAATGTGCTTGGCTATCAACAAAGAATACTGAATAAAATTCATATTTCAAGTTATAATTAAAACCCAATTTCCAAAGAGTCTTTTGCTAGAACTATTAATATGCATCTAAACTGATGAGTTCAATTTTTTTCTTCTCTATATTTTTGGCCTGCCAAAAAATGCTTAAAAAAGAAGGTGCTAATGATTTGAGAAATGGTTAAAATATAGATACCACCCAAAAAACATGAGAAGAGTCCAGAAACTAGCACTCTCTGAATAAGTCAGTATACTTGGGGTTAACTGAGAAAAACTTCATTTTAAGATACGATACAAAAAATAATTTCATACAGCTTTTTAAGCTAAAAAAAAAAAAAAATCCTTCAAGAACATAAGGATGACCATAGTCCAGAACACCATGCCTCAGCAGGCAGGCCATTTAACCTGGGTGGTCTGCTCACACTAAGCTGTCACTCTGTGCCTTGGAGAAGCAGTGCGGTCAGTGTGACAGGCTGTAACTGCCAGCATCACGCTGTTGAAGCCACGAGATCATCTCAGGGTGAGCAGCGTGGATTCTACGTCCTCCCCTACTCTCATTCTCTAACCTACCCATTTGGTTATTCACATTTTTACTTTCCCTAAAGATGCTGATGTTATTAAAAATAAGCATGAGTTCACAGAAGAGATCGCCATGGAACACTGTAATTCTCTCAATATACCTGCACAATTTAATTATAATGAATTCTAGAAAGCTTGTTTCCAATGGGCAAGAGAAAGAAATGAAGCAGTTCTTAAGTCCAAAATCTCTGGAGAGTTTTCAAAGGATAGAGAGTGCCCTTATATGCAGTCACACCATGGACCAGACAGTACCCTGAGGTCCTGCAGGCTTTCTCTCCTTACCCATCCTTTTCTTCCTCAGCCTCTCTTTCTCCTCCCTTCTGCTTTCCATGTATATATGTATGTATGTATGTATGTATTGAGTCTTCTATTGCTATTTATTTCTTCTCTTCCTCCTTTTCTTTCCTACCTAGAAAAGCCTGTACAGGTCGTACTGCCTATGATAGGGAAAAGAAAAAGAAAAATATTAACTTTACTGCCACTGTGTCCCATCACCTTCTTGGAGTTTTTCACATGCTATATGATTTGACTTGAAAGTAATTTGAAGGTTTGGGTAAATTTTCTGGACAAATAGAGTACTTAAAGACAAATCATCTAAAAAACAATTATTTGTTTATGATAGAAAAGGAGCTGTAGACATCTTACTACATGGACTCCTTATCTCCCCACCTCCTATTTGCTTAAAACATCCACAGCAATCAGATAGTTTCACTATGAAGAACAACTGTGTATTAGTCTGTTTTCATGCTGCTTATAAAGACATACCCAAAACTAGACAATTTATAAAAGAAAGAGGTTTAATGGACTTACAATTCCACGTGGCTGGGAAAGCCTCACAATGACGGTGGAAGGCAAGGAGGAACAAGTCACGTCTTACATGGATGGCAGCAGGCAAAGAGAGAGAGCTTGTGCAGGGAAACTCCCATTTTTAAAACCATCAGATCTTATGAGACTTACTATCACAAGAACGGCACAAGAAAGACCTGCCCCCATGATTCAACTACCTCCTACCAGGTCCTTCCCACCACACAAAGGAATTCAAGACGAGATCTGGTGGGGACACAGCCAAACCATATCAAATTGTTTTGTAGTATTATTCTGGATTATTTTGGAAAGTTTGTTGCAACTAGTTATCAATACATCAAAGATAGGGAAATTGCTTCATTATACAAGCAAGGTCTTTGTAATGGCATTTGTTTAAAATATAAGGATGAAATACATAGGTAAAGCATGACAATTGCTTCAAGATAATACAAGAGGATGTATAAAATTCCTCAAGCTGTAGACATGATTTGTGGATTTGTGCACTTTTCTATATGTACATTAGACTTCAGTAAAATGTTTGCATATAAAAAAAGGGAAGGGGAGTAATGAGCATTATAATTAAAACCAAATTGTCCCTGAGTTGACAACTATTGAAGTTGGATGAAAAGAACTATTCTATTCTTGTATGTGCTTGCAATTTTTCATAATGAAAGATGTTTTAAAATGTTACCTAAAACCTAAGAAACTCAAGCAAATACAAGATTCAGAAGCATGGTATAAAAGCAGAACATCCTTTAAAGATAGATTCGGATGCAAAATATAGTGCATTAAAAATGAAGAATCGAAGTTTCTTTATAATTTTGTTGAAAGTGACTAATTTTTCATGAAAAATTCTTGGCATAATTACAAAGGAGAACACTATAAACTAAGATATAGAGGTGTTCTAATTCTGGTGGAAAATTTTTTATATTTTGTAGTATACTAAATAAATTTAAGATTTTAAATAAGAGAAAGATTTAAAAAATTTAATGATCCCCTAAAAACACAGTAAATGAGTTGCTTCTGATACAAGCAAAACTAAGAGCTCCAGTACAGCATATGAACTATGTCTGGATATCCTGTGTATTAATCCAACTTTCTTCATTCTCTCCCCAGGCACTGACCCTCCTCCTATCATTAGCAGCCAGTAACATTTACCAAGCACTATAGAGACAACTGCAGCCCAGATATAAGATATAAGATATAATGTTGAACAGTGATTGTTTCATGCAGCAAAAAATACCTAAAAATACAAAAGCCTTCTTGGTTTTCCTAATAGAAGTCACTTATAGCAGGTGCATTAAGTCTAGCAGTTAATGGAGTCTGAATTTAGAAGTAATATTTTCTACTTAATTGAACAGAATTGGTTGCATTGGAATACATTAATAAATTGATACTCATCTTTGGTTTTTCATAACATGCTTCATTCTACTCAAAAAGGCTGCATGAACATTGTTACACATTACAGGCATTCCCCAACTTACAGAAGGGTTGTGTTCTAAAAGCTCATCTGTAAATCAGCTTCCTAGAACTCAGATCACATATTTTCATGAAATAATTTTCTAAAGGGCAGTTAGGCCATCAGGCCACCCCACAGAAATCAATAAAGTCTAAATTTATTGAAACTAATGTGCTTTAGTGAAGAACTGTGTTTTTGTTTTTTCAACTAACCACTTTGAACCATTATTTATTTGGTAAATGAAATAGGGATTCTAGGACTACTACTCTCCAATGCTCTCTGCAGAGACACACATACATATGCACATGTATATACCCTTACCTAGATCTATGTACCAAAAGCTTCCTTACTCCTCAAAGTAAGCACACTGAAACAGAGTTTAGACAAAGGGCTCTTGCATTTGAAGGCTGGGGGAGGTTGCAGTTCTAGAGCCTATTAAAGGAGCAGTGAACATAGAAGCTTCCATAGGAACTATTCCTATTGAGTCTCATAGATGCAAAGCAGAATCTTGCAGGCAGTTGGTGGATTGTAACTTCTACCAGTATCTACCCAAAGGAAAAGAAACCATTATATCAAAAAGACACCTGAATGTGTATGTTTATCACAGTGCAATTCACAATTACAAAGACACAGAACCAACCTAAGTGCCCAACAGCCAATGAGTGGATAAAGAAAATGTTATATATATACACACACATATATACACACATATGTATATATGCACACATACATACATGTATATTTAGATATACATATATACATATGTGTATACACATGTGTGTGTGTGTATATATGAGATAGAATACTATTCTGCCATAAAAAGAGAGAAATAATTTCTTTTGCAGCAACTTGGAGGGAAAAGGAGGGCATTATTCTAAGTGAAGTAACTCAGGAATGGAAAACCAAATACTATATGTTCACACTTATAAGTGGGAGCTAAGTTATCAGTATGCAAAGGCAGACAGAGTGGTATAATGGACATGGAAGTCTCAGAAGTGAGGAGGTTGGGAGGACGGTGAAGGATGAAAAACTACCAATTAGGGAACAATGTCTACTACTCAGGTGACAAGTACACTAAAATCCCAGACTTCGTGACTATACAATTCATCTATGTAACCAAAAACCATTTGTACTCCTAAAGCTATTGAAATAAAAAAAAGAATTTAACAATTAAATAAAAGCACAAAGAAACTAAAAAAAGAAAATAAATATCCTAATAATCACTCTTAATACATATCTTTAAGTGCTTATAAACTCAATAAAATACAGATTACATTTGTGACCTTTATGTACATCCAAAGCTATAACAATCTTCCCTCCCCAACTGCAGAGATGAGGGTCCTGAAGGGCCCGAAAGCAGCTAAAGTGAGGGCTCCTTGAAAACAGCAACAGGCCCTCCCTCCACCACAGGGAGATGCCAGCAGTAGGCCATGGAACCAGCATGCAAGGAGTGGGCTGCTTCTATTGGTGGTCTACTTTTCTACTCCACCAAACGTATCTATATTTCACTGCTTTGAAGATTTTTTAAGCCACAAAATTGTATTCATAGATGCAAAAAAAAAGAATGTAAAAGTCAGAGCTAAAATAACAATTTCACATGCATACACTTTCTCATATGTCTATTCATTTAACAATTTGAGAGAAAAATACACACAGCTATTCTTCTTGAACCCTAAAGGCAGAGTTACAATGAACCAAGACTGCACCACCACACTCCAGCCTGGGTGACAGAGCAAGACTCTGCCTAAAAAAAAATACAAAAAAACAAAAACAAAAAAATCTAGCTCTTCTATTATTCAGGCCCAATCCCAATGTATAGTTGCTTGTTTTTTAAGTTCAGAATTTTATGAGTATGCTTCAATTATACAGTGTTACCATTATAAGATTTTAAGTGTATTTTTATAAAGCCCAGATCCAGATATATGACATGACTTTCCAGAGACCACTGTGGAATCATATCAAAAATCAAGAGTTCCAGTTTCCTCCCCAATTCAGTTGAGGTCTACTCCACTTGCCTGCATAGGTGTTGGCCTTGTTTAGAAGGTCGGTACATGCATGCATATCAGCAAAAGCCCGGATTCCTAAGCAGTTGACAGGGTGAAGCTGGGATTCCAAAAATTCACAGCAGGTCTTCTTCACATCCTGTAACTGTAAGAGACCAGCTGCTGGAAGAAGTACCTGCAACACACACATCAATACTCTTAGAAAATTGGCTGGAAAAACACTGTCTATTTGACCACTTCTACAAGAGGGCACAAGAGGTTCAGCCATAGTTTACAATCTGCGTCGATACCCCCATATTCCACATAAACCAAAAGTAACAATTATTTTCAAAAACAATGATGACTCTTCACATTCTTCATAATTTCCATGGAATCTTTCAAAGGTCTCTTCTCCTTGGTCCGAAGAATACGAGATATCAGATCTTGTTAGATTAATGGTTTGTTTTATAAGCATAAACAAATTGTTGCTTTGACTTCTTAAAACACAAATTATTGGTTGGGCATGGTAACTCACACCTGTAATCCCAGCACTTTGGGAGGCCAAGACAGGAAGATTGCTTGGGTTCAGGAGTTTGAGACATGCCTGGGCAACATAGCGAGACCTCATCTCTACAAAAAATACAAAAATTAGCCTGATGTGGTGGCATGCACCTGTAGTGCCAGTTACTTGAGCCCAGGGAGGTCGACTCTGCAGTAAGCTGTGATCACCCTACAGCATTCCATCCTGGGTGAAAGAGTGAGACCCTATCTCAAAAAAACAAAACAAAACAAAACATAAAAACATAAATTAGGATGCTAGGGGGTGCTATGATTCAATAAAAATGGTTTTGTTCTCTTAGCTCAAGCAATCATGAGTTTCAGTGATTTGGGGGAAAGGGGTGGCCACAGAGTAATCCATACCACATCAAAGCCTCATTTTGCTGAAGGCCTGTTTTTCCACTGTTTCAGTAACATACAACTGCTTTCCTTATGGGGTAAAACAATTTAAAATTCAACAACAGTCTCTACCTATAAGCAGACAGTTTCTCTAGAATGCAATATATGTGCTAACAAGGAAAATGTAATAGGTGATTATCTAATAACTTTTTAATTTGTATTTTCATTTGAATAATGCCAAGCAATTTTATATTAATTATAGGTTATTCTGTGGGATTGAGCCACTATCCTCAATATAAATACTACATCCAACACTACAAGTGCTTTTCAAGAAAGTCAATAATAGAAACATTTTTCCTTGTAAGTGAATTATTACAGTGCTATATAAAGGACCATATTTGAAAGTCAAATTAAGGAGGAAAAACTTCAAAAAAAAAGTTATTGAATATCTGGTGATCCTTTATGAAAGCCAAACAAACTCCACAAAACACCTTCAACTATTAGAACAATGGTAAATTTTAGAAATGATCATATTAGCATAAAAAAGATCTAAGTTCTTCAGAAACTGACTTTCATATATGCCACACTGCAGCCCAAATAGCAGTGGTTTACGACTATATGTTATGACTTTCCTAAATCTATGTGGTAAGTCCTAAACATAGAAAAGAAAGACATCATTCATATCTCTCCGTAACAAACTTCTCATTTTCTTAAAGGAAGCAAAGAAGCTTTAACTCCTGAACCTTAAGGCTCAAGAAAAAATAGAAACATTATCTAGACATAAGGCCTTTTCCTTCTGAAAGGAAGATTAAAAAAAACAGGTCAAGCATGCTGGCTCATGTTAATCCCAGCACTTTGGGAAAGCCAAGGCAGGCAGATCACTTGAGGTCAGGAGTTTGAGACCAGCCCGGCCAACATGGTGAAATCCGTCTCTACTAAAAATACAGAAATTAGCCGGGCATGGTGGTGCACACCTGTAGTCTCAGTTACTCACGAGGCTGAGGAAGGATAATCACTTGAACCCAGGAGGCAGAGGTCACAGTGAGCCGAGATCACGCCACTGCACTCTGGCCTGGGTGACAGCGCGAGACTCCGTCTCAAAAAAAATAAAAAAAGAAAAGAGAGTATAAATAACATTATAGCCAAACTTTTGCATGATATGTATAGTAGGTTTTATTATGAGAATGAATATCCACAGAAGGCTTTAATTTGTTGATAATATTCAAATTGTAGGTTTTTCTAAGTCAGTGTAATTGCTCTTTGAAGCAACATAAAGTGCATTCCAAGATGCTTAACAGTACAGTCATTTAATTCAGCAAATACATATAGTTTAGAAGGTGGTCTTCAGTGTAATATTCAATCTCTATGAAATCTGCACCACAGTATGATCACCCCTCTAATTAGCATATTCCTAGAGGAAACAGTGTACTATTTAAATTGTTTGGTCACACAGAAAGATGAGGAAAAAGTGGTTGGGCAGAAAACAGGCTCACTTACACACTGTTGGCAGGAGTACATATTGGTTCAACCTCCATGAAAACAATTTGTTTATTTCAAATTCAAAATTACAAATGCATATATACTCTGACCCAGAAATTTAACCTACAGATATGCTAACTTACGCACAAAATCTCACATGTGCAAGATAATCATTACAGCATTATCGTGGGTAACAGAAGTTAGAAAAAAGCCTCAATGTCCATCAGAAGGAGATTGGTTAAATAATGGTAATCATCTATTCTATTGCAGTCATTCAAAAGAAAGAAGAAACTATATAAATGAGAGAATTTCTAAAATATATTCTTGAGTAAAAAGAAAATCAGTCATCAGTATATTATGTTAACATATACACCCACACTTATATATATATTTGTAACAGGCTTCTTAAATTTTATTTTGCTTTACTGAGTTCAACTTAATCATTACAAAGCCAGCTCTACCTTATTAGAAGACCGAAATTCATAAAATTATAGATTCTCCTATCTGGAAGGGGTATAACAAGTCATCTAATTAAAAATATAAAAGTTATTTCAACAATGGTCCATGTGGCTGGATTATATGCACATATAATTTTTACTGATGGCAGTGATAAGTGGTTCCATGCTTGACAAATATATATTATATAAAATAAATGTGAGTCAAATGTATAAAAAGTTTATCCATATTTTTCTTTGTCAGTAAATCTTTTGAAATTGCCTTGGTTTTATGATGCAGTTTTACTAGGACTAAACTTCAATAGCTCATAATTATGTAATTAATTATATACAGCTTCAAAAGCAATTACTAATTGACCCAGCTTGCTAACAAGACGCCTGGTGACCATCAGTCACTCATAATGAAAACAGGAGAACAGCTGGAGCCACATCAACTCCTAGCTTATTTGTGTGTCAAATAGCCACTTAAAACAAAACAAAATTAAAAATGCTATGACTTTAGATGAACCACATCCCATGATCAGAACCACTCAAGACAGTTGGCACCCTGCAAGCTGAATGTCTTGAGATCAAATCAAATCAAACTTCCTAATTTGTGTGATGAAGAAACCACACCCTAAAAGGGTTAAATGGCTTGACCAAGTCATACAGTCAGTCATGGAAAACTAGGGATATAATCACATTGGTCAACTCTTTGGTCTACTGTTCTAATACCTTCAAACCCAAGTTTAGGTGCAGAATGAAAGTATTTGTATAATTTCTAAACCTCCAATACTGTCCTTTTCATCAAGAATAATAAAGAAAACAACCAGTTCAACAATGCATTCTTGCAGTTGCTTCCATTTACTGAGTAATTACTACAGCAGGCACTGTGCTAAACACTTGTCAGGCAATAATATATCTATTCTACACAAGTGAATACGGAGGGTAGGAGAAGTTGGGTAACTTGCTCAAGGTCACACACCTGCTATGAAAGCAGTACTAACCAAATGTGCATAATGATTTTAGATGACATACAGATTAACTTCTTCGATTAATAGTTAAGAATATAGGTTCAGGCCGGGCGCGGTGGCTCAAGCCTGTAATCCCAGCACTTTGGGAGGCCGAGGCGGGTGGATCACGAGGTCAAGAGATCGAGACCATCCTGGTCAACGTGGTGAAACCCCGTCTCTACTAATACAAAAAATTAGCTGGGCCCGGTGGCGCGTGCCTGTAATCCCAGCTACTCAGGAGGCTGAGGCAGGAGAATTGCCTGAACCCAGGAGGCGGAGGTTGTGGTGAGCCGAGATCGCGCCATTGCACTCCAGCCTGGGTATCAAGAGCGAAACTCCGCCTCAAAAAAAAAAAAAAAAGAATATAGGTTCAGGCCGGGCTTGGTGGCCAGGATGGTCTCGATCTCTTGACCTCGTGATCCACCCGCCTCGGCCTCCCAAAGTGCTGGGGTTACAGGCTTGAGCCACCACGCCCGGCCCAATATTCTAATCTTTCAATATCTAATATAATTCTGATTCTGTGGTTTAACATATCACTGAAAAAGAAGAATGTGCTTTTAATCTGGAGCTATCATAATCCCATGGCTTATTTTCTACTGAAGTGGATAAATTGTACTACTGGTAACAAATGTAAGAAACACCTAGCAATGTAAAGAGGTGAATTCTTAATTTGCTATTTAGGTCACAAAAATATCTTGGGCATTGTAACTAAAAGGACCAATGAATAAATTTATGTCTTTGAAACTGTATTTTCTGAGCTCTCTAAAGCAAAGGAGCAGATGAACAGTGCAGCTTCTTATATGAAGTAGAATTTCATTGATACAATAAACCCCCAGCCACCCTCTAATGGAAAATCTCCATCTATTTGTGATGCATAGTATTAACCCTGAGACTGATTAAAAATAACCCTAAGGTACTCTATGATCCTGAAGTATATTCCAAAACATCAAAGATGAAGCAATTATAATTTGCTATATATTTTGAATGTTAATGATATTTTCTAAGAATCTAAGAGTGATTAAATTCAATATAGTATATACTGAAGGAAGGCCACACTCCAAAAGCCAAAATATCTCTCTTGGGTACATCTGCCTCTAGGAAAAATGTAAAGCAGACAGTGAATGTAAAGAGGCCCTCACCCCTCCTTCCTACATCTTTCTCCTTTAGTTCTATTCCATCAACCCAGAGTCTCTTCATTCTGAATTCATCTGTGTGCCATCTAAATCATGAGAACGCTGGTGCTCTTACCAAGGGCTCAGTCCCTTTCAAGTCACTACTAACAGTACTGCTTCATTTCATTTGCTTCACAGCACCTACTGCTGTCAGCACTGATCTTATGTATTTGTTCCCATGTTTATTGTCTCTTTCCCTGCAAAAAGCTCTGTGACAGTAGGATCGTGTCTGTTTTACTCTCTGTCATATCCTCAGGTCTTAGAAGAATATGTACCTCATAAATGAATCAACCAGAAGATAATTTTATGAAACTCATGTGTATCTGTATTTTAAGAGATATAATTCTACATGTTCTTTGAGACAAAATTACAGACTCTGTTTCCAGGAATCTATGTGTACCAGACACTTCTTGTAGCCTACTACAAATCCTCTCTGCCTTACCTGCTTAGGCCACCACCGCAGCAACCAGGCCCAAGCAGGCTTTGATCACCTTTCTGAAGATATAATGTAATCAGGCCTCACCGCAGCCCCCAGCCATACCTCTCTCTGGCTTCTCATCCTAGGACTTCAGTGATGCACTGGGATCATACCCACACAATCTGGAAGCATGTGGGAAATAATGCTGTGGGACCACTCTCGACTAGCAGAGAATAGATCAAAGGAACAGAAATGCTTCCCCCTTGTACTCTCCTAGAAGACAGTTCTGAGACACATTTAATAAGGCTTTTAAAGGTCCTGTCACATGTAGCAATGGCCAGATCTGTACTGCACCTATGAACTGGTTTTCCTTCATTTCCAGTTCAAGTTCTCCATCTACCGACCGTGGCTCCTTGGGATCACTTCCAGAAGAACCCCAAGCTGTTATATTACACAATGGAACAAACTGTGAATGTGTATAGTTTTAGCTATAGGACTATTAATTATAGTGCTATTTAAAATATAAAAAAATGAAAAGAATGTCCAATAACAAGAGAAAAATGAAGTCAATTCTATAATATCAATAAAACTGAATATTTTGCAGCTCTTAAAAGAGATATAGTAGACAAATATTTAATGACTTAGAAAAATGTTTCTAATACATTTAGTATAAAAAGCTAGTTTCCAAAAGAATATGCAGTATGACCCCTTTTTTGGGTAAACACATGTGTACATAACAACAGACAGCACTAGAGGGCTATACCTCAATTGTTAATAGGGTTTCTCTGATTAGGTGTGGTATGAATGTTTTCTATTTATTTTTATGTATTTGTTAAATGTGTGTTTTCTATGCACCATTTAAATGGTCAAATATTATTTAAAAGAAAGGGAAAAGCAAGTAAAGGAATGTCTTTCTGGATCTCTACAATGCTAGCAAATACAGCAAGAATTAAGGGGAGCTATATATGGACTGTGGATTCTCTAGGAACTATTACCCACCAGTCAGTTGAGATTGCCTCACTTTGGCACGTTCTAAGTCTGAAAGGCCTTTGATTATCAAGCCAGTGTTTTGTAGAACAGTAAACAGGCTCTACACATTACTCTTCCTGTTTGTGTGAACAACAACAGCTTTAAGTGTTTGGACAAACATGAAGTAGAAGGACATGAGCCCTCTGATTAAATAAATGTAACTTAAAATGCTGTCATTTTGTAAAATAGGAAAAAAAAAACTTTTTTATTTGGATATGCTGATTTCCAACAAATGGAGACAAATAAAAGGCTGTACATTTTATACTGTGGAGATGCCTTCTGCAATGAACAAAGAATTGGGGGGGATAATCCACTACTGATTAGTCAAGACACATAGAGCAAGAGAAACGGAAGACACCCTAGCCAAACAATGAGCATCCGTGTGACACTCTCACACCAGCTGCACATTTTAAAGTAAGATGCTTTCATCCTACCTCACATTGTTTGACAAGCCAAATTACATATAAGATGTTTCGCTTAGACAAGTATACTCCTTCTGCTTGGTTATTAGGATCTTTAGTTTATTTTCAGCTTGGGCATTTATTCCACAGGGGGAAATAATTTATGTGGTATGTCTTTTAAATCCTGAGCCATTAGCAGTTTGTTTATTAGGAAGAGACTAGCAAGGGGTCCGGTTGCTTCATATATAAAACTTCTAGATATCTAAGAAAACATGCAAGCATGAAAAGACAGCTTTTGTTGTTGCTGTTGTTTTTGACTCTGCTGGCTGCAGCTATCCCACGAGGTGGAGCTTAGGGAGAAGTCGGGGGAGGAGGCAGGCAAGGTTGATGTGTTTAGAAGATGAAACACTTAAGTGATGAAGAAAAGCAGATCTGAGTGGAGAGCCACGGTTGGGTGCACATAGCAGAGCACTGGGTCTTGCGGCCAAGGCGTGGGGTTTTGAGATGTAGAAGTGTGAATAAAGAGATGGCAGGATGCCAAGGACAAACATTTCCTATGTCAAAACTCCGCACTGGACCAGCCCCCTACATCTCAGAAAGAGGAAGGAAACTTTCTTCCTCCTTCTTTCCTGCACCCCATATGCAACTTCGCCTGCCTCCTCCCCACACTTCCCATGCCTGGCAGTTTAAAAAACAAAAACAAAAACCTGTCTTGCTATTAGCTCATATTAATGGCTAATAACACAAGATCTTCCAGAATAAATCCCTTCTAGGGGCTTTTATGATTTTAAGAGAGGTAGACTCTTAAGCAGAATACAACTGCAATTGGTGGAATTTCCAATGTTATAATTAATGAAGTTGAAAAGCAAAGGTAGTTTGGAGAGAAGAAATTTGGGGGCAGTGCGGTCTCAGGCAGACTGAAAGCCATCTCTCTCTACACTATCCTTTTTTCAGTTGCTACTTCCACTGCTTTTAACCCAAGGTTTCTCTTAAAAGTCCAATTTATTTGACAGTGGCCCAAATGAATAATGAAGACACCACCTACCTTTCAGGGTTGTTGAAAAATTAAATGTCGGTTAACCATTTAACACAATGCATGGCAATGACAATGCAGCACATCAGCTCTGACTCAAGGCTTTTTTTCTTGGATTTAACATTCAACCCCATGATGGTGGAATAGCAAGATTTACTCTCTCCCTCATAAGATGATGTTTTATCCCAGATCATTCACAATATAGGTAGATTCCTTTTTGGATCAAATATTCTCAATATAAAAGATGTAATCCGGGAAAATTTGCAAAAGAAGGAACATAGCATACAACAATGAGAAATGTATTTGATGCCTCATTAGTTATCAAATCAATATAAAACAATCAGAGAGCATTTTATAACTATGATACTAAATGTTTTTACTTTTCTTTCTAGCACCTCCCAATTCAAACAACAAAATGTTTTCAGGCAATATATATTCAAACTAAAGTACAGTAAGCCTTGGCCCTTAGCATATTTTTGCTGTTACTGTAAACTAATCAGCTCTTAGAAAACAAACAAGCAGCATTGATCAATAGATACCAAAAAAAAATAAACATTTAGAACATTTGACCCTAGAATTATGTTTCCAAAAATCTACCCCAAGAAAAAGTTCAAAAAAATGGAACAAAATATGTATGTGACTTTTACTTTAGCATTACTTATAAGAGTAGGAAAAAAAAAAAAAGAAAAACAGAACTAAAGATCTAACAAGATGGCAACAATTAAGGTAAATTATGGTAAATCCATATGATGAAATGTTATAATCAGTAATAATAAAGACCAATAATGGCTTTAAAAATAACTACTATTTCTAAAGTATTTGCTATAACAAACAATCCTATTATAAAATTACACGGACTTGGCACACAGCTTTAACTTATCATCATATTAGAAAAACTTAATAGACAACAAGCTCCTCTGATCTGAGAAAACTTAGAAAATAAAACAATGTTAACATGACACAAACAGAACAAACTACTAAACATTTCTACACCAAGTATTTTTAACACAGAGTGGACACAGTATAGAAAGTATTCTACTGGTCTTTTTAATGACAGCTTGGCTCCTGCCCTTGCATCCTTCACCCCTACAGTTGGCAGCACTGGATGTGGATCCCATCCTGTCTCTAGTCAGAGACACATATCCATTAACATGCTAAACTGTAGTAAATGCTTACAATGCAATACTCATCAATAAACAGGGATGACTCCTGAGGTACACAACAGCATAGATGACTCTCACAGATACGTTATGAGGAAGAAGTCAGCCTTAAAAAAATAGATTCTGTATGATTCTATTTACATAACGTTCAAGAACAGGCAAAACTAATCTATTATAACAGAAATCGCATCAGGGGTTGCCTGGCAAGGGAGTGGAAGATTTATTGGGAAGAGACTTGAGGCTGTAAATGCTCAATACTTTGATTTGGGTGTGGGTTAATAGGTGTGTACATTTGTTAAAACTTAGCAAACTATACAGTTAAGATCTATGGTATGTAAATTATATCCCACTAGGGGAAAAACAAATCAAGTACAGTCAACCCTCCATATCTGTGGGTTCCGTCATCTGTGGATTCAACCAACCTCAGATCAAAAATATTCAGGAAAAATAGAGCGTCTGTATTGAGTATGTACAATTTTTTTCTCGTCATGTTCTAAACGATGCCATATTAACGATTATTTACACAGCATTTACACTGTATTAGGTATAGTACATAAACTAGAGATGATTTAAAGTATACAGGAGGGCTGAGTTTAGTGGCTCACATCTGTATCCCACACCTTGGGAAGCCAAGGGTGGTGGATGACCTGAGGTCAGGAGTTCAAGACCAGCCTGGCCAATACAGTGAAACCCTGACTCTACTAAAAATACAAAAAGCAGCTGGGCATGGTGATGGGCACCTGTAATCCCAGGCACTCGGAAGGCTGGGACAAGAGAATTGTCTGAACCCAGGAGGCAGAGGTTGCAGTGAGCTGAGATTGTACCACTGCATTGCAGCCTGGGTGACAGAGCGAGATTTCATCTCAAAAAACAAAAAAGTATACAAGAAGATGTGCAGGGGTTATATGTAAATATTAATACTATGCCACTTTATGTCAGGGACTAGAGCATGCTTGGATTTTGGTACCCAAGGGAAGTCATGAAACCAACCTCCCATGGATACTGAGGGATAGATAACTGTACTTTAAATCCATACTAACAGATTAACCAGAGGTCAATGGACAGGATTTATAAGCCATCAAATAAATTTTCAAATGGAAAATAATAATCCTACCTGATAGAATCCAAAAGAAGAAGCAACCCCCCAAAAATGCACTTACGTGACCAAATTTCTACACTAGCATTGATAAACTTATTTTAAAACAGTAGCTTGTGCATAAGTGTTAGTGATATAGCTATATTCTATTTTCACAAGAAATAAAGCTTTCAATTAGCAATAATCGTGCCTCGGATAAACCTCATTCGCTATGATACTGCCACTGCACAAAGCTAGAAATAAAGTTTTCATAAATTATATATCCTAAGAAAAGGCACAATACATTTAAACCATAATACCAGAAGCACATTAATTTTACTAACCTAATAATGAGATTAAAATATTAAGGTCCAAGAGGTAATAATATTTTTAAAAACTGTATGTCAATAATGCTAGGGTTTATAAAACCTTTGGCTGGTCTCTAACCAAACATGCCAGAACCACACAGAATTTAACAACACTAGACTGTGACCAGCTGGACTGGATTGGAGAGATGTACCCTGAACTCTGACAACCAGCCTGACACAACTGTGCTATCCCACACACAGCCTCCATACCTCCAAACATCACAAATCAAGAAAAAAAAATTCACTTTGAACTGGATTTATTTCTAACAAGGGCTTTAATTTATTTCTGTTTTTCTCATTCTAGTTCAAATTACTAAGACACTATTATAAGATGCTCAGTCATAATCAGGATGGAGTCATTTTTTGTTCATCAAGATAAATGCCTTTTATATACCACATGAAACTACTTAAACCATGAATCTCAAAATGATTCAACCGTGGAGACATCTTCAAGGACTATATATTTTAATAATACAAAGCCACAAGTAACTCAATTACTAACGCTTCTAGAGTACCTAGCCTTGCTCTAAATAATAAATTTTTAAAAAAGCACTTTGAGTTTCATATCCATTTAGTTTTATAAGATGCTCTTATAATAAGGTTTATAGGTTTTCTTAAACTAGCTGACCTTAATGGCGTTTCCATATTAAATTTTAAATAATACACTTTTGTTTATTCTATATTTTTATTGAATAAAAATAACTAGACTAGAGAATGGATGTTCTACTTGGTCTAATATTTTGTTTAAAATTATGAGGATTACCAAATTCAGACTTAAAATATAATAAAATACAATTCACATCAAAACTGAAATGGTAAATTAAAACTTTTGTCTCTGGATAATAAAAAATTAGTACTAACCAGGTAAAGTGATAAAATACCAATGTAACAGACTTCTAGGTACTAGAAATTAAATAAGTTCCCATGGTTATATCATAAACAATCATTAATCCTGAAGGTTTGATTCAGGAATTTATGTATTTTTTTTTTTTTTTAAGTTTTAACTTGTGTTTTCCAAGTACATCATCTGCCAAACCCTATTACTCACAAAGGACTTCTATCTCATAAGAGAAAGAAAACCGAATGGAAAAGCAATAAGCCTTCCACAGATACTGCTGGGAGATACATAACGTTTTCTCCAGTCACTACATGTTAAACCAATGGAACAGGTGATTCTAAATCAAAGATTTAGCATGGTACTACAATCACCTGAGTGTTGTCTCCACGCCAACTCAAATGCAAAACAGAGAAAGAACTCTATAGCAAATTAGGGACATTTTTAGTCTGTCCCGATTCACAAATATAAAGAGGGAAGGAAAAGTCATATGAGCCGTTTTCTACCCAATGATCCCAAATAATTTTAATGAGTTATTCTTTTTCTTGGTCTCAAGTCTTTTATTGCTGCCCATCTCTTATTTCTGCTCAACACTTATAGAGCATTTAGATATTTTTGCAAGCTTTAACTGGTATATTTTTACACCATCTCAATGCAGTGGCAAAGCATTATTGGCCTCATTTAATAGCTGAGAAACAGAAAGGTTAATATCTTACTCAAGGCCATTCTTGAAATCAGTAATAAATTCAAGATTTGAGCTCTGAATTTCAATACAATAATTAGCCAAAATCCACTGGCCCATGAAGTTTACCAGCAGAGAGTCAGCCTAAGGGCTTCTTCTTATGTTCTGAGTTGTTTCACATTAATGTAAATATCCAGCGTTATATGTGTAATTTAAATGATTTTATCTTGCGAAGTCATTAACAACATTTTGAAAATCTGCTCAGTAGATGTTTCTGTTCATCTTGAAGATGAACTTTCTACAGAACTCCTTGCTACTTCGCAACATCTAAATGTGTGGCTGCAAATGAAACATGGTCATCCTCATCCACTCAAAATGGATGGAGGGCAGTGTTGAGGAAGTGGGTCTGAAACATGATTGCAACTAAGCTCAAAACATAATCGAATATGTAGTTATAATCCCTGTCAGAAGAAATTATTTTTAACATGAGGTTTAAAATGGTCCACATTATTCAAACTCCATAAGGAGATAAATAAGAATAAAAATATCGGGGGACAGCAGGGGGTGGGGAGTCGGGGAGAGATAGCATGGGGAGAAATGCCACATATAGGCGAAGGGGAAGAAGGCAGCAAATCACACTGCCAAGTATGCACCTATGCAACAACCTTGCATGTTTTTCACATGTACCCCAAAACCTAAAATGCAATAAAAGAAAAAAAAGAATAAAAATATCAGGGCCCTCTGCCCTCTAGTTGAGAATCTCTGAGTCAATGAACCACTACGTATAGTGGAGTTTAGCACATTCTCAAGTGCTTAGAGACAGAAAACTACAACTACTAGATTACAAAAAATTCAGAAATGGGTTATCCCAAGAGCAATTATTTGTCAGAGTTTTCCCAGTACCATGAAAGGTAAGGAGATACTGGATTTCACAGTATGTAATCAATACTCAAATCACTAGAAAGGTATGTTTTGCAGTGGAATGCCAGTTTAATAGGATGCTCTGTTATCCCTTTGAAGTAAATTGCCTTTCCTTGTGATTCCCTGCTCATCAAATGACACTCTGATTACTAATTCTATCATTTAGGTACCTAGATCCTGGGAATGACACACATGGATAAACATAGTACCTGTTACCTCACTGAAAATCAGTTTAAGATCATTATGGTACATGTATTAGTGTTGTGATTTTGGCTAGTCTGAGTTATTTACCAAAAGTCTGGTCAATTCTGAAGGAGCTAACAAAATAGTTTCTAGACCTGCAAAGCCAAGAAATAGACTGGACAAGCAATGTCTAACTCCCGTTGTGACATCACCTTCGTTGCTCACCATCTCAAGCAGGTCCATCTGAATCTCTGTACCCTGTTCCAGGAGCTGCACCATGAGCCAGCGTAGAAAACAAAGCACGCTTTCTGGATTACCACTGAGTACCTATGTCTTCCTGGTATCCAAGCAGTCAACATCTATCAATCATCTATTGGGTATTTCCATGTTAGAAAGGCATGCTAAAAATAAAGTCTAGAAAAATAAAATATATACACAAATAACATAGAAATCACTGTATTTATGCATAATAACATATATTCAGTCACATCTCTGTTATTTATGAAACTTTTCATTCTCACACTCCAGTAACTTACAGCTAAATTTTCCAATTCTTTTGACCACACTACATAGTAAGACTTTTTACCTCACAATCTAGAACTCAAAGTTTCACAAAACATGCAGACTTGCTAGCATCTGCTATTTTCTGAAATAGACTTTAGGCTTGAATAGCATTTCCTACTCTTGCCTCTAATTTTTCTCTTAAATGCTATTAATGACCTACTAAGTTTATTTCTTGACTCATTAGTTGATCACCATCCACACGTGAAAACCAAAAATGCTGCTATAAGGCCTGGAGATGCAGCTCCACAGTGCTACTTCCTTTCTCCTTTCTCCAAAAACCTCCGATCCTTGGAAGCACATATCCTCTCACCTTCCTTGTTGGGACTATCTAACAACACCTCAGTCACTCCTACTCATTTACAGATGACTTTTTTTTTCCTGGCCAACTTCCTCTAATATACCAAGATGGTACAGGTGGTTCTAAATCAAAGATTTAGTATGGTACTATAATCACCCCAGAGTGCTGTCTCCATGCTCACAATTCAAACACACAAGAGAGAGAGAATTTTTAAAACCTAAATCACCATTCTCTCCACCACAATTTCTGACAATTTTTGATAACATAAATATCCAAATAGAACATCTCAGTTTCCTGAGTTCCAACTACCTCTTCCTCCTCCACTCTTTCTCAACTACCCACTCATGTAGTCTTGTTCTAGACTTTCTTACTCCAGAATAATTTTTAAAACATGGAGTAAAGCCAATCTCCCAGTCAACCTCAGCCTGGATTAGCTGATCCTCAGCCAATCTGCAAATCTATAAATGATTTTTTATTAAGCCACTGAGCTTTGGCTACTTTGTTCTGTGGCATTTTTGTGGCAATAGCTAACTAACACATTCATCATCTTTATACCTAAGTATAAGTGGTTTAACGTGGCTGAAGAAAAACATACAACCATTCTACCTGATATTTATGACTGCAAATCACCCAACATGGCCTGACGATTCGACTACACTTCACTAGTAAATTCACCTTCATCCTTTACAAGACAAGGATTTAACATCTTTAGCTCTAATCTCCAGCATCCCTTTTCGTCATTTTCCTTTTGTCTGATTACCTGCCACAGCCTTTATAATTATATACAAGCTGATAAAATACCTACCTTTCCACCATCCAAGCCACTAACTTGTATCTGACAACACAGTCTGCCTTCCCCCTGGTTAACAATCGGAGAAGTTTTCCTGCTCCCATCTAAGATAAACCCCTTCATTTTGTTTCAGATGCCAATCTCTCTCACTTTTGCAATTATACCCCTTCTTTCTTTCTCCCCTTTGTCACATCAACTTTCACTTTTCTACTAGGTTATTCTAATTAACATATAAACATGCCTTAAAATATTACCCATCAAAAAACAAAATGAAACAAAACAACACCCTTAAATTCATCATCCCCTTCAGCCAGCACATTCTCTCCCCATTCATAGCAAAAAGTATTGAAGGAACTGTCTGTACTGAGTCCACTTATTCTCAGTCAACTCCAAACCAGTTTTCATTCTTATCATCACATCTAAACAGCTTTTTCCAAGGTCACTAATGACCAGTGTGACCATATAATTTATCATCCACATTGGAACATTTCTGAGTAAAATAAACACTAATCAGACACCAGATTAATAGGCATAAAATGAGACTGTCTCAGGCACCTACACTGATAAGGCTCAATTCACTTTCCTGACCTATCAGGAACATCTGACACAACCAAACACCTTCTCCTTGAAGCACTTTCTTCTCTAGAACTAGCATTCTGTCACACCACACACACTTGGTTTTCCTCTTATGTCACCAGCTACTCCATCTCCCTCATCTGCTCATCTAAAATCTGGAATGCCCCAGAGTATGTCTTTGGCTTGCTTGCTTTCTCTATCTACACTACCTCTCAAAGCAACCTAATCCACTTCAATATGCCACCAATATGCCAAATCTACCTCTCCAACCTGACCCCTCCCATCACAGAACCAACCTACTCAGCATCTCCACTTATAAGTCCAACTGGTAAAAGTTAACCAAAATAGAACCAACAATTCCTAACACCCCAAAAATGTGTCCCCATTCCATGTCTTCACCATCTCAGACAACAGCACCATAATCTACCCAGTTGCTCAGGCCAAAAACTCAGGAGCCATTCTTGATCATTCTTCCTCCATCCCATCATGCAAATCCATTAGTAAATTGCATTGGCCCTACCTCCAAATATCTCCCAAATCTATTGTTCACTATCTCAGGCCAACAACCCAGGTCCAAGCAACCAGTCTCTCACTTAGCCTATCCCAACATGTATCTAAAGGGCCTCCAACTTCTTCTACTGCCCCCACAGTTCAACCTCCACACAGCAGATGGGAAAGGGGAAGAATCTATCTAAAAAATAAATTCTCTGCCCAAACTACAACTGGAACAAAATCAAAACTCCTTATCATAGTCTACAAACCCTGCTTTATCTGGCCCTATCGACCTTTCTAATCTCATCTTCTCCACTCTCTCATTTTACTCTGCTCAAATAATAATCATCCTTTTCTTTCTGGCCTATAAAACATGCCAAGTTTATTTGCATCTCATGTCCTTTGCTCTTTCTGCTAGGAATGTTACTTTTATATCACTCCCTTCTCTTCACTCATGTCTCTGCTCAAATGACTCCTCCCCAGAGAATGATAATGTAAAATTCACCTGTTTCTCCATCTGTGGGTATATTATTTGTCTCGTCCCTATCCCTCCTCTACAATGTAAAGCCTTTCAAGATAAGGACCTCATCTGTCCTGCTGGACATTGTAATGCCAATGGCTGGAACAGTGTCTGGCACAGAACAGATACCCCATAAATATTTAATAAACTATTGACTGAAAGATGGAATTCATCAGGATCAATACCAGCAGTGAAAAAAAGAGGCAAGCTCAACAGCTTAGATATAAGGAAGGGAAAGGGCAAGCCATGTATACAAAGCAGTAAAGTGGCTCTTCATCCTTACCTGATCTGGCCTGATCCAGCTACAGATCTTAAAATTCTTACATCTTCCAAGTATAGTTCAATTCAATCCTAAACTAATCCTGACCGATAGCACAAAGCTTACTGGGCACCTAATCAGTGTTTACAAACTGGCGTTAATCTTGCTGCCCTAAATGTGGTGTGCTCCCCAAGTACCCTCATACTTGCCAAACCACAGTGTGAGTCCTAATGCCCCACATAACAAGCCCCAGATCCTGGGTTTGCTACCCAGTTTCCTATGGGAATACAGACCCTCCACAATCTCAAACTTACTTGGTTGCGGTCGTTACAATTGCTCAGCCCTTACCAAGTCTCTTTCTAGACAAGCCAGAAACTTAAGAGCTGCAGGATTGAGTGTTCACCCAGGGCAGCTCTTCCTGGATAAAGGCACTGCTGTCAGCCTGATAGTAGATGCCATCACCACTACCAATACCACGAAAGTCCTGTTGCCAGGATCTCTGCAGCACTGCATTCAGATCTGAATTTGTAACTCACATCTAAACATTTCAGTTTGGATTGCAAGCTACCCTCAGTTTTTTGTTGTTGCTATTTTGAGATGGAATCTCACTCTGCTGACCAGGCTGGAGTGCAGTGGCACAATCTTGGTTCACTGCAATGTCTACTCACCTGGTTCAAGTGATTCTCCTGCCTCAGCCTCCCGAGTAGCTGAGACCACAAGTGCGTACCACCTCACCTGGCTAATTTTTGTATTTTTGGTAGAGATGAGTTTCACTATGTTGGGCAGGCTGGTCTTGAACTCCTGAGCTCAGGTGATCTGCCCCCTTTGGCCTCCCTCCCAAAGTGCTGGGATTACAGGCATGAGCCACTGATGCCTAGCCTACCCTCAGTTTAAAATTTACTTTTTAAAAATGCCATAAACAAAACAAAAACAACAATAACAAAAAAAAAACCACACACACAAAAAAATACTCGTTGAGTGCTTGTTCCCTCAGGTCAGTACTCCTACTCCTAGCCCCATTCATCTCTGGCTCAAGTCCCAATGTCAATCGGGCTTTTAGTGACATCCCAGCACATTTCACTTCTACGAAAACAAGTTATCTAATGACTGATGTTCCACAGCTCTTAGATAAGAAAGAATTGCATTATCCACCTTTTATACACAACGAAATAAGGGTCAGAGAGGTTAAGCAACTTGGACAAGATCACATGGCATTTAAATAGCAAAGCCAAGATCCAAACCCAGTCTAAGTATATACTCATTTATTAGGCATTTTTCCCTGTTCATTTTTTTTTGTAGCACCAGGACTGAGTACTTATCAGATACTCCATCAATGTCTGTTTAACTGATAGGTTGTCTTAAACATCCATTTTTAGAACCAAATCTCCACCTAATGGGAATTTCATTTAAATGTTTTTCCACACAATATAGACATACACACAGCAAAAGCACTCTTCACCAACCTCCACTTTACCTACTCAGCTGATGAACCAACTCTCTCCATGCCATCAGTAAGAACACTCTACTGTGCTTGCACATGTCTGTTCCTCCAGCTGGGATGCATTTTACCAACTCATACATGTTGGATTTGCTCCCACATCTGTTTATGACACTTGCACTTATTGAAACTACATAATTTAGGTAAATGAATTCAATGAAATATGAATGTAAAAAGAGCTCTTTCTACGAAAACTAAGTTGGCTGCTTTGGAGTGGCTTGATCAATGTGTTACTGGAAAAAAAATTAAATGTTTTCAATCCAATTAGACATGGGAGGAATGAAAGAGAAACTGTATAATTCAAAGAAGATTTTGCACTGAGATTTCTTTTCAAGTATCTCATTTCTTGCTGCACTAAAATAAAAAAAAAAAGCCTGAAAATTATAGTTGGTGCATGATTACGGTGTAGTTTTTGCAAAAAAGGACATGAGGCTCTCAAAACAACTGATCATACGTAGTTTTACAAACAAAGATTGGCATACAATTCTAAAACTACGTGTTTCAGGTTAAAATATTTAGGGTACACATGTATTCTGTTTTGGTGATTTCTCTACTTTGACAGGCATTTTAATGATTAAGCCAACTTAAAACCTTTTCAACTATGTCAACAGGCCTGGTACCATGTCAGCCCCCCGTGTGATGTCCCTCTTTTGGGAACATGCAGAGTAAAACACTGTCTATACAGCATACTCCTAGTAGCTCTGGTGTGAAGCAAAATAAAAACAACCTGCCCTACGCCACCAATAAAATGGACACACTATGTTGAATTTTCTACTATACTGAAATTGTGTTAAACATTTAGTCTATTAGTAATAATTGATTTTAGATATCCCTTGAAAAACTCTCATTTAAATTGTTTTATTTTACTGTCTCAAATAATTCCAATTCATCCAACACATGTTTCATGAACTTTTAAAAACCCATCCAATCAAAATGATCAGATGTTTCTCAATTTCTTCTAGATGACAAAGTTATAACATAGAATCTGTAAATGAATACTCACAATATCAGTTTAGGAATGAGAGCAGTTACTTTCATGGGCACTGTTTATTAACATCATCACCTTTGTTTCAACACTTACGTCAAGTGAAAAACTCTTACCTTCTTTTAGCAACCCAACCAAATACCCAAAAGCTGAGCAGTCAAACTCATATAACAAAACTACAAATTTAGCAATGAAGTAAATGCTTTAAGAAATTCAAGATCCTTTAGGATTCTCCAAAAGTATTAACTGATATATCTAATGATGTCACATATATTTTGAATAATTTTTGGATCATGAAAAAAAATTTCAGTTATAAAGACATTTACATTTTTGAATTTATAAATTCTTTATAAGCAATACTAGTTAATGACAATTTAATAGCTGCCATGTGATGTTGAACAAATTAGTTAAACTTCTTAAGCCTATGTCTTCAATCACAAGATTAGGGTAATATCTACCTTATATGGAGGCAAAAATATCAAATGAGGTACATGTAAAATGCCTAGCATATAGCTGGAGATATACCCATGTGAAAATCCTTTATACACACACACATACACACACACAGACAGAAACACACACACACTTACATATTTACATTTTTTATATCTAAAGCCAAGTATTCTTGGCTGAGAGCAGTGGCTCATACCTATAATCCCAGCACTTGGGGAGGCCAAGGTGGGCAGATTGCTTGAGGTCAGGAGTTCAAGACTAGTCTGGCCAACATGGGGAAACCCCATCTCTACTAAAAATACAAAAATTAGCTGGGCATGGTGGTGCGTGACTGTAGTCCCAGCTACTTGGGAGGCTGAGGTGGGAGAACTGTTTGAACCTAGGAAGCGGAGGTTGCAGTTAGCCAAGATCATGCCACTGTACGATAGCCTGGGGCAACAGAGCAAGACTCTGTCTCAATAAAATAAAAAGATTTAAAAATTTAAAAATAAAGCCAAGTATTCTTAAAAGTAGGAGGTGGGGCAAGCAGTAAGGTACACAAATTATCTGAAAGTGTATTGAAAATGTATGCAAAACTTTGTGTAGATAAGCTAATGTGCCCTTTCCTGAGGAAAGGGTCCACAGTTTTTCATCAGATTCTCAAAGGTGCCCATAACCACCAAATGTCTAAGAGCGTACTTTTCAATAGCCTTGGGCTGTATTTTCTCTATTTCCTAGATTTACACAGTTCATAAAGTTTACTTTGAAGCTCTGGACACAAGTTAAATTTTAATTCACCCAACAGCAACAACAACAAAAAAAGCTGAATTACAAGTGTAGTCATAGGTAAAATACTGGTTCTCCTTTTATCTCCCTTTAAAAAAAACCCTGTAAATTCATTTAGCTCAAATTATCCCCCAACTTTGCCATAAATAAAACCAAGTATCCAAACTTGAAACCAAAGTTTGAAAACCTAAACAAACAAAGAAACAACAGCAGCAGCACAGGCAAACACACAAAAAACTGGGAAATCTGGAATGGACAAGAATTAAAGCCCTACTGCTTGTATAAATCAGAAGGGACTATAATAACAGTAGTCTCTTCTTTGGAGTTAATTTTTTAAATTACTCATGCCCTCATTCTGACTCCAGGTTAACAACCTTCACCTCAAATATCTATTATATTGCTTAAAATTAGTGTAATAAGGATACCATATGGTATCACGGAAGAGACCCTACCTTAGGAATCTGGGAAACCAGGATTATAGCCCTGTTCTGTCACCAACTGACTGCCAACAAAAGGCTGTACCTCAGCGTTCTATGGCACAATGATTCTACATCAAATCGTGCAATCCCAAAGATACTTTCTAGCCCAAGATTGTACTTTATTGCTAAAACAGAAACTTACAAAAGAGAGGTCACCTGGAAAGATTTGAGTCTAGGTCTAGTGAGAAAAATATACCACCAACAAGAAACATGAATTCAAAGTTCTGTTCCCACTGTCAGCAGCTTCAGGGCATATAAACTCAGAGCATGGTTTGCAGTTAGGGCCACTTAAAACTTCAGCTTAACATGAATAACACTAGACACCTCCACCATACTGCTTCTTTAAGGTGGACAGTACTTTACAAGAAAGATTCAACAAAGTATAGATAGACCAAAAAAAAAATAGAAGAGTTTGGTGTATCTTGATATATATAGTCTTATTTTATATTTCATTGAAAAACACCTGTTATCGAAAAAGTAGCTAATTTTAATCAAATTTATTTCTAAACTGCCTTTTCCAAAACAAATATTTTTCAATGGAAAATAAAAGAAAGCTTTACATACCAGGATACCCCTATGCTAAAGAGACATCCCTCCCACTCTTGAAAACAAACAAACAAAAACTATACAAATGTTAAGCATTTAATAAGTCTGCCAAATGTATCTCTTAGAATGTGTTCCTGCATATTCTAAAAGCTAAGTAATATACCCAAGAGGCAAATTAGCATGGCAGAAGTTTTCTGAAAGGCTGTCTGTGATGACTAATATTTCAGGACTAGAATATGATAGTTATTAAAAGAAACGTGAGAGGCATTCTCCTAGTTCCTAATAGGCCAATGTCCCCACCACCACAACTACTACAAACAGCATTCAGGGCTGAATTCACACAGTTTAGTCTCTAAGACCTAAATGATTTTTTCTCAATTTTCTCCCATGTGACCCATTATGTGAATCAAAGAAATCTGTAATTCATTTGTTGAAAGTCAACTATAAGGGCATAATGAGGTCCACGCTCTAAAATGAATAAAGAGAATGAACAAAAGAAACCAAGATAAACTCCTGTTGAAAATAATGCCCCAGAATTAACAAATAGTCTAAACATACCTAAAAGACCAGAATAAGATGACGTATTAGTACAGTGACCTCATGACATATACCAAATACTTTCTCCCACGTTAAAATAATGTTCTTCTAGCATCTGATACACACATTGAGAAACAACCCCAATACTGACCAAGGTTTTTCAAATGCCTTACCTCATAACTGGAACTTCCAAGCAAAGGCTAATGAGGCCATCTGGGAAAGATGACCAGGAAGCCTTACTACTGCCCATATTTCACATGGAACAATCGATAGCACGTCTTAACAAGTTAAAGTACAAAGATTTCAGTCTCTGAATTCATTTTGTAGCATATTTCAACTAGTTAGAAGAGATAAAGATTGGGCCCACAATTTCCTATTTGTACAAGTAGAATGTAAAGATTACTTCCTAAGAATTTAGTCCTAGTTATTTTTGTTGTCCTCAAAACACAGTGTCCCTGTTGGAAGGAATATAAATAAACACACATTTTCATATGGCACTTTGGCATTGCTATCAAAAAATTAATATATACTCACTCTTTGATTCACCAATTCCATTTAGAGGAATCCAGCTTATAAAATTTTGGGATGCAAATATAAAAATGTCCACAGATTGCACTGTTTTTATAAAGGTGAAAAATCATACATACATATAGCTGATTACCATGAGTTAGATCCATAAATATTAATGTGTGAAGACCTCTAAGACACTGTTCAGTTCAAAAAGCAAGTTTCAGAACAAGTATAGTATTTCTTATGTAAAAAAATTGTGTGTACATGTTTGTGTGAATCAATGCATGGAAAATGGTCTGAAGGGATTTACGGTAGATAACGGAAGCTACCCTCTAGGGAAGAAGAGTGACCCTCTAGGGAAGAAGAGCAAATCAATGTATGTGGACTGGGGTAGGTTCAAAGAGAAGGGCAGTTTTTTTAAAGAGGGATTTTCACCTTTTACTCACATCCACCTGTATTATTTAAACATTTATGTAACACACATAAAACATTTGTTCTTTATAGAAAATAAGACGCAATGTCAACTTTTAGCTAAACTCCAGAATCACTTAAAGAGGATGCTCAAATAGTAAAAGAAAGAATAGACTGGGCATATGGTGGTTCAAACCTATAATCCCAACACTCTGGGAGACTAAGGAGGGTGGATCACTTGAGCCTAGGAGTGTGAGATCAGCCTGGGCAACATAGTGAGACCGCTCTACAAAAATTAAGAAAATTGGCTGGGCGTAGTGGCACACGCTTGTAGTCCCAGCTACTTGGGAGGCTGTGGCTGGAGGATTACTTGCGCCTGGGAGGTCAAGGTTGCATGATCCATAATCATGCCACTGCACTCCACCCTAAGTGACAGAGCAAGATCACGTATCTAAAAAAAAAAAAAAAGAGAGAGAGAGAGAGAGAAATAAAGAATATTGGCAGTCAAAAACATTCTTTGTAGACTATACCCTTCAAAAGAATAAAGAAAAATTGTGGGCAGCATCAATCAACAGTTATAAAAGAATATGACACTGTTTCCATGAAAGAACAAGCATCTTTCAGAGGACTAAAGGATGTGTATCTTAGAACTTAAAGAATATAAAAGATACTGAACTCAAAAACATTACTAAAAAGATGTAATCATTCCAAATATTTTTTAGAGATACAATTTTAACAATGAATCCTATTATTTTGGTGCAAAATGTATACTGTGTGGGTACGCTTTTTTTTTATTTAAAAAACTGTACGCATAAAGAGCTAAATGGTGTAAAGTATTTACTCTTACCTGTACATTTTCTTCTGTAACCTGAATTTCTGCAGTGTAAACATAATCAATTAGCATCCTCAGGGTCCAGCCATCTACCTCTTTTATTCTAACTCTCTTTGCTCGGCTTTCACTCATCTCACCTAAAACACAAAAGAACAAGAGGGATGTTACACGAGACACTGCTGTGGAAGTTCTAGTGCCAATACAGATAGATACATCTTCTTGCCCCTCACTGTACTCAACAGGCAGCATAATCAGCCACTTTTTGCAGGCTGAAAACACTCCCCTTTCTCTTCCAAAAGCTTATCTGAGCAAATCATAAAATGTACTTTTGTTACCTACTTGTACCTGAAAATCGTTATCACAACAAGGAATGTGCCATATGTCCAGCTGCATAAACTATTCTTGCGGCTGTAGGATCAGTAACTGAGGCTGTTCCTGCTTTTGGGCATTTGTTGTCTTTACGGATTTCTAGCCACAACTAGAAGAGTAACCACATTACTGCCTTTGGCTAATGGCAATGAATGTCTGCTGAAAAGGACCCACCTGGTTAGCATTACTCCTTCAACAAACACACAGATGCCTGTTGGGGCATGCATGGACTGCACAGACACAGAGGCTCCACCCTCAGTGAGAGGTCACAACCCTCATGTAGGAGACAATGAGAAAACAAATCACTTATGATGTGGAGGGAATGCAAGGCAAAAGAGGAATCACATGTGAGTTAGTCAGTAACAAAGCTTGTTACAGATATCTTCTAGCTCAGGTTCAGTTCCTGTTTGTCATCTGCAGCAACTGCACGCTGAAGTGATTTCCATACCAGCTTTATTAATAAAACCAGGTATCCTTCTACAAAACTGCCAGCTAAAAAAAACAGTACAAGACTTCCTTCCTAATACCCACTTGTGGAAAGAAATAGGGAAGGAGAAAAGAGAAGAGATGGTCCCTAAGCCAAAGAGACTTGGGAGAATAGGAGGTAGGTTTAAGCACCTAGGTGTGGATCACATACTATGATGCAAGGAGACACAAGCAACTGAATGGGGGTAGGGAGGAATTCAATTAAAAAGGCAGTCCGCCCAGGTGGTGGCTCACACCTGTAATCCCAGCACTTCAGGAGGCCAAGGTGGGCCGATCACCTGCGGTCAGGAGTTCGAGATCAGCCTGACCAACACGGAGAGACCCCATCTCTACCAAAAATACAAAAATTAGCCAGGCGTGGTGGCACATGCCTGTAATCCCAGCTACTCGGGAGGCTGAGGCAAAAGAATTGCTTGAACCCAGGAAGTGGAAGTTGCAGTGAACTGAGATCTTGCCAGTGTACTCCAGCCTGGGCAATATGAGCAAAACTCCTTCTTAAAATAAAAAAAGAAAAAAAAAAGGGCAGTCCAAGAGTAATGCTGAAGGCCATGGGAAAAAAAGATTCGGCTCTAGAATTCACTAGGTTTTAAAAATAAAAGAAGCATGAGAACATGCCACCATTTATCACCTTCACTTTAACCTAGCATCTACTGTTAAAAAATAACATGGCCTCAAGATTTCTTGAAAGCTCACTTCTTTTTCAGATACAATGCACTGTCAGCGACCACAAACTATCAGAAGAGTCTATGGAAAATCATAATTACACAAAATCCCTTTGTAAACACAAACCCTGGGAGGAGAGAAATAACAATGGTGGTGTACATTTAACTCTGTGCTTCCCTGGAGATTCTCTCTGACAAGATCTCAGAAAGAAGCTGTTCACCTCAGGGCTAAAATAGATCAAAAACTACCCTGCTACTTCCCAGGAAGAAAAATACCTCTTTGTATTAGGAGAGTTAACGAGAAAGATGTACCTACACCTACATAGCAGGAAAAAAAGAGGACTGAGTTATATGTCTGTTGCTACAGCAAATTTTTTTCCTCTGCTTGCAGAAAGCGGGAAAAAGGAAGGTCAAGGAATACAGAAAAATAAGTCTTCATCCGCATATAAGGAGCCTTCCCCTATCCTATTCCTGCTGGATCCTGTGGCTAGCTGGGGTTTGTATAATCTGAAGACTCTTTTATGCCAAAAGTTAAGACATTCTGGTGATTCCCACTTGGACTTTAGACAAAGGCCATAACCAATTCATCTAGAGGGCCCCAATAACATGCAAAGCCCTTCAGGGCCTGGGGTAACATGAGCACAAAGTCATGCAGCCGGTACTCAGTCAGGCGTGACTTAGCTTATACAAAACAAAGTGGGACTTTAATTTACATGTATCACTGAAAAATAATTAGTCCTATGCCAATAAGATGCATTTTGTTAGTTCAAATATTTATGTGTCATTTTTAAGATTTTTCTCCCCAGAAAACTGTATTTGCTTCCAATAAATTCAATCTCAATTATACTGTTTTGAAAACGTTTTAATCTGTTTTATTTTACAAAAACAGTAAGGAAAAAAACTTGCCATGACTGCATTAATGGTTTAAAAATTCTAATTACTGGCTGGGCGCGGTGGCTCAAGCCTGTAATCCCAGCACTTTGGGAGGCCGAGGCGGGTGGATCACGAGGTCAAGAGATCGAGACCATCCTGGTCAACATGGTGAAACCCTGTCTCTACTAATACAAAAAATTAGCTGGGCATGGTGGCGCGTGCCTGTAATCCCAGCTACTCAGGAGGCTGAGGCAGGAGAATTGCCTGAACCCAGGAGGCGGAGGTTGCGGTAAGCCGAGATCGTGCCATTGCACTCCAGCCTGGGTAAGAAGAGCGAAACTCCGTCTCAAAAAAAAAAAAAAATTCTGATTACTATGAATCAAAGCACATACTAAAGAGAACTGTAAAAGTTATTTATATCTAACTCCAGTTGTTACATATTACCTTAGTTATTGCCCTTTGCTGTGTTTTTAGAGGAAATCTTTGAACACTATGGCTTTGTGAGATTTATGTTTGATAATGCATTTTAAAAACTATCCAATGAGAGTCTGGTGCTGTGGCTCACTCCTGTAATCCCAGCTCCTAGGGAGACTGAAGCAGGAGGATCGCCTGAGCCCAGGAGTTCAAGACTAACCTAGGAAATATAGCAAGACTCTGTCCCATTTAAAACAAACAGAAAAAAAGCTAGTCTATCCAATGATACTGTACATAGTTTATCCTTACCATTTGTAACTTCCCATAGTCTCTCTAGAGAGTAGAGTTTCTTGTCTATGTTTTGATCACGTAACTCTGAAGCTATAAAAGAACTCTGAAACTGCATTACGCTATCCACACAAAGCCTTTGTTAAAAACCTAAGTGAGAGTCATCCTTGACTCTCTCCTCTTCCTTACCCACCAATCCCACAGTTCACCAAAACTTGCAGAGTTAACCTCGGATAGATCTCAAATAAATCGTCTCACGTTCTTGCCATTGGGGGTCCTATAATCTCTTGCTAACACCAACGTAGCAACCTCCTAATTATTTTCCTGCCTCCAGTATTGACTCCACAAATCTGACCATGAAGCTCAAAAATCCTTTGGTTTCTCCCAGTCCAAGCACATATGTCTAGCCCTTGATTCACTGTCTAGCCTTCTCTCTCTCTCTCTCCCACCGCCATTTCCAAACTTGATATACATTAATAAGAAGCTGTTCATTGTTTTCTATAGACACCAAGCAATGTCTTACCCTGATGCTGCTGTTGAGCATCGTCCTCTCTGTCGCCCCACCTCTCATTTCCCAGGCTAATCTACACTGGAACCTCTCTAGGTGGCCTTATCTGTTGGTGACCGAAGGCTGGATTAATGGTCTCACTCTAGGTACAGTGGGGTACCTCAAGCAAATCCACTCTGTCATAATCAACTCTTTACCTAGTCGTCCTTTGAATTCTTAAGCTCCCTAAGAACTGGGATGAAACGTTTCTTATCTCTGCATAATATGCCTGACATATAGTAGATACCCAATAAATACTGGTTGGATAAGTAAATGACTAGATGAATAAAATGTAAAGCAAGTGCCAATTTAAAATGTAGCATTTTGGCTGGACGCAATGGCTCACTCCTATAATTCCAGCACTCTGGGAGGCTGAGATGGGCAGATCATTTGATGTTAGGAGTTTGAAACCAGCCTGGCCAATGCGGCAAAACCCTGTCTCTACTAAAAATACAAAAATTAGCCAGGCATGCTGGTATGTGCCTGTAATCTCAGCTACTTGGGATGCTGAGGCAGGAGAATTGCATGAACCCAGGAGGTGGAGGTTACAGAGAGCCAAGATCGTGCCACTGCACTCTAGCCTGGGTGACAGAACAAGACTCTGTCTCAAAAAAATAAATAAATAAAAATAAAATACAGCATTTTTACTTAACATAATTAATGGCACTTTAAAATTAGTCTTAAACATGGATATTCTAGCTATAAAGGATTTCACTCAACAAACATTTACTGAACATCATGGTCTCAAACTCATGGTCTCAAATGATTCTTCCGCCTTGGCCTCCCAAAGTGCTGGGATTATAGGCATGAGCCACTGCACCCAGTCTCATATCTACTTTTATTGAGAAAAGAAAGGAAGTCCTCCAAATCTCAAAAGTGTAAAAACATATAAATGGCTAAAAACATTTCCATCTTACATGCCTGTAGTCCCAGCTACTTAGGAGACTGAGGCAGAAGAACCACTGGAACCCAGGAGGCGGAGGTTGCAGTGAGGTGAGATTGCACTCCAGCCTGGCGAAAGAGTGAATCTCCATCTCAAAAGAAAAAAATATTCCAACTCAAGGACCTTTAATCAGGACTCCTGAAGTCCTACATAAATTGGTAACTTCACTCATCAATGGATGATGTGAAATGAATTTATCCAATGAATACATAAAAAGTGAATAGGTTTAAAAAGACAAACACTAAAATTCATTTCATTTAAAAAATTCTAGGATTCTAATTTCAGTTATTTAGCACATGAAAAATCTGGAAAAAAAACCATAAAAGTGTAATACAGAAACTCTGACTATGCTGAAATCCTAAAAAATAAATAACAAAGTTATAGCTACATTTAATAACTTTTATTCCTACTTTGCAAGTTTCACTTGTCATCTACTCTAATCAGTACCACCCTTTTGTTCGTGGGTTACAGAGCAGTTACTGACATACAGGCATTTTTTGGCAAGCTGACCTGGGTGCCCCAACAGCCACTCTCTACGGTGGTCAGAGTATGTAACTCTCCAGTTCTACAGCTAATCTAATGCCATCATGGTAAATGTATTGCCCTGCCAGTTTTGGTCTGGTTTGGGTAACTTCTGAGAAAGGATTCTTAGCTCCTAAAAGAGAGTCCTCCTTCCTTGAGATGTTGGGTCCACTCTTGTAGGTATCTTTCATTTAGGAGGGGAACAAACCATAGGATATTTTTATTGAAGATAGCAGAGTAGAGAGACAGAAGGAAGAAGATTCTTGATGAAATTCTCAAGCTATAGATCCAATCATGTCTGGTGCCCAGCCTACTTTCTTACTATTTAAACCAGTATGAGTGAAGTTTTCTGTTATAAGCAGCCTAAAATATTCCAACTTAAGTTCTTTGTGTACCATTCTATTTAATTATTTTCAGAGCCATCATCAATACCAGAAATTATCTTTTCTTTGTGTGTTTACTTACTGTCTAAGCTTTCTTCTTCTTCCTAACTAGAATCATGAGAACAGAAACTTACTTGTTTTATTCATCACTATAAGCCCCAAAGCCTAGGACAATGCCTAGCAGAGAAGATGCTCAATAAATATTCCTTGATGAATAAAAGCATGAATCTTAGACAAACATAACCATGTATACAGCTATTTAAAATCTCACTTCTTAATCACTCAAACAATAATCTGTCTTTTCCTATTCTAATTTATTTTACTGAATCATGTTCAATACGACAAAAGAAATCAAAAAGTACACCAAAAAAAGGCTAAGAATAAAAATTCAGTATTCAGTACTTCCCACCAGATTTCAGAAATGTTAGCCTGCAGCACAAATAAATCTCACAAGTATTTGTTAAGCAAACAGCTTTCTAAATGTCACATTTGTAACCAACAAGTAATCTAAAAACACAAGAACCCAATTTGGTATGTTCTTTCTTAAGTAATAAACAACCTGGCCTTGCTCTAAATAGGCCCATACTTCACAAAGTAAAACCCTGTGACTACATCACAAATTACTTTTCACTTCCCTTCTTTACTCAAATACTTGGAACTATGATGAGTAACATAATTATTTCTTAAGTGATATCATTTAAATGAAAACTTCATCTACAGTTTATGAGATTAATAGAGCCAAAAAAAACCTCTGCATATTACCCATTTCCTAGATAGTCACAGGAAAACAAAAGAGTAGGGCAACTCCCTGTCCCTGAGCAAGAGAATGAAAATGTACATGATGTTTGGTGGAATGAAAGCATCCAAAGGTCTACTTGTTAGCCTCACTACAGTTTTTACCAAAAAAAAGGCTTAACAGGGCTTCAGACCATGAAAACAAAGAAATAAAATACCATACTCTGGCAAATACTTAAATGGGTATACATACACTAAACTACCTAGACCCAATCTCCATGTCTTTTTTTTTCCTTTTTGGAGATAGGGTCTCATTCTCACTCTCTTGCCCAGGTGGAGGGCAGTGGCACGATCTCAGCTCAATGCAACCTCTGCTTCCTGGGCTCAAGCAATCCTCCTGCCTCAGCCTCTCAAGTAGCTGGGACTGACAATACAGGCACATGCAACCATGATCAGTAAGTTTTTAAAAAAATCTTTTTAGAGATGAGGTCTCCCTGTTTTTCCCAGACTGGTTTAGAACTCATGGGCTCAGGCAATTCTGCCACCTCTCCCTCCCAAAGTGCTAGGATTACAGGCACGAGCCACTGCACCCTGCCTTTATCTTTTTTATCTAATCTCTGCCAACTTGTTGGCTAAACAGTAGATTCAAAAGTAGAAAAAATACAAAGTACAAAGATTGCCAGAAAGTAAAATAGCATCTACTGGTGAAAAACCCTAAAAGTTTAGCCTAAATAATAAGCCCATAGAAAGATGCTCAACATCATTGGTCATTAGGAAAATGCAAATTAAAACTACAATAATATGCTACTTCAACACCCACTGGAAGGGCTATAACTTTTTAAAAAGCAGTAGCAAGTGTTGGCAAAAATGTAGAAAAACAGGAAGTTTCATTCATTGCCAGCAGAAATGTAAAACGGTGCAGTAACTTTGGAAAAACAGCTTAGCAGAATTTTTAAAGTATAAATTTACCATGTGAGCCGGCAATTACACTCCTAGATATCTACTCCCAAGAGAAATAAAAATACATGTCCACACAAAGAACTGCACATGAATGTTCATAGCAGTATTATTCATAATAGCCAAAAATTGAAACAACACAAAAACATCCATCAACTGGTAAATGGAAAGTCAAAAGCGGTCTGTCCACAAGGAATACTATTTAGCAATAAGAAGAAGCAAACCTTCCTTTGAAATATCTATGATATGGATGAACCTCAAAAACATTGTGTGAGAACACTGATTTACGGTGATGGCAGCATAAGTCAGTAAACTTACTAAAAATTAGTGAGTTGTGCACTTAATATGGGTAATTTTTTTTCTCATTCTGTGATCCAGGCTGAAGTGCAGTGGTGCTATCTTGGCTCACTGCAATCTCTACCTCCCAAACTCAAATGATCCTCCCACTTCAGCCTCCTAAGTAGCTGAGATTACAGGCTAGTGCCACCACACTAAGCTAATTTTTTATACTTTGATAGAGATGCAGTTTCATCATGTTGCCCAAGCTGGTCTTGAACTCCTGAGCTCAAGCAATCCACCTGCCTCAGCCTCCCAAAATGCTGGGATTATAGATGTAAGCCACTGCATCCAGCCCTGAAATGGGTAAATTTTATGATACATAAAATATGCCTCAATAAACTAGTAAAGAAAATACAAGTTAGGTACTCAATTCACATTTTGTATATGTGCCAGATATTAAAATAGTATTCCTATTTTCATCCTATTTTAGATGGCTGTATTAGCTAGCACACAGCCATCTAAAATTTGACCAAGCACAGAAGGTAATGTATTCTCAGGCAGAAACCAGTTGAACTACAAAAGCACCTACCTACCAGTTAGCTGCGATACACTAGAAATACTTGTAGAATCAGAACGTCTGCAGGGCCTCATTCCCTTCATTAGGCAAAGCTCACATATTCATAAATCATATGTCAGCTAAATCATGAAGCATAGAGACCCATTAGACCAAAACAAAAGAGGGAAACCAAAATGCAGTTTAGATGATAAAGCAAACAAAAAAGAGAGCTAAAGACATAATAAGCTCTCCTGTCTCTACCTAGCATCCGTTCCTCTGAATGTCTAAGGCCCAAGGAACGTGAAGACACTAAGTCTCCAAAGCCTTTTGAGGGGAAAGGAAACTAACATTGATCTTACAGGTATAAGTTAATCACTCTACTGTTGTCACTTTGTAGAGAATAAAACATTTATCCAAAAAAGAGCCTAGCTTAAAGCCTTCCAGTCTTGTATAGAATATTAAGAAATTCAGGAATGTAGAATAAAAAAGAGTAGTGATGATGACCATAGTAATTGCTGCCAAAATTAACAGCATTTTCTATGTATCAAGTGCTAAGAAATTCACACATATGATTTCATTTAATCTTTACACAAACTCTAGGATGTGGGTAATATCATGATTTCCATTTCCAAATGGGGAAACTGAAGCACAGATTGATCAAGTTTTCCAAAGACCCAGTAGTTCCAACAAGTAAGTGGCAACAGCAGTGTCACCTGAAGGAGGGCCCCCAAGGGGGGAACAGCACTTTACAAAAGAAATCCTAAAGAAGGCCAACACATTCCAGATCGAATCCTTCTCTTACAAGCCTTAGAGACTCTCTCTCTAGAAAAGTGTCCAGGAGCTGGGCCCCGGGGCTCACGCCTATAATCCCAGCACTTTGGGAGGCCGAGATGGGAGGATTATGAGGTCAAGAGATTGAGACCATCCTGGCCAACATGGTAAAACCCCATCTCTACTAAAAATACAAAAATTAGCTGGGCATGGTGGTGTGCCTGTAGTCCCAGCTACTCAGGAGGCAGAGGTTGCAGTGAGCCGAGAACACACCACTGCACTCCAGCCTGCCAAGAGAGCGAAACTCCATCTCAAGAAAAAAAAAAAAAGAAAAAAGTGTCCAGGAGTAATAAATAAGATGTAAATCAAGAAGACTAAAGTGAACCCGAAGACATAAAAATCTGACTATTCACTTAATGGGTATTGACTGCAGATCGACCTCAACTGAAAGGCTACCCTCCAAAACTACCTCCTCAACTTGGCTCACAGAACACCTGCTATCCTTCTTCATTCCTTATGATTTAACTCTGTTCTGGAACAGCAAGATCATAAAACACTGTAAACTGAAGGGGCCTCTGGTCGCCCAGCTACTCCCAAGACACACAGAAAGTTTTCACTCAGTCCATTTTCTCTATCTGACCTTCTACACTCATCTTCATCTGTGTAAACCCCTTAATCCATCAGGTCTGGGGATATGTCAGAGACCCTTCTCTCAGTGCTGCCCATCATGGTCCTCAACGTCTCATCACTACTGTGGATACTCAGATCTTCCATACACTGTTACCTATTAAAGGGTACACACCCATCTCTCCAGTTATACAGGAAGCTTTTGGGGAAGGAAGCATGTTCACATTGTTTTTGCATTCCTTGAAGTATCTAGTAAAATGGTAGCACCAGAAATACTTAAGAGTTTTTAAAGTAAGAAGAGCTTTGTATGTTTGCTTTTTGGTATAACTACATTTTTATTTGTATTTTTTATTCGGCATACCAATACCCTAAGATTATAAGCTCACTGATGTAACACATAAAAACTTCAATTTCTTTGTACAGTATATTTTTAAAAAGAATGAGGGTAAAGGGTTCAAGTGTGACAGACATAAATTACTTCTTTTCCAGAAGTACTAAAATCATTCCATATATTTTCACAGTTGCCAAAGTAAAATCTAACCTTGTAAATAAACCACTCTATTGTCTTATATTTCCAAATGAAGGATATTAAATAAATATCTTTTTGTTCAATGTAAGACTAGATGAAACAAATGTGAAAATCACTTTTTAAAATGTAAAATTTTCTTTTGTCAAAATAACAAAGTGCCAAAAAGCTATTATAAATGGCAAGAACTAATATACATAAGTTTAACTTACAGGGAGAAAGCTAAGCGTAAAATTGTGAGTGTACATATGTATAGGCTTATTGATCCCCAACAATGAAAAACAAAGACAAGGAGGAATTTGGAACAAAGCAAGAACATTTTCTTCCATTATAATTCTTCATTTCGTAAAAGTAAAATGTTAATAACAAAAGAAAACGTGGTAAGAAAAGCTCAGATCTGAATACATTTTTTAAAATGCCCATAACTAAAGTATTTCATACCTGTAAACATGGCATGAAAATAAGGACTACAGGCGGCCAGCACCACTCTATGAGCAGAGATTTCCATGTCTTCTGCCACAATTGTGACATCGCATAGCAAATTTTGACTGTGTAAAAAGCAGAGAGAAAAAATTTAAATAATATCAACAATGAATGTATTGAACATCCTATGCAAAAATACTACAGTAAAGCCCACTCTCATCAAGTTGAGACTAACTTAAAAGGCAGCCATCCTTTGGGACACGATCCCTAAACATGAAGTACACAGAAAATAGCTGTGATAAAGGCCCAACATGCCCTCGTTCAGAATCTTGCCTTTGTTTAACACAAAAATCTTCCTAAATTTGATTACTGATTTCTCAACCTAAAGGCAATTACTGACAGCAAACCATCAGTGGACTGCGAAAGAAGTTGTCTGAATAAGAAGTAGCAGCAGAAGCGGCAGGTGGCAGTCTGACATGAAGATGAAGAAATAAACACATGCTGAAAACTCAATTGGGTCAAATACTGCCCCAACAAAAAAAATAAAAATATTCTAAAAGACCCTAGTTCATCAAGCAATGGTAAAATTATATCCAATGATACCTGCTGCTTAAAAGGCTTTGGGAATTTGAAGCTTAACTTAGTCATAACATTTTACCAGTGCAAAATATCTCATACTTCAAGGCCAGAAAATACTATATCTAAAGTTAAAAAGCATTTTGGCCAAGTGCAGTGGCTCATGCCTGTAATCCCAATACTTTGTGAGGCCAAGGTAGGTAGATCATTTGAAGCCAGAAGTTCGACACCAACCTGGCCAATATGGCAAAAGCCAGGCTCTATTAAAAATAAAAAAATTAGCCAGGCATGGTAGCCCACACCTGTAATCCCAGCTACTCAGGAGGCTGAGGCAGAAGAATCACTTGAACCTGGGAGGCGGGGGTTGCAGTCAGCCAATATTGCACCACCGCACTCCAGCCTGGGTGACAAAGTAAGACTCTGTTTCCAAAAAAAGCATTTTGTTACCTCAAAACAAACCATTATTTAGCAACCATAATTATTATATTTCTAATTTTAAAACATCCATTGTAATTCACCCAAAAACATGTGATAAGCATTTTTGACATTTAATATGTGGTGCCAGATCATACTCTCCAGGTAAGTAAGAATGTCACAGAATATTTTTAACAGAAAACAGTGCTGATGCTTATTCCACAACAAGCAAGAAGGCTCCAAAGCCTAAAACCTGCCTTGCCAGTAGTCATATCATGAATGACTGAAATGGGTGTGGTGAAAGCAAACGTCCCTTCTACACCTCACATAACCAAGCACTGAATTTATGTCTATGTGCATGGCGCATGCAGGTCACACTTGGCACCCTCCTCCACTGTTCTATATTTCCTACAAGGGTGGCCTGCCTGCTTCCGTAATTTTCTAGTAGCTTATAAACAACATTTTCCATGAGCTTGACCAAGTCCATGAAGTTTTCTACCTGTCCATACTGCTTACAAACTTATTCCCATAAAGTTCATGCCCAAACTTTCTGGAGACTACTGGTAAATATTCTCCTTCCAGTTTAGGAGAAATGGAAGGAAAAAAAAAAAGAGTACCTCAGCATTAGTGATGACTGCATCCCAGGGCCTCATTGCCAATGAGTTTGCTATGCCATTTAGATTATAGCATGGCTCGTGCGTTACCAGTTTAATGGCACATGATGCTGTATGAGACATAAGGCAGGTCTCATATCAAGTCATAAAAGGTGGCACTGTGTCACTAATTTATAATTCCTCCAGATTATTGTGGAGCCCTGACAAAGTCTACCATCTGCTCTGAGAATATAAAACCGTTCTGCAATTCTATGCATTCTACGGGTTCACACATAACTAGGGTGGGAAAAGTCAGTGGTGTCAGTAGTGTTTTCAGGAAGGTACTATGCAAGAATTTTACCTGCATGTATTATTTCATTTAGTGCCCACCACAATGTTACAAGGTATTATTTTTATCCCCAAATTTATAGCTGGGGAAACCAAGGTTAAAGTTCTCCAACTAATGGCAATGCCAGGTTTCAAATCCACAGGCTGACTCCAGAGCCTCCACTACACAAAACCTAAAGCTATACGGTTTTAAGATCTGTTAAAGTTTGAATAAAACAGGAAAGAGAAGTAATAAATTATAAATAACAACAATTTATTTTTTGACATCCTGTATACTAAAAAATAATTTTAAGTTCTATATATAGCTAATAAAAGGCCCAATTTTAGTGGGTTTTTAGCACTACATCTACACAATACTTTTTTAAAACGTTTGTTCATTCATTCAACAAAGTACTGCAAGACCATCTCTGCTGTTAAGAAGACCAGCAGAAAAAGACTGGCAACAGAAAAATTATAGAATAAAGTGGAAAGCACCATAATAAAGATGTTATGGAAAGTGGGGCGGGCGGGGAACGCATTCAAATCAGACTGGGGGTCAGAAAGGGCTTCCTGCAGCTATTGACCTTAAGCTGAGTTCTAAAAACAAGTAAGAGTTAGTTGGATCAAGAAGGAGCAAAAGAATCCCAAAGATAACAGTATGTACTATTACATGGAGACCTGAAGCAGTAAAGCAGAATGTGCAACTGTGGGCCAAGAGAGTGGCGAGAGAGAAAGACAGGAGCAAAGAAACTCTGGAGGGAGGTGAGCAGGGTCAGCAGAGCATGCATGGTCTCTCTAGAATGAAGCAATGCAGGTGTCTCCTTTGTGACCTGGGGATTTGAACACAACTCAAACACGAGTCAAGTGCATCTTTATGCCTGTTTTCCTTTTGTCAGTAATCCCTCCTAGTGCTTTATATGGAACCGAAGTGGAATTACACTTGAACACCTTAAAAAATCACACCATTAATTACATTTGGCTTCAATTACAATTATTCATTAATCCAAATTTCTAACATAATACCTGCTGGCTGTCACTTACATAATTAACTTGGCCTTACTGGCTTATTAATTGATGTTAGATAACTAATAAGGTTAAAACACTGCTAAAATATTATGCAGCCACATCCTGGGTTAGGTCTCAGAGCCACTTTACAAATTAAGGACATGCCTAGTTTTAGCATTCAATTTTTTATCTGTCTTCAGTAATAACATTATTTTAAAACAGCATTCAGAGATGAGAGATCCGACCAACTCCTACTAGTTTGTGTCACTGAGTATACAATGAGTGTGTATCAGTACGTGTACATTGAGTCTGGCCCTTACCTCTTTCCAAATTTGCATGCTTACAAGAAGTTGAATGACTTTTGAGTGAGAGAGCTATGAATGAAAAGTCTGGCACTAAAAATAAGAAAAACTTGTTTTAGCAGCCCATATGCAAAGTCTTCCATAGTGAATTTCTGAGTTTATGTTCTTATTACTTGAAATCTAGTGAGGGAATAAACTGTAGGAAAAGAAAGCCTTCAAAATAATGGAATAAATAAAGTTGTTATTTAGCAAAATTTGCATTTATTCATTCATTCATCAAGCACTATGTGAGCTTACCACAATAAACAAGATAAAAGCCATGACAGTATGAAGTCTACAGCCATGTGAGAGAGCCAAGGAAATAAGTGATTATAAAATGAACCCACAATTATTAAGATGGGGCAAGTATGGGGTATTTGGAAATGCACAGGAAAGGCTAGGCCCAACCTTATGGGAAAGCTTCAGAATGAAGTGGCTTCTAAGCTCAAACCTAAAGGGAAAAGAACAGGAGTTAGATAGGCTTAATGTAAAATTCAAATAGCACAGAATAAAGAAAGGCACTCCATTTCCTAAAAAAAATTATATCATGAAAATTGGTCCTTCTCAGGACAGAAAAAAAACTGCTTTGAAAAAACATGAAACATTCCTGAACATATTAAGACATCCTTGGGTTTTCCGATATAAAATGAATGAATTAAAAACCTGTCACTGCTTTTAAAATGCACAGTGCCTATCTTCTTAAAAGTAAAATATGCCTCACAACAGGGACTGTAGTCAATAATAATTTAATGATACATTTAAAAATAACTAAAAGAGTATAAATGGATTGTTAATAACACCAAGGATAAATGCTTGAAGTGATGGATACCCCATTTACTCTCACAAGATTATTATACATTGTATACCTGTATCAAAATATCTCAGGTACCCCATAAATATATATCTACTATGTACTCACAGAAATTTAAAATTTTTTTAAAGTAAAATGTGCCATCAGGCTTTGAGACATCAAAAATAATTAGTAGTCATATGAAACAAGAATTACTTTCTAGTAAAAGTGGGGACAGTGAGGAGACACTTGGCATCTATCTACCTTTCTTCTTCAGGTGCCTAGGAAAACCTAGAAGCACTTCCTGGCACATGGCACAGAACTAGAATAACACCTGAGCAGCTGGGCTAGTGAGATGAGTTGTGAGCCTGAGTCCCCAGGGCAAATATAAACCAGAGCCTAGGAAGGTATCCAAAGTGAGTACCAGATGACCAGCATCAGGCACTGGAACAAAGATGTAAGAGCAAGACATAAAAAGAAAGGAGAGAGGAGGTGAGAAGCCAAGGAAATGAAAACTGGTCAGGAAGCGGAAGGTGAGCCAGATGTGGCACTGCTGCTCAGGACACGGCTGTATCACCCCAAGAGTTACTACTCGGTGCTTAGGGAGGTGGGACAGGGAGGCAAGTTGTTTGAGGTAAAAGGCTTCCTGACTACAGATTTAAACTAGTCATATTTAACCAAACCTCCCATAACTGACATTTAATTGACATAGTTATTTAATAGACAAGGCATACTAGCTAAAATGTCACTAACCTCAAAGAGCAACAGAACTCCTAAGAAGGGTCAGCCAGGTGTGGTGGCTCATGTCTGTAATCCCAGCACTTTGGGAGGCCAAGGCAGGCAGAGAGTTTGGGGCCAGGAGTTTGAGACCAGCATGGACAACACAGTGAGACCCCACCTCTATTTAAAAAAAAAAAAAAAAAAAAAACAGAGAACACATAGCAAGGGTCACTGCTGTCTTTTTCTTCTTAAACCCATGGTGGTAGGTAGCATCTTTGAATTTTGCAGCAGTTAAGCAGAGGGAAAATCTAGACAGTGAGTTTAAGATGCACCACCACTGTAAGAGTCCTGAAAAGAAGCACAACCCCTCAACAGATTTATACCTGCTGAGATGTTCAAACACAAAGCAGGAAGAGGCTGACAGTCAGCTTGGAAAATCATAGGAAAACCTACTTTAGTCAATGATTTAGGTAACGCTTTAAACTAGTCAAGGGTCCCAGAATAGAGAAATCTATCTGTTTTCAGATAGGATCAAGAGAGCAAAATAAGAGTAAAAAACGGTAAAACAGAGCCACAAATGACACTGGGGAAAGCACATCAGTGAACGTCGGCAGGGAAGGGAAGCCTTCAGACTTGAGGACTTGCAAGAACAGCGAGTGGGTCACATTTGAGAGAAGGAAAAGATAAAAATAATTAGAAGTAAGGTGAAAGAAGATATTTGGGACAGGGAAAGAAGAGTGGGGAGAAGGCAGAGTAGAGAGATGAGAATGTAAAAGGATTTCAGAGGGAAAACAGTATGCAGAGGTGAGTTTCTGAACGTGTGGGAGAAAAGCTTGATCATATTAGTAGAAAATATAAAATATGGGCTAGGCGCGGTAGCTCACGCCTGTAATCCTAACACTTTGGGAGGCCGAGGCAGGGGGATCACTTGAGGTCAAGAGTTCAAAATCAGCCTGGCCAACATGGTGAAACCCTGTCTCTATTAAAAATACAAAAAAAAAAAAAAAATTAGCTGGGCATAGTGGCAGGTGCCTGTAATTCCAGCTACTCAAGAGGCTGAGGCAGGAGAATCACTTGAACCTGGGAGGTGGAGGTGGCGGCGACCTGAGGTCGTGCCACTGCACTCCAGCCTGGGTGATAGAGCGAGACTCCGTCTCAAAAAAAAAAAAAAAGAAAAGAAAAGAAAATATAAAATATGTACAAACTTCCTTATTAAGTTTTTTTTTAACTTGGTGAAATAAATCATGAGTAGATAGTCTTAACTATAATAATCTAAAAGAAAATAGCCAAAGTAAACTCTGATTTTTTTAAGCTAAGAGGTGATGCTGAAAGCATCTCTGCAGCAGCACAGTATCTCACATGCGGTGGGTATTCGGCACCACAGAGAAAGGGAAGAAGAAAAGGAGATTGGTTTAGTAAATTCATTCACTACTATCCATTCTTCACATTGTGTGCAATGTTTAATGATTCTATCCATGTTCAATAAACACCACTTAAAAAGAAATCAATCAAGAATGCTTCCAAAGTACTGTAGAATATTACCAGTTAAATTGAGGCTGTAGGTTTCAAAATGTATCAAACTTTCTCAAATAAGCAAGTCTGCTTTGGATGTGAGGGTTCTTCCCAACTACTCTGTCCTTCAAGGAATGTCTTATATTCTACTTAGTGCAACACAAAAACAAAAGAACCTGATGATGTTTTCAGAAAAATACATAACGTTAGAGCAATAAAAAACATTCACACCCCATGTAATTTCTTAAAATCCTTTTTTAAAATGGTTCTATAAAACTATGAAGAGGCTGGGCACAGTGGCTCACGCCTGTAGTCCCAGCACTTTGAGTGGCCAAGACGGGTGGATCACTTCAAGTCAGGAGTTTGAGATCAACTTGGCCAATATGGTGAAACCCCGTCTCTACTAAAAATACAAAAAAAAATATCCAGGCATGGTGGCATGTGCCTGTAATCCCAGCTACTTGGGAAGCTGAGGCATGAGAACCACTTGAACCTGGGAGGCAGAGGTTACAATGAGCCAATATCAAGACACTGCACTCCACCCTGGGTGACAGAGTGACACTCAGTCTCAAAATAAAAATACATACATATATACATACATACATAAAGCAAGCTATGAAGAAAAGTTCAGTTTAATTCACTTGCCATCTAAGTAACAAAGTATGAATTCATACAATAGCCACAGCCTGGTAAAAGCTTGAATATCTTAAAATTACCTGGTTTTAAAACCCTGCAGTCACATGTAACAATTCAGCCACAACTCAACAGCCACAAATCAAATTTTTCATGGATACACAACAGATAATCTAATCCTAGTAGTGATATAGGTCCATGATGTCTAAAATGCTGGAGGGAAAACACAATAATCACTCCTTTAAGAGGGCATGTCAGGTTATTTTGCTTGGACAGCTTGTGGAATGTTAAGAACTGCTGTTATGAATGAACAACTCAATATTTATGGATTATGCAGGATATAAAGGTGAACATTTGAATTGCTTCGTATGATTCATCCTCACTGAACACTTTCAACTCCTAAATATTAAGAATCAGACTTGTTTCTTGTAAATAAAGCTAATACGTTGTGCCTCCACCACTAATACTCATTGAAATAGTTAAAGCTCAAGTACAGTCTTATCCTATATCCTAAGAAACAGTAGTTTTCTTTTTTTTTTTTAATTTATTTTAAAGACAAAATGCTACCTTTCGATACTCTTTGGTCATCTCCAAAAGCTAGCAATCTAATTTTGTCAATAAAACTTACCTGGGCCAGCCTGGCCAACATGGCAAAACCCTGTCTCTACTAACAATACAGAAAATTAGCTGGGTGTGGTGGCTCTCACCTGTAATCCCAGCTACTTGGGAGGCTGAGGCAGAAAAATCACTTGAACCCAGGAGGTGGAGGTTGCAGTGAGCTGATAATGCACCACTGCATTCCAGCCTGGGTGGCAGAACGAGACTGTCTCAAAAAAAAAAAAAAAACTTATCTGGGGTACAGTCTGCTTCTCTGTCCCGTCCATAGATCTAATACGGTGTGTTGTACATTATAAGCACTCTGTGAAGATCTATTGAGTTGATTTCAAAAATGTTGGTGTTTTGAAAAATTTCACCCATCCACGCTTGGGAAATTTAGAGTTAAGAGCTGAATTTCCCACCAGTGATGCATTGCTGACCTAAAAGCCATCTTTTTACAACTCTAACATCATTAATCTTAGCATAATACTCTGTTTCTCAAAAGGCTTCTGTGAATCCCACTGCCCAGAGGATTAAGTCCAAATTCATCATACTGTTTAAGCCTGCCACAATTCTGCCCTTCTCTTGCTTCCTAACCTTTTCTGCAAAGACTCCCCAGGATGAACCCTTGATTCACTTTATCCAGCAGATGATGTTTATTCCCTCCATGGCTTGTGTAATTAATCATCGCAGGAAAGACCTTCCCACTCCATCCCCTCAGTGAATCCTGCTGCATTCCCATCAGGGCCTAACTGAAGCCCACCTCTGTGAGCTGTGCCAATTTTCCCATGAGAATCTTTTTGGGCACCCACGATTTGCACACTTTTTCACTGCCTCATCTTCTTCTCTGTATGTCATTCTAGACACTCAAAGGGCATGGGCCAAGTCTGATACTGATTTTTCTCCCACGTAGCCTTTCAGGCATATTAGCTGATTAGGTGCTCACAAATACTCGTTGAATACATTGTTTACATGTGACTGCAGGGTTTTTAAACCAGATAGTTTTAAGATATTCAAGCTTTTACCAGGCTGGGATATAAAGCTAGGTCTCTGGGCCTCCTATCTAAAAACAATTAGTTTAAGAAAACAATAAAATGTCATGCACTTTTTCTTTTTTTTTTTTTAACTTTGTTACTTATCATGATCTTTATTAAGCTAACATTGAATAAGAATGTTCTCAGTCATTAACAATATGTAAGCCATTCACAGAAGAAATTAAGTTTATTAGGATACTATAAACATTACAGTGACAAAGTATTTATTTATTTATTTATTTTTCTATCAAACAATTTTAATTCTGTAACTTCAACTTTACAGAACTGTCTTCCTACCCCCATTCCCACAACCACATCTTACATCAACCACAATTGAAAGTGACTTTTACTCCTAAAATTTTGCTTCCATCAGTCAAAGGTTCACATTAACATTCTCCAGTGCACAGCCGTTGTTCTACCACTTTGAGGCTAGAGCCCAAGGGCAAAGTGGTGAGAACAAGGAAGTTCTCCTTTCCCAGAAGTCAGGAAACCACTCTCAGCTACCCTTTCTGGCAACAGGAAGTTGACGAAATGACAGGAAATAATTAATGATTTTCAGCTGTATAAGGAATAGGCCTCTTCAGAGATTTTTGTTTTTAAGAATTACCCAAAATGGCTCTAAGATTTAACAGTGGAAGAGAATGATATTTTTAAAAAGGTCTGATGAACCTCAAAGACAGTCCACTTTTAAAAATACCGTTGGTTGGCGCTTTCCTTAAAACAATCAGGTTTAAAGAAAAACAGATTATAGACCCAGCAGCCAACACCCAGCAGCCAACACTCTGGCCACTCAAAGGTCATTCTTTGTTCTGAAAATCAACCTCAACTACCAGCCCAGTGACATACTAGCTTCTGAAAGGGTGCCACACAAAGAACAAGAAGGTACTATTTCACAGTTAATAGAGTTCACATCCAAAAAGGGGCAAACAGCTGAATGAAGACTGGAGCTAAATAATCCTGGGACCAGGCGAGGACACCACAGGGCTTGCAGGTAAGCAGGAAAAAAAGTCTCATAGGCTGAGAGAATGTCAGAGCAGCACTGAACCTTAGACACCATCCTGTCCATTCCTCTCATTTTATGGTAAGGCTCAAAGAAGTAAAACATTTGGCCTGAGACCAGAGAGTCTGTCCCAAAACTCAGGTCGTTCACCTCAAGGGAAGGAGCACCTAAGTATTACTTTCCCTGCAGTTTAGTGAGTCATGCCCAGGTCAACAGAGACCCACTCACATTAACACAAGCAGAAAGCCAAGGCTACCCCTGCCCCACCCACAGGAGTGGGGAAAAAGAACATCTGAACAGTCCTATTAAAAGTCAGTCTTTTTAGCCTTCTCAAAGAGAAAATAGAGCCATTAAAGATCCCAGTCTTAAAATAACCAGACTATTTTTCTTACTTTTCTTGCAGTTCCACTTAGTAACCAATGCATTTTACATTCTAATAACTACTGTCAAAACAGGATTAAAAACCTGTAACAGCACCCTCAGACTTGCTGGATTATCCCAGCTATATATTCTCCCAAAGAATAAATGAAAACCCACATTTTGAAAATGTTGTCAAAGCGGTACCAGAAAGCAAATCAAATGATCCAATATTCAGTTTAACTGTCTCTTATCGCTCTCCAATCCATTCTCCACCCAGCAGCCAATGTGTTCAAAATATACATCTGATCAGGTCACATTCCTGCTTAAAACTCTCCAATAGCTTCCTCTCAAGGCAACTTTTGATCAAGACCAAAATTTCTGGACCTCAGTCCAATGGCCCCTCCCGCCAACTCAGCTGCCTCTCCTGTGTGATTCCACAGCCACGTGCACTGCAGCAACAGTGTCAGTTCCTCCAGTGAGGCCAGCTCCTTCCTACCCTAAGATGTGGCACAGCTTTCCCCATTCCTGGAACACTGTTCTCTCTCTCCCTACTCTGATCCTGATTTTATCCCCTCATCTTCTTTTCCTTCTAGATATCAGCATAATTATTCCCGTCTTCTCAAGAAAGCCTTTCCTGACCACTGTTACCCACCTTCCTGGCACGAGCAGCCCTCCTCTGCAGCACTTACTGTCATTAGAATATATTATTTTTGTGACTCTTTGATGAATGCCTGCATCCTGCAGTGAGTCATAAGGCCCACGAAGGTGGCAACCATATTTGTTCTTCCTCACCATTGTACCTACAGTACCTAGCAGATAAATATTTATTGAATCACTAATTTAATTAAAGAAGAAACAAACAAATGATGGGCCTAAAAGGGAGAGCTGTTAGGAAGCACAGAAAGATTAAGGGAAGGTTTAATCCCTTCTTAGCCAGGCTTTCAGCATTTCAGATAGATACACGTAGAGCACTTTCACAAAGGGAATGGTGGAGAAAAGCGGATCTTTAATAAAGTGCTAAGAAAATAAAACCAAGATGATTAATACATACGTTAGGCTTTTAATTTAAAAAGAAAAAGCTACTCATTTTTCAATCAACTTTTAATACTACTTAAAAGTTGCAGTGATTCTAGGTACACTTGAGGATTACCTCAGCAATAGGCAGGTCACTACCCCCCAAAACTACAACCATTCCCACCAAAAAATGGTTACATTTTTCTCTGTCTAAAAGTTTCTTTGCACATTCTTTGCAATGGTAAATTAGAAGCCCTAGACCAGCACTATCCGATAGAAATATAAGTCACAATTTTGTAGTAATCACATTAAAAAAGTAAAAAGAAACAAAAGAAACTAATTTCAATAATACATTCTCTTTTTTTTAAACTTTAAAAAAAGAAAATAGGGACAGGGTCTCACTGTGTTGCCCAGGCTGCTCTCAAACTCCTGAGCTCAAGTGATCCTCCTGCCTCAGTCTCTCAAAGTGCTGGGATTATAGGCATGAGCCACTGTGCCTGGCCTACTATATTCTTTTTAATATAAAATATCTAGTATATTACCATTTCTACATGGAATCAATATATTTAAAAATATTAACAAAATATTTTACATTTCTCTTTTTTGTATTTAGAAATCACCTGTGTATTTTTTACCTCCAAACTATCTCATCAGACTAGCTGTATGTGGCTAAGTGGCTACCACAGTGATAGAGGAGCCCCACACCATCCATACTTCTGATAAATTATTTGCTCTCTTCCTTTAAAAAACTTGCAGAAAAAACTTTTAATGTTCCCTATACCAGGCAAAGCAACAATGGAAAGTGGATTATATATTCACTACAAATGACTGAAAAATAAAGAAACCAATGGTTGCATGTACATTAGTATCATGATACCTTCTTAATTCGTTCATGACTTTAAAAGCTTTCTTCATATGCCAAGGATTCACTGTCACTGGGCAGTGTTTTTCGGTATTATCATCTTTTGAATCGAGAGGCTTCTGATGACCCTGCTTTGTGCATCTGTACATAAAATAAAAGAACAAAAACAGAAAAAGATCTTATTAAAGATCATTTAGTTCAGCTTATCAAGCTACAAGAGATACAATGAATGTCTCCTTCCCTTACTTATGTAGAGGAAGTCTTAGGACAGAATATCCCAATGTAAGGTTAAGACAATGCAGAACACTTTCTGATGGATGCTATGGTTTCGATTAAAAAGTTCATAATTACCTCCCCGGTGTCAAAGTTCTGTCAAAGATGAACACAGAATATTCAGTAAAAGTGGTTTAGCAGATATCTCCAAATAAAACTGTTGAGAAACGATCATCTCCATTGGAAATTAACTTGTTTTTACAACCTTTTATAGTCACGTTATTAACAAACCAAGACAGAACAGGATCACATTTTACACAAACTTCAGAAACTGAGAATCTGACTTAAATTTTGCTCTCCACCTGCCAGGATATATTTACTCCATAGATTTTGGACCTACACTCACAAGAGATTAGTCATGTTAGTTAAAAGTTATTGAGTATTTACCATATGGCAGCCACTGTGCTGAGTAGTTTACTTTCATTATTTGGCTAATCCTCACAACAACTCTCTGAGCAAATTACTATTATTATCCCCATTTAACAGATGAAGAGAATAGTCTGAGTAACTTGGTAAATAGTAGGGCTGGGTAAGAGTACAGCCAGTCTGATTCTCCATCTTGTTCTTTTCACTAATGTTTCAGTACCATTTCCTACATTGAACAATGAATATTTAGTTACATTTTTAAGCACACAAGGCTATACTAGCATTGATACATGAATTATTCTTTCAAGACTTAGGACCAAAAAATCAACCAAAAAAATCAGGGTCCCACAACGAGGGGGGCAGAGAATTAACTGCAAATTAATAGACACAAGAGAAATTTTTGAAGTAATGGTTATAAAACTTTATAAATTTAATAAAAATCATTGGATTGCACAATTATAATAGGTGGATTTATGGTATGTAAATTATACCTCAATGAAGCTATTACAAAAAATCAGGGCACCAATTTTTTAATCAGGCTTAAAAAATGAAATCTAAAAATATCATACTTGTATATATATCAAAGAACAAGCAAACATCATTATTAATTGCTGCACTTCTCTTCCTTTCCTGATCCGTTTCTAAAAGGATGATTCATTTTTAAACATTATCGTTCATTAATTCATTCAGCAATTTTTTTTTTAGTGCCAACCATGTACCAAGCACTATTCTTAAGGCACCTGCAATACATCAGTGAATAAAACAAAGACCCCTCTCCTCACAGAGCTTGGAGTCTGGTGGGGGAAAGGGGAAAACAACACAAGTCAGGGAAGCAACCAGCATGTTAGAAACTGGTGTTATGGAAATAGAAAAAGCAGGGCAAGGTAAGAGAGTGAGAAATGTGGGGATGGTGGAGGGGTGTAATCTGCAGTAAATAGGGTGCTCAGGGAAGGCCTAGTTGAGAACTGAGATTTGAACAAAAGACTAGAGGGTGTGGGAACATCCAGTTGGAAGTAATACCTACAGCAAAGGCCAATATGGGCCTGGTATGTTCCAGAAACTGTGACCCATGCAGCTTGAGCAAAAGGCTGGGACCGAGCAGGGGAAGGGAGTGCAGATCATGTAGGGCCTTTTAGGACATCCAAAGGCCTTTTACTTTGAGTGAAATAGGGAGACACTGCAAAGGAGTGACACAATCCAACATAGGTTTTCCAAAGACCACTTTGGCTGCTGGTTGAGAACAGTCTACACAGGTCAAAAGTTAAGAGGGGGCAGCTATTTAAAAGGATATTACAGTAACCCAGTAAGAGATGACTGTGGCTTAGGGAGGGTAGCAGCAGCGGAGGTGATGAAAACTGGCTGGGTTCTGGACATTCTGAAGACACAGCCAACAAGATATGTTGACACAACCATATGACATGTCAAGGAAAGTCAGAATGATTCCAAGTCTTTTGGCCCGAACAAGAGGAAGGACTGAGTTTCTGTTCATTGGGCAGGGGAAGGCTGCAGGTGGAAACTGTTTGAGATAGGAAGATCAAGAGCTGTTTTTATACATACTAGTTTTGAAATATCAAACATCCAAGTGAAGGCATCAAATCATCAGATAAATACTGGAGTCTAGAGTTGAAGAGAAAAGTTTAGCTGGAAGCAGAAATGTGGGAATCATTGGTTACATGAATGGTACATGATGTCACAAAACAGGTACTCAACATTAAGATAACCTCTAAAATTAACCAAACCCTAAGCCCCAGCATCAGCACTAGTTGAAGCACCTGACTCTCTGAGGGCTTGCCTACTACAAGTGAACATCAGTTCTACTTCCTCACCACTTGAGACTTTTCAAGGGGCCTAACAAATGAAGGAGCACAAGACTCTGCCTCCAGAGGGAAAGCCGACAGCTGGAGTGGGAAAATAAGGAGGTGCCACTCCACTCCCTAAGGCCTCTTGAAGGTGTATGTGTGAAGAATTAGTTACACCTAGTCGAAGAAAGGAAAAGCATCGGTAAGCCTAGAAGCCAAAAAGAAGGAAGAACATTCACATCTAGAGGGAGAGGACTGAGGAAACACTTTATAGTTTAAGACAGATACTCTCATTCTACTTACATAGGAAACCAGGGAAAGGGGAAACTGCATAGATATATGCAACCCATGCAAACTTCCTGACCATGTAACACTGAATGTCCATATACTATAGCAAGGTAACACTTCTTCTATATCTGCTTCCAGTTTAATAATTTAGAAGGTGACACAAAGGAAGAATGGTATGCTGAGGATTAGCAAAACTATCATAAAAGAATTTTTCAATGCTGAAAGTAGAAGCAAAAGGAACTCTGCCCCAAAAAAGAATGTCATTGTTTAAGAATCAGGAGTGTTTATATTTGCTTAAGAACTTAGGAATTAAAAATCCCTGCATTGGAGAATTCACTTTAAGACAGCTGCCATACAACAATCAATGCCCATATTGGTGCTCTCTTAAACCTATTTTCAGCTCCTGCTTTTTCTGATGTACTACAGGAACTCTACAAAGAAGACTTTATTCAAAGGCTTAAAGGAATAAGAAAAAATGCTGAATTTTCTTAAGTGTTCTCTGTATTGAGAGCCTCTTACAAATACATCACCCCTTCTGCACACGTCTATTTTCAAAACTAATGCCCTTTCCATAATTTTCCACTCCCTCTATGTGGCTTTGTGTTAGGTGGCTTCTCATTCAGAAGCAGAACAGAAAACGATGCATAATGTCTAAAACTATAGATGAGAGAAACGTACATATACTAGGAACAACCAGTTAAGTGAGAGGTTAAGTGACAGGTAAAGGTTTTGCCCTTCAGGTTGTACCACATTAAATCCAGAATTACACCTTTGCCCTGCTTCCCTTCTGAAGCAAAGTGCAGCCTTTTCCAGAAAAAGCTTCCAATTCTGAAAACTGTCTTCTTTAAAATATGTGACAAAGGTATTTTTTTCAAGTTCCTTTCACCTTTAAGTCTTTCCTCAACTGTTACAGTCCTCAAGTAGTCTTGCAATTATCCAATAGCCTACTGTTATCAACACATACTCTAAAAATAGTTGGTTTCGCAGGGTTTGAATCCCAGTGTACTGCTATGTTTTGTAATAGATATCCTAAAGCCTTCCTTCAGTGACTAACTTCTGCAAATTCCCAGCTTTGAAAAAGGTTGGCTTCTCAGATGAGGTGACTTTCTAACTCTGCCTAAGAATACACTATTGATGACAGCTGAATTCCCAGAGAGGAAGAAAATAAAGACTCTAACATGGCATCTCCCTCAAATAGTCAAGATTTCCAAACCAGGCAAAGGTTTAAACCTACTCTAACAATTCTGAGAACACCACAGAAATGAGGTATAATTTCATTAGATATTTATTATTGGCTTTGGAATAATGGTTTTCAGTAGAGTGAAAGAGAAAGATCAGAATCACCCAAGCAGTTTTTGCAAGCCACAAATAATCACCCCTTCTCATATGAAGAGTCAGACAAGCCCTTTTTAGAATTAGGTATATGTATATGATGGCATCTCCAGGGGTAAAAAAGAAAAGGGTAAAGGCAGCAACGCATGATTTTTAAAAACAATAATAATAACACAAGTCATATAACATGCCCCACCACCAACTTATCTCCCACCCCAGAATCATCACAGATTAAATACTTTAGAAAATACGGATTGTTTATATTTCTAGAGTTTTCTGGTAGGAAAAAAAAGCAATAATTCACATGAATGATGCAGCTGCAAAGTTTAGCAGGGGACCAAAGACATTTTCACATTTAGGACATAAATACTTGGCCCTTGGGTGGCCACCATCACTGTTTTCCCCTCTCACTGTTCACCTCAAAAGCTGCAAGACTCCCCTGCTTGCAATGAGTCACCCACCATTACTCACAATTATCTGCCAAGTTCGCGTCAGCAGCTGTTGTTTTCAAAGTCAACATCCATGCTGTACTGTTTTGAGGTTTCTCCACTACTTTATATTATTTCTTCTATTTCTCTTCTGTATTCCCAGCTACATTTGCATTCAGAAGTAGGCATCTTATTAGCATTGCCCTCATACACAAATCCAGGATATCAGAAGTAGAGAGTCAACCATAACTAATATTTTAACTAAAATTTGTTATGTCATTCTATAGTTTTTCAACAAAATATTCTCACATCCTTCAAACAAATAACCACTATATTACTTAGAGGCTGTGAAGGTAGAGGACATTCTCAACTGGAAACACATTTGGGTCTATGGGAGGGTTGTGATTTCAATTTTTTCAGTTAGCTAAGGCAAAGAGACACACTGCAAATTTTCTTCAAGTGTCTGGAATTTAAAGTTTTATTAGGTATGGAACCAGTAGATTAACTAATCTACAAATGTATGTTCATATTACCAAATAAATACAGCTTCTTAAAAATGTTAACATCTGCCCTATTGACAGGTAAGAACTTGGATTAGTTCTTCAGTATGTAGACCCTTAGAACTGAATATGCAGCATCTTGTGAGATAAAAACTTCTATTTTTTTCTATTACTTGTTTATCCAAGAAAAAGAAACTTCCGATCCTGCATCAAGTCATAGAATACCTTTCAGACAATATCATAATAATGACACTGAATACTTTAAATATAGATGTATTGTTAAAAATTATTTTTCCAATTTTCTAGAGCTGAAAAGGAAACATCTAGAAAAGTCTGAATTGTCAAACTTTACTAAAATATATTAACAGTTAAAAACCAGAGCCCGAACTCACTGAAAGGCAGAGGGAGGTATTAAACAGCACCCTTTTTCTCCCTGCAGAACTCGGTTGTGCGGCTTTATGTTAAGCATGTGGGGAAGCACTGGCAGGAGGAGGAGGTTGGGATGTCTGAGGTGGAGAGGTTGATGGAAGTTGGAGTATAATTGCTCTCTGATAGTAGAACAATAGAGCTGTAAAAAGCTCTGCTTCAGTTCAACTCAGCTTTCTCTCCCTCTTTCCCTCCCACCTACATGACAAACAGAACACAATCAGGCACTTTTTGTCCCTGACAGCAACTATTACCAGGAAAAGGACTAGGGTAAAAGCATGTCTTATGCAAGATCAATCTCCTAAGGAAAACTTGGTAAACAACTAACAAAGCATTGTCAGAGTGGGATATTTGTGAGGTGCTAAAATAGGGAAAAGGAGGTTGATGATACATTTCAAACATTTCCATTTCTTTTATCACTTATATTTCTGACGTTTCTTTTGCCCCTCTTCCTAGTATTGCCATCACTTGATTGGTAAGGGGGCAGCAATATGACTCGGCAATTCAGTTGACTGGGATATATTTTCTAGCACTTGAATGAAGAGGTACTAGGTGAGGACCAGAATCAGAAGGAAGCCCTAAATTGTAGTTCTGTCTGTGCCAAGTACTAACCAAGCAACCTTGGATTAGTCACTTAGCCTCTCTGGGCTTCAGACTACTCATAAAATTTATTTCACAAATATGTCTGATGTGAAATGTAATATGAAAGCCAAAAATAATATCTTATCTCAGGTAGCTGTATAGGCACTAGGCACTATATGAATATAAACAAAATTTAGAAGAAAATTGAGTTTAGGAGCTAAACTGAATATGCAGATATATTTTTGTGGCTCTTATGGGCCTTCATTTTTAATTATAATATTCAATTCAGTTAATAGCAATACTCAAAATGACCAAAGCTAATAAATTATTTGTTTTAAGTGCTCCCTAGATGCCCACTGCATACCTTGTACTAAGAAGGGTAAGAAACATTACAAAGGCTGAACTGAGATCTTCCTCCAGTTACCATCTAAATGGGAAGATACATGGGAAACCACCAAGGAATGGAACAAGTCAGTACACAGGTGCAGTGACCAACACTATAGAAATGTTAACGATGAGCTGGAATGAGTTGGAGTAAAGAGGAAAGACTCTGTGAAGGAGACAAAGCTCCAATGGGACCTTGGAGGAAGCACATGATGATATTGGACATATAAGATAAGATAAAATGATGGAAGGCTGTGCCTGCCTGAGTCTCTGGTTTTGATAAGTCACTTCACATGACTAAGATGTTGGGACAGTTAAAACAGCATGTGGACTGAAGAGTGAGGAGAGAATACACAGAGCTCAACAGGAGACCAGTGAAAAAATTCAGGTATCAAGTAATGAAATCCATTCATCAGAAAAGTAGCAGCCAGAATGGACACTTGAAACCAGGACTGCAGTTCCTAGGGACTGATAAGATGTGGGAGATGAAAAAAGAGAGAGAAATCAAAGACTATTCCAACGTTTTGGTCATCAGGGACCAGAAGAATGGTTATCCCATTGAATAAGTGGAAATGTTATAAAAAGAAGTCAGTTTGTGAACAAACATCAGTTTTGGATATGTTGAGTTTAGAGGTATTAGCTAAGAGTAGAGACGTGAGAAGTTCAAAATTCCACACCAAAGCACAGACCTAAAGCCCAGACTTAAGATATAAATGGAGCTATAACTTAGAGATTAACAGTTGATTGAAAAGAACTGGCCGAGGCCTACTTCTGCAAGGAAATACTGCCCGCAAACAGTGACAGAAGAGAAGCTATGCAAGACAGAAAAAAGTGATTCAACAGCGAGATTAGAATCCCAGTTTTTCTAATACTTGATGAGCTTGAGAAAGTAACTTAAACTCTACTTTTTCAGCTGACAAATAAGACACCTACCACTATAATATTGTTGACAAGATTGAGATAAAGTTATAAAGTATGCAAATAACATTTAGCAACCTAAAAACCAGAGAAGGAAAACAAGAAAAGGTGCTGTCATAAAATGCAGGGATTGTTTTTCAAGGTAAAATCAGAGAATGGAACTGATCAAAGGAATATTTTAGCGAATGCCAATATCTGAAATGTAAGAAAGTACAGTGCATAACACACAAAAACTATACTGACCCACTCACTGCAGCAATTATCTCATCAGGAGAAGAATTCAAGAATGCCTTTGTGCTTGCTATTCTACCTGGAATGCCATTCCCCCTCTGGATTGTGCTAAAATATCACCTTGTCAAAGACACACTGATCCTAGTTGAACTATTATTCTTATTATTCTCTACCCTTTTATTCTGCTTCGTTTTTATTTATTGAACTTACTACTAACAATATTACATATTTGCTTGCTATTAGTTTCAATCATAGGAAAAGGAACTTTGTTTTCTGAGAAATCCCCAAAATTTGGCCATAGTAGGCACTCAATAAATATAAATTAAAATCTCAGACTGCCTCATTATAAACAGTAAATACATTTGGATTTGGTAGAGCACTACAGAAATGCAATTGAAAGTGTATTTCCTTCTCTGGATCATCTTGAAAAAACCTGCCTGATCTTAAGAAAGAAGTTCAGAGGTTTTCATAAGTACTCCTAGTGTAAATCCGTAACAGCCATAGACGAGTAAATTTACAGTCATCTTCAGAAAAGCACATTTACTAATATTTATTGAATACCTACCATGTGCATCAGAAACAAAAGTTTGGGGCATTTTGCGGGGAGTAGGTAGAGTGATTTCCCAGTATCAGAAATTTTTTAAACTACTACATAAATGCTACCCATTTCCAGAATTCAATTCTCAAGTTCCCAGATGCACCTCAAAAGTTGTCCCTATATGCAACACTTCCTTCAACACACATTGATCCACGTCTTCTTCACCATTAACTTGTGTGCCATTATTACTCCTAAATATTTTAAACATCTTTATCACTGGGGAGATTCGCCTGTGATATGAGAGATGTCCAATGTACATTTAATTAAACAAAAATAAGAATACACACCAATGCACTACAACAGACAAACAAATGAATACTGGGGTAACCCATAGCAAGGTTCCAAATTCATAGCAATTGAATCTTAGAAAGAACAATAAAGATCATCTGGTTCAGTGGACTGCAAATGTCAGGCTTCATTGAACTTTTTACTGCTCTATGACAAAATGAGGAAAATGTAATAAGTTTTCATAAAGCTAAATTTTTTTAATTTAAAAAGTTTAGTCAGATTACATCCTTCCTTATGTTTGAAGAAGGATGTTAAAATGTTTTTTTCTGTCATAAAAAGATGGTGATAGTTGATCATTGTTGTTTCATAGATAATTATTTTACTTGGCAAAACAAAAAACTCAGCAATTCTCTGCTAGACTTCAATTTTTTTTTTAATTTTACAGGTCAGTGAAATTCAAAAATGTGAGAACCTCTGCTCTAATCCAACCAATCTTCTGCTGCCTAAATGCCTTAGAACACGGTCAACAAGTTGTTTGTCTGCCTATGCATGAACACCTCTGATGACAAATCTCTAAGTGATGTGGAATCATCAACCGAAAAAAGGGTATGGTTATATCTGAGGGACGTTTGCTTTGTTTTGTTAAAGAAAAGCAAAAAAATCAAGGCTTATAGAGAGTAAGCCAACTTGTGAAAATGGAGTCAGTAAAGAAAACAAGTGCTAAGAAAACTGATCAGTAAGAGAAGATCGAAGGAATGCACTCAGGCCTATACCTCAGTCTTCCTTCAACTTACTGTAAAAATCTTTACACAAATAACTATAAAAGCCAGACTGTAAAATACATTCCTGAGGTCAGGGCTGGTCAATTTACATTTCCTTTCGCACATCTCAGTTTACCATCTGAAATTCCTTTACTAATCTACATCTAATTTTTCAGTTACACATCTTTAAGGTTTGAGCAGAAGCAAATGTAACACAGTCTCAATATCACCCAAACCCCAAAATGCAACAGAATCTAAATGCCACATAGACTCAAGGTTGCAAAAAACAATATGCAGAAATATATAGTCCAATGACACTTTTTAATTATATGAGAATTAAAAAAGATGAGAAGTTGGAGGCAAGGAACAGAAAAAGCACAAGAGATCAAAAGCTAATTCCAAGAAGTCCATCCTGAAGGAAGCAGGAAGGTGGGTACAGATGCCTGATATCCCTCCAAGACAATGTGCCAACAGGCCAATGGAGTACGAGGTGGGATCTGAGAGCAATGTAAATCTTGATGTTAAAAGAGAAGCATAAGCAAAAGCACCATGCACAGTGTCAGGCAGAGACAGGCATTCAAACATTTGCAGATTGAATGAATTAATAAACAGACACTTAACCCAAAGATAATCTGGGGCCCTGCTTCCAACCACACCATCTAAGGTACTTTAAGTCCAGGTCAAACATCTTTCTTTGCCTTAAAGCTCAGGCTAAAAATCTAACTTTATGAAAAGCTGAGTCTTCCTAATAGTTTCCACTGGCCTCTGTCCTCGCCCAGCTCTGGCAGTGAGGCCCAGTAAAGTTCCTTCCTAAAGATACTGCCTGCATGTCTCAAATCTAGCACATGTGATCCATGGTGGAGGGATGTTAACGGGAGTGGAGGCAAACAGGCCAAGGGGTGGCAAGGAAAAAAACGAATTCTGATCCACAGAAAGGCAAACAATGAGTTTTAGAATTAGGGTTAATCCTGGATAGAATCAAATGAAAATAAAAACCCATTTGTATTTATAATTAAATAGAACCAATGGAAAAGTCTCACCAACTTTAGCCACCCATGATTGAAAGGAGTTTTAACAATTCTTTCATCCATGCTGGCATTCCAGGTTTTCCATTATATCTCAGCCTCTCATTGTTCCAGCACTATTGATGGAATCTCAATACCAAAAAAATGGTGCTGGTCATCAAAATTACGATTAGCTGATCTACTCTAGAGTCAGTTTATCAGTGTTTGCATGCATACATCAATTTCATTTCTTATTATTTCAATTTAAATAATCTGTGTCTCTATCCCCTTCCACCAGAGCCTGCCTGCTTTTCCACATCCTTCCTTTCACCTGCGTTCTAAGATTCCCTTGTTCTTTCCTTTAGTTCTTTCTGTTCCAAAAGTAAAAAGGAACTGCAAGAACTGATATATAGAAGGCAGGTTTACTACAGATAACATACCTACATGTTACATATTATATACCATGTGTTGTCTAAATACAGCTAGCATATCCTGCCTCAAGTGCTTCTGAGCCTGGGCAGACCCCCATGTGTTCATTCTGCTGATGTTAACCATCCACCATCATATTTCCTAGGGGTTCAAGTGCCTTCCTCCAGCCTGCTGAAGAACATGACTAAATCTCAGAGCCCTCAAAGTCACAGCTATCGAGAGGCGGCTAAGCCCTTGCTTCTGTCAGCCCAAGAGGGCCAATCCACGAGTCTTATCATCTACCCCTACATTTCCAAGACCTGTTCCACTCAAGCTAAACATTCTGAAACACACCTTTAGAAACTGTTGTTCCAGAATCCCATTAGCTCTCCCAAAAGGGCTGAACATCAAAAAATTATTCAACCCAAGCCAAACATTATTATTTTGGCTGGAATTCTGCCAAATAACCACAAGAGGCTGGTGCGGTACAAGTGCCATGGAGTTGAAGCTTGCCAAATCTAACCGGAGAACGACAAGCCTCCATAAATAAGCTCTCATGAAAAGGTACACCATTCTTCAGGATTAGGTTTTTGTATCTAGTTTAAAAAGTCAGATTCAAAGGACTCTTATTCCTTCCCAAGAGAAGAGGGAACCACAATTGAAATTTTCAAAACTCCTGGGTATTTACAGTCCACTTTTACCAAGATGTTTTTAAAACTAAAAACTAAAATTAAAAAAAGAAAAAAAAAAAACTTGTTCTGAATAATGCAATAACGTCTTCTACATGTTTCAGCTATTATTTCTAGAAAATAATTCTGTTGCCAGTGATCTTGAATGTACTTGGGTACCAAAGAAAAAAGACACCTGTGCCTGGCAGGTCGATACGCTACTAATTTGCCCGAGGTACTAAGGAAACAGAAGATGCTCTGATTTCTGGATAAAACGTTCTGCGTGCCAGGTAAAAGAGGTCACATGCCCTGAACAGCCGCCGCTCATTTTAGAGTGCTGTAAAAGCTCCTCAGATATTAATTTTGTTAGAAATTCGGGGAATCAAGCAACCTAAGATCAATTCATTTAGACAGTGGACGACTGGTACTTTCCAGTTTCCTTTTTTCAACGGACTCCGTGCATCCTAGCTTGATCCCCTAGAAAGGGGTGGGCAAGCTGGGCACCAGCTGCCCATGCATTTCAGGGAGGTACACACAGGACCAGCAGGGTCCCCCATGCGCAGCCCCACCCCAAATCTTCTATCCGCCTGGCGTGGGGAAGACCCTTCCCTAGAAATCCTGGGCAGCGTTTTAAGTCACCGCCTGGCGAAGGTGAGTTTCCGTCCGCGTCCGCTCAGGACTGCGGGCACCGCGCCTCGTCACGCCCCGCATCTCTCACCTCCCGCCGGCCCCGGCGGCTCCGGGCGGCCGTACCCCAAGCTGCGCCCGCGACCGGCGACACGCGCCGCAGCGGCGCGCTTATCCGCAGCGGCACAGCCCGCCCGCCCGCCAGCTCACTCACGCGGGAGGCAGCGGCGGCGTCTCCATTGTGGCTCCTCTCGGGCTTCAGAACGCAGGCACCGACCGCCGCCGCCAGCACCATTCCAGCCGCGGACGCCGGCACTGCCCGCCCGCCAAGCCACGTTCCATCCGCCCCGGAGGGGGCGCCGCGCTCGCCTCACCGGGCGCCACCACCTGCGGCGGCGGCCCCCGCGGCCATGGCCCGCTCGGCCGGGCGCGCTCCGTCTACTGCGCGGCTCCCGCGCTCGCCCGAGTGCGGGGCGGCGGCGGCGGCGGCGGCGGCGGCGGCGGCGGCGGGACGGGCGGGCGCGCGGGCTCGGCCACTTCCGGGTTCGGCCCCGGCCGGCGCTGACGCCGTGACGGGATGGCTATGCGGCCTCCCGCGGCGGCCGAGGACCCCTCCTTCGGCGCCTCCTCTTCCTCCTGCTGCTGCTGCTGCCGCTGCTGCCGCTGCTGCTTTTGGAGGCGGGCGGGCGCCAGCCGGGAGCGGGGCGGGCGTGCCCAGACGCGGGCCCGCAGGCCGGGACGCGGGCGGCGGCCGCCCACAGCGGGTCTGTGGATCACCGGGACGGGGGCGCTGGAAAATGGGAGCGGAGGGGGTTCTCCGTCCAGAAAAAGGGCGGCCGAACGCACGGCGTAATAACGCTCGGTATCCACTTAGTGCTCTGCTTCGCGGGCGTCTGTACACGTTATTCTTTTCATTTGAGCCTATACCCAGGGAGATGAGAAGGGTAGGCATGACCAATCAGTGCCCTTACAGATGGTGGAACTGAGGCGAGAAGAAATGATTTGCCTGTCCAGTGTCCCAAGCAAGAAGCTGGCTCTCCCTCCAGTATGCCATCCATTCCTTGGACAAGTGAAGTGAGCACCTGCTAGGCAAGGTTTTAGTGCTGGGGATGCGACAGTAAAACCAAGACTCTGTTTGTGGAGCTGTCCATCTAGACGGGGTGACAGAAACAAGCGATGCTTGCCAACAAGGAACATGAGAATGAGGAGAGGGGAAGAGATTTTAGAAGGAGTGGTCAGTGAAGGACTCTCAAAAGGTGTGAGTTAAACAGAGATGGAATAACGTGGGCTTTGAGTAATGCAAAAAATGCCCAGGGCAGAGGGAAGAGCAGCGTGGAGGCTGCTAAGCAAGATCCTGCCTGCCTTGTTGAGGAACCGGAGGGAGAACAATGCAGCTGGTGGTTCTCCAAGTATGCCCGCTGGAAGCAGTAGCACCTGCGAACTTGTTAGAGCTATGAATTCTCCAGTTCCACTTTAGACCTACTGAACCAGAAACTCTGGGAGTGGGGCCCGGCAGCCTGTGCTTTAACAAGCTCTCCAGATGATGCTGGCTGGGGCCGCGAGGGTGGGAGACCCTCTAATGAAGCAGAGTGAAGTCAGGAAGACAGCGGCAGGAATGGGTGTGGCGGGGAATAATCACTGATCACCCAGGCCTTGTAGGCCATGATAAAGGACTTGGCTTTTACTAAATGAGAAGCAATTAGAAAGTGGTGAGTAGGTTGATCTGATCATTAAAAGGATGACTTTTCTGTGATTTGTTTGAAAATATCCCAGGAAAAGTAGAGAGAAGTGAATAGATGAAGATTTATAAAATGTTATTTTTTTTTTATTATTTTTTCTCTTTGAGACGGAGTTTCGCTCTTGTAACCCAGGCTGGAGTGCAATGGCGCAATCTCGGCTCACCGCAACCTCCGCCTTCTAGGTTCAAGCAATGCTCCTGCCTCAGCCTCCCGCGTAGCCGGGACTACAGGCGTGTCATGCCCAGCTAATTTTTGTATTTTTAGTAGAGACGGGGTTTAACCATGTTGACCAGGATGGTCTCGATCTCTTGACCTCCTGATCCACCCGCCTCGGCCTCCCAAAGTGCTGAGATTATAGGCATGAGCCACCACGCCCGGCCAAAATGTTAATTTGTGATGGGGGTGTGATCATCATTTATGTGTGTTTATGTGTATGTTTTAAAAGTTCATAATAGGCTGGGCGCAGTGGCTCTCGCCTGTAATTCCAGCACTTTTTGGAAGGCAGAGACGGGCAGATCACCTGGGGTCAGGAGTTCAAGACCAGCCTGGCCAACATGGCAAAATCCTGTCTCTACTAAAAATACAAAAATTAGCCCTGCGTGATGGTGGGCGCCTGTAATCCCAGCTACTCAGGAGGCCGAGGCAGGAGAATCGCTTGAACCCAGGAGGTGGAGGTGGCAGTGAGCTGAAATCACACCACTGCACTGTAGCCTGGGCGACAGAGCAACACTCCATCTCAAAATAAATAAAAGTTCATAATACAAAGGTTTTTTTTTTTTTTCTAAAGGTGACTGTTTGCTGTGTGGGCAACATGAGTAGGGAGGCAAGAGAGCAAGCAAGAAGATGAGCTTAGCTGGAATGAAAAGTAAGGATGGCCTGGATTAGAGTCCGAGTGATTGAGAGACATGGTCAGATTCTGACTCTGTTTAGAAGGTAAAGAACACAGGAACAGCTGATAGATTAGGGTATAAAAGAAAGATAGTCCTAAGGGTTTTGTTCAGAGTTCTGGGGAGAATGGAGTTGCCCTTTGCGGGGATTGAGGAGATAGAGAAGAAAGGAATATGGGGGTGCGGAACGAAGATTGTATTTGTAAACTCTGATTTAGATATAGTAAGTTTGAGATATCTATTAAACATTCATGTGAAGATAGGTGTCGACAATTAGATATATGTATCTGGGGTAGATATAAATTTGGAAGTTGTTAGCATACAGATGGTATTGAGATAAACTAGATTATGTAGCTACAGAAAAGAAGTAGAACAAGAAGTAAGTCCTGGGGCACTCCAACATTAAAAAAGAAGAGGAAGAGGACTCAGCAAGGGAGATGGTAAAGGAACAGCCAGGGAAATAGAAAGAGATCCAAGGAAAGTGTCTTGGTAGCCTAGTTAAAGGTTCCAGGAAAAAAATTTAAAAACCTTAGTATGCTTTAGCATGAGCTAACTCCTCTGTATGATAGTTCTGTTCAGAGCCATAATAAAACTTTCTACTTTACAAAGTCGTTTTAAGAATTAAATGAAATAATTTATGTAAAGTATATAGCACATAAATATATAATGGAAGCACTTAATAAATGTTAGTTGCTGTTATTATTTCTGTAAATTTCTGTGGCCATCAGTCTTACCTGACTCAGCTAGGAACTGGGTTAGGTCCTAGAGCGGAGATACTAACTTAGGTTTTACCAAACCTTTGACCTGACTTCCTTCTGCATGCAAGCTCCGTGAGTAGGACTGACTCATCAGCCATTTCAGGAACTCTTTTGAGGCAGGGGGTGGGGGGGTTGGAGGTGGACTTTTCTATTGCTTTTGTATCTTCCCACCCAAAATATGTGTACAAATAAATACTAAAAAATTAAGATGTGTTCATCTGACAAATCGGCACATATCTTCAAACCATAGCCCCTCTCACACCCTCCTCTGGGTTGGTTTTGTCTATCATAACTCTCTGCTTAAGGGGTCCAACTCATCTAGCATGCTAAATGTCAACCCAAACCTTTCTTCTTTCACAACCACCCCCATTTGTAGGCTTCACAAGTAGACTGAGAAAGTACATTACCCACATACAATTCAGCCTTACTTGGAGTTAAATGTCACATCACAAGCTCTAGTCTCCCAGTGTGATCACATCAAGTAGATATGAAGACAGTCGACAATCTTAATCCATATCTGTGCTCCAGACCCCATTCCCTGCAGAGAAGAGGAAGAGCAGAACCCAGACCCTGAAATCTAGATCAGGCTAAGATTTAATCCATTATCTCCACTAAAGATCTTAAAGCAATTTGAAAATATTAATCCACATTGAGTCTTTGATGTTTTCTGAAAAGCCAGTGACAGAACTCTTGGCTTTCAGACATAAGCAGACCTGCCTAAGATCAGCAGCAATTTACAAGGCCAACGTTTCCATTTTCATCTTTATGTGGCCAAGTAACCTCAGCCAGTTATAGCCCCCACCTTTAACCTTGTCTCTCCATTCACAAGAGAAAGTAAACAAAAATGCTTGACAGGCTGAGCCCAAATCCAACGCTACAGTGGGGAAGAAATTTTTTAATACTTCTTCCTTTGACTCTCAGTTTCACTATCTTCTCGAGTAAAGGACACTAAGGATTAGGAGCAGCTATCCAAGGCCACCAAAGTCTTCTCTTTTTCATTTCCCTTGACGTAAGGACTGACTGAACATGCAATGGTGTTCGCCTCCCCTTGCTTAGGTTATTACCTCCACCCACATTTTCATCATTCTTTAGCTGAGCCCTTTACACCCTTGGCAGAGGGATGAGATCTTACAAAAGTCCATCTGTCTGCTATACTGTTGAAATAGAACAATTCCTTAACCATATTATTAATCCTAATCTAAAGCTAATGTAAGTAATAGAAATGTATCACTTGTAAAGAAAATGGAAACATGCAGATGAACAAGTCCATGACAGTACCTGGTGGCAAAAATCTCTTAGATTGAGCTGAAATCAGATGTTGCAATAGAACTAATGACATGACATGGCAGGCACAAACACATCTCATGGCAAGAATCTGGGAGCTGAGAATTACTCCTGTAAAGAAAAGACTTAACTTCACTGAAGAATATAAAACTGTTAGATGCTATATTTGTAATTCCTTCCAGTGCAAAGATGGCAAGTACAAAAAGATTCACTCATTCAAAATTAGATACTAAAGAAGATAAAGGCCTTCTAAAAAGTCTCATTTTCTATCCTAAAGACTTAGTTTAAGTTGCTTTACTAATTTTAAATTAGGGGTTTTGCTTTTAATATTTTGATTTAGAAGAAACTTATGCATAATATATTGTGAAGCATTTCAAAATGTTCTTGTGATACTTTGCTGTTTAGCAAGTGGATTTGTCAATACATTAAAATATTTATTACAAGCTTTGTGGTGTTAAGTGGGGTGATATGAGTCTTGTGCTCCAGATGAATAGAAAATCTTTAATTGATGGAGTCCTTTGTTTCCATGAATCCAATTTACTCTTCAAATGCTTGCCTCCCTGTTTTTGTAGTCTTTAATATATCAACTTTACTTCCAACACAGCACACCTCCCCATTATCCTATCTGAGCTTCCTGGAGAAATGAATGCAAATTGTTTGCTGCAAAGTTTAATTGAAAATCTGTTGGAACTGGTACAGGAAGTATCCAAAAATAGATTTCACACTAATGTATATCAGGTAAGCAGTTTCTCTGTGCTTTTTTAAGAAAAGGAAATTTACTTAATCTATTTTTACTTGTATATAGCTTTATGGTATCTATTTATGTAGTCTGGTGATGTAATACCTCATTATAGAATTATCTAGGACTGAACATCTTTCTACACAGTCAGCAATGCTGGGGGGAAGAAAAAGCATGTAAAAATTCTTGATAAATTATGCAAAGCATTATTAGCTTGTTGTCATTCTATCTCAAATTATGCATCAGCACATAAACAAAAACTTCTCCCTACAGCTTCTGCCTGTCCGTTACAGCTGACTGTTAATACCACAGACCCTAAACAAAACTGTGAAATAAGTTTATTTTGGCGTTCTCATTTTTCCCATTTTGTTCTCTTTTTTCATGTTAGCATCAATACTTCTCTCACCTTTCACGTCACCTACAGATCTCCAGTGTCCTCTCTCCATCCCTAATCAAAACTTAGAAATGATCGGACATCAGCCAACAGAATGATTAGTGAACTACACTTTAAAACAAATGGCTTTTAGACATGGGGTAACCCCACACTTGTATTATTTGAGCTAAATAATATCTTTATACCCTACTCCTATTCTCCGTCCTAGAATGCGTTCCAATGTCATCTATATTATTTTAATCACAAAATTATTTACAAGTTGTGATGTTTAAATGTGTCTTTCATTAATAGAGGTATTACTGAATAACACTGTGAAATGAATGCTTTACTTTGATAAGGGACAATGCAGAGGATAGGAGATAAAAAAATATTATTCTTAAACTCTAGACCTTTTGAGACCATACCTCAGAGAGTTTGTGTTATTTGTTTAAATTGTTCACATGGTAATATAAAAAGATAAGTCTTGAATTTCCACATAAATCATAAAATTTGAGCTCAGCCCAAGTCTTGGAATTATTTTTGCAAGAAAGGGTCCTTTGCCAAGAAATCCTTTCTAGTTCTTAATCTGGTACTAGTCAGCTTCTGGATGCAGAGAAGCATGTTTAATGCAGGATATAAGTGGTTAGTCAATTCCTGAGGCATCCATATTTCTTCGTTTTCCTTGTTAAGATCTTGGTAATAATCCAACCCAAGAAATAGAATTAAATCCAGGCTGCATATGTATGAGAACTATTCTTCATTGAACTAAAAATGAACTTGAGCTGCCATTTTGAAGTCTTTGTTAAAAGCCAACTAAAATTAAATCATGAGAAAAATATTCCAAGTCATATTTTCTGAGGCAAACTGATTCAAGCCAATCTTGATGGTGTTACATTTAGAAAAAAAGTTGATATGTATATCAACTTTTTTTCTATGTCACATACAGAAAATACCGACCACCCTATTTTAAATTGCAACTAGCACTCCCCCTGCACCCTCAACACTCCCTAAACTTCTTTTCTAATTTGTTTTTTCCCCGAGCACTTAACACAATTTGACCAACTCTGTGTTTTACTTATTTATTTCATGTATTGTCTGTTCTCTCCTTTGGAACGTAAGCTCTGTGAAGGCATGAGCTGCTGTATCTCCAGGACCTAGCAAAACACCTGGCACGTATTCAACAAATACTGTTGAATGAATGAACTGGCACCAACTAAAATATTTACCTCCAGGAACACGTATTCCAACTCAAAATTCAGGCAATGTGTATTTTAATAGATAAATACTACATCAATCTATCAAATTTATTCTTTTTTACTTTTGGAAGCATATAAACAATGGTCCCCAGAAATAAAGAAGACACAGAGAAAGTTTATTTGATTTCAATCAGTCAATCAGCCCACAAATTTATTGAATGCCCTCTTTGATGATTACACTATTATAGATGAGTCAGTCTGGCGCAGTAGTTAGGAGTAATATGAAACTTAGGACAAGGATTCTCCCCTTAAGATTCTTGTAATTAACTTCAGTCATAAAAATAAATCCAAATTTTAAATAAAATTAATCATCCCAGCACTTTGTGAGTCTGAGGTGGGAGGATTGCTTGAACCCAGGAGTTCAAGACTGTAGTGAGCTATGATTGTGCCACTGCACTCTAGCCTGGGTGACAGAGCCAGACTCTGTCTCTAAAAACTAAATAAACTAGGCTGGGTGCAGTGGCTCACACCTGTAATCCCAGCACTTTGGGAGGCTGAGGCAGACAGATCACCTGAAGTCAAGAGTTCGAGACCAGCCTGGCCAACATGGTGAAACTCCGTATCTATTAAATATATAGCCAGGCATAATGTTGAACACCTGTAATCCCAGCTACTTGGGAGGCTGAGGCAGGAGAATAGCTTGAGCCAGGAGGTAGAGGTGGTAGTGTGCCAAGATGATGCCACTGCACTCCAGCCTGGGCGACAGAGTGAGACTCCATCTAAAAAAAATTTTTTTTAATGAAATAAAATTAAATGAATTAAACAAAAATACTAGACAACAGAGTCTTCACAAGTAAGATAAACTCTGACTTGAGCACTTGAGAAAGAGAAAAGTACATAGTGGGAAAAGAGAATATGTTCAGTGGATAGTAAAGGAGGATTTCAGGCAAATGATCACAAGAATGGAATTAAGAAATAAAGCTAAGCTGTTCATTTTAAGATCAGATTCCATAAATCCTTTCAGGCTTTATGTGGAGTAAGCAGACAATTATTGGAGGAATGTGTGTGTGTGTGTCCAGGTTGTAGAATAAACAAATTCTACTTGTAAGATTTTTAATCTGGCATTGCTTTACAAAATTAATGACAGCTGGGAGAGATTGGAAACAGGAAAATTAGTTGGGAAACTATTACAAGAGTTTATCTGTGGGCTGGGTACAGTGGCTCAGGCCTATAATCTCAGCAATTTGGGAGGCTGAGGTGGGCGGATCACTTGAGGCCAAGATTTCAAGACCAGCCTGGCCAACATGGTGAAACCCTGTCTCTACTAAAACATAGAAAAATTTGCCTGGTGTGGTGGCACACACCTGTAATCCCAGCTACTCAGGAGGCTGAAGTATAAGAATCGCTTGAGCCTGAGAAACAGAGGTTGCAGTGAGCTGATATGGTGCCACTGCACTCCAGCCTTGGCAACAGAATGAGACTTCATCTCAAAAGTTTATCCCTGGTGTGATAAAAGCATGAAGCAGTGTAGTGTACTTTGGCATAAATGAAAAGAAGCCAAATGGCAATGGTGGAATAAACATGACTCAGTGACTAATTTGATATGGGGGGGCAAGGAAGACGAAGTAGCCTGAAAATACGATGATAAAGCTGGTAAAAATAAGAAAGTCACATGGGTTAGATGGTGATGATGTGTGTGGTTTTAGGCCTACAGAGTTTGCAGTAACCTCAAGATATCCCAGTAAAATGTCCAGCAGGAAGTTGTAGCTTAACCAGATCAAGGGCACCTGGTACAAAGATAGACTCACTCTCATAAAGTTACTGGCCCCTGAAGAAACTGGTAATGCAGCTTTCTGTGGCCAACTGCATTGTTCTTCACATTGCTCTGGGCATTGGCTGGTGTCCCAGTGCTGCTTTCTTGATTGCTAATTTTTAAAATAGTTTAAAGCAAATAATACATGATTACATTCTTTTTTTTCCCCCACTGGGAAGAAAATGATTACATTCTTATAGTAAAAATTCAAACCATAAAATGAAAGTTCTCATTGATCCTTCCCATAATCTCCTCAACGGAAGTAGCACATGTTAACAGTTTTAAGTGTATCTTTTCAAACATTTTTCTATGTAGTCATATACATATGTGGTACACATAGAAATAGGTGGGTTTGTATTTGTTTCACATAAGTGGAATCATGCTGTAGGTACCTTCAGCTCATTAGCAGCTGCTAAGGAAGGCTTACTGCCAATTTGCTGTAGCTGTGGGAGACCCAGGCAGGGAGAGCTCAGCTGCCAGTTGCCAGTACATCCAGGAGTTAAAAGGATACAAATTTTAGGAAAAAATGTGAACATTAGAAGGTTGACTAATGCATTAGGTTAAATAGTACAGTGCCAGGTGGGTACTGCATTGCATCTTAGTGCCACAGACGACTTCCTCCTCCATTCTAACCAAAACACACTCGCTCTTTTGGAAATCTTATTTTTGATCTAATCCTTAGGGAGAAAGATTCAAAGCCACTGTTCCTTTAGTAAAGATTAGTTTTTTTAAAAAAATGGATTTTACATTGCCTGAAGTTCTTAATATTTCTAGATTCTCTATTTGTATTTTTTCTTATCTTTTGTTACAATTTTTACTTTTTCTATCTATCATTTTTCATTCCAATTAACTTGTCTAGGAAGACCTGGAATGAGGGATTAGAGAGCTGAGTTATGGTGGGTATCTATTCATTGTATTTTGGTCAAATGCTCTAGAAATTGTATTCTTTTGTGTTTTAGTTCCCAGTTAAACCTTCCTAAAGCCGTAGTAATTACATACCTACTTATAATAATGATTTACTTTAAAGCATATTTAAATATTGCAACAACATGCATTTTATTTGGCACAATTCATTTTTAAAGTTCTAACTGTGGGAAGCTATATGTGTTCATAATTACAGTTTATTTGAATGTGTAGTATTTTTGGAACAGTGAAGTACCATACTTTGGGGTGGGTGAAATGAAAGTAATTTATGTATTTTAAATGAATCAGTTTGTCTTAATGTTCAGTATCTAGGATAATTTTAAAATTCATTGGTTCAGTTTTATATCATAAGCTACGAATAAAAATATCTTTATACAATGGAACCTCACTTATGTGGTTTTCAACATCCATCATGTGACCACCAACAACTGCTTTGGTAATTGTGGTGATTAAATAATCTTTGAGAGATTTATACCAAATAATTTTTGTGAGTAAGTGGAGATATCTTTCTTTTTTTTTTTTTTGAGACAGAGTCTTGCTGTGTTACCCAGGCTGGAGTGCAGTTGTGCAATCTCAGCTCACTACAACCTCCAACTCCCAAATTCAAGCAATTCTCCTGCCTCAGTCTCCTGAGTAGCTGAGATTACAGGTGCCTGCCACCATACCTGGCTAATTTTTGAATTTTTAGCATAAATGAAGTTTCATCATGTTGGATCAGGCTGGTCTTAAACTCCTGCCCTCAGGTGATCTGCCCGCCTCAGCCTCCCAAAGTTCTGGGATTATAGGCGTGAGCCAACGTGCCTGGCTGGGAAGTGAAGGTATCTTCCATGGGGCCAGCTGAAAATTATTTATACTCTTAGAAAAATATGGCTGAAGTCTCTTTGAAAACTCATTTAGTCCATTTACCTAATTTCAAACTGGTGTATAACCAATTTTAAAGGCATTCAGAGAATATTCAAAAACTTTCTTCAGTAACTCATTGTACAATTTTTTTTTTTTTTGAGACGGAGACTCACGCTGTCATCCAGGCTAAAGTGCAGTGGCGTGATCTCGGCTCACTGCAACCTCTGCCTCTGGGTTCAAACAATTCTCCTGTCTCAGCCTCCAGAGTGGCTGGGATTATGGGCACCCGCCACCATGCCTGGCTAATTTTTTGTGTTTTTCGTGGAGACAGGGCTTCACCATGTTGGCCAGGCTGATCTCTAACTCCTGACCTCATGAATCACCCGCGTTGGCTTCCCAAAGTGCTGGGATTACAGGCGTGAGCCACTGTACCCAGCCCTCATTGTACAATTTTACGGTACTTTTCAAGATTCAGAACTTAGCAGTATGTTTGCTGTGGAGGCAGATTCAAAATATAACCTGCCCAGAAACAGCTTGCCCACCCTGAAGACATTTTAGTATATACATACTAAAATTACAGAGGAATATGATTTATGGTTGCAAATATAATTTGGGGGTGGGATTATTCCAGAAACAGTTTCTGGAAGAGGCATATTTTGATCTGGACTTCAGGGAACATATAGGATTCAGATTAGCAGAGGAGAAAAGGAAGCAACTTCCTCATGTAGGGAAGAAAAACAAAATAGAAATGTTGGACCTGGCAGAAATTATAGGTCAACCCTAACTGGAATTGAAGAGCAGTAAGTGAGATTGAAGAGGTTAAGACAAGATATTTTCCCAGGGCCTCCCCATAGCTCTTAAATTTATCTAATAAGCTAGAAACCACTGAGGCTTTTTAACAAGGGAGTACAATATTCAAGTATGATTTTAGTGAGATTTATCTGACTGAAGTAGTCAGACCTAGTTAGGAGTTAGGAGATTTAGGAAGGAAGGGCATTGATTAAGGAGTCATTACATGTACATCAAAATTTTTAAAATAGATGTATCCTGTGACACACCAATTCCACTTCTAGGAATTTATCCTAAAGAAGTAATCATATGGCCAGACACGGTGGCTCATGCCTATAATCCCAGCACTTTGGGAGGCCAAGGCAGGAGGATCACTTGAGGCCAGGAGTTCAAGACCAGCCGGCCAACATGGTAAAACCCTATCTCTATTAAAAATACAAAAATCAGCCAGGCATGGTGGCACATGCCTGTGATCCCAGCTGTTTGGGAGGTGGAGGCAATAGTATCGCTTTAAACTGGGAGTTGGAGGTGGCAGTGAGCTGAGATGACCCCACTGCATGCTAGCCTGGGCAACAGAGTGAGACTCCATCCCAAAGAAAAAAAAGAAGGAGAAGAAGAAATATTCAGAGATGTACATGAGTCAGCTACAAGAATATTTAGTGCAACTTATTTATATAATAATACATTGGAAACCCAAATTGACCCACAGGTTACTGGATAAATTTTATAAAACCACCGTATAGTAAACTACTATGGGACCACTAAAACTGATACAGTATAAGAATACTTAATGTCATAAAAAGATGACATATTGTTGAAAGGAAAAAGCAAGTTAGAAAATACTACCAGCCTGGGCAACTTGATGAAACCTTGTCTCTATAAAAAATACAAATATTAGCCAGGTGTGGTACCATGCACCTGTAGTCCCAGCTACTCAGGAGGCTGACGTAGGAAGATCACATGAGCCCAGGGAGATCCAGGCTGCAACTAGCCGTAATCATGTCACTGCACACCAGCCCTGATGGCAGAGTGAGACCCTGTCTTAAGAACAACAACAAAAAAAAATACTGTATATAGTATGAGCCTATATATGTAAAAGAAAAAAAGTATCTGTGTGTGTGGTATGTGTTCACCTTGTGTGTAATTGGTAAGCTGAATAAATATGACACATTTTGATTGCATAGAAAAATTCAATTTTTGCTTCCATTGTCCCTTTACACATGTATTCATTGGTGTGATCTTTTTCTATCCTAAGAAGAAATATTGAACCGGCCCATGACTCTCAGATAATGAAACGTCCTTCAGCCACTTAATCCTAAAAAGCCACAACGCAGTCTTAAGTAGTAGTTAAAATTCCAAATTTAGCCTGAAGCGGTAGCTCACACCTGTAATCCCAGCACTTTGGGAGGCTGAGGCGGGCAGATAACAGGGTCAGGAGATCAAGACTATCCTGGCTAACATGGTGAAACTCCGTCTCTACTAAAAATACAAACTATTATCCAGGTATGGTGGTGGGCGCCTGTAGTCCCAGCTACTCAGGAGGCTGAGGAGGGAAAATTGCTGGAACACGGGAGAATCGCTGGAACACGGGAGAATTGCTGGAACCCGGGAGGTGGAGGTTGCAGTGAGCAGAGATGGTGCCATTGCACTCCAGCCTGGGAGACAGACTGAGACTCTGTCTCAAACAAACAAACAAACAAAAAATCCAAATTTAACTTTGTGTTTATTTTTCTGCCCCTCCCAATCTTGGACATATTTCAGTCTAAAATCTTGTAGTGAGGAAGTGAGGAAGGGAGTGAGATCCCTCTGCAATACTCTTTAGACTTAAGGTAGCTAATGAGGACATGTAAATTCTAGAACCACCACTACACTCCAAATCAGTAAATTAACCACTCCAATTTTGCATTACCTTGTATAAAAATTGGAGCCACTTTTTTTACACAAGGTAATGCAAAATTAGAGTGGTTTAGATTTGTCTTAGATTTATTGTGAACATCAAATTATATCATAGAAACAGAATTATTTTACAGAGTTAAAAAGTGTTCAGTTATTATCAAATACAACACACTAGACCAGGGATCCACAAACCAAATGCATGCAGGAGGCCAGGAGAGTAGCTAAATAACTAACCAGTCCAGGTATAAGGTGATAAATAGCAACTGATATCTGACCTTACTGTTGAGAAGCAATACATAATAGTAGTGAATACGGTGAATTAGAAATGGAGACCTCATGACTCAAATCTGAGCTGCTTATGCTATGTAAAAATGCAGGCCATTTTGTTACATCTTTTCATATTTCAAGGTAAGCTAGAAGTTCTTATTTTTATCTAAAATATTCTAATATTTTAATTTTTTTTGAGATGAAGTTTCCCTCTTGTCACCCAGGCTAGAGTACAATGGTGTGATTTCAGCTCACTGCAACCTCCGCCTCCTGTGTTCAAGCAATTCTCCTGCCTCAACCTCCCAAGTAGTTTACAGGCACCCACCACCACACCCAGCTAATTTTTGTATTTTTAGTAGAGATGGGGTTTCACCATGTGAAACCAGGCTGGTCTCGAACTCCTGACCTTAGGTGATCCACCAGCCTCGACCTCCCAAAGTGCTGGGATTACAGGAATGAGCCACCCCACCCAGCCTAATTTTTCAATGTCGACAGCCAATTTAAGTATCAAACATTGTGTATACTAATAATGAACTAATAATTAATAAAGGCTTAATTAATGAATAGTAAATAATTGATAAGATTAATAATTGTATGATTGATAATATATGATAATTAGTGATTACTAAAGATTATACCGAAGTTGAAGGCAGTGATCATGATTTTCATTTCTGTGGTCTCAGTACTTTATACAATGTCTGACATATTTGGTGCTTAATAAGTGCTGGTAAAATAGAGGCATGCTGTTAAATTGAAAGACTGTTTCTGCAGGTGGAGACATCAAACAACTCAACACTGCCTTTAGTGTAAAGCTTCTTTTTATAAATTTCATTGTAATACATCCTCCTTTTTATTTTTCCCAATGATTCGAAGTAGAATAGAAGAAAGAAGTAGAAGAAATCTAAAGGAATAGAGGCAAAACAGGAGGCTAATGGGAGCAAAGAGATAAGTAAGTTAAATTAATAAAACCATAAGATGCTTAGTTATTTCTGGTGCTTTACTTAATCTCTTGAAATGAGGTTAGATTAGTCTAATTAAAGTGGATGGATTTAGCTAACTAGGAGGTAGAAAGAAGAGTGGCCTAACTTAGGGTAGGCAGGTGTCTATTTTGGGGACAGCGGGTAGTCAGAAAAGACTTCCTGGGGATGTAATGTTTTATTTAATTCAACAAACGTCGATTGAATATTTACTATGAAATGTACCAGCAAACAAAAACATCCCCAGTACTCATGGAACTTATATTTTAGTGAAGGAGAAAGATGATAGACATAAGAAATTAGAAAATTATGTAGTATATTAGAAGATATGATGGCCAATTTTATGTGCCAATTGGCCAAGCTATAGTCCTTAGTTATTCAATCAAACACCAATGTAGGTGTTGCTGTGACTATTATCCTAGATAATCCAGATAGGCCTGATCCAGTCAGGTGAAAGAACTTACAAGTAGAACTGTGGTTTCCCTAAAAAAAAAAAAAAAGAACAGATAATTCTGCCTATGGACTGCAGCCTTCGCTTGCGCTTAGGAGTTCAGTCTGTTTTTTTCTGACAGCCTGCCCTGCAGATCTTGGTTTGCCTAGCCAGCCCCCACAGTTGCATAAGCCAGTTCCTTGCAAGGCTATATGTATACACACACTCACACACACACACACATCCTTCTGTGTATATATATTCATATATATATATATATATATATATATATATATATATATATATATATGTATCTCCTTCTGGTTCTGCTTCTCTGGGGGGTCCCTGACTAATACAGAAGGTGACAAGAGTAAAAGGAGGAGTGAGAGTGTAGGGTAGCATTAGGGAGCAGGTTGCAGATTAATAGTCGATTTAGGTTTCATTGAGAAGTATTTAAGCAAAGACTTGGAAAAGGTAAAGTAGTTAGGCAAGTCTGTTCTTTTAGGATGAGCATTTCAAGCAGAAATAACAGCTAGAACAAAATCTCTAAGGTAGGATTTTTGAGAAAGAACAAGAAGGCCAGTGTGGCTGGAGCAGAGTGAAGGAAGGAAAGAAAATCAGAGAGGTAAGGGACAGAAGTAGAAGACTCAGATGTGGCAGGACTTGTGAACCATTGCAAGGACCTTAGATTTTACTCTGAGTGAACCAAAGAACCATTGCAGCTTTGATTCTCTGCATAGTGATATGATCTGACATATTTTTAAAGGATCATTTCCTCTGAAAAAGGACAACCATGTTTAGAGCAAACTACGGGGTGAGGATGGAGAGATATAAGAAGAGAAGCAGAGAAATCTGATGAGGTATTACAATAACCCAGGTGACAGATGGTGGTGATGCTTCATCTGAGTCTTGAAGGCAGACCTGACATTCAGGTGGTACACACCTGATTCTGATTAATGGTACCCATCCATACTAATTGTTAAATATTTTAAATATCCCCCCTTCTTGAGGGACAAGTAGGAGGTAGGCAGTCAGTGAATGCATTTTTGAAACCAATCATATGCAAAGGCATGGAAGCATAAGAAGGCTCAGCCTATTCCAGAGTTTCCAGGATGACCCCTATGACTCAAGCTAATGATAAATGATAAACAATTACTGACATACCATGTGTCAGACACTTTTCTAAATACTTTGCCTGTGCCAAGTAAAAACTCACTTGTCTTTCTATCGGTTAACAAATCACTCCAAAACTTAGTGACTCCATCACCATTTATTAGCTCAAGATTCTGTGAGTTGGCAATTTGAGCTGGTAAAGTCCATCATTTTGCTCCATATAATAGCTGGAATTACTCATGTATTTGCAATCACTTGGCAAGTTAGCTGGGCCTGGCTAGTCCCAGATGCACCCCTCACATGTCTCAGTTGACTTGGGGGAATGGAGTCAGTTGAGACAAGCATCTCTCAGAATCCAACAGGCTACTCTAAGCTTTTTCAGGTGGTGGTTGAGTTCCAAAACATAGTAAGCCAATGAGTACAAAACTCAACTTGCAAACCCATATCAAATATCTGCTTGTGCCAAAGCAGGCTACATGGCCAAAACAAAATCAATGTCAAAGGGGACTTCACAGAGCGTAGTTTCAGGGGGGCATGATTCATTGGGGTTGCCATTTTATTTCAACAGTCCACTTACTGTCTTTATAAAAACCCTGTGATGTGGTAACTGAACAAAGATCCCCATTTTCCAGATAAGGAAATGAAGTTCATACGGTGTTAAGTAACTCATAACTCATAAGAAACAAAGCCAAGATTTGAACCCAGACGCTGGCTCCTGAATCTACGCTCCTAACTACTATGTTACATATGAGAAAGCCGTGGGAGGTGAGACCAGCTGGGTGAATAGGGGCAGATCATGATGGACCACGAACACTGTCAAGGTCCCATCATCCAGATAAGTGCATACTGCAAGGGGAAGGTACAGGCAGCAGTGGGTGGAAGACTTGTGGGTTGCAATTCCTAGAGAAAGAAAAGGGAAAAGCTTCATTGGAAAAATGGAGTCAGAGTCACGAGCTAAAAGAAGATGATCCCTGAGTCAAACTGCAGAAGGCAGGTAGTGGCATAAATAGAAGTCAGTATCTCAGAAGTCAGCCCTGAAGGAGGTCAAGAAAATGATTAGAAACAGAGTGTTCTACACATTGCTGCTGAAAAATGAGAAGTTAATTTTGCCTCTTTGGGGTGAGGTACACCTAGAAAATGATGACTAGTTTTGTAGCAATTTATCTGGAATCATGGTCATGATAGCAGAAATAAATTCAGTTTTACTCCTTTTTTGTGAGGGTGCGGGTGTATGTAAAAACCGGGAATAGTGAATGTGCTGAAATAACAGTGAGCAGCTTTGAGCAGCCTCTGAGTATATTTATAGATATCAAGCACACGAAACACGCCCACATCATACACCCTCTCCCCAGGAATCCAGGATGTATGAAGAATAATATAAGGTGTACGTTTGACAGTCTGTACCACACACAGGATGTACTAGGAGTAATAACTTTCATATCCTTTATAGTACCTGACCAGAGTTTCATCAAAACTGTAAAGTGAACTATTGGAAGGCATGCAGACAGAATTATTTTGAATCTAAGATTTTTTTTTTTCAAACATTGGCAGTGATGTAATCTGTCTGAATCTCTGAAGGTCAGGATGTTATCATCGGTGACCTCTAGTGAAAGGGTTCAATGACAGGATGGCAAAGGATTGGAACACTCACCCTTTTTACTCCATACAGTTTTCTGCAATCACTTTTTAACAATAAAATATATGCTTTTGAGATCAAGAAACTTAATTTTTTAAAAAAAGCAATAGGCTCTCTAGACAGAGCTGTCTGGTTCATTAATGTGAAACAAGTCTAAGTGGGAAGAAGAGGGACAGATATTTCAGTCAAACGTGGACCTCCCCTCCCAGCCTAGCTCTCTACACTCCGGAGATTTGGGAATGAAATTATTAAACTCTGAGACCCAAATCCAATCAATAATAGTTGCTAGGCATGAAAAATAGGGGTCTTGAAAGTCTTTTGATGTAGCATCTTTAGAGGCAGTGGAGACATATATCATTTACCAGAAAAGTCATCACTTTTTCACTAGCACACACACAAAACAGGAAAGAAGTAACTGTGAAACCCAGGCTTAGAACAGATAGTACAAAAGACTAAGGGCATCTGCTCTTCTGTCACCAATTTGTGAAGTACAAAGAACAGAAAAGATTGGCAGAGACTCAGAAATGCTTGATATGAGAGATAACTAACGTAGGGACATGGTTGCCTCTGCTATACCAAGCATGGCTCAACACTTTTACTGCAGCAAACACAGACCAAGCACCTACTCTGTGCCGCTGAGTGCTTAAGGGAATTCACAGGTAAAATAAAACCCAGGTCTGCCCTTAAGTAGCTAAGAATTTGACCATCTGCTTTGCTTTCCAGGCTCAGCTGATTGTTTTATTTTGTTTTGATCACTGTTCTACCATTAGTTTCTTCAGATACTTGATAGGCAGTGGACTTTATTTTAGATTTTTAGTCTCTCACATCGAATTTTCTAGGAGAAGAAAAAGATTAACAATATGTTATCTATTGGGACATTTTCAGTGACTCATTCCTTGGGGTTTCTAAATTCACAAGAGCTCGCTGACAGGGAAAAAACATCTCTATTTCCAAGTTGTTAATTCCTCCTTTAGGTATAAACCATCTCTTTGCTTTTAATGTAATTTCATGACTTCTCTTTTACCATCACCATAATAACAGAAAAAGTTTTAAATCCATCCTTTCTTACTTTGAAATGATCAGTTAGCTGCCCACACCACACTAGCCTTGTTTGGGTTGCATTTGTTGCTACCTGACTGTCACTCAAAGTAGAAAGCAGAGAGAAGCTGACATCATCTAGCCTTTGGTCTACCAAAGGTCCCTAGAATTTATTTATTTATTGGAATCATAGCACAGAGGTAATAGAATGCTCTGAGGAGAAACCTTAAAAAAACTTACCTCCTGGTTTCATAGGAATAGGGAGAAATAAGTAGAATTCATGAAGGTCGTTTACTGAAAAAGAGAAAAAATGATGAGGACAGGGTACATTTCATTTTTTTTTCCCTATTCTTTTCTCTCCAGCAAGAAGGCATACTCTGTTGAAGGCCCTCCCTGCCTGCATACTCATCAGTGAACCTGTCTCTTTGAGTTCAAGCAGCCTGCAACAGGAACAGGGTAGTAAGCCAAGAAAAACAAGATAAAACGGTTTTGCTTTTAAATTCAGACACGGTTAGGGAATCTGCCCATTAAATGGTCTTTAAATTTATTTATTTATTTTTGAGACAATATGTCACTCTGTCACCCAGGCTGGAATGCAGTGGTGCCATCATAGCTCACTGCAGCCTCTATCTCCTGGACTCAAGCAATCCTCCTGCCTCAGTCTCCTGAGTAGCTAGGACTTCAGGCACATGCCACCACACCTGGTTAATTTTTTATTATTTGTAGAGACAAGATCTCACTATGTTGCCCAGGCTAGTCTCAAACTCCTGGGCTCAAAAGATCCTCCTGCCTTGGCCTCCCAAAGTGATGTGATTACAGAAGTGAGCTACTGTGCCTGGTCCATTCATTTATTCATATCAATAAAAGTTTATCGTTGTCACATACATGGTACATACAGTCTGAAGACTACAAGAGTTAAGATATTACATATAAATGACCAAAATATAAGTAGAAAGTGTTATATAGACACTACTAACATTTGCAAAAATTCAGAAGTGAAAGAGGTCATTTTTAGTTAGGAAAAACAGGGAAGTGGGTAATGAGGAGGCGGCTTTTGAATTGATCTTTGAAGGATGGGTAGGATTTCCATTGCAGAGATGACAGATAAAGAAAAATAATGACGTACTTCTGCCATGGGGTGAGCTTGTAACTCCATCTCCCTGAGATTCAGTTTTCCTTTATAAATGAAAATTTGAGGATCTGGAAGTTCCTCCGCCCCCACAACTCATCTCTGTTCTAGCATGCAATACAGACTTCCAATGAATTCATCTCTGTTCTAGCATACAATATAAACTTCAATGGAACTCATTTCTGTTCTAGTATGCAATATAGACTTCAGTTGAACTCATCTCTGTTCTAGTGTGCAATACAGACTTCAATTGAAAGTTGGCTGACATTTGCCTGGATCTTGACCAAGATCTTTTCCACCTATCTTGTCTTTATAACACTTCTTTTTGTCTTAATTTATTCCCATTTATCTTCTTTAAGTTAATAATGAAACAGTCACCACTTATATGTTTGTCAGCCATTGCCATGATTATGCTGCATTTAACCCCCCCATGGTATACTGGCTTTGACATTACTTCTCACACTCACGGGTTTCTAGGGTATCCTACTAATATGGTTTGGCTGTGTCCCCACCCAAATCTTATCCTGAAGTCCCACGTGTTGTGGGAGGGACCTGATGGGAGGTAATTGAATCATTGAGGCAGGTCTTTCCCATGCTGTTCTCATGATAGTGAATAAGTCTCACAAGATCTGATAGTTGTAAAAAGAGACGTTTTCCTGCAGGACCTCTCTTCTCTTGTCTGCCACAATGTGAGATGTGTCTTTCACCTTCTGCCATGATTATGAGAACTCCTCAGCCAGGTGGAACTGTAAGTCCATTAAACATCTTTCTTTTGTAAATTGCCCAGTCTCTGGTATGTCTTTATCAGCAGTGTGAAAATGAACCAATACAGTAAATTGGTACCAGAAGAGTGAGGTGTTGCTGAAAAGATACCTGAAAACGTGGGAGCAACTTTGGAACTGGATAACAGGCAGAGGTCAGAACAATTCAGAGGGCTTAGAAGAAGACAGAAGAATGTGGGAAAGTTTGGAACCTCTAGAGACTTGTGGAATGGCTTTGACAAAAATGTTGATGGTAATGTGAACAGTAAGATTCAGGCTTAGGAGGTCTCAGATGGAGATGAGGAAGTTGTTGGGAACTGGAGCAAAGGTGACTCTTGTTATGTTTTAGCAAAGAGAGTGGTGGCATTTTTCCCCTGCCCCAGATTTTTGTGGAACTTTGAACTTGAGAGAGATGATTTAGGGTGTCTGGTAGAAGAAATTTCTAAGCAGCAAAGCATTCAAGATGTGACTTGGGTGCTGTTAAAGGCATTCAGTTTTATAAGGGAAGCAGAGCATAAAAGTTCAAAAAATTTGCAGTCTGATAACAAGATAGAAAAGAAAAACACATTTTCTGAGGAGAAATTCAAGCTAGCTGCAGAAATTTGCATAAGTAATGAGGAGCCAAATGTTAATCACTAAGACAATGGGGTAAATGTCTCTAGGGCATCTCAGAGGTCTTACCTCCCATTACAGGTCTGGAGGTTTAGGAGGAAAAAGTGGTCACGGGGGCCAGGCTCAGGGTCCCTGTGCTGTGTGCAGGTAGGGACTTGGTGCCCTGCATCCCAGGCACTCCAGCCATGGGGAAAGGGGCCAATATAGAGCTCAGGCTATGGCTTCAGAGGGTGCAAGTGTCAAGGCTTGGCAGCTTCCATGTGGTGTTGAGCCTGCCAGTGCACAGAAGTCAAGAACTGAGGTTTGGGAACCTTCACCTGGATTTCAGAGGATGTGTGGAAACTCCTGGATACCCAGGCAGAAGTTTGCTGCAGGGGCAGGGCTCTCATGGAGAACCTCTGCTAGGGCAGTGCAGAAGAAAAAATGTAAGGTTGGATTCCCTACACAGATTCTCTAGTGGGGCACTGCCTAGTGGAGCTGTGAGACGAAGGCCACATCCTCCAGATCTCAGATTGGTGGATCCACTGACAGCTTGCACCATGCACCTGGAAAAGCTTCAGACACTCAACGACAGCCTGTGAAAGCAGCCAGAGGGGGTATATACCCTGCAAATCCATAGGGGCAGAGCTGCCCAAGGCCATGGGAGCCCACCCCTTGCATCAGCTTGACCTGGAAGGAAATCATTTTGAAGCTTTAAGATTTGACATCCCCACTGTATTTTGGACTCGCGTTGGGGCCTTTAACCTCTTTGTTTTGGCCAATTTCTCCCATTTGGAATGGCTGTATTTAGCCAATGCCTGCACTCCCACTGTATCTAGGAAGTAACTAACTTGCTTTTGATTTTACAGGCTCATAGATGGAAAGGACTTGCCTTGTCTCAGATGAGACTTCAGACTGTGGACTTTGGAGTTAATGATGCAATGAGTTATGACTTTGGGGACTGTTGGGAAGGCATGATTCGTTTTGAAATGTGAAGATATGAGATTTGGGAGGGGCCACAGGTGGAATGATATGGTTTGGCTGTGTCCCCACCCAAATCTCATCTTGAATTCCCACATCTTGTGGGAGGGACCCAGTGGGAGGTAATTGAGTCATGGGGGGAGGTCTTTCCCATGCTATTCTCATGATAGTAAATACATCTCACAAGATATGATGGTTGTGAAAAGGGGAGTTTCCCTGCACAAGCTCTCTTCTCTTGTCTGCCACCATGTGAGATGTGCCTTTCACCTTCTGTCATGATTGTGAGGCCTCCCCAGCTATGTGGAACTGTAAGTCCATTAAACATCTTTCTTTTGTAAATTGCCAGCCTTGGGTATGTCTTTATCAGCAGCATGAAAACAAATAAGTACACTGACCCAGCCTGGACTTTGCTGGGTGGCCTGCTTCAGCCTCCAACCTTAGTATGCTGTGGTTTGTTTTCACTGTCACTTTCAACTGATGATTTGGACCCTTACCTTTGTCTATACCATCTCCCAAGATGTTGCTTATGAGGAAAAAGATACAGATAAATATTCATTAGACAAATCAACACAAAATCCACAAAATTTTCCAGAATCCTGTTTAATGTTAAAATAAATGTCCTATAAATAGCTAAAATCATACCATAAGGAATTGACATCTGGAATGTTTTCTGCAAGGTTTATACACATAATACAATTACCATTCTTGTGTGTTAAGACTAATGATGAAGATTTCAGTAAAATCTCATTAAATAAACTGTATTTAACAAGCTGAGATAATTCCAGCATGGGTAAGATCACTATCTTTGTACTTTTTCAAAGAAAGTGTTTGCTAAATAAATGATAAATGAGAAAAAAAATCATGAGCGAACTATTCGCTTTCCTTAGGAAGTCCTTTCAGGGAGTCTTGAAATTCCATGGCAGCATTTATTTGCATATGGAATGATGAACTAATTAAAAATGAATTTTACCTGTTTGTTAGAACAGGTCCAAAATGAATTCCCCTTGGAAATTTCTGAGAATCAGCTCATATTCCAAGATAACTTAAAAATACAAACTCGTAGATATCAAAAAGAACTTTATAAATCAGACTTTAATTCACTTGAGCCTTTCAGATAATTATTCTGAATTAGAGTTTTCACTGTGTTAAGCTATTTTACCTACCTACTGATAACTTTTAACAAAGCATTTTGGAAAGGAAAGGATAGCAAATGGAGAATTACATCTAATATTTTAACCCAGATAAGTCAGCCCAGACAAACCTAGTTGCATATTAAGGGACCCAATGCAATACATTGCCTGAAGAGAAAGGTCATGAAAAACCTGCAAAGGTAGGAGCAGTATCCTTCCACAAGTGGCCCTGCTTGTATCTTGAGATAAGTCTTCCTCCATGGAATACAGGCGGAATGTCCCTATTTGTTCTCTCGAGAATGTATTTCTTCTCTAATAGTTCAGCATAGTTATTATGAAGCAGACGGGTATAAATGTGAAAACGTTCATGTTTGCTGTGTTATTTGCTTCCAAATTATATATGCTTTTGATTATTTTGTAATTCCAGTTTCTGGCAGCAATGGACTTGTTATCCCAAAATGTTAAATCCCTGTGCATTATAGTGAACAGCATTTTCTGCTTATTACCATAGATCCAACTTTACGATGATTTATTATTTGTGATTCTGTGGTACTTTTTAAACTTAAAATCAAGTACATTTTTTCTTAATTTTCTGTCTGTCACTAAGTGCTTCCCACCCCCACACCTTCCTTATTACCAAATCTCCCTCTCTTTACTTTCCCAATCACCTCTAGCCCCAATCAACAAAACCCATGAACTTTTGAAACTGCCTCTTGGCAAGGGTGATGTTTATCTTCAGTTCTGAAATTCGTTGCCAAATATTTCAACTTAACTCGGCCTTTAATCAAGCTAATCAAGTCACAGATTAAGCCATCCAAATTCACAGCTTGCTCATGAACTAGACAAGTATGGAATGAAGGAGGAAACTGGAACGGAACACTCTGGGTACTGCATGATCCTACTCATCCCTCTGTCACCTCTTTCACCAAGAAAATTTTCTTTTTTCTTTTTAGGCAGAGTCTCATTCTGTCACCCAGGCTGGAGTGCAATGGCGCGATCTCGGCTCACTGCAACCTCTGCCTCCTGGGTTCACATGATTCTCCCGCCACAGCCTCCTGAGTAGCTGAGATTACAGGCATGCACTAACACACCTGGCTAATTTTTGTATTTTTAGTAGAGACGGGGTTTCGCCATGTTGGTCAGGCTGGTCTCGAATTCCTGCCCTCAGGTGATCCACCTGCCTTGGCCTCCCAAAGTGCTGGAATTACAGGCATGAGCCACCATGTCCGGCCAAAAATTTTCTTAAGCTTCCAGCTGATTTACAGTAATTATTAGTATTTGCTAGTGCTTCTCAATCATTTTCAACATATATACATAGTTTTTCCCCAAAGTTTTGCTTTCTATAGTTTTATTACAAAAATCAAAGTGTTTCCTCCAAAAACATAAAAATACAATATTGAATTATTTTCCTTTCATCCATCCTGAGTGGAGGGGTTTGACTCTCCAGTTTCCAGCATGGCCCTCTTTGAGAATCACCAGACCAACTGTACCATTCTTTGGAGCTTGACTAGTGAACTGTCAAAATTGAGAAGGAAATCCTAAAGAGAAATTGTTATTGTTATAGGTATTCTAAATTGCATTAAACCAAAAGTTTGGGCTATAAATAGGGATGTAGCTGGTCCCTGGGGAAAACGTTTAAGTTCTAAGTTGATACTAGAACTTTACAATAATGACTTTAGATTCTAATAAAAACTAACAGCCCATCAGAATCCTTGTGCTTCCATCCATGATAAAGAAGATGTAGAGAGCTGTTTGGCTAGTTTAAACAAGTTTTCTGTTTTCAATCTGCTTTGCAAAATATGTGGTTCTGCATTGTAACTCTCATACTAAATTGGCCTATGCACAGTACTGGAAAATAAAATAAAATCCAGAAGTTAGTGATGGACTGAGGGATAAAGCTGAACAAATTGGAACAATGGAGTAAGCTTGATTCTGTGTGCGTTTCTCTGACTTTGGGAACTTCAAGCTTTCTAAAATTGACTTTTTTTTTCAATCTTCCTTGGCAAGGCACTGAGCTAGGATTCACCTATGAACGTGAAACATTGAAAATAATTAAGTTTATTCATGTTTTTCATTGGGAACTATATTTTTACTTTTAGTTATCAATATGCAATGTTTATTCATAGTATTTTTTCTTTTTCATCAAAATAAATTATCAATATTATCTCATTATAGCCCTACTACTCCCTGTGAAGTACAATAATTCACTCTCCCCCACCCTTTTTTTTTAAATTTTTTTAATTTGGCTGACAGAATCTAGAAATAAAGAAATTTGTTCAAGCTAACAGTGCTGCAGGTAGAAATATAATTCAAGATGGCAGGGTCTAAAATTTCTCAATCATGTTTTAATAGAATAAAAAATTTTGTTGACTCTATATGGTTTCAAGGAAACTTACTTAAGATAAAATTTTCTTTAGAGGATGTCGGTTGGCATCATTTTACAAAAAAAACCCTCCTAAGTAAGCATATGTAAAAATTTATAAGAAATATAAAGAACTTATTTATTGCATTCAATATTATGGAAATCTTGCGTGCAGATGTTGGTGTTTGGACATGCTTCAGGTCAGGGAAAATGAGATGAAATGTTCTTCTAAAGGTATTCAATTTTCTCTGGAACATAAAATAACCTCTTCAAATATATTTGATAGTTCAATTACCAATTCTTGTTTCTTTGCCAGAAACATGTTTCTGGCAATGATGTGCAATGTACTTGGCTTTGCCATGATACTATTTTTTGGCTTCTGGCTGCAGATTTATTTTTCTCACGGGAGCCAATGATGCTTTACAATAATGCCTTTTCTGGTCTTGTGATATACTACCTTTTAATATTTCACCACAAGAATGTCTGCAAATTCAGAAAACTTAAGTTTCTGAACACTGAATGTCACTTTTGAATATAAATGTGATATTTTGGTGGTAGAATGTTTCAAAGGGATACATGAAGCCAGGCACGGTGGCTCATGCCTATAATTCCATCACTTTGGGAGGTTGAGATAGGAGGATTTCTTGTCTGTTACCCAGGCTGGTGCAGTGGTGCGGTCTCGGCTCACTGCAACCTCTGCCTCCTGGGTTGAAGCGATTCTCCTGCCTCGGCCTCCCGAGTAGTTGAGATTACTGGAGTGCACCATCACACTCGGCTAATTTTTGTATTTTTAGTAGAGACGAGGTTTCACCATGTTCAAGACTATCCTGACCAATGTGGCAAAACACTCTCTCTATTCTAAATAAATAAATAAATAAATAAACAAACAATAAAAAATGAATGCTACCTGAACTCTTTGAGGCCACATTCTAGGGAATGGAGTTATCTGACTCTATATGAACGACCTTTTTTCTCAGTGTACTGGGTACCTTCTAGTATTTCCTCTGGCCACTGAGTTTTTTTTTACATTTTCCTTTAGGACTGACTAAGTGAGCTTTTGGGGGAGAAATACTGTTGACATGGTCATTGCTCTCGTGTCTGTGCCAGACTGCTAACACATGCACTGCCGTATTGAAAGGCGTCACATGTAGGGCAATATATTAAAACCAACTTACTGTTTTTTAAATATAATGCATGTTCAATGTAAACAAAATCTCACGTAACAGAAAAGTACAAAAAGGAATGTAAACATATACCTAAAATTTATCACCATAGAGAAAGCTTGATATCAGTGTGGTGAATATCCTCTAAACATTTCTCTATGCAAGTATGCACATTTATAGACAAACATAATTTTACATAAATGAAATCATACTGCACATGCTGTTCTGAGACATGCTTCTTTTCAGTCCATCATTTGTCCCAGACATCTTTCCATGTGTATCAGTACAGAGCTACTTTTCTCTTTTATAGGCTGCAGCATATTCTACTGAATGTGTGTACCATAATTTACTTAATTATCTGGGCTGATTCTGAATTTCTGCTATTATGAACAAAGCCACAGTGAGTATCCTTATGGTTCCAGCTGTTCTCATGTATTCAGTTATTCCTTTTGGATTAACTCCTGTATGTAGCAGTTTGGGTTATTTTTATGCATATTTTCAAACTGTCCTCTAGAAGTAATATACCAATTTACATTTACACCAATTGGATGAGAAAGTATTCATTTCCTGAGACCATCTCCAGCTCTGAATGTTACTATCTTTTAAAATATTTTTAACCCTTTGTTATAGACCATGCTGCAAAAATATTTCTCAATTTGTCCTCTTTCTCTCTTTCTTCTTTGTAGTGTGAGTTGTGAGTTTCTTTTTTGTTTGATTGTTTGCAACACAGAAGTTTAAAAAGTCAAAGTTATCAATCTTATTCTTTTTGGTTCCCAAATTTTGGTGATATTGTTTTAAAAGGCTTGCCATCCCTTAAAGGGAAAATATCCATTATTTTTCTTCTAGCACTTCTGACATTTCATCAGTCACACTTGCATCCACGATTCATCTAGAAGACATTTGTGTGTAAGGAATTGAAATCTTTTTTGTGATTGACAACTAAACATATATATATATATATGGTGTACAACCTGATGTGAAATATGTATATTTTGTGAAATGGCTAAATCTAGCTAATTTGCATTACCTCACATACTTATCATTATTAAGTGGTGAGAACACTTAACATCTATTTTCTTAGCAATTTTCAAGTATACAATACATTGTTATTAGCTGTAGTTACATGTTGCACAATAGATCTCTTGAATTTATTTCTCTAGTCTAACTGAAATTTCGTATCCCTGGACCAAGGGCTCCCCACTCTACTCCACCACCAGCCCCTGATAACCACAAGTCTACTCAGGAGTTGAAATCTTCATCTTTTTTATCTTTTCCAGATAACTGACCTGTTGTCCAAAACCCTTATGGCATAATCAATATTTTTACCACTTTTTTTGAAATGTTACCTTTATCATATAAGTGAATATGTATAAATATATCCACAATGGTGATTGTTTTTGGAATCAGACAGAATTGTATTTGGAATCAGATAGATAGAATTTGATCATTTTCTTTTCTTTTCTTTTGAGATGGAATCTCTGTCACCCAGGCTGGAGTGCAACAGCACAATCTTGGCTGACTGGAACCTCCGATTCCTGAGTTCAAGAGATTCTTGTGTCTCAGCCTCCTGAGTAGTTGGAACTACAGGTGTGTGCCACCACACCCAGCTAATTTTTGTATTTTCAGTGGAGACAAGGTTTCATCATGTTGGACAGGCTGGTCTTGGACTTCTAACCTCAAGTGATCCACCTGCCTTGGCCTCGCAAAGTGCTGGGGTTGCAGGAGTGAGCCACCAGGCCCAGCCCTGATTGCTTTCTTTACATAACACTTCTTGTCAAGGTTTTCTAATGTAAGTTACATTTTAGTCACTATTATAAATTAGTGTGTTTTCTTACAATATGTTTTCTAACTAGGTAATTTTATTGTGTATAATCAGACTATTAATTTTGTATATATTGTTCAAAAATCACCTGAAAAATAATCTTTTGAGACCTCCAGCTCTTAGTTGATTCCTTCACTTAATATATTAGCAGCCCCTCTATTTTATTCCTGACATTAATGAGTTTTTAAAAACCACTAAAGTGGTCAGGCTTGGTGGCTCATGCCTGCAATCCCAGCACTTTGGGAGGCTGAGGTGTGTGGACCACCTGAGGTCAGGAGTTTGAGACCAGCCTGGCCAACATGGTGAAACCCCATCTCTATTAAAAATACATAATTAGCTGGGTATGGTGGCAGATGCCTGCAATCCCAGCTGAGGCAGAAAAAGCGCTTGAATCCGGGAGATGGAGGTTGCAGTGAGCCAAAATCAAGTCATTGCACTCCAGCCTGGGCAACAACAGTGAAACTCCATCTCAAAAAAAAAAAAGGAAAAAGAAAGAAAATGAATGTTTGCAATAACCAATGGGTATGAATTTTAAAAATGAATGCTAAATTTTATTAAATGCATTTTTGGCATCTATCAAGATAATCATATGGTTTCTCTTTTGTGAGTTATTAATATGGTGAATTATATTCATGGTTTTTTAAAGCTATAAGCCATATTTACATTTCTGGAATAAATCCTACTTGGCCATGGAATATCTGTCTTTTAATGTGCTTCTGGCTTCTGTTCAAGATATTCAATATTATTTTTATATTTATAATTCCATTGTAAACAGTGTATTATAACATTTAATTCTTCAGTCCCACCATTTTTTGGTCCAACTTCTAAGAGTAAGTTAGTAGTCAATTAACTTAAAATATTTTATGTGTTATAAAATGGAAAAAATCACATGTGAATTCACCCTTAGAGAGTGAAACAGTCTATCTGACTTTGTTTAAACAATAGTTTAATTACAATAAAATTTTGAAGTCATGGATGAATAACCAAGAGAATAAAAAATGTGTTCATGTAAAAATATGTTTATAAATGTTCATAGCATTATTCATAATGGCCAAAAATTGGTAACAATCTAAAGTCTATCAGTTGATAACTACATAAACTAAATGTGTTATATCCAGACAATGGAATATTATTCAGCAATAAAAAGGAATGAAGTACTGACACATGCTACAACATGGATAAAAATCTTGAAAATATATGTTAATGAAAGAAGCCAGTCACAAAAGCCTACACCTTCCACTTATATAAAACATCCAGAATAGGCAAATCCATAGTCAAAAAGCAGACTAGCTGTTGCCAGGGACTGAGGGGAGTGGGGAAATGGGGAATGATTGCAGATGGGTACAAGATTTCTTTTAAGGTTGATAAAAATGTTCTCAAATTAGATAGTGGTGATGGTTGCACAGCTCTGAATATACTAAATATCACTGAATCACCCATTTTAAAAGACTGAATTTCATTATATGTAAATTATATCTCAATAAAACTCTCATTTAAAAAATTAAATGAGGGGAAAGGAGTTACAGATGGTGTTTTAGTCAGGATTCTGTGGAGAGACAGAACTGATAGCAGACACATATAGAGAGGTATATGAGAAGGGAGGTTTAGGGAATTGGCTCGCTTGATTATGGAGGCTGAGAAGTCTCACAACAGGCTGTCTGCAAGCTGAGAAACCAGAAAAACTGGTATCATGGCTCAGTGCAAGTTGGAAGGCCTTAGGACCAAGAGAGCTGATGTAACTCTCAGTGTGAGACTGAAGGCCTGAGAGTCTGTTAGTCTGAGTCCCAGAGAACTTCAAATTTTAACATCCAAAGGTAAGAAAAGAAGGGCATACCAGCTCTGGAAGAGAGGGAGCAAGAATTCATCCTTTCTTCCCCAACCCCTCTTTTAGAAAGAGTCTGGGGTCTTACTGTGTTGCCCAGGGTAGCCTCCAACTCCTTGGCTCAAGTAATCCTCCTGCCTCAGCCTCTCACCACATCCAGCCCATTCCTCCACCTTTTTGTTCATCTGGATCCCCAGCTGATTGGATGCTGCCAGGTCACATTGAGGGTGGATCTTCTCTTATTCAGTCCACTGACTCACATGCCAGTCTATTCTGAAAACACCCTCACAGTCACCCCTGGAACAGCCTAATCATTCTAATCAAAAGCAAACCTACTTGGGTTTGCCTCTCAGCAGAGGAAAAACAAGCTCAGTGCCTACTGAAGCATTGAGAATGAATAATGCTTTACCAGCTGAGTATCCCATATTCTTGTTAATTTGACACCCAAAATCAACCATCACAGATGGGAAGTAGTTACTCCTTTTCCTCCCTCTTTCCAAAGGCTAGCCTAAGAATTTTGAAATTCCTTCTTAAAAACAGAAGTTTGCTTCAAAAGGAGCAAAGTACACTCTAAACCTGTTATACAAACTGAGAAATGTATGGGAGTTTCCAGCCAAAAACCATGGATTAGCACCAGAGAATGACAGACTAATAATATTCTTGATCTGTAAAATTTTCCTAACAAAGGGCTTTACATTTTGGAAGACATAAATTTAAAATACGTTTGCACAAGTCCAGTGGACTCTCTGTGTCTTTCTGACTGCAAAGGTGATAAAACTGCTGGCATGGGTTGGGAGGTGGACAGGTAGGAAGGATGTGCAAAAGGCAAAGGAAGGCGTGTAGGAGAACAGTGACCTGTTTGTCAGAGAAAGGTGTTCTCATCCATAAAAGTGTTGTCTAGGCTTCATGCCCTTCCTAAGAAGGCTGTAGTTCCTGTTGTCAGACTCCAAAACCATCCTGAGACACTCATTCATCACTACAATCCTTAAAAACCACACCAACGCTTTTTCTCTCTCTTCCCACCGCCCAAGATGCCAAAAGGAAAGAAGGCCAAGGGGGAGAAGGTGGCTCCGGCCCCCGCTGTCGTGAAGAAGCAGGAGGCCAAGAAAGTGGTGAATCCACTATTTGAGAAAAGGCCTAAAAATTCTGGCATTGGGCAGGACATCCAGCCCAAAAGAGACCTCACCCGCTTTGTGAAATGGCCCCGCTATATCAGATTGCTGTGGTAGAGAGCCATCCTCTATAAGCGGCTGAAAGTGCCTCCTGCGATTAACCAGTTCACCCAGGCCCTGGACCGCCAAACAGCTACTCAGCTGCTTAAGCTGGCCCACAAGTACAGACCAGAGACAAAGCAAGAGAAGAAGCAGAGGCTGTTGGTCCGGGCTGAGAAGAAAGCTGCTGGCAAAGGGGATGTCCCCACTAAGAGACCACCTGTCCTTGGAGCAGGAGTTAACACCGTCACCACCTTGGTGGAGAACAAGAAAGCTCAGCTGGTGGTGATTGCACACGACGTGGATCCCATTGAGCTGGTTGTCTTCTTGCCTGCCCTGTGTCGTAAAATGGGAGTCCCTTACTGCATTATCAAGGGGAAGGCAAGACTGGGACGTCTAGTCCACAGGAAGACCTGCACCACTGTCGCCTTCACACAGGTTAACTTGGAAGACGAAGGTGCTTTGGCTAAGCTGGTAGAAGCTATCTGCACCAATTACAATGGCAGAGATGATGAGATCCACTGTCACTGGGGAGGCAATGTCCTGGGTCCCAAGTCTGTGGCTCACATCGCCAAGCTCGAAAAGGCAAAGGCTAAAGAACTTGCCACAAAACTGGGTTAAATGTACACTGCTGAGTTTTCTGTAAATACAAATAATTAAAACAATGCAAATTTTTCTTAAAAAAAAAACAACAACACACTAACTCACGCAAGTCACCAATGAAAACCCAAGTTACCTTTTTGTTTTTGTTGTCTAGAAGATCATGTTACTTCAGGCAGTCAGAGTCTGGTCTGGGGATCTTTTAGAAAAACATAATCAAGTCTGTGTTTAATACTGAATTCCCAATTTGATAGGGTATGTTAATGAACACTGACTAATTTGGAAATTATAATACTGTAGGGCGCAGTAGCACTGATTTTAATTCTCACACAGGAAAAATTCTACCTCTGTGTTTGCCCTCACCTGCAATCACTGTGTATGCAGCCATATGTCTTTGAGAAACTTGGATTTAATTTTTGAAATATCATTTTAAGGGTTTTTGTGATCTAACAGTTGTGATAGTTCAGTATCTGCCTTACAGGTCTGCTTTGAGAAACAATCACCACATGAAGAATGTTTGTTTTTTTATAAACTGTACAGAACTATATTACTGCTACTTTCAGGTCATTACTGGTAATAGTAGTAAAATGATACTTATGTAGGGCTAGACATACGCTTGTACAATACCCTTGAACTCTATCATTCATTACCATAGAATTCCTGGTAATCGATCACATTTTTATGTAGCATTTTAGTAGCATTTCTTATAAGAACAGGAATCACAGTGGGGGAAAATGTTATAAAATATGTCCTCAAGGATGAAAATGTCACTATTTATTTACTATTAATAGACATAAATTTTAAGATTCTTTCCTATAGTAGAGATGAATTTGTACTGACCTATTCTCCCTTTCTTGCCAAGATTTTCTTATAAGGGAAGTATTTGTGTGACAGATGTGACAGCTGAAATATCATGTCTTATTAGTCAGAAATAGATCACATGGACACATGGAGGATACTGGTTGGGTAGATTGGGGTTGTGCTTCGGGTTGGGTCTGCCAACTAACAGGGATGGGAACGTCACCATCCCTCCCCTCATCCATTTCTAACCTCATTGAACTCAGTGAAGCTCAGTGATAGGCAAAGGAACAGAGATGTTTTGAGGCTCATATATAGAGAAGGGTGCTTATTTCCCAAATTACTTAATAATCAACTTTACTGATAAAAGCCTAGACTTAAAGGAGAATGGGAAAGGGTTTTCCCTACCTGCCTTTAAGACTTACTATAATATTACAGTAATCAAGAGAGCATGATATTGAAATGGGGAGAGACATATAGATACAGAGGAATAAAACAGAATAAAAACTAAAGAAATACATCCACATGTATATGGTCAATTGATTATCAACAAAAATGTCAAGGCCATTTAGTTGAGGAAGCGTGGTCTTTTTTTTTTTTTAGAGACGGAGTTTCACTCTTTTTACCCAGGCTGGAGTGCAATGGCGCGATCTCGGCTCACCGCAACCTCCACCTCCTGGGTTCAGGCAATTCTCCTGCCTCAGCCTCCTGAGTAGCTGGGATTACAGGCACACGCCACTATGCCCAGCTAATTTTTTGTATTTTTAGTAGAGATGGGGTTTCACCATGTTGACCAAGATGGTCTCGATCTCTTGACCTCGTGATCCACCCACCTCAGCTTCCCAAAGTGCTGGGATTACAGCATGGTCTTTTTAACAAACAGCATTGGAATAATTGAATCTCTATATGAAAAAACCCATATGCACTAAAATTTAAAAATTTTAACTTAAATTAATGTAAAAGCTAAAACTTCTGGAAGAAAACGTAGAAAAAAATATTTGTGATCTTGGGTTAGACAAAGATTTCTAAGAGCACATCAAAGGTACAAACCAAAACAGAAACAAATTGATGAACTGGGGTTCATCATAATTAAAAATTTCTGATGTTTAAAAGATACAGTCAAGAAAACCAAAAGGCAATACACAGAAACTATGAGTTTCCTTTCTTGCTGGTGCTCTGGAGGCAAGATGACAGATAATAGATGAATAGGCAACAAGGACGAGAAGAGTGAGGTCAGTGAAATGCCAGCCAACCTCCCAAACAACTCAAGCTTGACCCGCTTTTGATTTGATGGCATTCCCATTCCACATAACACATATTTTTTTTGATACAGAGTTTCGCTCTTGTTGCCCTGACTGGAGTGCAATGCCATGATCTCAGCTCACTGCAACCTCCACCTCCCAAGTTCAAGCAATTGTCCTGCCTCAGCCTCCCCAGTAGCTGAGATTACAGGCATGCCATCACTCCCGGCTAATTTTTGTATTTTTGGTAGAGATGGGGTTTTGTCATGTTGGCCAGGCTGGTCCCAAACTCCTGACCTCAGGTGATCCTCCCACCTCAGCATCTCAAAGTGCTGTGATTACAGGTGTGTGCCACTGCACCTGGCCCATAATAAATATTTATGAAGTCTCTACTATGAACCAGGTACTGGCAGAGCACATAGGAGGACAGAAATGGAGCTGAAAGCAAACAGGCAATTGGCTGGCACAAAGAGAAAAAGATGAATGGCTGATTTTGTGAGGCTAAATTAGTTCTTAATTTCAAAATGAGATAAAGAAGAGTCAAGGATTTAAAAGACATAGGCCCATTTTACTTATAAACCTAACTAAAATATTAGCTGTCTAATAGCTGAGCCCAGGAGGTTGAAGCTGCTTCAGTGAGCCGTGATCGTGCCATTGCACTCTAGTACAGCAGCCTGGGCAACACAATGAGACCCTGTCACTTAGAAAAAAAAAAAAAAGAGGTGGCTCATGCCTGTAATCCCAGTACTTTGAGAGGCTGAGGTGGGTGGATCAGGAGGTCAGGAGTTCAAGACCAGCCTGCCCAAGATGGCGAAACCCCGTCTCTACTAAAAATACAAAAATTAGCCAAGCATGGTGGCAGGCACCTGTAATCACAGCTATTCGGGAGGCTGAAGCAGAGAATCATTTGAACCCGGGAGGAGGAGGTTGCAGTGAGCCAAAATCATGTCACTGCACTCCAGCCTAGGTGACAAAGCGAGACTCCGTCTCAAAAAAAAAAAAAAAAAAAAGGGCCGGGCACGGTGGCTCACGCCTGTAATCCCAGCACTTTGGGAGGCCGAGGCAGGTGGATCATGAGGTCAAGAGATCAAGACCATCCTGGTCAACATTGTGAAACCCCGTCTCTACTAATACAAAAAATTAGCTGGGCATGGTGGCACGTGCCTGTAATCCCAGCTACTTGGGAGGCTGAGGCAGGAGAATTGCCTGAACCCAGGAGGAGGAAGTTGCGTTGAGCCGAGATCACGCCATTGCACTCCAGCCTGGGTAACAAGAGCGAAACTCCGTCTCAAAAAAAAAAAAAAAAAAAAAAAAATAGCAATTCTATTGTTTAGGAATTGATATGTGGATAGTAAAACTGTAAAGGAAAGCAAAGAAAATATCACTATTCAAACCATATGAATGGCTCTTTGAAGGGAGGGAGAAGTTTATATTTGGGAAAGAATACTGGAGAACTAGTGATAATTTATTTTGACCTAGTTTGATTACACAGTTGTTTTCCTTAATTTGTGAAATTATATTTTTGTTTTATGTATGTGTATCTTACATTTCAAAATATACTGTTTTAGGCCAGGTGTAGTGGCTCATGCCTGTAATTCCAGCACTTTGGGAGCCCGAAGGGAGCAGATCACTTAAGGTTAGGAGGGTTCGAATCCAGCCTGGCCAACATAGTGAAACCCCATCTCTACTAAAAATACAAAAATTAGCTGGGTATGGTGGCACATGCCTATAGTCCCAGCTACTCAATAGGCTGAGGCAGGAGAATCTCTTGAACCTGGGAGGTGGAGGATGCAGTGAGCCGAGATCAAGCCACTGCAATTCAGCCTGGGTGACACAGCGAGACTCCATCTCAAAAAATAATCATAATAAAATTAAATTTAAGTTTAAAAATATATACTGTTTTAATTTTTTTTGCAATTTTTCCAGTAATCTGCTTTTTAAAAATTGTCTTAATTTTTATAAAGCAGAATAAAAAGGAGCATTTTGCCCACCAGATAACAAAATATGCTAGAAATCTCTAGGGGTTTAAAAAAATTAAAAGAGAGAGACTATTTCTCTTGAACCTCCTACCTCAGGTGATCCACCTGCCTTGGCCTCCAAAGTGCTTGGATTACAGGCGTGAGCCACTACGCCCTGCCGAGAGAAACTATTTCTAAAGATTGTTGGAAAAGTGCTTTGCCAAATGGAGAAATGTAAAACTGGATGCCTAGCATTGCATACAAATATGGACTCCAGATGGACTAATGACCTAAATGGAAAAGGTGAAAACTATAAAGTTAGTAGAGGAAAAACCTATCCTTGTAACCTCAAAATGGGGAAAAAATCAAATTTTAAAAGCAAGAATTATAAGGCAAAATATTGATAAATTTGATTACAAAAACTAAAAGATTTTTACTTAAAAAAGAACATAATGGGCAGCATTAACAGACACATAGCAGACAGGGAGAAGATAACTGCAATGCCGAATTCAACAAGGGTTTAACCTAGAATAATTAATCTAGAATCTTCAAGGAAATCCTGCAAATGAACAGGAGAAAGAATTAATCCTAGTAGAAAAATGGGCAAAGAATACGAACAAGGAATTTACAACAGGGAAACCCCAAGAGGTTAACAAACATATACAAGCCATTTAAATTCATTAAAAACTAAAGTAAACTAAAACAACCATGAGGTATCACTTTGCAGCTATTAGACTGGCAAACATGAGAAAGCTGGATAATATTTTGAAGAGATTGTAGGACTATGCACTACGGATGGGAGATAGGTTCATGTACATTCTGAAGAGGAGTCTGGAAATGCTTAGTCAAATCAACCACAAGTATAATATATGGCCTGGCGGTCTCCCTCTTGGATGTTTATACCAAAGACATCCTCACGCAGGTCCATGACAGGGCATGCATCAGTCCATTCATTGCAGTACTGATGATGATGGAGGTGGTTAGAAGTCATCTGGATATCCATCACTGGAGAAACAGATGAGCAAACTAAAGTAGATGCCTAACTTGAAGTATCACAATTAGAGGTAAAAAGCCAGATAAATGCATAACAATGTGGATTATCCCAACAATACGTACTGACTGAAAAGAGCAAGAAACAAAATGAGACAACTCACACATAACACTATGTAAATAAAATGTATATGTACCCAAGACACGTGAACTCATACATACCTTAAACACATTTAGAAAGCTTTACCAAGGCCAGGCATGGTGGCTTACGCCTGTAATGCCAGCACTTTGGGAGGCCGAGGGGGTGAATCACGAGGTCAGGAGTTCGAGACCAATATGGTGAAACCGCATCTCTACTAAAAATACAAAAATTAGCCAGGTGTGGTGGCATGCACCTATAGTCCTAGTAACTTGGGAGGCTGAGGCAGGAGAATCGCTTGAATCCAGGAGGTAGAGGTTGCATTCCAGCCTAGGAGACAGAGCAAGACTGTCTCCAAAAAACAAAAACAAAAACAAAAGAAAGCTTTTCCAGGTATTTTTACACTAAAGCTTTGACTAACTTTCTCAAAACCCCCTCATAACAAGCAGATGTTATCATTCTTTGGCCCTCCAGAATGTCAACAAGCAAAATGCCTTGAACATCTAACAAAAATAAACTGTTGCCATGACTTTCACTCTTGACCCACCCACTACTGCTTTGACGGGCCCACTTCTCCCTCTTGGTAGCTATTGCTTGGATTGTGCTTTGTCTCTAGGATCATACTGGTAAGGTGAAAAACTTCTGATCTGCAAAAGACAATGTCAAGAGGATGAGAAGACAAGTGATAGATGGGGAGAAAATGTTTGCAAAAGAATAATATGTAGGGCCGGGCGCGGTGGCTCAAGCCTGTAATCCCAGCACTTTGGGAGGCCGAGGCGGGTGGATCACGAGGTCAAGAGATCGAGACCATCCTGGTCAACATAGTGAAACCCCGTCTCTACTAATACAAAAAATTAGCTGGGCACGGTGGCGCGTGCCTGTAATCCCAGCTACTCAGGAGGCTGAGGCAGGAGAATTGCCTGAACCCAGGAGGCGGAGGTTGCGGTGAGCCGAGATCGCGCCATTGCACTCCAGTCTGGGTATCAAGAGCGAAACTCCGTCTCAAAAAAAAAAAAAAAAAAAAAAAGAATAATATGTAACAAATAATCTGAGACCTCAAAAGCATAATGCTGAATTATAAAAGCAAGCTGCAGGATATTATATACAGTGAAATACCAAAAATGTAAACTACAAAAAGCAATACTATATTTTTGAGGTAGTAATAATAAATAACTAGAGTGTATATGGGGCTCATATTCTATGTGACCTCACTATTCTATGTGCCCCTCAAATAGCCTACTTGTTTAATTCCCTGGCCCTCTGAAGGAGGTACTACTTTTATTCCCTGTTGCAGCCATGAAAATATGCCACTCAGATCTGCTGCTGGGCGTGTAATTAACTGATCACCCAGCTACTCTATGCTGACTCCATCACTTCTTTCACTCTAAGACAATATTTCCCACATGCTGCTTTAGGCCAACGACTGAGTATTGCAGGGTTCTAAAGGCAAGACTCTTCTGGTTATATGGAGACTCCTCTGATGGGTGACTTTGGTCTAGCAATCTAGCTAAAATATTATTAAAACTATGCTGCATCTGAATCTGTGCAATTCAACTCTTCCTTTCCTCTTCCCTTCAGGGATCAGACATACGTCACTGGCTGCCAGGTCTTCTAAAGTCCCCTACATGTATACATGAATATACTAGCTCTGTGGCAGACAATCTCTACCTCCTGGTAACCATACCCTTGTGTAACCCTCCCATTGAGTGTTAGCTGGACCTAGAGACTTGCTTCTAATAAGTAGAATGCAGTAAAGAGGTGGAATGCCACTTCTGAGAGTCAGTTTCAAAAACACTGTGGTTTTCATCTTCAACACACTCTAGCGCTTAGCTTTCTCCTTAACTGTGAGGTAAGTTGGGCTGGGCACGGTGGCTCACGCCTGTAATCCCAGCACTTTGGGAAGCCGAGGCGGGTGGATCAGTTGAGGTCAGGAGTTCAAGACTAGCCTGGCCAAAATGGTGAAACCCTGTTTCCACTAAAAACACAAAAATTATCCAGGTGCACACCTGTAATCCCAGCTACTCAGAAGGCTGAAGCAGGAGAATTGCTTGAACACAGGAGGCAGAAGTTGCAATAAGCTGATATTCTAAGATGACATTAGACACCCAAACTATTTACTGGGGGAACATTTGTGAGAGAAAAAGAAGATGAAATTTATTGTCTGTTGCTGCATAACAAATTACCACACTGCACTCCAGCCTGGGCAACACAGCAAGACTCTGTCTCAAAAGAACAAAAGAATTGCGAGGAAAGGCAGCAATGCTATAAGCTACTCTTTGAAGAGGCCCATGTGGCAAAAAAATGAGGAAGGACTTTGTAGGATAGCTAGTAGGAACTAAGGCTCTCTGTCCAATAGCCCATGAAGTCCTCAAGCCATACAACAACCACGTAAGGGAAATCAGAGGTGGCTCCTCCACACTCTAGGCTTCAGAAGAGACAAGACTTCTGGGTGACATCTTGATTGCAGCCTTCTGAGAGACCTTGAAACAGAGGCACTCAACTAGGTCACTCCCAGTTTCCTGGCATACAAAACCTCTGCAATAATAAATGCATATTGCGTTAAGCCACTAACTTCCGGAGGGTAATTTGTTATGCAGCAATAGACAATAAATTTCATCTTCTTTTTCTCTCACAAGTGTTCCCCCAATAAATCGTTTGGGTGTCTAATGTCATCTTAGAATATACTTTTTGGAAGACTCAATCGAATGCATCTCCATTTATAGATACAAAAACTGACACAAAGAGGTTCAAGAACTATCCTAAGCTAACATAGCTGGAAAGTGGTAGAGCAAAGACTCATATCTTGGCTTCAGGGTCAGTGTCCTTAATGGTCATGTTATAATTCTGTATGTGCATTACAAATACGTAGTAATTAACTGGAAACACACCATATTCATTATAGTAGTTGCGTCTGGAAACAGAGGGAAATAAATAGGACTGGAGAGAGGGAGACAGGAGCATTTCAACATTACCTATAACGTTTCATTTCTTAAAAAATTCTAGGCCAGTCACAGTGTCTCACATCTATAGTTCCAGCACTTTGGGAGGTTAAGGTGGGTGGATCTCTTGAGTCCAGAAGTTCAAGACCAGCCTGGGGAACATGCTGAAACCCCATATCTACTAAAACTAAAAAAAATTTAGCCAGGCAGGTGATACATGACTGTAGTCCCAGCTGCTCAAGAGGCTGAGGTGGAAGAATCACTTAAGCCCAGGAGGCAGAAGTTGCAGTGAGCCAAGATCATTAAACTGTACTCTAGTTTGGGAGACAGTGAGACCCTCTCAAAAAAAAAAAAAAAAAATTTTTTTTTTGTTTGTTTTCATCTGATAACAAATAAAATCATCTTGGGTAGCAACAGTCTGGATATTTGCTATTTTATATTTTGTACAAGTTTGTATTGGTTAGTATGGAAATAATTAAAAAGGTAGTTTAACATTTTTTTCCAACTCATTTTGCTTATTCACTCTGAAAAGCAGTAGTAATTGGGCCTGTATCTGTGGATCTATTCCTGGGGTGTTAATAGGAACTCATATTTCCACTGTGCACTACACTCCAGACCTTGTGCTACATTATTAACATATGTTGGTGTAAATATTCTCATTTTACTAATAGGAGACTGTTACTCAGACAGCAAAAATCCCTCAAAGAGGAGAAATCTCAATTAACTCTGAGTTCATCAGATGGCATGTTCTGCCTTGCATAGCTTCTTATGCATATTCATTTATTTTAGAGTTGATTTTCATTATTCATAGCAGTTGTGTTCTATAAAGTAGTTACTGAACATTGAATTAGCAAATATTGAGCCATTGCTCCTAAGACATATATACTGAGTTTCTAGGGATTGGAGGGGTACATGTGTGTATGCGTATCTCACATCATGTATAATCTTAAAACCTGAAAGCAAGACATTCTGATAGATTCTACTTTCTTTATTTTACAAAAGAGAAAACAACCACTTTGCACTCAGTAGGATAGTTATTATTATTTTTTAAATGGAAAACAGTGTTTGCAAGTACATGGAGAAATTGGAACACGTGCATTTCTGATGGAAATGCTTTAATGATGTGCTGCTATGGAAAAAAGTTATGCAGCTCCTCAGAAAACTTAAAACACAAAATTACCATATGACCCAGCAATTTCACTCCTACATATATACCCAAAAGAATTGAAAAATCGAAACAAGGGAATTCACAGAACGTGTACACCAATACTCATGTTAGTACTATTCACAATAGGTGGAAACAGTTCAAATGTCCATCAACAGATGCATGGGTCCAGAAAATGTGGTAATACATACAGTGGAATCTTATTCATCTGTAAAAAGGAATAAAATTCTGATACTTGCTACAACATAGATGAAACTTGAAATATTGTGCTAAGCGAAATAAGCCAGACAATAGACAAATACTTTCTAACTTCATTTTTATAAGTTTTCCAGACTAGGCAAATTCACAGAAAGTAGAATACAGTTTCCCAGGGGCTACAGGGAGGAGGGGATGGAGAATTATTATTTAATGATACAGAGCTTCGGCTTGGAATGAGAAAAACGTTCTCGAATTGGATAGTGGTCATAGTCGCAGAATTTTGTGAATGTACTTATGCCACTGAACTGTGCACTTAAAGATAGTTACAATGGTCAATTGTATGTTATGTATATTTTAACAAAGTAAGAGAAAATCACGGGGCGGGGGATGGGGGAAAAGAGAGAGCGAATGAGAATGAACGTAGTTCGAAAGCGTTAAGTGACTTGCCTGATGCAGCGTCACAAATAAGCTAACAGGTGAATGAGAGCTGGCTTTCTAACCGGTTCCAGTTGGCCCACAGCTGCAGCTTTCACACTACCCTGCACTGCCTCGTGCTCTGGCCCTCAGCATGAGCTCCGAAACGAGACAGAGTCACCTTGTTTGACCTCAGCTGGATATGCGTGTATTAGGCGACAAATTTTTCCATGCTCTGCATATGTCAGCAATTGACTGTGAAAGTACCATAAGTGTTGATTTAGAGGGATTACAAATAAATTTACCAAGTAGGGGAATTCACAAATATAGAATCTGCACAATGAGGAGGATCGACTGTATTTACTAAATTGTATTTTTAGGTTTGGCGGAGTTTGGAAGTGATCCTCCAATAAGATGGGTACACGTTTGGGTAAGGGGCATAGTATCATTCTGGCTTTGCTTGGATGTACACTTCTTCAGCCTGCTTTGAAAATATATCAAGCAGTTGTTCACATTCATTCATGCACATAAGAATTACCAGGAGACCTTGTTCAAATGCAGGTCCTGTGCCTCAGCAGAGGTTCAGATGATCTAGGGTTGACCCCAGAAATCATTTCTAAACGCAGATTCTGGTGATTCTGATGCATTCAGAAAAGACAATACATAGGAAATCTGACATATACAGAAATATATAGAAATCTGGGCCTGCCTCTCATTGATGTGCTGCAGCCAAAGACCACCGGTAACACACCTACAGTCAAACTAATCTGAGTTCACTGGCTTGGCTCATTGCAACCAGAGAGACCACACACCATGGGGAACTTTGGCGGCATTGCTTTCAGAGTTAGAAGAAACTTTCTCAAGGAATTCAGCTTGTTAGGTATTATGGGGAAGGGTTCAAGAAAGTAGGCATTACCTACGAATTGGGTGCTGTCAGGAAACAGGAATAATTTCATTATTGGGTATCATCATAATTTTTATCTAGAAGGCAGGAGAAATTAAAAAGGACTAAATTCAATTGGTAGAAAACTGGCAGTTACTCTACTGGATGAGTGGGCATTTGATCATTTTTCTGGTTTTACAGTGGCCTTGATTTTCTTCATTGCACTCAAACACAGTTACAAAGTGGTCTTGTTTTGGTTTCACTTCATCATGGACACAGAGTGATCTCACCTAACTGCTCTAAGAGATTGTTTATGTTCAACAGGAGGAATCCATAGCTTAGCCGCAAGTGCCTCGGCCCTAAAGCGAAGTTGCTAGTACCAGCTCAGCTCCCAGCTATGAAGAGCTGCTTTTTTCGTTTTTCTTTTCTTTTCTTTTTCTTTCTTCTTCTTTTTTTTAAATTAAGAGACAGAGTCTTGCTCTGTCACCCAGGCAAAACCGCAGTGGCGCAAGCATAGTTCAAGAGATCCCCTTGCCTCAGCCTTCTGAGTAGCTGGGATTGCAGACACGTGCCACCACATTTAGCTTATATATATATATAAATTGTGGATTGCAACTCCTGTAGTTACTGCTAATACATATATATGTGTACATGTGATAGAGAAAAACATCTCCCAGATACTCACACTAAGATCAAAGTAAGGTAATACTTTAAGTTACTGTTAGGTTGGTGCACAAATACTTTAAATGGCAAAAAACACAATTACTTGTGCACCAACCTAATACCTCAAGAGAAGAAATTTTGTTTTTGTTTTTTTTTTTGTAGTTTTTGGTATATCATAAATGTTTAGTAAATATGAAAGGTGACATTGGTTGTAATCTTGGGAAGTAAAAGAAGGAAGTAATGATATTAAAAGAAATCAGGGGTAGTTTATCTAATTTTAAGTCCTCAGAGAAGCTATAAACACCTCTAACAGCTCTAAAAGTGTTGCAGTAAAAAAGATGTGGATTTAGCGGACAAAAGGGCATTAAGAAAACCCATAGGCCAGGTGAGGTGGCTTACCCTTGTTACATCAGCACTTTGGGAGGCCAAGGTGGGCGATTCCCTTGAGGTGAGGAGTTTGAGACCAGCCTGGCCAACATGGTGAAACCCTGTCTCTCTACTAAAAGATTAGCTGAGTGTGGTGGCACATGCCTGTAATCCCAGCTACTTGGGAGACTGAGGCAGGAGAATTGCTTGAATCTGGGAGGTGGGGTTTGCAGTGAGCCAAGATGGTACCACTGTACTCAAGCCTGCACCTCAGAGTGAGACTCTGTCTCAAAACAACACAACAAAACATAGTTTAGATATTGTAGAAATATAGAATCTACTACTTTTTAAGAATCTTAGGATGGTCAAATTAGCTTTTCCTTTGGTTCGGAGTCTGCCTTGGATGCTGACTGAGACAGATGGGTTTGCAAGGTAAAGCAAATGGTTGGTAAAACTTAGATCTTTGTAAATGGAGTGATGATTACTATAAATATGTTAATTGTCACTAACTAGAAATGCTTAAATTTAAGCATTCTCAATATACTTTTTTTTCTTAAGACAGAGTCTTACCTACTCTGTTGCCCCAGGCTGGAGTGCAGTGGCTCGATCTCTGCTCACTGCAACTCCATCTCTCAGGTTCAAGCGATTCTCTTGCCTCAGCCTCCTGAGTCACTGGGATTACAGGCACACACCAGCAATCCAGCTAATGTTTGTATTTTTAGTAGAGATGGGGTTTCACGATGTTGGTCAGGCTAATCTCGAACTCCTGGCCTCAAGTGATATCTCTATCTCACTCTCCTAAAGTGCTGGGATTATAGGCAAGAGCCATTGAGCCCAGTCTTTCAATATACTTTTACTTGCTTAGAATCCTGGAATTAGAAATGTCAAGTATTTACATAATTAAAAAGAAACAAAAAAACGTGATTTGCCCTTTAAAAATATTTCTGTCCCAGCCCGGCATGGTGGTTCATGCCTATAATCCCAGCACTTTGGGAGGCCAGGTTTAAGACTATCCTGGACAACATGGTGAAAACTGTCTACAAAAAATAAAAATAAAAAATTCAGCTGAATATGGTAGTGCTCACCTGTAGTCCGAGCTACTCAGAAGTCTGATGAGGTGGAAGGATCACTGGAGCCCAGGAGGTCAAGGCTGCAGTGAGCCATAGCACACCACTGCACTCCCCGCTAAGCTACAGGGTGAGACCCTTGCACCACTGCACTACAGCCTGGGCAACAGTGTGAGACCCGGTCTCAAAAAAGAGAAGAGGAAATATTTTTGTCTTTATCACATATTTGGGCAATGTTCCCCATTACCCCATCAAAAAATTTTTAATTAAAATTTTTGAATTATTATGCCTATAAGCCAAGTCTCTGATAGTTCAAAATAACAAAATGAATGTTTTAGTTACTAAAGAAGAAGATCTACTGTTACCAAAAAAGGGAAAGTCAAGAATTGAGATGAAACCAGCTCAGGGGAAAAATAGAAATCACATCAACTTGGCAAATGAATTATTTCTAGATAATGTATTCATAGCAGCTCTTCAAATTCCAGGTGATCTGAGTTGCTTTATAAAACAATACACTCTTTCAAACTCTGTTTTAAAAGGAAAAAAAAATCACATTGCCAAATGTAGAATACATTATTACCCTTTTACTGTCATTACCTCTTAATTTCTTTAGATGTTGTCTGGAAATAGAAAATATGTGGAAAGAGAGATAGAAACGTATAGATTATACTCTCCTTTTTTGAGGCCAATTTTATTTCAATCTTGATAGTCATATTGAAGCACATGGTTACTCTGCAAATGATCCAAGTAAAATATATGTTTTAAGATCTTTACTGATGTGTTGACAATATAGAGCAATAAACAGTTTTATATAAAGAAGCCCAGTAGTAGGCAAATGTAAGTGTATTTTAGTTTGCATCAAAAACTAAAATAATAAACTTGACTGTTTACAACATTTTAAATTGAAATGTGTACCACATAGTTATTTGCCAACCCTCATTATAAGAGTCGGAAGATGGAAAATATGTTCCTTTCATTGCATTTGCCCTTAGTTCCATTTTAGAGACACACAGGAAAATTAAAAAGCAAAATAATAGAGATATCCCAGAGTTCCGCGCGGCGCCAGCCCTTCCGCCACGGTCGCCATTGGAGGGCGGCAGCCACGGCTCCTCGCTATCCTGTGGCCGCGGGCCTCAACAAGGGCCACAGGCTAACGAAGAACGTGAGCAAGCCCAGGCACAGCCGCCGCCGTGGGCGTCTGACCAAACACACCACGTTCGTGCGGGACACGATCCAGGAGGCGTGTGGCTTTGCCCCGTACGAGCTGCGCGCCATGGAGTTACCGCAGGTCTCCAAGGACGAACGGGCCCTCAGGTTCATCAGGAAAAGGGTGGGGACACACGTCCGCGCCAAGAGGAAGCGGGAGGAGCTGAGCAAGGTCCTGGCCGCCAGGAGCAAAGCCGCTGCCAAGAAAGACAGAGCCGCTCCCCTGCCCTCTCCCTGAAGTAAACAGCTCGACCCCCTACCCCCCAAAAAAGAAAAAGAAAAATAGTCACCAAGCTTACACTTTAAGAGAAATAAGTCTAAAGAAAATCTAGGCGGATCTAGAAATGAACACGCACGGCCAGGCGCGGTGGCTCACGCCTATCCTCCCAGCACTTTGGGAGGCCGAGGTGGGTGGATCGCTTAAGCCAAGGAGTTGGAGTCTGACCGGTATGATGAGGCTTCGTCTCCACTAAAAATACAAAAATTAACTGGGTGTGGCGGTGCGCACCTGTCATCCCAGCTGCTTGGGAGGCTGAGGCGAGAGAATCTCTTGAACCCGGGAGGTGGAGGCTGCAGTGAGCCAAGATTGTGCCAATGCCTCCCAGCCTGGGTGAAGAGTGAGACTCCATCTCAAAAAAAAAAAAAGAGAGAAAGAAAAAAGAAATGAATATGCCTAGAACTAACAAGGCAGAGGTACACAGAGGTAGGATGGATAGGTACATTTGGAAAAACCATACTTAGACTTGGTCTGCCTCTCTGATCCTTGAGATCTTGGGCTTCTTAATTTTATACAACAAACTACAGTTCAAGTACTTTGCTGTTAAAATCTAGAGGATCATATTACTCTGATTATAACCATTATTTTCCTGGCTTTAAAGCCAGGTGAATTGTTTACGTAATAGTTAAAACCAGAAAAATCTCTATGGAGTTTACTCAGTGCACAACAACCAAGAATAATACCAAAGGGAAAAAAATTCTAGTTAAGAGAAGAAGAAATTCTAGTTAAAAAAAAAATTATGTTGCCAAATGTAGAATGTATTATTACCCTTTTACTGTCATTACCTCTTAATTTCTTTACATGTTGTCTGGAAATAGAAAATATGTGAAAATTGTGCTTCAATGTCATGAATGTGTTGAATTTACATATACATGTATGATTTCAGTTTGTTTATGAAATTAAACCATCTTCTCTGAGAGACACACATCTGCAAGACCTTGTGAACACGTGATGAGATCTCACAATCATGGGAATGGCATTTTAGGTGTGCTGACTTTTAGGGTGAATGCACTACAGTTTTACTCAGTCTGTTCATATGTTTAATTGCCTTCTGTTATTATTTTTTATGCAAGAAATCTAGCCAGAGACCAGTGAATCAAAACAATTATATTTGGCTTGTGTTCCTTCAAATGAGAACAGATCCTACCAATTCAGCAAAGTTCACCCTTAACCTGAGAACCTCATCCACACCTGTGCTTTCAATAATCTATCTCAGATCATCTAGTCAGGAAGAATGGAGGGATTAGGGCATTGTTCAAGTAAATCAAGCCCCCAAAAATAACTTGGAAGAAAAAATATATTTTCTAAAGTACAACATGGTTACTAGTTTACACCAATTGGTTTCAAATATGCATTTATTCACCAGATAAACAATTGCTCAACACTTCTCTTAGATAGGTAGTTAATATTCATGTAATGATGTGTGTGTGATACGAGTTATAGAAATCAAAATAGTGGTCAGGACTACATGGAAAACATTGAAACACAATGAACTGAGTCTTAACATTTGGAGAATCCTTGTAATATTTGAGCAGCAAGACTACTATTTTCATATGACCACTGACTAGTATGGAGATAGGGCTGGGTGTGGTGGCTCATGTCTGTCATCCCAGCACTTTGGGAGGCCGAGGCAGGTGGACTGCTTGAGGCCAGGAGTTCGAGAACAGCCTGAAAAACACAGCAAGACCCCATCTCTACCAAAAAAAAAGAATGGAGAGAACAATATAATTCAGCAAACATAAAATGAACATTTTTGCCTTTCTGATATTATCATGTTCACAAAGAGGCAGCCATGGTGGGAAAACTAGAATGGAGGTCATTTCCCCCAAATCTTTGACAAGACATTATCTTCTTTTTCTGCAGTTTTTAAGCTCTGATTTTCCTAAAGCATCGTTGGCTTCTCTTACACCTCTCCGCGTTAGGTCCCCTTGTGACTGGCTGAACAGGCTGTCAAGACCAGCTTACCCAGAGCTCCAGGAGAGGGATTCCAGGCTGGTTTGGCAAATGCACAGAGCTCCTCCTGGGCCAGAGTTCCTTCTCTGCAGTGATGCTGGTTTTATTCTTGTTTTTCTCACTGTTTTTCCTTTAAGTACATTCATTTCTAAAATATTACTTGTATTCATATATTTTAATGTCAGTTTTCCCCTTATTATTTAACTCTATCATCAGTTCCTAAATTCATTTATTTCGCATAACAGTTAAATTCATTTATTTCACATAATTGTTAAATTTTATCTTCTTGTAAAAAAGAATCTACTTGGGATTTATATTACATTAAACTTTTTTCCCTTATCTTTTAGTTAATTTGCTTTTCACTACATTCTAGTACATTTTTCTGTTTAATAGCATCTGAGCTACAGTTTTCTGTTGAGTTCATCCATTTAGTATCATCCCACTTTCTACAGGATATTCTCACTTTTCACGTTTATCTTTATCCCTTGGAAAAAGAAGATACATCTTTCCGTTTTAACCTTGAGATTAAAAATTCACGTAACTTGGGTAACTCAATCCTAACACTTTGTGGGAAATTTTGAAAATAAGAGTGAATTACAATGACCTTTTAGCATGGTTTGAATTATCTTGATCTCTTTAACTATCAACAGATAGTCAAGGTTCATGTACAAACTTGGACTTGGGAGTTGGAATTCAGCATCAAAACCACCTTAAAGTAGATGAATGTGAAAAGACAATATAGGAAAAAGTAGAAGGGAATATCAACTTAAGAGGAGAAGACAAGAGCAGTGTTGGTTTTTTTTAAATAAAACTTTCAGAACCAATAATCTACTTATCTGATATTATTATCTTTATTTTATTAAACTTTTCATTTTAATTTCAGTAGTTTTGGGGGAACAGGTGGTATTTGGTTGCATGGAAAAGTTCTTTAGTGATTTCTGAGGTTTTGGTGAACCCATCACCAGAGCAGTGTTCACTGTACCCAGTGTGTAGTCTTTTATCCCTCACCCCCTCTCATCCTTCCCTCCAAGTCTTCAAAGTCCATTGTATCACTCTATGCCTTTGCATTCTCATAGCTTAGCTCCCGCTTATAAGTGAGAACACACGATGCTTGGCTTTCCATTCCTGTTACTTCACTTAGAATAATGGTCTCTAACTCCATCCAGGTTGCTGCAAATGCCATCATTTTGTTCTTTTTATGGCTGAGTAGTATTCCATGTTATATATATGTATGCCACATTTTCTTTGCCCACTTGTTGGTTGATGGGCATTTAAGTTGGCTCCATATTTTTGCAATTGCAAATTGTGCTGCTATAAACATGCATGTGCTGATGTCTTTTTCATAAAATCACTTCTTTTCCTCTGGGTAGATACCCAGTAGTGGGATTGCTGGATCAAATGGTAGTTCTACTTTTAGTTCTTTAAGGAATCTCCATACTGTTTTCCATAGTGGTTGTACGAGTTTACATTCCCACCAGTAGTGTAAAAGTGTTTCTGTTTCCCTACATCCATGCCAACATCTGCTATTTTTTAATTTTTTAATTATGGCCATTCTTGCAGGAGTAAGGTGGTATCTCACTGTGGTTTGGATTTGCATTTCCCTGATAATTAGTGATGGTGAGTATTTTTTCATGTTTGTTAGCCATTTGTATATCTTCTTTTGAGAATTGTCTATTCATGTACTTTGCCAATTTTTTGATGGGATTATTTGGGTTTTTTCTTCTTGATTTGTTTGAGTTCCTTATAAATTCTGGATATTAATCCTTTGTCCGATGCATAGTTTGTGAGTTTTCTCTCCCACTCTGTGCGTTGTCTGCTTACTTTGCTGATTATTTCTTTCGCTGTGCAGAAGCTTTTTCATTCACTTAGGTCTTGTCTACTTTGCTTTCATTGCATTTACTTTTGGATACTTAATCATGAACTTTTTGGCTAAGCTAATGTCGAGAATAGTTTTCCTGATGCTGTCTTTTATAATTTTTTATGGTTTCAGGTCTTAGATTGAAGTCTTTGATCCATCTCGAGATGATTTTTGTATGAGGTGAGAGATGAGAATCCAGCTTCATGCTTCTCCATGTGGCTTGCCGATTATCCCAGCACCATTTGTTGAATAGGGTGTCCTTTCCCACTTTAGGTTTTTGTTCGCCTTGTCGGAGATCAGTTGACTATAAATATTTGGCTCTATTTCTGCGTTCTCTATTCTGTTCCATTGGTCTACATGCCTATTTTGATACCAGTACCCACATACTCTTTTGGTAACTTTAGCCTTGTGGTATAGTTTGAAGTCAGGTCGTGTGATGCCTCCAGGTTTGTTCTTTTTGCTTCGTCTTGCCTTGGCTATGAGGGGTGTTTTTTGTTCCATCTGAATTTTAGGATTGTTTTTTCTAGTTCTGTGAAGAATGTTGATGGTATTTTGATAGGAATTGCATTTGATTTGTAGATTGCTTTTGGCAGTATGGTCATTTTCACAACATTGATTCGATCCATCCGTGAGCATGAGATGTGTTTCTATTTGTTTGTGCTGTCTATGATTTCTTTCAACAGTGTTTTGTAGTTTTCCTTGTAGAGATCTTTCACTTCACCTCCTTGATGGTTAGTTATATTCTTTTTTTTTTTTGAGACAGAGTCTCGCTTTGTCACCGAGGTTGGAATGCAGTGGTGTGATCTCAGCTCATGGCAACCTCCACCTCCCGAGTTCAAGCGATTCTCCTGCCTCAGCCTCCTGAGTGAGTAGCTGAGTAGTAGTTGTATGACAACATCTGGCTAATTTTTGTATTTTTAGTAGCGACCGGGTTTCACCATTTTGGCCAGGCTGGTCTTGAACTCCTGACCTCAGGTGATATGCCTGCCTCGGCCTTGCAAAGTGCTGGGATTACAGGCGTTTGCATCTGTGCCCAGCAGTTTAGTTATATTCTTAAGTATTTTATTTTATTAGCTTTAATTAAGTGTCTATTGATTCCACATATTCTGTTGGCTGCCTATGTTGTATTTGTGGTTTAGTTCCTGAGGAAGACTTTTCTGGACTGGGAAGTGGTCGACTTGCAGGTTGGTAAAAAAAATTTACCAACAACAGTATAGGTTTAAAAAGGAAAGTTTATTAGAAAGCAGGAAGAGGATGGGCATGGTGGCTCATGCCTGTAATCCAAGCATTTTGGAGGCCAAGGCAGGCAGATCACCTGAGATCGGGAGCTCAAGACCAGCTTGACCAACATGGTGAAACCCCGTCTTAAAAAAAAAAAGAAAGAAAGAAAGAAAGAAAGAAGAACAGAAGAGTGCACTCTTCTGCAGCCAGGGTACGTGAGCAAGGAGTGAGCACCCTGCAGTGGATTTTTCCTTAGGAGCATTTATGGATCTTAAGGCCAGAGCTTAAGGGTAATTTGAACCATGTTAGCCACACGGGTCATGATAAATGATTACATTTGTAGACATTTTAGTGCCTTAATGTCAGCAAGGGTTGCACAAAGAGTTTCAGCATGGAATTCAGAGATGTACAGAAATTCTAGTTACTTATACATTTTGCGGAGGAAAGAAATCTGCCTGCTTTAGATAACCAGGAAGTCTGAGGCTGAACGCAGTGGCTCACGCCTGTTATCTCAGCACTTTAGGAAGCAGAGGCGGGTGGATCACCTGAAGTCAGTAGTTGAAGACCAGTCTGGCCAACATGGTAAAACCCTGTCTCTACCAAAAATACAAAAATTAGCTGTGTGTGCTAGTGGGTGCCTGTAATCACAGCTACTCAGGAGGTTGAGGCAGGAGAATCACTTGAACCCAGGAAGCAGAGGTTGCAGTGAATCAAGATTGTGCCATTGCACTCCAGCCTGGGTTACAAGAGAGAAATTCAGTCTCAATAATAATAATAATAATAATAATAACAACAACAATAAGGAAGTCTGATTACTTCCAATTTCCCCACATAAGGAGTTTTGCCTTTGGATGGTCTGGGTTTTTTGTTTGTTTTTGAGATGGAGTCTCCCTCTGTCGCCCAGGCTGGAGTGCAGTGGCACGATCTTGGCTCACTGCAGCCTCTGCCTCCCGGGTTCAAGCAATACTCATGCCTCAGACTCCAGAGGAGCTAGGACTAAGGCACGTGCCATCACGCCCAGCTAATTTTTATATTTTTAGTAGAGGTGGGGTTTCACCATGTTGGCCAAGCTGGTCTTGAACTCCTGGGTCTCAGGTTATCCACCTGCCTCAGCTTCCCAAAGCGCTGAGATTACAGGGGTGAGCCACCTCTCCTGGCCCAGCTGGCATGTTTGATGGTCACCAGGTGGTCTTTGCTCCCTTTTAAATTTCTCAATAAGGAGTTTTTGTCTCTGGGGCCTGTTCCGAGGTCACCAGGTGATTTTTTGCTCTCCTTACTCTCCAAGTTGTCATTAAGAGTCCTCTCTTCAGGGTGGCCTCTTTACTTCTTAAATATCCAAGTGCTTCTCAAATGGGGCAGGAGAAAGAACAATAACGAATCAATCAATAAATTCTCAGATGCCTCTGAAAGTATTTTTGCTTTCTGGAAAACAAAACAAAGGCTCTAGCCTCATCTTAATTTTTCCTGCTCCAAGACATAGGATCAGATCTTTTGAAAATCCCTTGTTTGTTTTAACAGAGAACAATACTAGGGAAAAAAGAAAAAAAAAACGAATTGGGCATTGGAGTATATGAGATTGTTTTACACAACTGTTGGAAGGAGGCAGAACGACATCGGACAAGATACTACTCATTACTGCATTCACAGCAGTAAAGTCCTAAAAACAACAAACAATGATTTCACGTTAATGTTTTCAATTTATCTCCTCCTAACTCACCTTTGTCTTGCTCTGTTAAGAGAAGTCATTTTTCCACTTTCTATTTTACACTAAATTTAACATGCCATATTATAGACTGTCGTACTGAACCACATGTCCTAATTATTGTGTTATACCTTAAAACTTCTTAGTATTCTTCTAACAATTATTATAATTCTAATTTTTTAAAAATCCTCAACCCAGGTATTCTGGAATTGCCTCTCAATAAGGAGTTTTTGTCTCTGGGGCCTGTTCAGTGGTCACCAGGCCAGTCCAGAAGGCTCTCCCTGCCCCCTTATCAGCATCACCAGAAACTCCATCTATCTTGAAAAGATAAACAAACCCATCCTCCCTCAGGAACCACGACAAATCCAACCAAGCCTGATAAGTAGGATCAATCAATGGACACTTAAGGAAGATAATAATATCTGCTTCTCCATGTTTGTTCATTTTTTTTAAACAATGCTTCTCTAGCCTCCTCTTTTTGAGTTGATTTTTCCTTTTTTTAATGCTTGTGCCAAACAAACAATATGCTCGTTTGTTTGTGTATTCATTTATTTTAAGGCTGTCTCAGGGCTGACTTCCAATTTCAGAAGTCCTTGGATACCGAACTATCATCTCTCTCTTGCAAAACCCAATTATCCAAACTAGGAAAACTAATCTGAAAATAAAACTAAATTATAGCCAAAATCATTAGGAAACTTTATTAAATGGAATAGTTAGATAATTCTATTCCTAGAAAGTTTATTTAGAATAATTGTTTTATTTTTGTTGACTCTGCTGTGCTCCATAGAATCACTTCATAAGAGACAAAAGCGCAATTGAATTATATCATACTTCCATATTCAAATTACTGCTAGTTATTCCTCTAATAGCATTACATGCAATTCTCAGACACCTTGGCCTGTCTACGGAGACTTATAGTCCAAGATTTTTTTTAACTCGGCAAATTATAGCTACAGAAAGTTTTAGTGGAACATATCCAGATTCTTGATGGATTAAAACACCCCATGACTATACACCAATACAGAAGTCTATGATAATTGCCCAGTTACCACAGAGATAAAATACAGATTTGTCTACAAAGACCCTAGTCCCATCCCCAAGAATTCGATTATACTAAAATTTTTTAAAAGAAAAAGAAGGCCGGGCGCGGTGGCTCACGCCTGTAATCCCAGCACTTTGGGAGGCTGAGGTGGGTGGATCACGAGGTGAAGAGATCGAGACCATCCTAGCCAACATGGTGAAATCCCGTCTCTACTAAAAATACAAAAAATAGCCGGGCATGGTGGCACGTGCCTGTGGTCCCAGCTACTCGGGAGGCCGAGGCGGAAGAATTGCTTGAACCCAGGAGGCAGAGGTTGCAGTGAGCCGAGATTGCACCACTGCAGTCCAGCCTGGCGATAGAGCAAGACTCTGTCTCAAAAAAAAAAAAAGAAAAAAAAAAGAAGAAAAATTATTTCCATTTCAATTGGAAGCATAGATAGGGAAATCTCTCAGCTAAAGAAACATGCACAATGGCTCACACCTATAATCCCAGCACTTTCGGAGGCCGAGGTGGGTGAATTACTTGAGGCCAGGAGTTCGAGACCAACTTGGGAAGCCCCATTTCTACTAAAAATACAAAAAAATTAGCTTGGCATTGTGTCAAATGCCCTAGTCCCAACTACTCATGAGGTTGAGATAGGAGGGTTGCTTGAGCCCAGAAGCTCGAGGAGGCCGTGAGCTGAAATCACGCCACTGCACTCCAGCCTGGGTGACAGAGTGAGACCCTGTCTCAGAAAGAAAGAAAGGAAGAAAGAGAGAAAGAGAGACAGAGAGAAAGAGGGAGGGAGGGAGGGAGGAAGGAAGGAAGGAAGGGAGGGAGGGAGGGAGGAAGGAAGGAAGGAAGGAAGGAAGGGAGGTGCCCATCTTGAGTTTAGTGTACCATACATGTCAATCATCTTTTTGATGATGGAAGGATAGATACTCCATTGTAACCAAATGGAAGAAAGAAAAATTGAAGGTCCACATAGGCAGGTGTGTAGTTTTGTGACAGGAAAATGAGGAAGTTGAAGTTTGATGGTTTCTGTTTTCTCGTGAATTATGATTTACCTTGGGTTGTCTAGAGAGAGAATCATATTAATTGCCAAGAGTGACAGGGTTGTCTCTCCTTTTCCAGTAATTTCACCTCACTTATTTCACTTGTCTTACTGAATTGGCTAGAATATCCGGTAAAATGTTGAATAGTACTACTGATTATGCAGGTTCATTTTGGTTCTTGACTTTAGATAAAATATTTCTACTATTTTACTATTAAGTACAGCACTGGCTACGGTTTTCTGGTATATTCTCTTTATCAAACTAAGAAGAAATATTAAATTTTTTGTTTTAATTCTTGCTTTGAAATCGAGAATGTGTGTTACATTTTATCAAATGTTTTTCATTATTTATTAAGCATATGAGTTTCTACCTTAATCTCTCTATATAATAGACATTATTATATTAAAATGTCACTACTATTTCATACGATTCAGCAAATATTTTTTGAGTATTTTCCATGGGCCAGCTCCTAATTTAGACACTAGATATTCAGTGGTGAACAAAACACATACACAGACACACACACACACACACGTATATACACATGCACATATATATACATACGTGTATATATATATATTTGGTTTTGCTTTGGGTGGTTTTTTTGAGATGGAGTCTTGCTCTGTTGCCCAGGCTGGAGTGAAGTTGTATGATCTTGGCTCACTGCACACCTCCACCTCCCAGGTTCAAGTGATTCTCTTGCCTCAGCCTCCTTAGTAGTGGGGATTACTGGTACCCACCATCATGCCTGGCTAATTTTTGTATTTTTAGTAAAGATGGGGTTTCGCCATGTTGACCAGCTGGTCTCGAACTCCTGACTTCAAGTGATCTGCCCACCTTGGCCTCCCAAAGTGCTGGGACTGCAGGCATGAGCCACTATGACTGGCCCAAAACATATGTGTGTGTGTGTGTGTGTGTGTGTGTGTGTGTGTGTATATATATATTTTTTGAGACAGAGTCTTGCTCTGTCACCCAGGCTGCAGCGCAATGGTGCAATCTCAGCTCACTGCAACCTCTGCCTCCTGGGTTCAAGTGATTCTTCTGCCTCAGCCTCCTGAGTAGCTGGGACTACAGGCATGTGCCACCAGGCCCAGCTAATTTTTGTATGTTTTAGAAGAGACGGGGTTTCGCCATGTTGGCCAGGCTGGTCTCAATCTCTGGTATCGAACTCCTGGCCTCAGGTGATCTGTTCGCCTCGGCCTCCCATAGTGCTGGGATTACAGGCATGAGTTACTGCCACTGGCCAACATATATATTTTTAAAATCCCTGCCATCACCAAGTGTATATGCTAATGGATGCATCTAACCTAGCATTTTTGCCTATAAGATTTTGTTCTACAGATATATGCTTAAATGTACATAGGCACAGGGGTATTTGCTGGAGTGGTTTTCTACATTGAAGACATCCAATAATAGGCAAGTGATAAAGAAATGATAGCATATTGGTATGTAGAACTATGCAGCCATTAAAAGATTCAGAAAGACACATTTATTTTCACATAAAAAGTTCCATAAGATACATTAAATTTTTTTAAAAAAGCACACATCATAGATCCATAGAAGATGTATATGTCCATAATACAGATTTATGGAAAACAAAGTAAAGGTTATAAATCAAACTGTTTAACAGTGGTGGTTACCTCTGGTAAGGGAATTAGGAATGAATAGAGTGAAAAGAAACTCCAATACTATTCTATAAATTATTTTATTGTTTGAACCATTTGCAATGAGAATTTATTTGTGTATCATTTGTGTAATTCTTAAAAGATGGAAAGAAAAAAAAACAGCATGGAACTGCTGTGAAACCAGCAAAATTTTGACAGATGGTCTGTCAGAACTAACAAGAAAAAATGCAAGCATTGGGAAAATAACAGAGAAAATGTATCAGGTCAATATCCTCAGTTAATTAAAACTGAGAGAGAAAGGGAAGAGAGAGGTAGAAAATATTATTGGAAAAGATTATTTCCAATCCAAATAATTGGAATCTAAACCAAAGTAGGAGAAGAGAGAGACCTGAGGAGCCATTAACTGTGACCACAGCCCATTACCTCTGTGATTTATGAAGATTATTTTATCAAAATCAGAGCATCACGAGTCTTCCAGCTCTATTTCAGAGAAGCTGGAAGGCATCGTTTCATTTCAACACCCAAGAGGAAACGATCAAGAGCCAAGAAAGATTTAAATATCTTCAGAGACAAGAGTTTTGCTTGCCAGCTTTTAAGGAGCCAGGATTCCTTGTCATGATGAACCAAAATGTTGAGCAGAGAACAGATTCTCAAGAAAAAGGCGGGGACAAAGCAGAATGACATCTGCAAGTCTGATGTTTTTTATTCAAGAGTCTTGTCTTTTTTCTTATTAAAAAAAACTGCAGGCTGGACACGGCAGCTCACGCCTGTAATCCCAGCACTTTGGGAGGATGAGGTGGGCAGATCACCAGGTCAGAAGTTTGAGACCAGCCTGGCTAACATGGTGAAACCCCATCTCTACTAAAAATACAAAAATTAAGTGTTTGTGATGGTGGTTGCCTGTAATCCCAGCTATTTGGGAGGCTGAGGCAGGAAAATTGCTTGAAACCGGGAGGCAGAGGTTGTAGTGAGCCAAGATTGTGCCATTGTACTCGAGCCTAGGTGACAGAGTGACATTCGGTCTAAAAAAAAAAAAAACTTGTAAATTAAAAAAAAATTGTACATGCTGCTCCAAACAAAATCATATTGCACCCAGCAGCTTTCTGAACCTCCAGCTGTCCATTTCACTGACCATCCTCACTTTTGCCAATTGCCCAGTGGTTTATAAAACACTTTTTCACACATTATCTCAGGCGGTTCTCACGACGACAAACCTGGTCCTGGTACCATTGATTTTATTTTATAAGTGAAGAATCCAAGCTCAAAGAAGTTGCTTCAACAAGGTCACACAAGTGAATGGCATAACTGGGATGTAAATCTATGTCTGCTGACTCACATGTTCTTCACCAACTCTGGTGCCAACTCTCTGCCCAGGCAGAGAGAGTTAATATATTTGATTTCCTTGGATAATCTTTCTATGTTGGTGCAAGAGAAGGCAAGTAAGAAGTTTTGCATGGAGCATAAGACCTGGGATAGAAAATCAGCTTGGCGAGGCATGTAAAAAACGAAGTGAATGAGCAGTCTTAATGTAGTTGGGAGGTTTTTTATCTGTTATGATTAGGCATACAAAATGCAACTGTGGAGCTCTGAAAAGGGAAATGGCATGATGAAAACTGTGTTTCAGAGAAATTATTTGAAGAATTCAGCATAAAAGGAAATGAGAAAAAAAAGGTATATTAGAAACAAGGATTCTAGGGCCATACATCAAAAAGTGATGAGATTGAGACATCAAGGGCAGCAAGATTGTCAAGGCCCAAGAAAGAAGAACCATTCAACCTGTGAATGAAGAGTGAATCAAAAGCGGCTGGGCGCAGTGCCTCATGCCTGTGATCTTAGCACTTTGGAAGGCCAAGGCGGGTGGATTACCTGAGGTCAGGAGTTTGTCCACCACGGTGAAACCCCGGACTCTACTAAAAATACAAAAATTAGCCAGGCGTGGTGGCAAGCGCCTGTAATCACAGCTACTTGGGAGGCTGATGCAGGAGAATCACTTGAACCCGGGAGGCAGAGGTTGTAGTGTGCCAAGATCATGCCGTTGCACTCCAACCTGGACAACAGAACGAGACCCAAAAAGCAAAAACAAAATAGGAATGAGTCAAAAAATATACATGAAGACTTTATACCAAGTACACCAGACTGACAGTGATGCTAGTAACTGGTGGAGATTTTGAGAGAGTGACTAGAGATGACCCAGCCGATGACAGATAAGTAAAGCTTCGGGTGTTGATAATCAAGTGAGACTCTCATAAGGAATTGGTGGTACAAATCTGGAGAAAACTGAGAAATGAGGTTAGACCTTTATATCTGCAAGTCATTTAATCAGGTGATCATTAGAGAATAGAGGGTTAAAAGGGATGAGAAAATAGAGAACAGAGAGTTGATCTTGTGTAAGAAAAGAGGTGTTGACAGGTCCGCCCAGATGTACGTAGAAGGGAACCTCTGGCTAGGCAGGAGGGATCAATCAGGTAGCAAAGGTTTCAGCGAACACAGCATCAGCCAAACCAGGAAGGGGAAATAGGGATTGTTAATCTGCCCAATAAGTTCTGCAAGTCTACAAACAGTTTCATGAACCATGGTAAACTCTGGTGTCACAGCAGAAGTTGAAATCAAATAAATATCCTCTTTGCTTTTGCCACCTTCTTACTCAGTGGAAGCAATCCTATGCTTAAACTACTTACTATGCTGGGTGTGATGGCTCAGGCCTGTAATCCCAGGACTTTGGGAGGCTGAGGCGAGCGTATCATCCTGAGATCAGGAGTTTGACACCAGCCTGGCCAACATGGCAAAACCCTGTCTCTACCAAAAATACAAAAATTAACTAGACATGGTGGCACATGCTTGTAATCCCAGCTACTCAGGAGGCTGAGGCAGAAGAATTGCCTGACCGAAAATGTGGTGGTTGCAGTGGGCAGAGATCATGCCACTGCACTTCAGCCTAGGCGACAGAGTGAGACTCTGTCTTAGAAAAAAGAAAAATAAACCCTACTTATGATGAGCCAAGCACAGTAGCTCACACCTGTACTCCTAGCACTTTGGGAAACAGAGGTGGGAGGAACACTTCAGGCCAGGAGTTTAAGACCAGCCTAGGCAACATGGCAAGACCCCATCATTATAAAAATAAAAAATTAGAGCTGCGGTGGCTCAGGCCAGTTGTCTTGGGGCTTGAGGAGGCGAGGCTATGCATTCAAGGCCAACCTGGGCAACATAAGAACCTCTCATTCATTAAATAAATAAATAAATAAAAATAAAAAATTAGCCAGGTGTGGTAGTGCATGCCTATAGTCCAGCTACTTGGGAGGCTGAGGTAGGAGGCTCACTTGAGCCCAGGATGTTGAGGCTGCAGTGAACCACGACTGCACCACTGTACTCAGCCTAGGCGACAGAGTGAGACCCTGTCTCAAAAATATATATATATATATATTCATTATGACTATGAAGAGGTGACTGGAGAAAGGCAGGGTATTGGAATAACTCATTCTGAAGGTGATTATGAAAGGGACCAAAGCCAAAGGCCACATTTAAGAGATAGTTCACTGTTAAAGAACGAGAGAAATATTAGTGAAGAAGAAAGAGAAAGGAAGAGGAAGGTAGAAGGAAAAGAAAAAATAATAGCATGTTAGTAGTTAGATCTCAAGCTAAGGTAAAGTGAAACATAAAAATGTTATTAAAGGTAGCTAAAAGATCAAAAAGGATAAGAACACATCAAAAATGATTATTTATTACTCTGGAAATCCCTGGTGATGAGAAAGGGTAATGTTAGTGTAGATGTAAAGATAAATGCCAAGTTGCTGGAAAGAAAAGGCGGTTGACACTGCTCAGAGAAATCAGAGATGACACAAACAAATGGAAAAACATTTCATGCTCATGGATAGAAAAAAATCAATATCACTAAAATGGTCCTACTGCTCAAAGCAATTTATGGGTTCAATATTCCTGTCAAACTACCATTAAGATTCTTCAAAGATCTAGAAATAAAAATTCGTATGGAATCAAAAAAGCATCTGAATAGCCAAGAGAATCCTAAGCCAAAAGAACAAAGTTAAAGTCATCATCCTACCCAACTTCAAACTGCTACTCTAGGGCTGCAGTAATCAAAACAGCATGGTCCTGGTACAAAAACAGACACATAGACCAATGGAACAGAATACAGAACCCAGAAATAAGACTGCACGCCTACGACTATCTGATCTTCAACAAGCCAGCCAAAAACAAGCAATGGGGAAAGGATTCCCTATTCAATAAATGATGCTGGGATAACTGGCTAGGCACATGTAGAAGATTGAAACTGGACCCCTTCCTTACACAATATGCAAAAGTTAACTCAAGGTGGATTAAAGAATTAAATGTAAGGCCGGGCGCGGTGGCTCACGCCTGTAATCCCAGCACTTTGGGAGGCCGAGGCGGGTGGATCACGAGGTCAAGACATCGAGACCATCCTGGTCAACATGGTGAAACCCCGTCTCTACTAAAAATACAAAAAATTAGCTGGGCATGGTGGCGCCTGCCTGTAATCCCAGCTACTCAGGAGGCTGAGGCAGGAGAACTGCCTGAACCCAGGAGGCGGAGGTTGCGGTGAGCCGAGATCGCGCCATTGCACTCCAGCCTGGGTAACAAGGGCGAAACTCCGTCTCCAAAAAAAAAAAAAAAGAATTAAATGTAAAACATAAAAGTATTAAAGCCTTGGAAGACAACCTAGGTAGTACCATTTCAGGACATAGGCATGAGCGAAGATTCCATGACGAAGTCACCAAAAGCAACTGCAACAAATCAAAAATTGACAAATGGGATCAAATTAAACTAAAGAATCTGTTACTCAACAGAATAACAGACAACCTACAGAATGGGCAAAAACTTTTGCAAACTGTGCATCTGACAAAGGTCTAATATCCAGCATCTATAAGGAACTTAAACAAATTTACAAGAAAAAAACAAACATCAAAAACAACCCCATCAAAAAGTGGGCAAAAGACACAAACAGACACTTTTCAAAAGAAGATAGACATGAAGCAAACAAATATATGAAAAAATGCTCAACATCACTGATCATTAGAGAAATGCAAATTAAAACCACAATGAGATACCACCTCATACCAGTCAGAATGGCTATTAATAAAAAGTCAAAAAATAACAGATGCTGGTGAGGTTGTGGAGAAAAAGGAATGCTTTTACACTGTTGGTGGGAGTGTAAATTAGTTCAACTTTGTGGAAGACGGTGTGGCAATTCCTCAAAAACCTAAAGCCAGAAATTTAACCCAGCAATCCCATTACTGGGTATATACCCACAGGAATATAAATCATTATATTGTAAAGACACATGCATGTGTATGTTCACTGCAGCAGTATTCACAATAGCAAAGACAAGGAATCAACCTAAATGCTCATCAGTGATAGACTGGATAAGAAAATGTGGTGTACAAACACCATGGAATTCTATGCAGCCATAAAAAGAAATGGGATTATGTCCTTTGCAAGGACATGGATGGAGCTGGAGGCCATTATCCTTAGCAAACTAACAAAGGAACAGAAAGCCAAATACTGCATGTTCTCACCTGTAAGTGGGAGCTAAATGATGAGAACACATGGACGCATAGAGGGGAACAACAGACACTGGGGCCTGTCAGAAGGTGTAAGGTGGGAGGAGGGAGAGGATCTGAAAAAATGACTAACGGGTATTAGGCTTAATGTCTGAGTGGTGGAGTAATCTGTATAACAAACCCCAATGACACAAATTAACCTATGTAACAAACCTGCACATGTACCCATAAACTTAAAATAAAAGTTAATAAAAAAGGAAAAGTTGTTGATAAGGCTTCCCAATGGAAGGCCACAGAGAAATAGTAACACTGCAAGGAAATAAAATTATAGAATGACAATTGTTACAGAAAGAAGACTTCATTTAATTGAAGAAATACCTAATAACTACCTACTATGTGCATAGCATCATGTTAAGTGCAAAAAAAATGAGAAAAAAATAAACATTTTAAGAAAAGAAGTGGCTGGGCATGGTGGTGCACAGCTGAAATCCCAGCTACTTGGAGGCTGAAGTGGGAGGATTGCTTAAGCCCAAGAATTTGAGACAAGTCTGGGCAGCACAGCAAGACCCTGTGTCTAAAGAAAATAAGAAAAGAAACAGGCCTGGTGCAGTGGCTCATGCCTGTAATCCCAGCACTTTGGGAGGCCAAGGTGGGTGGATCACTTGAGGTCAGGAGTTCGAGATCAGCCTGGCCAACATGGCGAAACCCCGTCTCTACTAAAAATAAAAATGAAAATTAGCTGGACATGGTGGCACATGCCTGTAATCCCAGCTACTTAGAAGGCTGAGGCAGGAGAATCGCTTGAACCCGGGAGGCAGAGGTTGCAGTGAGCCCAGACCACACCATTGCACTCCAGTCTGGGCGACAAGAGTGAAACTTCATCTCACAAAAGAAAAAAAGAAAAGAAAAGAAAAGAAACAGTAAAAGGAAAATAAGAAAGGGTAGGGAAGAGGACACGAGCAAGGCCATCCCCATAAGGCTGACAGAAAAAACCCGGAAGGAATGACAAGTGGTCAACTAGCTGCCCAGGTATGGTGGAAGCAAGGTGGATGGCAAGCTGAGAAATGGCCAGCAGGAGCAGAGATAAACCTGGCCTTAAAAGGGAACCGATGATTACTCATCAAGTACAAAATTGGCAGCTTTGCACAGTGGCAGTATCGTAGCCAGTGAGGTTTATCCGAGGCGTGATTATTGCTAATTGAAAACTTTTCCCAATACCCCGCCATGATGGCTTGCAATACAGTCAGCATTGGCAATTTTTGACAGTCTTTATGGGGAGTGAATAAAAAACAAACAAACAAAAACAAAGTACAACACTGGCCACTCAGATCCAATTATTTACCAACGTGAGGGTGGGGCTGCAGGGAGAAGGGATCGTATACGAGGGTCTGCACAATCAAAGTGCAAAACGTGGTCAATGCTAGAGGCAGATCAGGCCATGTATAGTAGCTGTTGGTTTTGAAGTTGAAACAGATCTGCGTTTGAAATATGGTCCTGTCACCCTCTAGTTGTGTGATGTTGGGGAAGTTACTCAACTTTTTGAAGCTCCGGTTTTCCCTTCTATAAAAAGCTATCTCATAGTGTTATTCTAAAAATTATATGAAATAATGCCTGTCAAAGCAAGTGCCTGACATTCAGTTAGTACTTAATAAATAGCCAATATTATTACTACGAAGTTTCATTTATTTATTTATTTATTTAGAGACAGTCTTACTCTGTCACCCAGGCTGAGGTGCAGTGGTGCCATCTCGGCTGACTGCAAACTCTGCCTACCACGTCCAAGAGATTCTCGTACCTCAGCCTCCCAAGTAGCTGGGATTACAAGCATGCGCCACAACGGGCAGCTAATTTCTTTAGTATTTTTAGTAGAGACGGGGTTTTGCCATGTTGCCATGGCTGGTCTTGAACTCCTGACTTCAAATGATCTGCCTGCCTCGGACTCCCAAAATGCTGGGATTATAGGCTGGAGCCACCATGCCGGGCAGACACTTTTACACTTTTTATTGGCCATTTGTTTTTCATGGAAAACATTTTAACTCTTCTTCACATAAAATATGACAAACACAGAAACTTATTTTTAAGTACTGTTATTAGAACCCCGGAAATAATACTTTCTGCAAGAGATGGCTTTGTTCTGTTTTAAGATTATGGCTGGGTAATGGAGGCATTTGGCTTCAACTCCCAATGACTCTTCATTATTTAAATGATGGGATGGAAAACTCTCGTGGATATCTGAGCCTGTCAGTAACAGAGCCTTTGTTATCATCTCCCGATTGCTATTTCCTAGTTAGCTTTCATCACAGTTCATCCAAAGGCTAGTTTGAATAGAGGACATATTACATATTTTTCTGCCATGTATGATGAAGTTCCACTGCTTTCTTCAAGTTTGAAAGAAAATATTGGATATGAGAAGTGTAGACTGGAGTTAATTTCTAAACAAGGTAGCCAGTACATTTCTTTTTTTTACCTGGCTAGTGCTGGTAATTTCAAACAGTAACAATATTATTTAGATGAATAATACCACAAAGATCAAAGGTGACTGTAGTGAAAATCTATTTGCCCAAATCTCTTCCTCTGGGAACTCTTTCCCACTCTTACCTCTGAAGTTTGTCTAAAAAATCAGCAATGGATTGGTCCTACTAAGGCCAACTGTCTCCAAATGGACCAATCCCAATCCTTGGGAAGTGGAAAATGTTCTCACTAGGTGGCTGAAACTGTAGGCTAATAAAAATTTAGGAAGTTTTGACAATCAAGTTTTTTGCAGAGTGCCTTGGGAAACAGAAAATTGGTCAGCAAGTGGAGAGAAATGGTTCAGAATATTTCGTTGCTTACAAGAACCGTTTCTTGCATTCCAATGCTGTAGGCTCCCGTTCCAGTCTGTTCGGGGGATGCCCCCCACCCCCGCATTTCCTCCTCTCTCCATAGCGCAGTGTGGGCCAGGGCTCATTTCCACTGCTTGCAGACAAGATAATTTGAAATGAAACACTCAAATCCCTTTTTCTATCATGCTACCTGAAAATAAATAACTAAACTATTTTAAACTGTTGAAGAAAGGACATATTTTCTCTCTTACTGCCCTTATTCCATCTGTTCTCTTTTCTTTTTTTTTTTTGTTGCTGTTCAAAGGAAACATGCATGCCATTACACTGTTCTCTTTTCGTTAGCAGACAGACCAAAATACTTGCAAACTATTCACTTTTACTTATATAATCAATTTAATCAAAAACCCGATCAATTCAATTAATAAATATAATCAATTTAATTGCAGGAAGATGTCATTGTATAATTACCTTGGATACTCCTCTTACTCAAAAGAGTTCTTAAACTTCTAAAGGACATTTTATCTATTTTTTTTTTTATAACTAGGCACAATCTTACAGGGTAGGCATGTTTTAAGACATAAATATTTGAAACATTTTTTTCTAAAAATATCTCCTTATTTGGGATGATGAAAACATTTTTGAATTTGTGGTGATAGTTGCACAACTTTGTAAATATACTAAGAAAACAGAATTTTGACCAAATTCAAGATTTGGGTAAAATTTTAGTGTTTTTTGGGCATACGAATTAAAAATCAATAAAAATTTATGTTTGGCCAGGCGCGGTGGCTCACGTCTATAATCCCAGCACTTTGGGAGGCCGAGGCGGGCGGATCATGAGGTCAAGAGATCGAGACCATCCTGGTCAACATGGTGAAACCCCGTCTCTACTAAAAATACAAAAATTAGCTGGGCATGGTGGCCTGTACATGTAGTTCCAGCTACTTGGGAGGCTGAGGCAGGAGAATCGCTTGAACCTGGGAGATGGAGGTTGCAGTGAGTTGAGATCATGCTACTGCATACCATCCTGGCGAAAAAATGAGACTCTGTCTCAAAAAAAAAAAAAAAGCTAATATTGTCTATTCACGCCTTTGGCTAACTAGTCTGGTGAGCAGCAGTCACCTGTCAGGGCTTTGAGGAGAGAAAATGTGATGGAAAAGTTCTCCTTGAGGTGGGTGGTTGATGGCTAAAGGGATAGTGGCAAGAGGTGGGCAATAGTCAAGGAATGGGATATGCCATTCGAAGTCCTGGACAACTAGAGGGTAGCGTTAGTGCTTGGAGTCTATGATAGAATGGTAAGGGGTTGGATTGCAGAGGAGAAGAAAGGAGAGGAGAGCAGCTGCGTGTTGGAGGATGGACGTCCTCAGAGAGTAGAAAAGTACTCACGCCACATGTTACGTCCCTTATAACTGCCCTCAAAGTACAGCGAGGCTGTTACTCTCTAGAATCCTGCACTTTCTCTAGAAATTGATGTCAAAGACAAATATTAGAACAAAACTGAATGATTAATGGTCCCTAAAACAAAAAGGACCTTTTATCTTTCTGACAACACCCTTGTTCTTCTCTGCTTGTTAACTGCTGAACACACAGCTTACACTTCTCTTTGTTCTCCAAGTGGTGCATGAAGAACGTTTCGAATTCTTGCCATATTACAGAATGACAGGATGGAGTTTCCTAAGTGCAGTGTGATAGGAAAGTCTGAGTTACACTTCACAGGCAGCCAAGTACTAAAGTTCTCATTAAGTCGGCCCTATTCCAGACAAAGAATCTTTTAAGAAAACACAATGAAAATTAATCATTTAGAAATTATATTTACTGGCCAGGTGCAGTGGCTCACGCCTATAATCCCAGCACTTTGGGAGGCCGAGGCGGGTGGATCACCTGAGGTCAGGAGTTCAAGAGCAGCCTGGGCAACAAAGTAAAACCCCGTCTCTACTAAAAATACAAAAGATAACCGGGTGTGGTGGTGCGTGCCTGTAATCCCAGCTACTCGGGAGGCTGAGGCAGGAGAATTGCTTGAATCTGGGGAGGTTGCAGTGAGTCATCACACCACTGCACTCTAGCCTAGGCAACAGAGCGAGACTCCATCTCAAAACAAACAAACGAACAACAAAAAAAAATGTTTTGGGATAAATTTGTCTTAGCCTTTATCTTTGCCCATGTAAATGAACTGCCAATGACTGATGACAGGTAAGTGAAATTAGCTACTACTTGAGTTAAGACCAATTATGACTGAATGAGATGGTTATGGTTAGGGACTAAGATACAGTTCTGATAATGTTAGCTAAAATATGCTGAGTGTTTACTGTGTACCAGAACTGGTTCTAAGTGTTTTACATTTATTAACTCGTTCAAAGTTTTATAACCCTATGATATAGATACAATTAATACCCCATTTACAAAATGCGGAAACTGAGGTCCTAGCCTGGTGGTGGCAACAGCAAAATCAACAACAGCAACAAAAAACTGCAAGGGGGCCCCAAATTTAAAGTAAAATTCAAAAAAAGCAAGTGGGCTAGTTAGTTATGCCTCCTCCCTAGAGGTTCTCCTTGCAGTGTTAAAATGAAGGTTCTGGGTTTTGTCTCATTTTGTCGATGTTAGGTTATGTTACTGTAAATGCCTTGTCCAAAGGCCCCAGGACAGTTAGAATTATGAATTCTGTGGGTGTAGATCTAGAATCTCTCAGACTAACGTAAGCTCTGATGTTCTACTCTCGTTACCTAAAAGCTATGGTAAAGATTTCTGATTGTATTCAGAGTGAGATGGCAAGCCATTTGAGCACTTTGAACAGAGGAGTGTCCTGACTTGGTTTTTTATTTTCACAGATTACTCTGACTGATATGTATAAAACAAACTGGGGGCCAGGCGCGGGGGCTCACGTCTGTAATCCCAGCACTTTGGGAGGCCAAGGTGGGCGGATCACTTGAGACAAGACTGAATGACATAGCGAAATTTTGTCTCTAATGAAAATACAAAAATTAGCTGGGCGTGGTGGCACATGTCTGTAATCTCAGCTACTCAGGAGACTAAGGCACGAGAATCGCTTGAACCCGGGAGGCAGAGGTTGCAGTGAGCTGAGCTTGCATCCTCGTATTCCAGCCTGCGCAACAGAGCAAGACTCCATCTCAAAAAAAATTAAAAATAAAAAAATAAGGCCGAGCACGGTGGCTCACGCCTATAATTCCAGCACTTTGGGAGGCCAAGGCGGGTGGATCACGAGGTGAAACCCCGTTTCTACTAAACATAGTAAAACCCCATCTCTACTGAAAATAAAAAAATTAGCCAGGCATCGTGACAGGAGCTTGTAATCCCAGCTACTCACGAGGCTGAGGCAGGAGAATCGCTTGAACCCGGGAGGCAGAGGTTGCAGTGAGCCGAGATTGCGCTAGGGCATTCCAGCCTGGGCGACAGAGTGACACTCCATCTAAAAAAAAAAAAAAAAAAAAAAAAAAAAAAAATTATTTTCCACTACCTCTTCTACCACCTCCCTAATCTAGACCATTATTACATCTCACCTACACTATTTCAATAGCTTTCTAATTAGACTCCATCTCAAATAAACAAACAAACCAGACTGGGATTAAGATAAGGATTGAAACAGAAAAACTAATTAGAAAGCTATTGAAATAGTCCGAGTGAGATGTAATAATGGTCTAGATTAGGGAGGTGGTAGAAGAGGTAGTGGGAAATCGATTTTTTTTTTTTTTTAGATGGAGTGTCACTCTCGCCCAGGCTGGAGTGCAGTGGTTCGGTCTCAGCTCACTGCAACCTCTGTCTCCTGGATTCAAACGATTTTCCTGTCTCAGCCTCCCGAGTAGCTGGGATCACAGGCACTGGCCACTGCACCCAGCTAATTTTTGTATTTTTGGTAGAGACAGGGTTTCACCATGTTGGCCAGGCTGGTCTCAAACTCCACTTCAAGTGATCCGTCCACCTTGGCCTCCTGGGATTACAGGTCTGTGCCACTGTGCCTGGCCTGGGAAATAGATTTTTAATATATTTTACAACTAGAGTCAATAGGATTTGCTGTTGACTTTAACATGAGTGACCTCCAGGTTTCTTGTTTTCTAGCCAGTGATAAGGAGTAGTCAATAGAGGAGAAGGATAAAAAATAATCAAGGGTTCTTTTTTCAGTATTTTAAATTGGAGATGCCTGTTAGACACTCTAGAAGCAATATCCTGTCGTTTAAATACAGAAGCCTGTAAAAATATCTATGTATATTATTCGTGATTGGATTTCATTTTGGCCGCCTTTGCCCACACAGTCTGAGAACCTGTGATATGGAGAAGAACCGTATTACATTCATCTTCTCCGTACTCAAGCAAAGATTTAATGAACTAACTCACATCAAACTACACATTGTGATGAAAATGTTAAACAGTCTCCCCTTAGAAATAGTTTAATTTCAATAAGGAACAAAGGGTTATGCCATTTTCTGACAGTGAAATTTCAAATATTCATCTCAGTCCGCTTCGGGATGAATAAAAATGGCATCTTGGTTCGGCACCGAGACTCACTCCTGTAATCTCAGCACTTTGGGAGGCAGAGGCAGGAGGATTGCTTGAGGCCAGGAGGTCAAGACCAGCCTGGGTAAGACAGTCAGATCCCAACATTAAAAAAAAAAAAAAAGGCATCTAAGTACTACTTGAGCCAAACAACATAACCAGCTGTGTATAGTACCTGTAAGATCAGTTCTGTGATAATCTCAATGTTAAAGAAGTAGATATACTTACAGAAATGTCAATTAGTGCCTTTTTTTTTTTTTTTTTTTTTTTTTGAGACAGAGGCTTGGTCTGCCTCCCAGGCTAGAGTGCAGTCGTGTGATCTTGGCTCACTGAAACCTCCACCTCCCAGGTTCAAGCAATTCTCCCACCTCAGCGTCCAGAGTAGCTGGGATTACAGGCACACGCCACCATGCCAAGATAATTTTTTGGGGTTATTTTTAGTAGAGATGGGGTTTCACCATGTTGGCCAGGCTAGTCTTGAACTCCTGGCCTCAAGTGACCCACCCACCTTGGCCTCTCAAAGTGCTGGGATTATAGACATGAGTCACCGTGCCTGGCATAGTGTCTTGATCTTTTACTACTTTGCAAAAAGAATTTCTTAAATTAAATATGTTTTAGTTAAACATAGCTGATAAGGTTTGTCTTTTTAAAAAAAAAAAAAAAAAAAAAGAGTCTTGCTCTGTTGCCCAGGCTGGAGTGCGATTGCATAGTCTCGGCTCACTGCATCCTCCACCTCCTGGGTTCAAGTGATGCACCTGCCTCAGCCTTTCAAGTAGCTGGGATTACAGGTGCACGCCACCATGCCCAGCTAATTTTTTGTATTTAGTAGAGACATGGTTTCACCATGTTGGTCAGGCTGGTCTCGAACTCCAAACCTCAGGTGATCCACCTGCCTCGGCCTCCCAAAGTGCTAGTAGCCAAAGTACCATGAGCCACTGCTACTGGTCAAGATTTGTCTTAAACTTACTTCCTTATACTCAATGAATGTCATTAGTTTCTTACTATGGGTAAGAGGGAGAGAAACAGTTAATGTTTCACAGGTGGAACTTTGTAAGGAAACACACAAAGATGAAAATCATAGCATCATACCATTATATGTGAGAAAAATATAGTATATGGAAAACATTTTAGAGGTAAGGGTGGGGCACACACAAATTTTTTTTTAGTGTTTTAAAGTCAGACTTTTTTTTTTTTTTTTTTTTTTTTGAGACAGAGTCTCGCTCTACTGCCCAGGCTAGAGTGCAGTTATGTGATCTTGGCTCACTGCAACCTCTGCCTCCTGGGTTCAAGCGATTCTCCTCCCTCAGCCTCCCGAGTAGCTAGGACAATTGGGGCAACAGGTGCCAGCCACCATGCCTGGCTGATTTTTGTATTTTTAGTAGAGACAGGGTTTCACCATATTGACCAGGCTGGTCTCAAATTCCTGATCTTCAGTGATCCACCAACCTCAGCCTTCCAACGTGCTGGGATTACAGGCATGAGCCACTGGTGCCTGGCCTAAAATATGCAAAAAACCCATAAATTATCTTTTTAAACTATTTAAAGTTAACTATATTTCTCAATAACTAAACTAAATTTCTTTAATTGGATTTGTAGCTGGACAAAAAAATTCCAGTAAAATAGTCCAACAGAAAACATAGCTGAAAACACACTTATTTTTATGTTTTTGTTATTTCCAAATGTTCTTCAAAATAAAAACCCTTATCATATTATATCTTGTACCAAATTTAGAGTGTTAAGTTTAACTGACATTTCTAAGACATACTTTACAAAATATACTTACACATACATTATATTTATTTAATTGGTCTCTACAAATCTCTTAGAGCAAGTGTCATTAACATCCCCATTTTGCAAGGAGAAAATTTGAGGCTCAAAAAAGTTAAGAAATATGTCTAACGTTATATAATCGATTGCCGGCTTTAAACTATGTTTCAGGCTAGTTCTTCAGATTCCATATTGTGCTGCTGCTTTTCCATTTCTCCTACTCCCAACCCACAACATCCACTCAAATGTGATCCATTTTTCTCTGCCTTGAAACAGTAACTTTTCTATCAGTAGAAGCTTTTTCAAGAAAATACACATTGACCTTCCCAAGGTGCGTGCTTGCCACCGTGAAAGGACATTCAAATGCTTGCTGTGGACCTGACAGAGGGAAGTAAAGAGCTTGCCTGTGTATGTCAGTTGCCCTTCTTTCTCCCCTGTTTCCTTCTCCTACTACAAATCCTATCCAGATCTCTATTACGAGAATATTTTCCTTTATCTCATTGAGCATAGTTAATAATAGCTGCTTTAAATTCTAACATCTGAGTCATCTCATAGCTGACCTCTGCTGGTTTTCTTTCCCTCAAGGATGGGCCACATTTTCCTGGTTCCTTGTATTTTAATAAATTTTGACTGGGCACAGTGGCTCACACCTGTAATCCCAGCACTTGTGGGAGGCCAAGGCAGGTGAATCACCTGAGGTCAGGAGTTCAAGACTATCCTGGCCAACGTGGCAAAACCCCATCTCTACTCAAAAATACAAAAATTAGCCTGGTGCAGTGGCTCACGCCTGTAATCCTAGTACTTTGGGAGACCAAGGTGGGTGGATCACCTGAGGTCAGGAGTTCAAGACCGGCCTGGCCAACATGGTGAAACCCCATCTTTAAAAAATATAAAAAGTTAAAAAAAAATACAGAAATTAGCCATGTGTGATGGTGTACACCTGTAGTCCCAGCTACTCAAGAGGCTGAGGTGGGAGGATCACTTCAGCCTGAGAATTGGAGGTTGCAGTGAGACGAGATCACACCATTGCACTCCAGCCAAGGTGAAGGAATGAGATTCCATCTCAAAAAAAAAAAAAAGAAAGAGAAAGAAAGAAAAATTTTGGATTGTATTCTGGACATGGTGCATTCTATACAGATTCTAGATTCTATTATATTTCTCTGAAAGATGTATCAACATTATTTTGTATAAATGTTAAATTCTGTTTATTTTGTATAAACAAAATTATCAAATTTTGTTTAAGCAGACAGTTAATTTGGCTAGAATCAAGCAGCAAACTTTAACTCACCTACTGTGGGTGGCAGGTGAAATCTTAGCTCTGTATTTTATATTCAGCTACACTTCAGCTTGGAGTCCGAGGCCATGCATGGCTCAGGAGTCAGCCAGATTAAGGCAAAGTTTATGTACAAAATTTTTGGCTTCCTTCACTAGCTTTTTCCGTTCTAGTATTTCTGTCTCGTGACCCAGTTGTTTGTCATAAGCTTATTCTTCAGAGCAGAAACATGGCTGTCTTTCTGCTGGAGCTGTTGCTGTGCTGTGCTCTGCTGGGACTGTGCCCTTCACTCAGAAAAAAAGCTGCAAATAAGAAACACACCGTGTCACAGTTCTTTTTTTTTTTCTCAACATGCTTCACAGAAAAGTAAAAAACATACTGCTTTTGTTCATTCATCAGAGCCTCAGATAGTTGTTTTTTGTATTATTTCCAGAGTTTATCATTGTTATCTGCAGGAGGTTTGTTCTATTAGCTTATGTACTGGAAGCGTAACTCCCCATCTGGATCTCGGTTCAGTTGCTATTGTAACTAACCACTCAAAATTTCATGACTTAAAAGACAATTTATATGCTTAAAATTCTGTAACTGGGGCTGGACTGAGGGAGGTGGTTCTTTTCCTCTGTACACAACGGCTTGATGCTTCCAAAAAAGTGTTCCAAGAGCACAAACCCTGGTGTACAAACAGCCTCTGCTTGCATCACACTTGCTGACATACCATTGGCCAAAATGAATCACGCATCGAGGCAGTCCCTGTGGGAATGGGCTGCACAAGAGAGGCGTGGCTCACGTAGCCACCAATGTAAAGGTCTACACTGATCCCCTAGGCTCTCTCTACATTCAAGTTATAGGTTGCTTCTTCTCTCTCTGTTTACCTCAAGGATCTTTCTCTATCAGTTATTCCTCAGTCTCCTGTATCCCGAACCTCTCCCTCCCTATTGATCATCAGCATGTAGGTGAACAGGTGAACTCTGTATCTTCTTTCTTATTTCTTTTTTTTGAGATGGAGTCTCGCTCTGTCACCCAGGCTCACTGCAACCTCCGCCTCCCAGGTTCTAGCGATTCTCCTGCCTCAGCCTCTAAGTAGCTGGGATTACAGGTACCCGCCATCATACCTGGCTAATTTTTGGATTTTTGTAGAGATGGGGTTTCACCATGTTGGCCAGGCTGGTCTGGAACCCCTGACCTCAGGTGATCCACCCGCCTTGGCCTCCCAAAGTGCCAGGATTACAGGCATGAGCCACCACACCTGGCCTCTTTCTTCTGAAAATATCAACAAAACTTTCCTTCAACTTAGTACCTTGTCTCTCTGTTACCCTTCACAATCAAACTTCTTAAACTAGTAGCCCCACTCCACTGTCTCCAGTTCTCTATCTTACGGTTATTTTCCTCCAGCAGTAATATGGCTTTCCCTCACACCGATACACTGGATTGCTTTTGTTAACCTCAGTCGCACCTCCTTGTTGCTAAGTACGACAGATGTGGCTCGGTTCTTCTAATTAAATTTCGGCAGCTGTCAACAATAGACCAATCATTCCTGAAGCACTCTTTTACCTGGACTTAACTGACTTTACCTCGATTTTTTTTTGACAGCATAGTTCTCTGTTGCTGCTTTTATTCCATGTTGACTTTTTAAATATAATTTTTAATTTTTTGAAATAGAGATGGGGCCTCACTCTGTTGCCCAGGCTGGTCTCAAACTCCTGACCTTATGCAATCCTACTGCCTTGGCCTCCCAAAGTGCTGGAATTACATATGGGAGCCACCACACCCGGCCTCCTTGTCTATTTTTAAAATATGGTCATTCCTAAGGGTTTATCTTTGGCCCTCTTTCTTTTTGGCTCTAAACAGCCTCTCTTATCATCTCCTCTCTTTCTTTCTTTCTCCCTTCCTTCCGTCCTTTCTTTTTTCTTTCCTTCCTTCCTTTCTTCCCTTTCTTTCTTTCTCTTCCTTCCTTCCTTCCTTTCTCTTTCTTTCCTTCTTTCTTTCTTCTTTCTTTCCTTTCCTTTTCTTTCTTCCTTTTTGATGGAGTTTCACTTGTTGCCCAGGCTGGAGTGCAATGGCATGCTCTCGGCTCACTGCAACCTCTGCTTCCTGAGTTCAAGAGATTCTCCTGCCTCAGCCTCCTGAGTAGTTGGGATTACAGGCACCCACTATCACAGCTAATTTTTGTATTTTTAGTAGATGGGGTTTCGCCATGTTGGCCGGGGTGGTCTCTAACTCCTGACCTCAGGTGATCCACCTGCCTCAGCTTCCCAAAGTGCTGGGATTACAGACATGAGCCACTGTGACCGGCCAAGATTTGTCTTAAACAAGATTTGGGCCTGGACCATCTGATGCTTTCTAATGGTTTTAGTTAAGATCTATAGACTGATACCTGCCTAACCTAAATCTCTAGCCCAGATCTCTCTTCCTGAGCTCCCGAAGCATACATCCAACTGCCTAGTCTTCATGTCTTCTTGATTTTCTCACCAGTAACCAAATTTAACAGGTTCAAAACTGAAGTTATTTCCACGCTTCTCAAAACTATTCCTCTTCTTTTGATCTCTTTCTTCATGATTGACACCATCAATGGCTCCACTCAAATATCTGAGTATCCTTTTACCTCCCTTTTACCCATCCCTCGTCCATCCAACTAATGACACTCATCCCAGTAGATCAGCCAGCACTTTCTCAAATTTGCACTTTTGCTCTAGACTTCTGTTTGATTTCCCTGAACACACTGTTGTATTTCCTGCCACACCCCATCCATAGCCTACTACCCCATACACAAACATACAAACTACTCATCATGGTAAATCCAGAGTGATCTTTCTATATTAAATTTATTCACTTCAGGCCAGGTGCAGTGGCTCATGCCTATAATCACAGCACTTTGGGAGGCCGAGGTGGGAGAATCACTTAAAGTCAGGACCTTCGAAACCAGCCTGGCCAACATGGTGAATCCCCGTCTCTACCAAAAATACTAAAATTAGCTGGGTGTGGTGGCAGGTGCCTATAATCCTAGCTACTTGTGAGACTGAGGTAGGAGAATCACTTGAACCTTGCGGGGTGGAGGTTGCAGTGAGCCAAGACTGTACCACTACACTCCAGCCTGGGTGACAGAGAGCCAGACTCAGTCTCAAAATAAATAAATAAATAAATTTATTCACTTCAGTGACTCCCATCACTTATTGGATAAAAATCTCAGTTTAGCCGGGCGCGGTGGCTCACGCCTGTAATCCCAGCACTTTGGGAGGCCGAGGTGGGCGGATCACCTGAGGTCAGGAGTTTTGAGACCAGCCTGGCCAACATGGAGAAACCCCATCTCTAAAAAAAAAAAAAAAAAAAAAAACAGCTTACAACTTGGGTGACAAGGCCCTTACTGACCAGATATCTACCTCTCAAACCTAATTTCTTGTCTCTCCTCAACCTTCCTTTCAAACCTTCCTCCTTCACTCCCTTTCTCGTGCTGCCTCCTCAGTTACACAGTCTCACTCACCCTGGCATGGAAATCGAGTGTGTGTTTGCTGAAGTTAGACTGCCTGGCTGTTCTGCCACTCACTTATATGTGAGACCTACATAACTTCTCTGTGCCTCAGTTTCTTAACTGTAAAATAAGAATAGTAACAGCATCTACATCATAAAGAATAAACTGAAACAGGCTGAGGGTGGTGGCTCACACCCATAATCCCAGCACTTTGGGAGGCCGAGGTGGGTGGATCCCTTGAGGTCACAAGTTCAAGAGCAGCCTGGTCAACATGATGAAACCCCTGTCTCTACTAAAAATACAAAAACAAATTTGGCTGAGTGCGATGGTACGCGCCTGTAATCCCAGCTATTCTGGGTGGCTGAGGTATGGAAATTGCTTGAAACTGGGAAGCGAAGGCTGCAGTGAACAAAGATCGTGCCACTGCACTTCAGCCTGGGCGATAAAGTGAGACTCTGTCTCAAAAAAAGAAAAAAAAGTTAAAATGAGGTCTTTAGCGTGGGTCCTAATCCAATATAACTGGCATCCTTTTAAGAAGAGAGTGTTCGTGCACAGACATTTGCCCGCACAGAAGATCATGTGAAGACGGAAGATGCCATCTATAAACCAAGAAAAGGACCAAGAAGAAATCGATTCTGCCACCCCCTTGATCTCAAACTTCCAGCTTTTAGAACTGAAGAAAGATAGACTTCTGTTGTTTAAGCCATCTAGTCTTTGGTACTTTCTTATGGCAACCCTAGCAAACTAACACACTGATACCCTAAAAGATGTCTAGCATGATGCCTTGCAAACAATAGGAACTCAAAAATATTTGTTTCATGAAAATGAATCATCCCATGTTCCTCCAATACCGTGAGGAAACGTCCTAATGAATTGGCCCAACACCGACTACCGAAGCCTTCTTTCCCCAACTAAAGATTCTGCAGAAATGTGAGATTAAACCACAATCTAAATATAAACACCATGTTTCAAATGCTTGCAAATCATTTCCCTTTCCTTTCCCTTTTAGAAACAGACGGCAGGAAATCTTAAAAGTTGTTTCATAAATATCTGAAGCAAAAATAGAACATTTACAATACCTATATGCTAAGGGACTTTGCTTCTGGTTGATTTCATCACTGGTTTTTTTTTTTTTAATAAAAAAATTTTAAACTTTTTTTTTTTTTTAAGACAGGGTTTCACCATGTTGGCCAGGCTGGTCTTGAACTCCTGACCTCAGCTGATCCACCCGCCTCGGCCTCCCAAAGTGCTGAGATTACAGGCGTGAGCCACCACACCTGGCCTTCATCACTGTTTTGAGTTAATAGGAGTAGGTACTGGAAAAGGTCATCAGAATTGCCAGGGATAACTGTAACCAGGTGTTAGATACCCTTAAGTTTGTCAGGTGCCTAAATTTAGCATGAAAATGGTGGAAGAGAAGGAAATATTCTAATAATCAGACAGATTCTCTTGAGGAAACAGCTTTCATTCCCTCCTTAAACTTCTGATGATAGGCTGAAGAAAACCTGAAGCAGAGAGACAAATGAAATTCCTTCACAGAGTAGGTAGGAATTGAGCAGAGACTTCTCAGATGTAGCAGTGAAAGATAGCGCAGAAAATTTTTTATTTTTCATATTGGTGAAGCTTAAAATCTTACACTACTACAAAAACAAAGCAATAACTTACATCTCAAAAAAAAGAGAAATTATTCTCTTATCTATATTATGCTGGTGTGTTAGCATGTAAAGATTATTTAATCTCTTTCCCTGGAGCAAAAAACAAAACTCCCTAAAATCTGCAGACTCACTGAATGTAACATCTGCTGAAAAATTAGAAGAATGAACTGACTCAAATTCTGCAATGAAACAGTTTTATTATTGCTTCCCATTTAGTTTAAAATTTTCAGTGGTCTGACATTTCTATAAAGGCAATATTGAAGAAAATTGTTTTAAAAAATGTGAATGTATAACATCAATTTCTTGACAACACAGTAATATTAAGTTTCCCAATCTTGTAATTTTAAAATAATTTCAGAAAACACAAAAATTATCTCCTACCAGAAACATCTGCCTTCCTTTTGTTGTTTTTGAGAGGAGTCTCACCGTTGCTCAGGCTGGAGTGCAATGGCGTGATATCGGCTCACTGCAACTTCCGCTTCCCAGGTTCAAGTGATTCTCCTGCCTCGGCGTCCTGAGTAGCTAGGATTACAGGAACCCACCACCATACCCGGCTAATTTTTGTGTTTTGGGGTAGAGATGGGATTTAGCCATTTGGCCAGGCTGATCTCGAACTCCTGACCTCAAGTGATCTGCCCTCCTCGGCCTCCCAAAGTGCTGGGATTACAGGTGTGAGCCTCTGCTCCTGGCCTGTTGCTGTTATCGTTGATGTATATGCAGTGAAAACCATGGGCTTTGGTGTCACATATACTGGAGTTTACACCTTGGTATAATTATATGACTTCGATCAAGTTTTCTGGCTTATGTGAGCCTTGGTTCAGATAAAATGAACATGATATCACTTACCTCATAGCTATACAGTGGGCATGTAGGTATCTAATAAATATTAATCTCCTTTCCCTGCTCTCCGTCTTGAAAAAGAGAAAATAAGGGCGCCTAGAATGTCTCTTTTCAAACTCACAGTTAAAGAATTTTGATTATGCGATGTGGCTTCGTTTTTCTACCCCCTGCCCCAAGAGGAGTGTGTACAGGTATACAGCAAAAGCTTAATGTTGCACTCAGAGGTCTGGCATTGGTGGAGCGGGGGGCGGGAGGAGGAGGAGGAGGAGGAGGACAATTGAGGTACATTAGTGGAGGTCTCATATTTTAAATTCAGTCTTTGGGTGTTTAGATATATCAACCTCCTAGCACAATGCCTGACACGTACTAAGTGCTATTCAAATAATACCTCGCTTCGCTTCTTTCGTATTCGCTATAAAGCCTTTTAAAATACGTCATTAAAAGGAAACATGAACATCTATCTCTAAGTGCTTAGCCGGAAACACTAACTATTTGTCCTATTTGATGAGAAAAGATGACACGGGTTCCGCCGTCTCCTTCTGACAAATGAATGGCTGAAGCAAAAAAAGAGAAACAGCGCCACCCAGTGGGATGTCTGAGAACTGCACCTTTGAATGCAAGCGTGGTTTGGGGGACCTCACAATCAAGCTCTTCAGCTATTATGAGGTAAGTCAGTTCCTAAGGCTTCTAGATGGTTTGCAGTCCTCAAAAACATAGGGACGGGCATTGAATCCTACCCAAATCTCATTGCTTACTCTACGGAGCAGCTGCTAGAGTGGTGTAGGGGATGTGGTATGGAGCAGAGGAGAAAGAAGGGGTGATGAGATGGAGAAAGTTTCATGCCACAGAATACTTTCTCCTAGGGAGATCTCTGAGCTTATTTGAAAGAAACATTTTGATAATCTGCTTGGGGGAAAGGGTAGGTGGTCTGAGGCCTGCTCAGGCAACAAAAGATATAGGCATTAGCCGGACATGGTAGCGCAGGCCTGTATTCCCAGCTATTCGGGAGGCTGAGGTGGGAAGATCGCTTGAATCCAGGAGTTCAAGACCACACTGAAAAACACAGTGAGACTCCCTATGAAAAATTTAAACATCAGCCAGGCATGGTGCTGCGTGACTGTAGTCCCACCTACTTGGGAGACTGGGATAGGAGGATGACTTGAGCCCAAGAAGTCAAGTATCCAGTGAGTCGACACCACTACACTCTGGGCAGCAGAGTAAGACTCTGTCTCTCTCAAAAAAAAAAACAAAAAAAAAAAAACCTGAATGGATATGAATGCATCAAGGAAAAAATATTTCCTTTGCTTTTGAGAAGGAGGGAAAAGTTGTTGGGGTCTGTGAGATCGGCACATCTGCCAGGGATCTCTTGACCAGCAAGAGGGTCCTAATACCTGGAAGAGAGAGTGTGCGGAAGAAAAGAGAGATAGAAAAATGGATCTGGAGGTCTGATAAGAGCTATGCTCAGATTAGCGATTTATTCTTTGTGCACAGTTGCTTATATACATTTTTTCATACAGTGACTGACGTAGGTCCCATTACAAAAGTTTTATCAGGAGGGAACAGAAAATTACAAAGTAAGCATGGGAGGGGGTAGCATACAGGTTTGTCTAAAGATCGCTGAACCCAAAACAAACAAAAGATTCTAATCCTATTAAGATTCTTATCCTCTTATCAATGACTACAGTTACAGTAAATAACATCAAGTTGAGCAATAATTTGAGGGGTAGCATTTTTCTAGTAACATGTGAGTGAACACGGGATTTAGTGAATGCAGGTAGACAGAGTCATAAAACCAGCCCAGAATGGGAACTTCAAGAGACAATAGTCTCGTAGTCACGCAGGCCTCACCCAGACATGCCATTAGCTCAGTGGATCAAGAATAGGCTTCTGCAAACTCAGGCCTCTATCACTTCCTTCTTTTTTTCCTCAGTTCGACTGCCCTCAGCGTGGGGAGAATATGTCCGGGCTCTAACTCCGTCATGGCAGAGACACGGAGGGGTCTCTATGCTGGTGGAGTGATCTCCATAATTCTCCCATTATTATTATTATTTTTTAAATGTAGCTCAAAGAGTTTGAGCTGTATATGCTGGAGGGAGAACACAAGTCAAAAGAGGAAGGGCAGAAGAATGAGAAGCAGAAGAACACAGCCGCCAATGGCCAAAATGCTAGAAAAGGACGGCAGATGAAAGCCATGCGTCCAGGAGGATAAAGTGTTAACAATATCACGAGCAATGGTATCATCCCGTGGGAGGTCTTGGCGTGAGAAATCAATGGCATGAATTTGCTGTTGAAGTTTAAGAATATCAAGGGACAAATTATTATGACTCCAGATACCTTGTAAATGGGCTTTAACTAAAGGCCATTTCCACTGAGTGTCATTATAGGGCGTATTGGTAACACAAATATATTTAAAGTCAACATGACAGTGTAACAGCAAACGGGACTGAATATTATACACCTTATCACCTAATAAAGTAACAGTTTGTTCTAAAGCATTAAGTTTTACCTCTAACTTCTTGTCAATATCCATTTGTGTACCCAAAGAAACAGAAACATTTTGAGCAAGATGATTAACATAAGTAGCAGTTTGAACACTGTGAGCAAGGCCTACGGCCGCTGTAGCAGCTGTGGCCACGATAGAAACAATAGCCAAAATTCCAGTAACAAGCAAGCCAATAAAACGTTTTGGGCGAATGACAAGGTCCCGAATCTGATGGAGTATCTGCAGGCTACGCTCATCATACCAGGGACCAGAAATATTAACAGGAAGCATAACGTAAGGTGGTTGGTGAACAACAAGGATGGTGGGGGTGGGAAAGGCAGAAGAATCCAAACAATTGGTAAGTGTACAGGAGGAGCAAGAAATAAAATATTGTCCAGAGGCATAAGTAATATTGATAGAACCATAAAGAAGAGCATAAGGAGCAGCAACACAAGCTCTAACATAGTGATAAGAAGGGGAGGAAGAAGTGAAGGCAGGGCTGCGGGAACCAACTTTGTGATAAGTAGGTACCAAAGCAGTAAAAAGTCGCCATAGGTAGGGGAACAGGCGGCCAGAGGGAGTGGAGACAAGGGGAGAGCTCCAGCCTCCGGGAACTTGATAATGAGAGGCAGAATTACTAAGAGGAATGGGGATAGACCAGTCATACAAAGTAAAGCCAGAGGGCAAAGTATATCGTAGAGCCTGACGCTTGGTAAAACAAGTATGCCAGGGAGGGGAAGGATCAAAAGAATAGTTAGTAGGGCAACAACGGGGTCTGTCCTTATCAGGGAAATCAGGAGAAGTAAGATTCCAGGATTCCTTGATACCATAGTAAGTCAAGGACCAGTCTCGAAGAAAATAGGAAGTTTCACCAGGGAGTAAATTAGAAGGTCCTTCATAGGTAGAAAGTTGTTTTAAAGCCAAATCAAAGCAGTAAGGAGAGGGTTTGAAAGGGGTAATAGGCAAAGAAGTGGATGGAAGAGAATCTGAAAAGGCAGGGGCATGAAAACACATGGGAGGACTGGCAGCTTGAGCCGTATAAGAGTAAGTTGCAGATTGAGGAGTAATATGAGCAGAGGAAGGAAAACCGAGGACAGAAATATCATTAAGATAGACAGGAAATGAAGGATCATTCCAGGTGACAGGACGAAGGACTGGGGGATCGGGGACATAGGCCCAAAGAACCTGAGAATCAGGCAACGGTTGAGCCTGAGCTTGAGTATTGGTTTGACATGATAAAATAGCAATCATGGCAAGAAATAAAGTGGAAGGGGTACGAGATTGTCCATTTTCCATAATTAGTCGAGAGGCTTCAGCACTGAGGCATCAGATCTGGGCCCATGTTGGAAGGGGTACACCGCATGAAGTCATCAGGGATGGAGAGCAGCGGCGAGGACGGCGTCTGCGTGGCTGGCGTGTCACATGAAGACGACGAAACCGGGGAAGGAGAGAAAAAGGTTGAGCCACCAGGACAGAGGAAGGCCCTGTTCTCTTCCCCAGGTTCTCAGAAAATCCTGCAGAATCTACAAACACCTGGTATAAACTGGTTTCCTGTGGAAAGCAGGGAAGGGAGGAGGATGAGAAGATGGCAGCTACCGTCTGGGTTCCTTCTGAAAGCCTCACCTCCGTAGCTTCCCCTCTCTTCCCGTCCTGTGAGGTGGCGGGTGACAGTAATAAGTGGCACATTACTTCCTCAGGCCCTCTGACTAACCCCAGCTTCAACGCTTCCTGTCTCTATGTTCCATAACTGTGTTATTGACCAAAGGCCCTAAAATTCAAGACATCTGGCTGTCCAGAGGCCTAGAAGCAGAGTAGTAAGATAGGTATGATAACTAACCTCCCCAAATTAGAAAAACAAGAAGCTGAGAGAGAGAGAGAGAGAGAGAGAGAGAGAGAGAGAGAGAGAGAGAGAGAGAATTATCCTTCCATCTTGGGGAAAAATGAATTGAAGCATCATTATGTGATTTGCCAAAACAACACTCTAAATTTAGCATTGGTGCCATCTGAACCTCTGCCAAGGAAAAACATCTAATCAGAGCAATTGAGCAAGGTGATTTCACCTGCTATGATGCCACTGAACTTAATCAAAAACCATTTATCAAGTATTTAATTACCTGCTGTGCCGTGATGGATCCCCCACAGAACTGTGGGCGCCTGACCTCTTCTCTCCTGCGGTTTACAATATACAGAAGTGGGAGGGTTGGTGACAGGAAGGAAGGTAAAATTTCATGAGTTCCTCATATTAGCCAATCCCATGTAGAGTAAGGGATTTAATCCTTACCATCACCCTATGAGGTAAGTTTCATTTTGTCCATTGGAGGGATAAGGTAAGTGAGGATCAGAGGGGTAAATTAGAGAGCTGGGGCTCAAGCTAAGTTTTCTGACTCCATGGCTGTTTCCCTGACACCACATCACCTCTGGGAGGAAGACAGGCCATCACAGGCAAATGTGCTCAGAATAAACAGACCCCCTAAAATAATAAGACGACATTCAAGCCTTTAGAGATGGAAGGAACAGATATCTATATCATATAATTTGGGATCAAAGAAAATATGTCCTGTAGACATTCTGGAAAGGACTTAAATTTTGTTCTTTTATTTGGTTTTAGAGATGAGGTCTCACTATGTTGCCCAATCTGGTCTCAAACCCCTGGCCTCAAGTGATCTTCCCACTTCAGACTCCCAGAGTGCTTGGCCTCTCAAAGCGCTGGGATTACAGATGTGATCTGTTGCATCTGGCCTGAAAAGGACTTTTCTATTCAGACCCTAAAATTTGAGGTGAAAACACTTTGTTTTTTTTTTATTATCTCAGGCGTGAGGTGTACCATCAGGTGGTGGCCTGAGAAGCGGTTGCCCTCTGTTGCCTCTGGACTCTGAAATTCTGAGATTGCTATTGGGATTGAATGGTTGTACCCTGGATGGGAAATCCTCCACAGACCCAGGGGCGTTATGGGAGTAAAGTGGCAAGGCTCTGAGAAGAACCACAGCAAACCCGCTCAAATACGAGTCCACCGCTATTGGTGGTCTGGTAACGTGACAGGAGCCCGTCGCCCACGTGGCCATGTGCTCACCTCCTGGAGTCAGCATGCCACTCACTGTCAGCAAGTGGTGTTTGAGGATGAGGCTGCTGCCTCCCCTGCCTTGCCTTGGGCATGCTGCACTATGCATTTTCCTACAGCCCTGTTGGTGTTTCACATAGATCCTCCTGTGGCCATCTTGATCTCAATCATGAAGATCATGACTGCTGGCCCTTCACTGCCCCTTCACTGCCCCTAAGGCTTCTTCTCACTGTTCCGCCACACCTCTTCTTTCCATCTCTTTCTTTCTTTCTCTCCCTTTCTTTATTTTATTTTAATTTTTATTATTAAAGAATAAAATAGAGACAGGGTTCCTTCATTTTGGTCAGGCTGGTCTTGAACTCCCGACCTCAGATGATCCACCCACCTCGGCCTCCCAAACTGCTGGGATTACAGGCATAACCCACCACGCCCAGCCATTCTTTCTCTCCCTTTCTTATGTATGTATGTATGTATATATGTATTTTAGATACAGGATCTTCCTCTGTCACCTAGGCTGGAGTGTGGTGGCACAATCATAACTCACTGCAACCTCATGCTCCTAGGCTCAAGAGATCCTCCCATTTCAGCCTCCCTAGCAGCTAGGACTACAGTCACATGCCACCACATCTGAATAATTTTTAAATTTTTTTTGTAGAGACAGAGTCTCACTATGTTGACAAGGCTGGTCTCAAACTCTGGTCTCAAGCAACTCTCTTGCCTTGGCCTCCCAAAGCATTGTGATTACAAGTGTGAGCCACTGCACCGGCCATATCTCTCTTTCTAAACTATTTTTCTTACTCTGTTTGATCTCACTTCCTACCTTCCATTAGTATCTTATTTTTACAACTTTCCCCTCGTTTCTCTTTGTGTCCAATTCAACCACTGTTTGTCGTGCATTCAATGCTGGGCTGTGTGAGCTGGATTACACCTTAGAGTATAGTTTGGTTGATGAGGCAGAATGATGAAAGTCTTAGTGACTGCAGGAAATAATTATTATTAGGGGTCAGACAGAAAAAAATGTTGCAAACTAGGATTTAAATAGATGAGAAAAACTTTTAAAGTTTTAAAGGTTTTCTTTTAGATTGTATAAACTCTGAATCTCTAGTTTAAACATTGCTGATTTCTCATTAAAGATAGACATCAGTTAAATATGTGTAAGGTATGAGAAAAAATACTTCCTTGTTATTTGAGATGAAGTTTCACTGTTGTTGCCCAGGCTGGAGTGCAATGGCGCGATCTTGTCTCACTGCAGCCTCTGCCTCCCGGGTTCAAGCAGTTCTCCTGCTTCAGCCTCCAGAGTAGCTGGGATTACAGGCATGAGCCACCATGCCCGGCTAATTTTGTATTTTTAGTAGAGACGGGGTTTCACCATGTCGGTCGGGCTGGTCTCCAACTTCGCACCTCAGGTGATCCGCCTGCCTCAGCCTCCCAAAGTGCTGGGATTATAGGCGTGAGCCACCACACCCAACTGAAAAAAAATACCTTCAAAGAATTTAAGATTGTTACTTCACTAGTCAGGGTTCTCCAGAGGAAAAAAGCTAACAGGATTGATGTATGTGTGAAAGGGAGTTTATTAGGCAGAATTGACTCACACGATCACAAGGTGAAGTCCCACGTTAGGCCATCTGTAAGTTGGGGAAGAAAGAGGCCAGCAGTGGCTCAGTCCAGGTCTGAAAGCCTCAGAAGCAGAGAACCCAACAGCGCAGCCTTCAGTCTGTGGCCTAAGGCCCAAGGGTCCTTGGCAAACCACTGATGTAAATCCAAGAGTCCAAAAGCTGAAGAACTGGAGTCTGACGTCCGCGGGCAGGTAGCATCCAGCACGGGAGAAAGATGAGAGCCAGAAGACTCAGCAAGCCAGCGTATCCCACCTTCTTCTGCCTGCTTTGTTCTAGTCTCACCAGCAGCCGATGAGATGGAGCCCACTCATGCTGAGGGTCAGTTTTCCTCTCCCAGTCCACTGACTCAAATGTTAAGCTCCTCTGGCAACAGCCTCACAGACACACCAGGAACAACGCTTCACCAGCTGTCTAGGCATCCTTCAATCCAATCCAGTTGACACCTGATATTAACCATCATGAGTCCACCCCTTGTCAACTTGAACCCATACACATATCCTGAAATCATACTTAGTCTCCAAGTACAGACAATAGTAAGGTTGTAACTCTGCCTAACATAACACAGCTATCCTTTGTACAATTGAAAGCGTGCTAATCCTCAACCTAAATGCTATTATATAAAGTTAACAAGACTTAAATGCTGACATAAAGTCAATAAATCTTATGTCACACGATAAAGGAAAAAGAAAGGCAATAAAATGAAGATATTTCCCTAGTACAAGTGTGTGTATGCACAAACATGTTCTTAACAAAATAAAGAGGAAATACGACAGTCACGGTCCTTGGCTCTGCAGCTGGTCACGTGACTGTAGCTGGTCCAGATGACCACCTTCTTCTACTACGCATCGTGTATTCCCTTTGCCTTCAGCAAGCACCTTGGCTGGTCGGGTGTTTTTTTATCTGGTGGAGTGACCCAAACTTTCATTCCTGAAGGGTCTGGGACATTTGTAGTCTTGCCTGATTTGGGCCGTCGTAGTCTCCCACTGACCTTAATCACAGGGCATGGTAATACCAAGAGACGCCCTAAGGGATCTCCTGTACTCCGCTCATGCTCTCCCTCACCTCCACTGTGGAGTAGTAGACTGATTCCATTTTGATAGCTGGGGTCGATCATCTGGACGTGATCAACACTGTAACTCTGCACAACACTGTACAACTCTGTAACTCCCTTCTCAGCCTGTTGACTTACAGGCAGGAGGAGTCAAAGTGGCCAGGTGGCAGTCTTAACTTCCAGTGCAATGGAATCGTAGTTGTGTCTCCTGGTGGCAGCGTTCCTCCTTCGAGAACTAAGACCTCTAGGCCAGCAGAATTCGTCCCCCCTTTTTTTTTTTTTTGAGATGGAGTTTCGCTCTTGTTACCCAGGCTGGAGTGCAATGGCGTGATCTCGGCTCACCGCATCCTCCGCCTCCTGGGTTCAGGCAATTCTCCTGCCTCAGCCTCCTGAGTAGCTGGGATTACAGGCACGCGCCACCATGCCCAGCTAATTTTTTGTATTTTTAGTAGAGACGGGGTTTCACCATGTTGACCAGGATAGTCGTGATCTCTTGACCTCGTGATCCATCTGCCTCGGCCTCCCAAAGTGCTGGGATTACAGGCGTGAGCCACCGCGCCTGGATCCCCTGTTACTTTCAAGTGAAAGAGAAAGGCTACTGTTAGGACAGAATGGGAAGTTGGCATTTTGGAGCTGCCTGTGAGTGTGTGGACCGGCATGGATTCTGATGAACAAGTTTGGCCATTCTCCCTGAGTCACGGCCTACTCAGAGCTGAGGAAACCTTCACCCTCCAACTCCTCTTCTTCTGGGGTCCCTGAGGATTCCTCTCCACATTCCTGTTTATTTCTTCTGCTACAAATCCCCAAGTTTGATTATATGTATGTAAAATTAAAAAATCAGCTGAGTGCACTAATTAAAAAAACTTAGTGGCTCACGCCAGTAATTCCAGCATCCACCCAGGCGGATGCATCATCTGAGGTCAGGAGTTCAAGACCATCCTGGCCAACGTGTTGAAACTCCGTCTCTACTAAAAGTCCAAAAATTAATCAGGCATGGTGGTGCGAGCCTATAGTCCCAGCTTACTCAGGCAGCTGAGACAGGAGGATCACCTGAGCCTGGGAGAGGTTTCAGTGAGGTAGTGAGCCGAGATGATGCCACTGCACTCCAACCTGAGCAACAGAGCAAGGTTCTATCTCAAAAAAAAAAAAAAAGATCGTGTGTCAGGCATATAGACTATGGGGTGGATTTTTGTCTTTTTTTTTTCATTTTATTTTCTTTGGCTACTTTCCAATGACATATAGAGAGACAGCTTAACCCTTTAAATATATATTCTATTTATATTTTTGGTGAGTTATATCTGAAAGAAATTTTAACTTTGCAAAGCATGATTCTTTTTCAAAGTATTTTTAATTATAAAATAATGTACCTACTCTGAAAAAATACCTCTCCATATGCACCAAGAGGGGTAAGTGTATACCAGAAAGGCAGTAAAAGTGCATTTATTTATAGCATTTATTGAAATAGTAAGTACCTGAGCAGCCTAAATATCCATATATCCATTATTTAAGGACTGGTTTAACTATAGTATTCATAATTTAAATACTATTCAGCAGTTTAAAAAAATGAGGTAGATCTTTTAAAAAAAAAAAAAAAAAAAAACCCAGCTCTTAGCACTTTGGGAGGTTGAGGTAGAAACAGAGCCCTTAGCCCAGCAGTTCTAGATCAGCCTGGGAAACTTGGTGAAACCTTGTTGGTGGTGCACTCTTATAGTCTCAGCAACTTAAGAGGCCGAGGTGGGAGGATCGTTTGAGCCTGGGAGCTTAAGGCTGCGGTGAGCCGAGATCATGACGCTGCACTCCAGCCTGGGTGACAGAGCAAGACCTTGTCTAAAAAAATAGGCCTATTTTTTTTTGTATGTATATATGTATACAATTTTGTATATATGTATACAAAAACAACTATGATATAATTTAATCCATGAAAAATGTATGTGTAACAGAAAAATCAAATATTTTTAACATGAAACTGTATGGCATAAAAGTATACAGAAAAAGGCAGGAGGAGGACACACATGAGACTGCTTACTGTGTAACAGTGCATTATGTGTATAATTTAACATTTTTAAATGAAGTTTGAAAAGTCATACATGGTAGCAATCTTAGAGTGTAGAAAAATTTAAACTAGAATGAAAATATTTTTCCTGAGCCATATTCTAGTGCTCTGTGGTAGGGATGTAAAAAGAAAAAAAAAAGAAAATATTTTTCTACATTTTTAGTCCTACTTAGTAGAGATAATCTTTAATAGTTTTTATATATGCTTGCAGAAAACTTTCACAAGTATACAAAAGCAAATATATATAATTACAAATTAAATTTTTAACAGCTATATTTTTTTTGCAGCACATACAAATCAACGGATATAAATCCACTTCTGGGTTTTCTTGTTGTTGTTTTTTTTGTTTGTTTGTTTTTGGTTTTTTTTTTGAGACGGAGTTTCGCTCTTGTTACCCAGGCTGGAGTGCAATGGCGCGATCTCGGCTCACTGCAACCTCCGCCTCCTGGGTTCAGGCAATTCTCCTGCCTCAGCCTCCTGAGTATCTGGGATTACAGGCACGCGCCACCACGCCCAGCTAATTTTTTGTATTTTTAGTAGAGACAGGGTTTCACCATGTTGACCAGGATGGTCTCGATCTCTTGACCTCGTGATCCACCCGCCTCGGCCTCCCAAAGTGCTGGGATTACAGGCGTGAGCCACCGCGCCCGGCCCCTAGTTTTTGTATTTTTAGTAGATATGGGGTTTCACCATACAGATCAGGCTGGTCTTGAATTCCTGACCTCAGGTGATCTACCTGCCTCAGCCTCCCAAAGTGTTGGGATTACAGGTGTGAGCCACTGCGCCTGGCCTACTCCTGTGGGTTTTTTTTATTATTATTATTCCTATGCTCTTTAATGACAAGTTTTATTGTTATTATATATATAGTTCCAAAAACATACATATAATATATTATATAATTATATATAAGATATAATTTTTTTGAGACAGGATCTTGCTCTGTCATCCAGGCTGGAGTGCAGTGGTGTAATCATGGTGTTTCCATCTGCTGGACTCAAGCAATCCTCCCACTTCAGCCTCCTGAGTAGCTGGGACTACAGGTGTGTATCACTATGCCTAGACAATTAAAAACACTTTTTTTGTAGATAAATACGTTTTTATAAATTTTTTATTTTTTTGATGAGGGTCTCCCTATGTTAACCAGGCTGGTCTTGAACTCCTGGCCTCAAGTGATTCTTCTGCCTCCGAAAATGCTGGGATTACAGGTGTGAGGCACTGTGCCTGGCCTTTTAATTTTAATTAAGTCCAATTTACTTATTTTTTTCTATCTGTCCTTTTGGTGTTATATTTAAGAAACTATTGCCAAATTCAAGGTCATACGGATTTGTCCTTATATTTTCTGCTAATTGCTTTATAGTTTTAGCTCTTTAATTTAGATGTTTAATCCATTTTGAGTCATTTTTATATAAAGTATAAGGATCCCAGCACCTTGGGAGGCCGAGGCGGGTGGATCACAAGATCAAGAGATCGAGACCATCCTGGTCAACGTGGTGAAACCCTGTCTCTACTAAACATACAAAAATTAGCTGGGCTTGGTGGTGCGCGCCTGTAGTCCCAGCTACTTGGGAGGCTGAGACAGCAGAATTGCCTGAACCCAGGAGGCGGAGGTTGCAGTGAGCTGAGATTGCACCATTGCACTCCAGCCTGGGTAACAAGAGCAAAACTCCGTCTCAAAAAAATAAAAATAAAAATAAGGAAAGGGTCCAACTTCATTCTATTGCTTGTGTATCTCCAGTTTTGTCAGTACCAATTCTTTTTTTCTTTCTTTTTTTTTTTTTTTTTTTTTAATGGAGCCTACCTACTGTCACCCAGGCTGGAGTGCAGTAGCTCGGTCTTGGCTCACTGCAGCCTCTTTCTCCTAGGTTCAAGCAATTTTCATGCCTCAGCCTCCTGAGTAGCTAGGACTACAGGCCTGTGCCACCATGCCCAGCTAATTTTTGTACTATTTTATTGTGCTATACGCCTATCTTTACACTATATTGTTTTGCTTACTGTAGCTTTATAGTAAGTTTTGAAATCAGGAAGTAGGAGTCCTCCAAGTTTTGTGTTGATTATATATCTTAAAACTTCTCTGAATTAATTTATTAGCTGTAATAGTTTTTTCATGAATTCTTTCAGGTTTTTAATCTTTTCAATTAAAAAATCTTATTTTTTTTGAGAAAGAGTCTCTCTCTGTTGCTGCAATGGCACAGTCTTGGCTCACTGCATCCTCCATTTCTGCCTCCTGGGTTTAAGCGATTCTCGTGCCTCAGCCTCTTGAGCAGCTGGAATTACAGGTGTGCGCCACCACACCCGGCTGATTTTGTATTTTTAGTAGAGGTGGGGTTATGCCGTGTTGGCCAGGCTGGTTTTGAACTCCTGGCCTCAAGCGATCCACCCACCTCAGCCTCCCAAAGTGCTGGGATTACAGGCATGAGTCACTGTGCCCAGCCAGGATTTATTAGATTTAACATTATGTCTTCTATGAATAGAGATAGTTTCACTTCTTCCTTTCTATTTCGTTTTCCTCTGGTCCTTGATTCAGAACTTCTGTTCTCATTTGAATACCATTTATTTCTTTTTCTTGCTTAATTTTTCTGGCTCTGTAAACTTTCATAGCATATATTTGCCTATGAAAATAGTTGAGTTTGGGATTATACTTGTACTCTTTTTCATGGATAAAATTAAAGCATAGCTATTATTTTGCAACCTGTTTTTGTAACATATCACACATATTAAAGACCTATTTGTTTTGCCAATTTATGTAGATTTACCTTGTTTTTCAAATGGTTGAAGGTTGAATGGTCTTCTAAGTGTAGATACCATAGTTTTTTTATTTATTTCATTCCTTAAATAATGAATATTTAGGTTGCTTTTAGTTGTCATTTGTATTTTCACTTTATGTTTTCTTTTTTCTTTTTCTTTTTCTATCAGCTTTTGACTGAGCATATTTTCTTTTTTCTTATGCAAAAGTTTCAAACTTTTTATATAGTCAAATTTCTTGAACCTTTTTCTTTATTGTTTCTGTATTTGGGGTCATGCATGACAAGTATTATAAGACCATATTAAAATATTTTTTCTAGAAATTCTGTTGGTTTGGTTTGAGTTCTTCTTTTTTTCTTTTCTTTAAAATTTTTTTTTTTTTTTGAGACAGGGTCTTGCTCTGTCACTCAGGCTGGAGTGCAGTGGTGCAGTCACTGCTCACTGTAGCCTTGAACTCCAGGGCTCAAGTGATCCTCCTGCCTCAGCCTCCCAAAGTGCTGAGATTACAGGCATGAGCCACAACAGCCAACCACTGAATTATTTTTTATGTTTTAGTCTGAACCATTAGTAATTAATTTTGGTTTAAGAAATGGGGAGTGATTCAGCTTTATTTTCTTCTAAATGGCTGGTGGGTTTTCTCAACATCATTATTAAATTACCCATCAGGCAGGGCGCGGTGGCTCACACCAGCACTTTGGGAAGCCCAGGAGGGCAGATCACCTGAGGTCAGCAGTTTGAGACCAGCCTGGCCACCATGGTGAAACCCTGTCTCTACTAAAAATACAAAACAAATTAGTTGGGCATGGTGGCAATTGTCCATAGTCCCAGCGACTTGGAAGGCTGAGGTAGGAAAATTGCTTGAACTTGGGACGGGGAGGTTGCAGTGAGTCCAGATCCTGCCACTGCACTCCAGCCTGGGCGACAGAGTGAGACTCTGTCTCAAAATAAATAATCCATCAACTGGGGATTGCTTTTAAAAGAAATATAAAAGTCAAGTTGGAAAGGAATTAGACCCCTTTGATTCCTAGAAGGGTTATGCAAAGACTCAAGACTCAGGAGAATGAGTTTCCTAAAAGAGGGTAAAGCCTCTTATCGTTTGGAACTGAATCAGAGCCACTCACTCTGAGCGAGCGACTGCTCAGCTCAGTGTGGAGAATCAAAATAATTATTTGATAAGTCATTGGGGGATACCTTCAAATATTCTTTTAGACCTCAACACACAGAATTATTAATTGTATTGTAAAAGAAAAGTTTTACTTCTTAACTATCTAGAACTTAATTAAAAGAGATATTACTACAAAACACTTGAAGCCCCATCTTCTGATTATTTCTGAAATAAGGCGATTCACCCATGAGAATGCTGCCGACTGCTTGGGCTGGATGCCTGAGCCTGGTACTCGGCATTAAGGAAGAATCAGGAGTGAGTGGACATTAGACAAGGTCAGCTCTATAATTACTAAGTAGTAGCCTTGAGTTTCATGAAGATTACAAAATCCATTTCAACCCTGAGTTTCGATGTGTGTTTTCTAAAAACTTTCAGAGAAATTATGGTTTTGGTCTGAAACTTCACATATCTGGTGTCTATCCAAACATACATTATTTTTGAGATTTTTAGCAAACTTGTTTTTTCCTTCCTGAATTAGTCAGTGAAACCAAAATTTAAAAAACCTCTGACTTCAAAAATAAGTGTGTTTTTAAATGCCAGGATTTGATATAATAAGAACTTTAGGAGAAAACAATAATAAGAGAACAATTACTGAATATCAAGTCTGAAACTTTACAAGCCCTGAGACCTCTGACAGAGTCCATTGTCACTCAGATTTCAAATGTTTGGTTACAATTGGATTCTATTTGTGGTACAGGTGCTTTGAAAGATACAAACATTTGGGCCTGGCGCGGTGGCTCACGCCTGTAATCCTAGCACTTTGGGAGGCTGTGGTGGGTGGATCACCTGAGGTCAGGAGTTCAAGACCAGCCTGGCCATCATGGTGAAACCCCATCTTATAAAAAAAAAAAAAAAAAAAAAAAAAAAAAAAAAAAGGCTGGGCGCGGAGGCTCATGCCTATAATCCCAGCACTTTGGGAGGCCGAGGCGGGTGGATCACGAGGTCAAGAGATCGAGACCATCCTGGTCAACATGGTGAAACCCCGTCTCTACTAAAAATACAAAAAAATTAGCTGGGCATGGTGGCGCACGCCTGTAATCCCAGCTACTCGGGAGGCTGAGGCAGGAGAATTGCTTGAACCCAGGAGGCGGAGGTTGTGGTGAGCCGAGATCGCACCATTGCACTCCAGTCTGGGTAACAACAGCAAAACTCTGTCTCAAAAAAAATAATAATAATAAAATAAAAAAATAAAAATAATAAAAAAAAGGAAAGGTACAAACATTTATGAAACAAATAAAAGGAAACTGGAATGTTTCTAATTGATTGCAATATCATTAAAATTCTTTCTAGAAAAAAATTTCTAGAAAAAAGTACATAAAGTGAATATAATTTGATACACTAAAATAACTGTTGATCATTTTTTTGTCTCTTCATTGAAAGGAATTTTTCAGTGGCATCTCTCTGAGTATCTAAGAGAGATTTAGCTACAAAACATTATCCAAAGACAGAATTTTGGATGTGTGCATTTCTGACAATGGCATAGGGTAGCCTAAGAGAGCTGTAGAAATAGCTAGCTAGGATCAACTTATTCTAAAATTTTATTTAAAAGGCAGCCTAAGCAAAAAAGTAAGTATGGTAAGTGGTGAATACATTAATTAGCTTGATTCAATCACTGTGCAATGTATCCATATACTGAAACATCACGCTGAACATCATAAATATATATCATTTTTATTTATCAATTAAAAATAAATTTAGACTGGACATGGTGACTCATGCCTATAATCCCAGCACTTTGGGAGAGCAAGGTGGGAGGATCACTTGAGCCCAGGAGAACAAGACCAGCCTCGGCAACATAGTGAGACCCCATCTCTATTCAAAAAATTAAATAAATCCATTTAAAAGGCAGATTAAGATCAATATCAGTAGTGAAAGAGATCCTGCTTTAAAACCAACAAAAATATCAATGAAGTACCTATTGTTTGTATGACATGTTACCAGGGGTGCTAGGCTGAATAATAGAAGTCATAGTGAATAAAGGGCAGATTTTGATGTTGAAAAAAATCAATGAGATATTATTAACAATTTAATATTTGTGATCAGGAATGAGCACAGTGCCTGGAAAAATGCTGATAGTGACAACACTTGAAGGAAAGATGGGGCTTCAGTCCAGAATCTTCTAATGGTGAACTATTTGGTAGCATAGAGGCAGAAAGGTGTGATACGATTCCTCCCCATCACAGGGTCATGGCTGACACTCCTATAACAAATCTACATTAACAAGAGAAAAGCAGTGACCCTAGAGCCTTTAGAAATAAAGACCCAAAGACTCAGGGAAAATTGTCTATTCTTATGCTTGGGTTTAATGAAGAATGGGCAGTTATGTAGAAATGTAGTTGAACAAAAAGGGAATGATTTAAATGACAATGGACCGAGTAGGTGTGACAGGCAAGCAGTCCAAACCCACGCCGTCTTGGCCCCGGCGACTTGTAATAAGTAACTAAGGTCTGTAATTTCCACCCTACCCAGGCACTGTGCAAACTAACGCTTATCTTGACTTCTGTGAACCACTTAAGTAACAATCGGAATGTCCAGAGCCCCTCACCCTCATCTCCGCCCAGGAGGTGATTTACGGAATCCACTGGCCCTCGGAATGTCTGATGCCCCTCACCCCCACCCCCACCCCTCACCCTCACCCCCGAGGTGGTTTACGGGCATAAAAGGTCTTGACACCCTCCTTTCGGGGCCATGGGTTGGAGAGATGAGAGTCCTCCGTGGCCGCCGGCAATAAAGGCCCTGCAATTTGGCATACTTTTGTCTTGGTGTTGACTTTCTATGCTCGCTCCAGTACAATATAGGGACAAGAATTTACAAGCATCTACTGTAATGCTTAGTACTAAGGCAGGACCCTTTCTAGAATAAAGGTCTTATGACAAGGTAGGTCATGGAATTTCTTTACGGCCAGCTCCTACGCAGGAAGGTAGGGGAACGTTACAGTAATATTTCTAGTTTCTATGACAGGCCTTGGAGAAGAGGAATTCTAGTTTCTATATCTTGCCTTGGGAGAGAAAGGGGAGCAGGAGACAGGAGGGTAGGGGAAAGTCATAGAGAAACTTTGCTTCGGAGGCCCTGCCAACGTGTCCTTCACTTCAAGCACTCAGGATGTAAAAGCACCATACTTTGTGATACTATCCATCCTCTTTTTTTTTTTTTGAGACAGGGTCTTGCTGTCGCCCAGGCTGAAGTGCAGTTGCACAATCTCAGCTCACTGCATCCTCTGCCTCCCAGGTTCAAGCAATTCTCATGCCTCAGCCTCCTGAGTGGCTGAAACTACAGGCGCCTGCCACCACCACACCTGGTTAATTTTTGTATTTTTGGTAGAGACAGGGTTTTACCATGTTGGCCAGGCTGGTTGCATTTTTAAACTTTTAAATCTGAAAAGAATCTCGCTCTGTCGTCCAGGCTGGAGTGCAGCAGTGCAATCTCGGGTCCCGAGTTCAAACCATTCTCCTGCCTCAGCCTCCTGAGTAACCAGGATTACAGGTGCATGCCATCATGCCTGGCTAATTTTTGTATTTTTAGTAGAGACAGGGTTTCGTCATGTTGGCCAGGCTTGTCTCGAACTCCTGATGTCAGGTGATTTGCCTGCCTCGGCCTCCCAAAATGCTGGGATTACAAGCGTGAGCCACTGTGCCTGGGCAATACTATCTTCTGAGCCCCAACAGCAGGAAAACAGTTTCTCTACTCCTTTCCTTATTCCTCATAGGCAAATAAATGCAAGAATATTCACCAAGATCTTTAGTCATACAAAAATGAAGTGTCAGATACATTATAAAAATAATTTATTTATAGGTCTATGTTTATATAAATTGCTTTAACAGTCATTAAAGCATTATATGGGCTGAGATTTTAATACTATTTCCTTGTGAGGACTAAGTTTTAATTCCTGTGTATAATCTATGTCTGAAATACTATAAAAATACATTGCAAAAAAAAAATAATAAAATAAAATACATTGCAGGGAGTGGTACATACTGGACAGAGTTCCACATAATCCTATTCCTACACCTAACCCATTGTTTCTGCATATATTCCCTGAGAAAGAATATGGATGACTTTTAGTGGCAATTATATACTTTTCTTTAATTTTCACCTGGACAGACTAAAGATGAAATAGCACCTATTCTTGCAAGGCAAGGTCTAAACCAAACGGTAAGACAAGCTGGATCGTGTTCCCCTTCTTCCTTCAGCAGAGTCACTCTTGATTTTCCAGAGAACATCTTTTTCCTGGAAGTCAAGGTCTCCTACTAAAGTGTACCTCCTTGCCTGACAACCTCATTCCCCAACTCCACCAATCTCCTTCTATTAAACCTTGCAAAGTTCAGAATTCTATTTCCTGATATCATTTCTTTCTTCTGGCTTATACTGAGTAATCACAGATTATTCCTACCCTAAAGCGTAAGCAAGCCCTTTAGCCTATCTTTTCCCTTTAGACTTTATTTTGAAAAATTTCAAGCTGAAGAAAAAAAAAAATTGCTGGTCGGGAGTGGTGACTCATGCCAGTAATCCCTGTACTTTGGGAGGCCAATCTCGGCTCACTGCATCCTCCACCTCCTGGGTTCAAGCGATTCTCCTGCCTCAGCCTCCCCAGTAGCTAGGACTACAGGCGCGTGCCACCATAACCAGCTAATTTTTTTTTCTTTTCTTTCTTTTTTTTTTTAAAGATGGGGTTTCACCATGATGGCCAGGTTGGTCTTGAACTCCTGACCTCAGGTGATCCACCCACCTCGGCCTCCCACAGTGCTAGGATTACAGGCATGAGCCACCGCGCCCAGCCTTTTTTTGCATTTTTAGTAGAGACCGGGTTTCACTATGTTGGCCAGGCTAGTCTTGAAGTCCTGACCTCGTGATCCACCCGCCTCGGCCTCCCAAAGTGCTGGGATTGCAGGAGTGAGCCACCACGCTAGGCTGAAAGTGCATATATTCTAACTGATACCAAGGTTCTCTCTGAGAGCTGGTAACAACAGAAAATTTCTTTCTTTCTTTGCTTACATTTTTACAATCATGTATTTTTCTGAAAATTTCATTGAAGTTTTTTCTTTTTAAAACTCCATTTAAAAAGAAACAACGGCGCAGTGGCTCACAGCTGTAATCCCAGTACTTTGAGAAGCTGAGGTGGGAGGACTGGCCAGGAGGCCAGGAGTTCGAGGCTGCTGTGAGCTGTGGTAGTGCCAGGGCACTCCAGCGTGGGCAACAGAGCGAGACTCTGTCTTAATAAACAAATAAACAAACGCCGTAAACATTGCTTTGTTTTCCCATTAGTGAAATCTGTAAACATGTCATGGAAACTGGTATCTTTACTCTGCTCCTGTCCCTCTGCTGGTGGAGTAGGATTTTACCGCTGGTTCTACCTAGGCGTAGAGCTGTGTCTGCAAACAAAAATTAGGCAAGACCGAAAAAAAGTTAATGTTCTTAAAAGATGCAAGTGGGGCCCGAAAATAAATTCTTGGACTAGGAAGGCATCCTTTAATGCCCAAGTCTCCGGGTAAGAGCAAACCGACCGGCTAAGGCCAGAATCTCCAAGACCCGAGGTGGTGCAGGCGGTAGCCAACGCCCACAGCCCAGGTCCTCTGGGCCGGCACGCCCCTCCCACCACCTCAGCCAATCGGGGCTGAGGGGGCGGGGACCGGGCCAGCCGGGGGCGGGGACCGGGCCAGCCGGAGGCGGGGCAGACGCGGGAGGGGGTGTGTCTAAGGCGGGGCCTGGCAGGTCCCAGAAGGTGGCTATTTTCGCTGCCAGCGGCTTCCCAGCCCAGGTGGAGAGGCCGGGCTGGCCGGGGCTTCCACCTCTGGCGTCAGGAAATGGCGGCGGGGGGCAGGATGGAAGACGTGAGTGCACGGAGGCTGCGCGCCGCTGCCGGTCCCGGAATCTTCTTTTTCCTGTGTTGAGGCGCACTGGGCGGAGGCTGAGGGATGGAAACCTCCTTTGGCAAGTGCGGCCACGGCCGTAGGGGGCGCCGCCTGTGCCGGGGAGGCCTGGGCGCGGGGCTGTGGGAGGGCGCCGGGCGGCCGTGGAATCTGCGACACGCCGGGTCGGGGCTAATTTTCCCGGTGGAAACTGGGGCGGGCTCCCGGGCGGTGGGCGCGCGGCTCCAGGGGTCCCAGGCTGGCGCCCAGCCCACGTGCATGGCGCGTCTTTGGTCCCGGAACTGGCAGCTTCACGTGATGCGCGCCTGGCCTGACAGCCCTTCCTCCCCGCGAGTCTCAGGGCGCCAGGCCGCTGGGCTCCGCTCGGACGCTCCAGGGGCGCAGCGGGGCAAATCTCCCTTCCTGGCGGGGTCCCTTGCCTTGACTGTAGAGGCTGTGGACCTGGAGTGACAGCGACGCTCGGGTCGGGCGCCAGCGTCCTGCGGACAGACCTGTCGCTATCATCGCCTGAAAACCCACACGAGAGAAAAACAGTGTCATGTGCTGTTTTGAATCTAGCATGGTAGGAATGTAAAGGTTTTTAAATCTTTGATAGATTCAAACCGGATTACCAAAAAAACCCAGTGGCCTAGTTTACAGCGTGTGTAATACAGAATGATAGCATAATTACAAAAATCTTATTTCTTTCCTTAAGTATCATAAGACGTTTTTAGAGGAAACATGTATATATGTCAAGAATTAACTGGATTTTCTATTGGAAAGTAATAGAACTTTTGCTTTTGAGAAATGCAAAGTTGACAGTTACATTAAAGTACTAATTAGGGTTAATAAATTAGTAGGAATATTACTATGATCCTACTGAATGAAGTGCATTAGGAAAAGAAAGAAACGTGAAACAGTTCCAGCACTATGGTAGCTTAGATTCTTGAGCAGTGACCATAGTTAAGTAATCTTGATGAAATAAAAACCAAACATTTCTGAGACTAAAATTTTCTATTTTTTCCAGTTGAGAAAATGGAAAATTAACTGTAAGACCTGTAAGTAGACTTGAGACTCACATATATTTAAAGCAAAATCCATTGTTTCTAAGTTTTTAAGGGTGAACTTCATGAGCTGATAGTGTATGGGAAAAAATGAATATGTAAGAGGAAAATGAGAGACTCTTAGAAAAACCACGCAGTAAGTGCTTCTTGGTTGATACTGAGCTGCTCTAGCGTTCTTGGATCTGTAGCTTTTAGCTTTAGGATGCATACAGTATTAGAAATCTGCTTCATCAAACACGGAAGAACGGAGCAGTCTGGAAGGCCCATGTCTGTAATCCCAGCACTTTGGGAGGCAGAGGCAGGCGGATCACCTGAGGGCAGGAGTTTGAGACCTTAGGAGTTTAAGATCACCTAAGGGCAGGAGTTTGGCCAACATGGTGAAACCCTGTCTCTACTAAAAACACAAAAATTAGCCAAGCATGGTGGTGGGGGCCTCTAATCACAGCTACTCGGGAGGCTGAGGCAGGAGAATCACTTGACCCCAAAAGGCTGAGGTTGCAGTGAGCCAAGATTGCGCCACTGCCCTCCAGCCTGGGTGACAGAGCGAGACTCCATCTCAAAAATAAAAAAAAAAAGAAATAAAAAATAATTAGAGATTAATATTTTAACACCAATCACATATTGAAGTCACTTTAGATCTGACTAAGTCGCCTGCTTTTGGTATTTTGTAGACATGATTCCTAGCCTTCAGTAAAAAGCTAAAAATTGTGGACCATGCTTTGGGTGCAGACACTTAAATGGGTTGGATCAAAGACTTTGTGTTAGTAAGGATTCATTGTTTCCAAGCAGTGAAACCAACTCTGGCTATTAAGAAAAGGATTTATTTGAAAGGCTATAGGGTGAGTAAATGCCAAGGCCTCTGAAAGGACCCAAACAAAGGCATCTCAAGGGATTGAAGGGAGCAATGGGAGTTCTTTCAGGGTCAACCCCAGAATAAATCTGCCTAAACCATGATCTTTCTTTTTTTCTTTTGAGACAGAGTCTTGCTCTGTTGCCCAGGCTGGAGTGCAGTGGTGCAATCTTGGCTCACTGCAACCTCTGCCTCCCAGGTTCAAGCGATTCTCCTGCTCAGCCTCCTGAGTAGTTGGGAATACAGGCATGTGCCACCAGGCCCGGCTAATTTTTGTATTTTTAGTAGAGACAGGGTTTCACCATGTTGGTCAGACTGGTCTCGAACTCCTGACCTCATGATCCACCCTTCTCAGCCTCCCAAAGTGCTGGATTACAGGCGTGAGCCACCAAGCCTAGCGATCTTTTATTGCTCATGGAGAGAGTTGGATTCACCCAACTGTTGTTTTGTTCCATGACCACTTCTAGGCCAGAGGAGGAGGAAGGTTATTGAAGGATGTTTCCACTAAGACTTAACGCAGTAGACAGTGGGTCCTCAAAGGAAATAGAGTTATTGTCACAAAAGAAGAGGGAAGAGTTGCCATGTGGGCAAAAACAATGGATATGTTCTATAGGTGGTAATACAGTTAATAACGGAAATGAGGCCGGGTGTGGTGGCTCACACCTGTAATCTCAGCACTTTGGGAGACCAAGGCGGGCGGATCACCAGAGGTCAGGAGTTCAAGACCAGCCTGGCCAACATGGTGAAACCCTATCTTTTAAAAAAAAAAAAAAAAAAAGGAAATGAAAAAATCATTTGGATTCAAGAGTCCTCTTCCCCTCACCTTTACTTGCAGATGGTGAGTTAATAGAATGACTGGGTGCTGCTTGTATGGTTAGGCTGCATATTTCCTATAGGATTCATGGGAAAGTAAATACTCATAAGTGACATAGAGAAGAAGCATATTATAGTCCCCAACTCCTTCACTGTAGTTAGAAAAAACAAAAGATACATACATGGAAAGGAAAACAATACAAGGCAACGTAAGAAATACTCCAAATGACTGTTATGGGCAATATGTTTAATAGGAGTTTAAAGCAGAAGGAAAACTCTTAGGGCAAGTTTTATAGAGAGCATAAACTTGATTGGGACCTTGAAAGATGCATAGAATTCTGAAGAAGGCAAGAGAGGATATTTGTAGGGATCTATAGAAAGCTTATTTAGGCTAGACAAGGTGCATGAAAGTGACATAGTAGGAGATAAATAAAGTAGATTATTGTCTTATAGTGAAGGTTTCGATGCTAGCTTTGTTGAAATTTCCCAGGTCTGGCTAGATGTAGTGACTCATGCCTGTAATCCCAGCACTTTGGGAAGCTGAGGTAGGTAGGTCACCTGAGGTCAGGAGTTTGAGACCAACCTGGCCAACATGGCAAAACCTCTTATCTACTAAAAATACAAAAATTAGCTGGGCCTGGTGGCACGTGCCTGTAATCCCAGCTATTCAGGAGGCTGAGGCAGGAGAATTGCTTGAACCTGGGAGGCAGAGATTGCAGTGAGCCCAGATCACACCATTGCACTCCAGCCTGGGCAACAAGAGGGAAACTCTGTCTCAAAAAAAAAAAAAAAAAAAAAAAAAAGCAGTGGCTCACACCTGTAATTCCAGCACTTTGGGAGGCCAAGGTGAGTAGATTGCCTGAGCCTAGGAGTTCGAGACTAGCCTGGGCAACATGGTGAAACCCTGTCTCTACTAAAATGCAAAAAATTAGCCGAGCATGGCGACGTGCGTCTGTAGTCCCAGGTACTTGGGAGGCTGGAGCAGGAGAATTGTTTGAACCTGGGAGGCAGAGGTTGCAGTGAGCCAAGATGGTACCACTGCACTCCAGACTGGGCAACAGAGCGAGACTCCATCTCAAAAAGAAAAAGAAAAAAATTTCCCAGGTCTGAGGCATACAAGAAGTTGGGCAGCCTTTCATTCTCTCAACACACATACTGAACACAGCACCTGCTATGTGTTAAGTGTTAAAAATACAAAGAACATAATATAACAGTCTCTGCTCTTGTGAAGCACATTTTATTCTGACAATTTCAATACCATGTGCTTAGTATTGTAGGTTATAATACAGGTGTAAGAGAGTTTAGTAGGGACTTCCATTCCCAGCCAACATGGAATAACCAGGAATAGATGTACCATTGTGCCTGAAACAACCAAAAAACTAGATATAACATAAGATACAACACTTTGTGAGATATTGGACGTCAGACAACAAAGGGTAACAATCTCGGAAATGGGAAACAAATGCTGTGAACCCCATCACTGCCCCGGCTTACTGCCTTGAAAGAGTGCAGGCTGTGACAAGGAATGGGGAAACCAGGCAGAGCCCAGCAGATTTCTGAGTTAGCGAAATGGAGTTGAGGATCTGGGAGACAGAGGCAACTAGAGTTCCCAAGACAGAGCACCCAGAGAGGAGAGAGCTACAAAGAGGGAGGACCCTGAAGATCTGCATGGGGAGCCCCCCAGGCATCCAGTAGAGTGCTAATCAGGGCATGAGGAAGCTCTTGGAGGCCTCAAAAAGAACCACCTTAAAGGATTAGAAGGAACAGTTTCTCCATACCGGGCCAAGAATACTGCCTATTTCACCTACCAGCCAGACAAAAACCCCATAATTCACAGAACATGCAGGTGGAGTACTCAGAAAGGCCTTGTCTCAGTAGTGGAGTAGAATTAGCCCTAGATGAAGCCCACCTAATTTCTTAACAGCAAGATCAAAAAGATCAGACTGTTTCTAAGTGACTTCGCTGTACTCCAGAACAAAGTTTAAGAATATAGGAACACAGAAAATGTCCAGCACCCACGGAGGTAAAATTGGAAATATCTGGCATTCAATAAAAAATTACAAGGCATGTAAAGAGGCAGGAAAATATGAGCTGTACTGAGTCCATTGAAACCGATTCAGACATGACATATGCTAGAAATAGCATATGGACATTAAACATTATTATGAATACTTCTGTATATTCAGAGGTTAAACGGAGGCGTGGAAGATACAAAGTGGACCCAGCTCAAACTTGTGTAGATGAAAACTACAGTGTCAGATGAAGAGTGCCGTAGGAATGGTGCTGAGGCTGGGAATGCTGGAAAGGCAGCACAGAGAAGGTGGTTTTGCTGGGACAAGCATTTGACAGGTGGGGAAGAATAAGTAGAGGTGGTGTAGAGATGGAAAGTGTTTCATGAAAGATGGATATTATAAGCAGGCAGCACCAGGAAGGAGGGAAATGGTGAGGGGCAAATCCCTGGGCAGTCACAGTGGCTCATTCCTGTAATCCTAGCACTTTGAGGGGCCAAGGCAGGTGGATTGCTTGAGCTCAGGAGTTTGAGACCAGGCTGGGCAACATGGTGAAACCCCATCTCTACTAAAAATACAAAAATCAGCTGAGCATATTGGAGTGTGCCTGTGGTCCCAGCTACTTGTGAGGCTGAGGTAGGAGGATCACTTGAGCCTGGGAGAGGGGCATGGAGGCTGCAGTGAACCGAGATCGTGCCACTGTACTCTAGCCTAGGTGACAGAGTGAGACCCTGTTTTTTTTTTTTTTTTAAAAAAAGGGTCAGGCACAGTGGCTCACGCCTGTAATCCCAGCACTTTGGGAGGCAAAGGAGGGGCGATCACTTGAGGTCAGGAGTTTGAGACCAGCATGGCCAAAATGGTGAGCCCTGTCTCTACTAAAAATACAAAAACTAGCTGGGTGAGGTGTCGGGCGCCTATAATCCCAGCTACTTGGGAAGCTGAGGCAGGAGAATCATTTGAACCCAGGAGGCAGAGTTTGCAGTGAGCTGAGATCGTGCACTCCAGCCTGGGCAACAGAATGAGCCTCCGCCTCAAAAAGAGAGAGAGAGATCTTTAGAAGTAACTTGATTGTAAAGCGATAGACTAAGAATTTGGACTTTGTCCTGAGGACTATGGGGGTTGTATTAGGATTATCCAGAGGGACAGAACCAATAGTATATATGTATATGTAAAAGAGAGTTTACTAGGGAGAATTGGCTCACAAGATTACACAGTGAAGTCTCACGAGAGGCCACCTGCACGCCGGGAAAGGGAAAGTGGTAGTTGCACAGTCCAAGCACAAAACCCTCCAAACTAGGGAAGCCAACGGGGCAGCCTTCAGTCTACAGCCGAAGGCCTGAGAGCCCAGGCAAGCTGCTGCTGCAGGTCCCATCAGTCTATAGCCGAAGGCCTAAGAGCCCAGGCAAGCTGCTGCTGCAGGTCCCATCAGTCTACAGCCGAAGGCCTGAGAGCCCAGGCAAGCCGCTGCTGCAGGTCCCATCAGTCTACAGCCGAAGGCCTGAGAGCCCAGGCAAGCTGCTGCTGCAGGTCCCAGAGTCCAAAGGCCGAGGAACCTGGAGTCTGATGTCTAAGGGCAGGACGGAAGGAAGCAAGCATCTGACACAGGAAAGAAAGAGAGCCAGAAGACCCAGCAAGCTGCTTATACCCCCATTCAGTGCTTGGTCCTAGCTGCATTGGCGGCTGATTGGATGGTGCTCACCCATATTGAGGGTGGGTCTTCCTCTCCCAGTCCACTGACTCAAATGTTTGTGTCCTCACAGACATACCCAGAAACGATACTTTACCATCCATTTGATACCAGTAGTGACCATCACAGGGAGCTACCCAAGGGTTTTGAGGAGAGAAACACGAGTGTTTGTCTTGGAAGAATTCTGGCAGCAGTGAAAGAGATTGCCAAGACCAGGAGACTGGAAGCTTCTAGTGAAATGGGAAATGGGAGGCCCTGGATTAAGATAGTGAGAATAGAGAGGAAAGAACAGGTTTAGGGGTTAGAATGGTAATGATTTTTTCTCTTTTTATCATGCCCCAGCCCTGAGTGGTTAGAATGGTAATTATTATAGGAGTAGTGTCTTTGTTTGTTTGGGTTGCTATAACAAAACACAGGTGGAATAATTTACAAATAGAAATTTATTGCTCACAGTGCTAGAGGATATGAAGTCCAAGATCAGGGTGCCAAGAGCCCTGGCGTGGGTTGCTCTCTGCTTTAAAGATGGCGTCTTCTTGCTGATCCTCACGTGGTGGAAGGTGGAAGGGAGCTCATTCAAGCCTCTTTTATAAGGGCACTAATCTCATTTATGAGGGTGGAACTCTCATGGCTTAATTACTTCCCAAAGGAAAGTGGGGGACTATTGAGGGACACCAACATTTAGACCATAGCAGGGTGCAAGTGAAAAGTAAGAGTTAATAAAAAGGCTACGTGTGGTGGCTCACACCTGTAATCTTAGTACATTGGGAGTCCACTTGGGAGAATTGCTTGATGCCAAGAGTTCAAGATCAACCTGGCCAACATAGCGAGACCCCCATCTCATTTTTATTTTAAAATTTAAAAATATTTTTAAAAAAACAGTTAATAGGCTGGGCATGGTGGCTCATACCTGTAATCCAAGCACTTTGGAGGCCAAGGCGGGCGGATCACCTGAGGTCAGGAGTTCAAGACCAGCCTGACCAACATGGTGAAACCCCGTCTTTATTTAAAAAAAAAAAAAAACAGTTAATAAAGAGATAATAGTGGCTAATACTTATTGAGTGCTTTTCCTGTGTCAGGCAGTGTTAGGAGCACTTGCATGCCTGGTAACTCATTTAATATTTCTGACAGGGCTACAAAGCAGGTGCTATTATTAGTCTCCTTTTTAGATGTGAAAACTGAGGCATGAGAGGTGAAGTAACTTGCTCTCAGCTAGAAAGCAGTGAAACTTGTGCTGGAATCCAGGCAGTCTGCCCTTAGGAGCCTGCCCTTAACCACAGCTCTTACTGCCTTTGGTCACAGTTGATTCCCCATGTGTCCTGATAATCTCTTCCGATTAGCCCACGTCTTTGATGATGCCTGTAACCGAGTTAGAAAATACTGCAGAGACAGGTTTGGGGCACTCAATCATTCATCTATCAAATGTTTGCTGAGTGACAACTGTGAGACAGTGTTGGGTGCTGGGATTACAAAGACAAGAGGTGTAGAGTTAATGGGTCCAGTGAAGTCTAGTGGAGAAGAGATAAGTAAGAGACTATCACAGGATAGTATGATAGAAGAGGCAAGCACAGAACACTTTGAAAAACATGGAGGGTAGCATGATCCAGATTAGGGGCATCCAGAAAAGCCACATGGTGGGAATTACCCCTTCTGAGCATGAAAGAATGCACAGACATTAGCTAAGGGAGGAGCAGTCTTGAAGCTCCAGCATCTGCTGACTGAGAATGAGCTAGAGGCAGAGGGGTCTTGAAGAGAACAGGAGTAATCCAAATCATACCATGACTTATAGTAAACTAAACGGGAAGCAGTCTAGGCGTTGAAATTAAAGAGTTGGCCAACTGTGGTGGCTCACGCCTATAATCCCAGCACTTCGGAAGGCCGAGGCAAGCGGATCACCTGAGGTCAGGAGTTCGAGACCAGCTTGGCCAACGTGGCGAAACCCTATCTCTACTAAAAATACAAAAATTAGCCGGGCGTGGTGGCGTGTGCCTGTAATCCCAGCTACTCAGGAGGCTGAGACAGGAGAATCGCTTGAACCCTGGAGGCTGAAGTTGCGGTGAGGCGAGGTCAAGCCACTGCACTCCAGCTTGAGCAACAGAGCAAAACTCCATTTCAAAAAAATAAATAAATAAGTACAGAGTAGTGTTGAATGCCTGTGACTGGAAATTGAGGAGCCCACTCCAGCACTCCAGAGCTGGGTTATAACCCAGATTACTGTATTTACCTTTGTTATCTTAGCACTCAACAGACATCCCTTACATCATTCATCCTAGTCCCTACTTCTTCCAGAATGAAGAGCTCTCATTCTGTGTAACCAAATCCTATTTATGAATGCTTCATTTCCATCTCATCAGTGTAATTAGCTAACCTAATTTTTCTGCATTGTCCTCTGTGCTTTTCTTTTGCTGAATTATTATGTACTTCCCATGCACCATATTCTTTTTCTTTTTTTTAACATGTGGTGGGAACACTTAAGATCTATACTCTTAACAAATTAAAAGTATATACAGTGCAGTGTGTGTGTGTGTGTGTGTGTGTGTATGTGTATATATATATATTTTTTTTTTGAGACTGAGTCTTGCTCTGTCACCCAGGCTGGAGTGCAGTGGTGCGATCTCAGCTCACTGCAACCTCTGCCTCCTGGGTCCAAGCGATTCTCCCGCCTCAGCCTCCTGAGTAGCTGGGATTACAGGTGCATGCCACCATGCCTGGCTAATTTTTTATATTTTTAGTAGAGACGATGTTTCGCCATGTTGGCAAGGCTGGTCTCGAACTCCTGACTTCAAGTAATCTGCCCACTTTGGCCTCCCAAAGTGCTGGGATTACAGGAGTCAGCCACTGCGCCCGGCCTTACAATTCACTATTGTTAACTATAATTGCTATTCCGTCATTGGATCTCAGTGCACTGTGTTCTATTGTGCATTCTTGCACCGTCGTTAACTATAATTGCTATTCCGTCATCGGATCTCTGTGCACTGGGTTCTATTGTGCATTCTTGTACTGTCGTTAACTATAATTGCTATTCCGTCATCGGATCTCTGTGCACTGTGTTCTATTGTGCATTCTTGCACCGTCGTTAACTATAATTGCTATTCCGTCATCGGATCTCTGTGCACTGTGTTCTATTGTGCATTCTTGCACCGTCGTTAACTATAATTGCTATTCCGTCATCGGATCTCTGTGCACTGTGTTCTATTGTGCATTCTTGCACCGTCGTTAACTATAATTGCTATTCCGTCATCGGATCTCTGTGCACTGTGTTCTATTGTGCATTCCTGCACCGTCGTTAACTATAATTGCTATTCCGTCATCGGATCTCTGTGCACTGTGTTCTATTGTGCATTCTTGCACCGTCGTTAACTATAATTGCTATTCCGTCATCGGATCTCTGTGCACTGTGTTCTATTGTGCATTCTTCCACCGTCGTTAACTATAATTGCTATTCCGTCATCGGATCTCCGTGCACTGTATTCTATTGTGCATTCTTGCACCGTCGTTAACTGTAATTGCTATTCTGTCATCGGATCTCTGTGCACTGTGTTCTATTGTGCATTCTTGCACCGTCGTTAGCTATAATTGCTATTCCGTCATCGGATCTCTGTGCACTGTGTTCTATTGTGCATTCTTGCACCGTCGTTAACTATAATTGCTATTCCGTCATCGGTTCTCTGTGCACTATGTTCTATTGTGCATTCTTGCACCGTCGTTAACTATAATTGCTATTCCGTCATCGGATCTCTGTGCACTGTGTTCTATTGTGCATTCTTGTACTGTCGTTAACTATAATTGCTGTACCGTCATTGGATCTCTGTGCACTGTGTTATTGTGCCTTCTTGTACGGTCGTTAACTATAATTGCTATTCCGTCATTGGGTCTCTGTGCACTATGTTCTATTGTGCATTCTTGCACCGTCGTTAACTATAATTGCTGTACCGTCATTGGATCTCTGTGCACTGTGTTCTATTGTGCATTCTTGCACGGTCGTTAACTATAATTGCTATTCCGTCATTGGGTCTCTGTGCACTGTGTTCTATTGTGCATTCTTGTACTGTCGTTAACTATAATTGCTGTACCGTCATTGGATCTCTGTGCACTGTGTTCTATTGTGCTTTCTTGCACGGTCGTTAACTATAATTGCTATACCGTCATTGGGTCTCTGTGCACTGTGTTCTATTGTGCATTCTTGCACCGTCGTTAACTATAATTGCTGTACCGTCATTGGATCTCTGTGCACTGTGTTCTATTGTGCATTCTTGCACCGTCGTTAACTATAATTGCTATTCCGTCATTGGGTCTCTGTGCACTATGTTCTATTGTGCATTCTTGCACCGTCGTTAACTATAATTGCTGTACCGTCATCGGATCTCTGTGCACTGTGTTCTATTGTGCATTCTTGTACTGTTGTTAACTATAATTGCTATTCTGTCATTGGATCTCTGTGCACTGTGTTCTATTGTGCATTCTTGTACTGTTGTTAACTATAATTGCTATTCTGTCATTGGATCTCTGTGCACTGTGTTCTATTGTGCATTCTTGCACCGTCGTTAACTATAATTGCTGTACCGTCATTGGGTCTCTGTGCACTGTGTTCTATTGTGCATTCTTGCACCGTCGTTAACTATAATTGCTATTCCGTCATTGGATCTCTGTGCACTATGTTCTATTGTGCATTCTTGTACTGTTGTTAACTATAATTGCTATTCTGTCATTGGATCTCTGTGCACTGTGTTCTATTGTGCATTCTTGCACTGTCGTTAACTATAATTGCTGTACCGTCATTGGGTCTCTGTGCACTGTGTTCTATTGTGCATTCTTGCACTGTCGTTAACTATAATTACGATTCCGTCATTGGATCTCTGTGCACTATGTTGTATTGTGCATTCTTGTACTGTCGTTAACTATAATTGCTATTCCGTCATTGGATCTCTGTGCACTGTGTTCTATTGTGCATTCTTGCACTGTCGTTAACTATAATTGCTGTACCATCATTGGATCTCTGTGCACTGTGTTCTCTTGTGCATTCTTGTACTGTTGTTAACTATAATTGCTATTCTGTCATTGGATCTCTGTGCACTGTGTTCTATTGTGCATTCTTGTACTGTTGTTAACTATAATTGCTATTCCGTCATTGGGTCTCTGTGCACTATGTTCTACTGTGCATTCTTGCACTGTTGTTAACTATAATTGCTATTCCGTCATTGGATCTCTGTGCACTATGTTCTATTGTGCATTCTTGTACCGTTGTTAACTATAATTGCTATTCCGTCATTGGATCTCTGTGCACTGTGTTCTATTGTGCATTCTTGTACTGTCGTTAACTATAATTGCTATTCCGTCATTGGATCTCTGTGCACTATGTTCTATTGTGCATTCTTGTACTGTCGTTAACTATAATTGCTATTCCGTCATTGGATCTCTGTGCACTGTGTTCTATTGTGCATTCTTGTACTGTCGTTAACTATAATTGCTATTCCGGCATTGGATCTCTGTGCACTGTGTTCTATTGTGCATTCTTGCACCGTCGTTAACTATAATTGCTGTACCGTCATTGGGTCTCTGTGCACTGTGTTCTATTGTGCATTCTTGTACCGTTGTTAACTATAATTGCTATTCTGTCATTGGATCTCTGTGCACTGTGTTCTATTGTGCATTCTTGTACTGTTGTTAACTATAATTGCTATTCTGTCATTGGATCTCTGTGCACTGTGTTCTATTGTGCATTCTTGTACTGTTGTTAACTATAATTGCTATTCTGTCATTGGATCTCTGTACACTGTGTTCTATTGTGCATTCTTGTACTGTTGTTAACTATAATTGCTATTCCGTCATTGGATCTCTGTGCAATGTGTTCTATTGTGCATTCTTGCACCGTCGTTAACTATAATTGCTGTACCGTCATTGGGTCTCTGTGCACTGTGTTCTATTGTGCATTATTGCACTGTCGTTAACTATAATTGCTATTCCGTCATTGGATCTCTGTGCACTATGTTATATTGTGCATTCTTGTACTGTTGTTAACTATAATTGCTATTCTGTCATTGGATCTCTGTGCACTATGTTCTATTGTGCATTCTTGTACTGTTGTTAACTATAATTGCTATTCTGTCATTGGATCTCTGTACACTGTGTTCTATTGTGCATTCTTGTACTGTTGTTAACTATAATTGCTATTCCGTCATTGGATCTCTGTGCAATGTGTTCTATTGTGCATTCTTGCACCGTCGTTAACTATAATTGCTGTACCGTCATTGGGTCTCTGTGCACTGTGTTCTATTGTGCATTATTGCACTGTCGTTAACTATAATTGCTATTCCGTCATTGGATCTCTGTGCACTGTGTTCTATTGTGCATTCTTGTACTGTTGTTAACTATAATTGCTATTCTGTCATTGGATCTCTGTGCACTATGTTCTATTGTGCATTCTTGTACTGTTGTTAACTATAATTGCTATTCCGTCATTGGATCTCTGTGCACTGTGTTCTATTGTGCATTCTTGTACTGTCGTTAACTATAATTGCTATTCTGTCATTGGATCTCTGTGCACTATGTTCTATTGTGCATTCTTGTACTGTTGTTAACTGTAATTGCTATTCTGTCATTGGATCTCTGTGCACTGTGTTCTATTGTGCATTCTTGTACTGTTGTTAACTGTAATTGCTATTCTGTCATTGGATCTCTGTGCACTGTGTTCTATTGTGCATTCTTGTACTGTTGTTAACTGTAATTGCTATTCTGTCATTGGATCTCTGTGCACTGTGTTCTATTGTGCATTCTTGTACTGTTGTTAACTATAATTGCTATTCCGTCATTGGATCTCTGTGCACTGTGTTCTATTGTGCATTCTTGCACCGTCGTTAACTATAATTGCTGTACCGTCATTGGATCTCTGTGCACTGTGTTCTATTGTGCATTCTTGTACTGTTGTTAACTGTAATTGCTATTCTGTCATTGGATCTCTGTGCACTGTGTTCTATTGTGCATTCTTGTACTGTTGTTAACTATAATTGCTATTCCGTCATTGGATCTCTGTGCACTGTGTTCTATTGTGCATTCTTGTACTGTTGTTAACTATAATTGCTATTCCGTCATTGGATCTCTGTGCACTGTGTTCTATTGTGCATTCTTGTACTGTTGTTAACTATAATTGCTATTCTGTCATTGGATCTCTGTGCACTGTGTTCTATTGTGCATTCTTGCACCGTCGTTAACTATAATTTCTATTCCGTCATCGGATCTCTGTGCACTGGGTTCTATTGTGCATTCTTGCACCGTCGTTAACTATAATTGCTAATCCGTCATTGGATCTCTGTGCACTGTGTTCTGTTGTGCATTCTTGCACCGTTGTTAACTATAATTGCTATTCCGTCATCGGATCTCTGTGCACTGTGTTCTATTGTGCATTCTTGCACCGTTGTTAACTATAATTGCTATTGTGTCATTGTATCTCTGTGCACTGTGTTCTATTGTGCATTCTTGTACTGTCGTTAAGTATAATTGCTGTACTGTCATTGGATCTCTGTGCACTGTGTTCTATTGTGCATACTTGTACTATTGTTAGCTATAATTGCTATTCCGTCATTGGATCTCTGTGCGCTATGTTCTATTGTGCATTCTTGTATTGTTGTTTAGTCATCCTCGTCTTTGTCTCTTACCTCCCCAATGATAACCTGATCACCTTATAGTCTTTTACCCCGCGAAAAGTGTTACAGGTAATAGTTTACAGTAAGGGTCTGCGATTGAGAGAGTGTTTCGATTCATTTATATGGAGCAGAGACCTGGAAGAACTGTTGCTGTCAAAATCGTACCTTTAAACATGACTTGCTGAAATGTTTAGGTGACAGCCTCCACAAACTAAGTCTTTGTTGGCCGCTTGGTGAGATTACAACTCTGTAGTTGTTTTCATTGAGAATCTAGTATCTATGCCAGGCGTGGTGGCTCATGCCTGTAATCCCAACACTTTGGGAGGCTGAGGCGGGCAGATCACGAGGTCAGGAGTTTGAGACCAGCCTGAGCAACATGGTGAAACCCCATCTTAAAAAACAAAAGGGAGAGACTCTGGTATCTACAAACTGAAGTTTTCTCAAGGGCCAATCTGGGTGATCTGTTTCCATTAGTACACTAAAGTATTTCTATCATAATGGAAAGCTTGTTTTAAGAACTCTTAATAAAGCCTCCTTCAACTTTTAAAAATGTTGTGGAACCACCAGAGACAGTTTAAGAACTGCAACTCTGGGGCAGCAGACCCAGGAAAGAAATGGGGAGATGTAGGTCAGAGGATACAAAGCAGCAGATACAGAGGACGAGCAAGTCTACTGGAGTTACGTACAACGTGAGGGCTATAGGGAATAAAATTGTACTGTGTGTGGGATCCATGCTAAATGAGTAGATTTTAGGTGCTCTTGCCACAAACACAAATAGTGGATTACCATGTGAGATGTTGGATGTGTTAATTTGCTCTGCTATAGTAACCTTTTTACTATCTGTATATGTCCCATAACGTGTTATTTATCTTTTTTTTTCTTTTTTTTTTTTTCCAAGATGGGATTTCACCATGCTGGTCAGGCTGGTCTTGAACTCCCAACCTCAGATGATCTGCCCACCTTGGTCTCCAAAGTGCTTGGATTACAGGCGTGAGCCACCATGCTCGGCCTATATACCTTAAATATACATAATAAACCTTTTTTTTTTCCTAACTAGAATAACCAGTTTAAATAAAACTTTTTTTAAAAATTGCAACTGGGCCTGATGTGGTGGCTCACGCCTGTAACCCCAGCACTTTGGGAAACTGAGGCAGGGGGATCACATGAGGTCAGGAGTTCAAGACTAGCCTGGCCAACATGGTGAAACCCTATTTCTACTAAAAATATAAAAAAAATTAGCTGGGCTTGGTGGCAGGTGCCTGTAATCCCAGCTACTCAGGAGGCTGAGGCAGGAGAATCACTTGGAGTGAGCTGAGATGGTGCCACGGATAACCTGAGGTCGAGAGTTTGAGACCAGCCTGACCAACATGGAGAAACCTCGTCTCTACTAAAAATACAAACAGTATCCCTCAGGAGAGAGGAAAATAAAAAAAAAAAAGAAAAAGAGAAAATAGAAAAAAATACAAAAAGTAGCCGGGTATGGTGGTGCATGCCTGTAATCCCAGCTACTAAGGAGGCTGAGGCAGGAATCACTTGAACCCGGGAGGCAGAGGTTGTGGTGAGCTGAGATCACACCATTGCACTCCAGCCTGGGCAACAAGAGTGAAACTCTGTCTCAAAAAAAAAAAAAAAAAAATTGCAACTGTATGTAATTATTTCAACAATATAAGTAATGTTAAATAAATCAATATGTATGTTTTTAAGGCTTGAAAAAAAATATTTCCTTAGATCTCTTTACATATTAACTTGTTTATGAGAGGTAGATATAATTGTCTGGGCGTGGTGACTCATGCCTGTAATCCCAGCACTTTGAGAGGCTGAGGTGGGCGGATCATCTGAGGTTAGGAGTTCAAAACCAGCCTGACCAACATGGAGAAACTCCATCTCTAATAAAAAAAAAAAGAGAGAGAGAGAGATGTAGATATAATTGATTTAAGACTTCCTCTACCCGTTTAAAAACTTGTTTTCCCAAGATGTACATAGTAGTTATTCATAGGAGAGTATTTTTTGTTTTTTCTCTTTTTTTTTTTTTTTCTTTTTGACATTATTATTATTTTTTTAATTGGCTTTAGCCTGAGTGTGGTGACTCACATCTGTAATCCCAGCAACATGGGAGGCCTAGACAGAAGGATCACTTGGTGCCAAGAGTTCAAGACCAACCTGGGGCTGGGCGTGGTGGTTCACACCTGTAATCCCACCTCTTTGGGAGGCTGAGGCGGGTGGATCACCTGAGGTCAGGAGTTTGAGACCAGCCTGGCCAACATAGTGAAACCCCATCTCTACTAAAAATAAAAAAATTAACTGGGTGTGGTGGCACACACTTGTAGTCCCATCTACTCAAGAGAATTGCTTGAACCTGGGAGATGGAGATTGCAGTAAGCTGAGATTGCACCATTGCACTCCAGCCTTGGCAACAGAGCCAGACTCTGTCTCAAAAACAAACAAAAAACAAAATACAAAAAAAGCAAAAGACCAGCCTGGGCAATCCAGACCCTGTCTCTACAATTTTTAAAAAATTAAGTTTTAAAAATTGGCTTTAGGTAGGGAATGTGTTTTCTCGCCTTTAATTTGTATATGGTTAAAAAGCTCGGCTGGGCATGGTGGCTCACGCCTGTAATCCAAGCACTTTGGAGGCCAAGGCGGGTGGCTCACCTGAGGTCGGTAGTTCAAGACCAGCCTGACCAACGTGGTGAAACCTCGTCTAAAAAAAAAAAAAAGCTTTATAGTTTAGTAGATTTGTCTTCGAAACATAATCCAGAAAGTGGTGATTATAGCTTGCTTTCGTTTTTCTGCACCCCAGGGTTCCTTGGATATCACCCAGAGTATTGAAGACGACCCACTTCTGGATGCCCAGCTTCTCCCACATCACTCACTACAAGCTCACTTTAGACCCCAATTCCATCCTCTTCCTACAGTCATCATAGTGAATCTTCTGTGGTTTATTCATGTAAGTTGCTGGACGAAGGGGACCTATCCAGCGGTGATGTTTGTAAAAAATATATAAGTATTTCAGAGGGCAGTTGTGCTGTATCTAGCAACATTTAAAACGTAGGGCACATGGCCGGGCGTGGTGGCTCACACCTATAATCCCAGCACTTTGGGAGGCTGAGGTGGTTGGATCACAAGGTCAGGAGATCGAGACCATCCTGGCCAACATGGTGAAACCCTGTCTCTACTAAAATACAAAAAAAAATTAGCTGGGCGTGGTGGTGCACACCTGTAGACCCAGCTACTTAGGAGGCTGAGGCAGGAGAATTGCTTGAACCTGGGAGGCAGAGGTTGTGGTGAGCCAAGATTGCACCACCGCACTCCAGCTCTGGTGACAGAGCAAGACTGTCTCAAAAAAAAAAAAAAAGCCCACCAGTAAAATGTAGAACAGATGTCCTTAGGATATCCTAACAGCTGTGTCATGGGCAAAAAGAAAGTACATACATTTTTATCTATATCTTCAAAAAATTCATTGTGGATATATTGGCACACATGTAAAGATATTGCTGATAATAGCAGTGTTGTCCATCGTATCAAGAGACTACAAACTACTTGCTATCCAGAGGACACTGTGTGCCCATTCACACTCAACCCCTATTTGCAGTTTTTAAAAGGGAGTTGAGAGGGCTGGTGTGCACCTGTAGTCCTGTATATAATACAATATTTCTAAGGACAGGCTTGGTGGCTCACACCTGTAATCCCAACACTTTGGGAGGCTAAGGCGGGCGGATCACCTGAGGTCTGGAGTTCAAGATCAGCCTGACCAACTTGAAGAAACCCGTCTCTACTAAAAATACAAAAAGTTAGCAGGGCATGGTGACACATGCCTGTAATCCCATAATCTTCACTTGAACCTGGGAGGTGGGGGTTGTGGTGAGCCGAGATCACACTATTGCACTCCAGCCTGGGCAACGAGTGAAACTGTCTCACAATAATAATAATAATAATTATAATAATAGAATATTTCTAAAAGCATTCACAGATCTGGTTAACACATGTTGCCTCTGAAATGAGGACCGAGGGCCTTTGTGGAAGTGACACTAATATGTTTTACTGTTTACTTTTGAGTACTACTTGATTTTTTAACCATGTATATATATTACTTTTTCGGTTACAAAAAAGATGCAGAAAAGTCTATATATGGTAACATAGGAGTTTATCAATGTACTTAGACCCAGGTAATAATGTTAAGCAGACAAATCAAGTTGCAGTGGAATAATACATACAATTTTTATATGATGACAAGATTGCAAATATCTGGCATTTATAAAAACGCATGTGTGAAAGGTCTAATTGCAGGCCTCACTGGTGGTGACTCCGCTGCCAGTCAGTTTAATCACTTCCTCCATTTCGATCATTGTAGATTTGGAAGAACTAGGGGTTATTGTTGTTATCTGCTGCAGTGTGAAAACCAAGAGGGCCCATTCTCACCACTCCTTGAGTATTTATGAGGATGGTGAATGGAGTTGATTGACTTGCTCAACCTCTGCTCAGCCTCCTACCGATAAGTTTGCCTGTCTGTAGGGACCATATGCCCCAGCACATTTCCCGGGTTCCCCTGCAGCTGGGATTCCTCTCCGGCGAGGTGTACTGTGGGAGATGAGTTTGGAACTGAATCACTGGGGAGAGAGGTGGTGTCCCCTTTCCTTGAGGGAACTAGTAGCTGTGGCATGGCTCCACCATGGCCTCCCAGTCCCCAGATCTCAGCTGAAGCACTTTCTTCTCGGTCTTACCATGTGCAGGGGTGGCCTTGTGGTTTCCAGATGGTGGCCTCTTTTTCGTCTTTCCTTTGACTTTTTGTATGACATACTCTGTACCAGCCTGGGTACCATAGCAAGAACCCCTCTCTATAAAAACTTTTAAAAAATTGGCCAGGTGTGGAGCCACGGGCCTGTAGTCCCAGCTACTCTAGAGACTGAGGTAGGAGGTTCGCTTGAGCCCAGGAGGTAGAGGCCGCAGTGAGCCGAGATCACACCACTGCACTCCAGCCAGGGCAGCAGGGCAAGACCGTATCTCACACAAAAAACAAAAGTACATTTAAACAAAACAAATCAAAAATACATTTAAAAACTCATTTATAAAAGTAGGATAGTGGAAGCTATAGGTATAAGAGTATATGCTGGGATGGTGGTTATTGCTTCTTAATTCCAAATATTGAACATTAAATCCTGCTGCTCTCCTTTCCGCCAGCTTGTGTTTGTTATTTTAGCATTTTTGACAGGTGTGCTTTGTTCTTATCCTAATCCAAATGAGGACAAGTGCCCAGGAAATTACACAAACCCACTGAAAGTTCAGACGGTCATAATCCTTGGGAAAGTTATTTTGTGGATTCTCCATTTACTCCTTGAATGCTACATCCAGCACCACCACAGCAAAGTCAGAAACCGAGGCTATAACTTGATCTACCGATCGACAAGGCATCTCAAGAGACTTGCGCTAATGATACACTCCTCGGGTACGTCCAGTTTTCTTTCAGCTACGTGGTTGCTTGAGGGGCAAAAATGACAGAAGAAAGAATATATGAAGTTTGATTGTAGAATCAAATGTATTCTCTCATTTTTGTAAGGGTGATGTGTGTTGTGACCACTAAAATTTGGATCACCTTAATGTCGTAAAGCTTTTCTTATGAAATATACAGCCTTAATTTTCATTTGAAAGCTGTTATTTGTTATGAACATGGTATCGCATATGCATATGTGAAATGTGGAACTATACCCTCTTTTGTTATCAGGTGATTTACTCATCTCACAAAGATAGAAATGCTATTGCTATTTGATGTTTCTACAAAGATAGAAATGCTATTGCTATTTGAGGATAAGGAAAGGGAATTATTTTATTTTATTTTTTCTGGGACAGGGCCTTGCTCTGTCACCCAGGCTGGAAGGCAGTGGTGCCATCATGGCTCACTGAAGCCTGGAACTCCTGGGCTAAGCAATCCTCCCACCTCAGCCTCCCAAGTAGCTGAGACTACAGGTACATACCACCATACCCAGCTAATTTTTTTAAAAAAACTTTTATGTAGAAACAGGTTCTCACTGTGTTGCCCAGGCTGGTCACTTGAATCCTGGCCTCAAACAATCCTCCTGCCTCAGGCTCGCAAAACACTAGGATTACAGTTGTGAGCCAGTCCTGGTGGGAACTTTTTAAAAATGAAGCTCAGTGCTTTTCTTGTGGTAGGAGACAGTAATGGTTAGTTCCTAGGAAAGAGGGACTGTTATGCAATGAGATGCATTATATCAAACAGAAAACCTGAAAAACACACAGTCCCTAATATATGAAGGCAAGACCAGAAGACCTATATAGGACCTAGAATGCACAAGTACCTGCTTTTCTTTATTGTTGCAGACTTTTTTTTTTTTGAGACGGAGTTTCGCTCTTGTTACCCAGGCTGGAGTGCAATGGCGCGATCTCGGCTCACCGCAACCTCCGCCTCCTGGGTTCAGGCAATTCTCCTGCCTCAGCCTCCTGAGTAGCTGGGACTACAGGCATGCGCCACCATGCCCAGCTAATTTTTTGTATTTTTAGTAGAGACGGGGTTTCACCATGTTGACCAGGATGGTCTCGATCTCTTGACCTCGTGATCCACCCGCCTCGGCCTCCCAAAGTGCTGGGATTACAGGCTTGAGCCACTGCACCCGGCCTGTTGCAGACATTTTAAAGATTTAGTGGACTTAAATTGAACTTCTTTAGGTAAATTTGGCATTAAGCTATAGTAAATGGCTGGGCACAGTGTCTTATACCTGTAATCCCAGCACTTTGGGAGGTTGAGGTGGGCAGATCCCTTGAGGTCAGGAGTTTGAGATCCGCCTGGGTAACATGGTGAAACCACCTCTCTACTAAAAATATAAAAATTAGCCAAGCGTGGTGGCGTGCCCCTGTGGTCCCAGCTACTCTGGAGGCTTAAGTGGGAGGATTGCTTGAGCTGAGATGATGCCACTGTGCTCCACACTTTAGCCCTGGTGACAGAGTGAGACCCCATCTCAAAAAAACAAAAAAGAAAAAGTTGTAGTAAATAACTTAGTATCAATTTCTACCTTTTAGGAAGGTCCTGTTTTTCAATTTGAGTCCAGAATCAATCTTTAAAAATTTTGAATCCAGGCCAGATGTGGTGGCTCACGCCTGTAATCCCAACACTTTGGGAGGCCAAGACAAGAGGATCCCCTGAGGTCAGGAGTTTGAGACCAGCCTGGCCAACATGGTGAAACCCCATCTCTACTAAAAATAAAAACAAACATGAGCCAGGTGTGGTGGTGCATGTAGTCCCCAGCTACTCGGGAGGCTTAAGGCAGGACACTTGCTTGAACCTGGAAGGCAGACGTTGCAGTGAGCTGAGGTCGTGCCACTGCACTCCATCCTGGGCAACAAGAGTGAAACTCTGTCTCAAAAAAAAAAAAAAAAAATTGAATCCATATGTAGTCTTCCTACTTGGTGAGGGGTGGGGGTTGGGGGGCGGCAAGAAAAATAAAAAGAGAAAAAGAAAAAAAAAAATTTTTGGAATGCAGGCTGGGCACAATAGCTCATGCACATAATCCCAGACCTTTCGGAGGCCAAGGTAGGAGGATTACTTGAGGCAGGAGTTCGAGACTAGCCTGGGCAACCTAGTGAGCCCCCGTGCCATCTCTGCCAAAAATGAGAAATTTAGTGCTGTAACAAATGAGCACCAAGTTAAGTTTGAAAAAAAAAAAAGTTGGCTGGGTGCCGTGGCTCACACCTGTAATCCTAGCACTTTGGGAAGCCAAGGCAGGTGGATCACCTGATGTCAGGAGTTCGAGACCAGCCTGGCCAACGTGGTGAAACCCTGTCTCTACTAAAAATACAAAAGTTAGCTGGGCGTGGTGGCAGGCGCCTATAATCCCAGCTAATTGAGAGGCTGAGGCAGGAGAATTGCTTGAACCTAGGAGGTGGAGGTTGCAGTGAGCTGAGATCGTACCGTTGTACTCCAGCCTGGGTGACAAGAGCGAAAATCTGTCTAAAAAATAAATAAATAAATAAGGCTGGGCATGGTGGCTCATGCCTGTAATCCTAGCACTTTTGTTGGCTGAGGTGGGTGGATCACTTGAGGTCAGGAGTTTGAGACCAGCCTGGCCAAGATGGTGAAACCCTATCTGTATGAAAAATACGAAAATTAGCCGGGCGTGGTGGAGGGCGCCTATAGTCCCAGCTACTCAGGAGGCTGAGAGTCACTTGAACCCAGGAGGTGGAGGTTGTAGTGAGCAGAGAACGTGCCACTCCACTCCAGTCACTCCAATCTAGGTGACAGAATGAGACTCCATCTAAAAATAAATAAATAGGTAAATAAATGAATAAAAATAAAACAAAATAAATAAATTAGCCAATAAATTAGCCATGTGTGGTGGCCTGTGCCTGTAGTCCTAACTACTTGGGAGGCTGAGGTGGGAGGATCCACTTGAGCCTGGGAGTCCGAGCTATGATTATGCACCGCACTCCAGCCTCGGTGAAGGAGTGACATGCCCCTCTGTAAAAAAAGAAAATAAATTGAATGCAAATTAGAGACTTTTTTTTCCTCCAAAAAAAAGCTCTACAGAATTTAATATTTTTTTTTCTTCTCAGCAGGACAGAATTTAATTTTTTTTTTCCTTCTGTTCTGTTAGTACATTTTCTTAAAGGGCAGGCTGCAAGTTCATCTACTCAGTGAAATTCTCAGTGGAGGCTGAAGGGCTATGCTGTAGCAGAGAGAAGCAGTTTATAGAGATGGGTGATCTTGGCTGCTCTTGAAGCGGGAATATTTATTGCTTTCTGTCTCTTTTGAGAGTGAGTTTGAGAATGTTTAACTGTTGATATGCAGCACTCTCTTTTGGCCAGAAGATGTCAGGATAACACAAAAATTAAAGAAAAGAAAAAACTTTTAAACTACAACAGATCTTACAAATTATATTCAGTTTCTCAAGTGATGGAAATAGCATTTTTGAAGCTCACAAAGAGATTGTCTGATCTTTAACCTTCCCAAAATCTGCCTTTCAACTTCTTATTAAACATGTGAACCTTAACATGATCTATTTCTAAATACTTGGACCTTTAGAATCACAGGTGATATCACGTTTATGTGAAGACCCAGAAAATCAAATGGAATGGAGCAGGTATTTACCTTATTTCTGTTTTTAAAAATATTTTTTATTGGCCAGGTGCGGTGGCTTATACCTGTAATCCCAGCACTTTGGGAGGCCAAGGAGGGCGGATCATGAAGTCAGGAGATTGAGACCATCCTGGCTAATATGGTGAAACCCTGTCTCTACTAAAAATACAAAAAATTATCTGGGCGTGGTGGTGGGTGCCTGTAGTCCCAGCTATTTGGGAGGCTGAGGTAGGATTGAACCAGGGAGGCGGAGGTTGCAGTGAGCCAAAATCACACCACTGCACTCCAGCCTGGCTGACAGAGCAAGACTCCATCTTAAAAAAAAAAAAAAAGACAAGGTAAGTCTGTGGAGGTATAAGACTTACAAATAACAATACTGATAATATTAACTTCAGCCTGATACATTTCTTTTTTTTTTTTTTGAGACGGAGTTTCGCTCGTTACCCAGGCTGGAGTGCAATGGCGCGATCTCGGCTCACCGCAACCTCCGCCTCCTGGGTTCAGGCAATTCTCCTGCCTCAGCCTCCTGAGTAGCTGGGATTACAGGCACGTGCCACCATGCCCAGCTAATTTTTTGTATTAGTAGAGACGGGGTTTCACTATGTTGACCAGGATGGTCTCGATCTCTTGACCTCGTGATCCACCCGCCTCGGCCTCCCAAAGTGCTGGGATTACAGGCTTGAGCCACCGCACCCGGCCTTCATTTCTTATTTATTTATTTATTTATTTATTTATTTATTTATTTAGAGACGGAATTTTGCTCTTGTTACCCAGGCTGGAGTGCAATGGCGTGATCTCAGCTCACCACAACCTCCGCCTCCTGGGTTCAAGCAATTCTCCTGCCTCAGCCTCCCAAGTAGCTGGGACTACGGGCACGCGCCACCATGCCCAACTAATTTTTGCATTTTTAGTGGAGACAGGGTTTCACCATGTTGACCAGGATGGTCTCAATCTCTTGACCTCGTGATCCACCCACCTTGGCCTCCCAAAGTGCTGGGGTTGTAGGTGTGAGCCACCACACCCAGCCAAGCCTGATACATTTCGTTATTTTCTAGAGAAGAAAAACAATTATTTATTTTTGGATGAGGGTGGGAGAAAGGGCTTTGCTTTCCTACCAAGTAAAAATATTTGGCTGGGTGCGGTGGCTCACGCCTGTAATCTCAGAACTTTGGGAGGCCAAGGCCGATAGATCACAAGGTCAAGAGATCGAGACCATCCTGGTCAACATGGTGAAAACCCGTCTCCACTAAAAATACAAAAAATTAGCTGGGCATGGTGGCGCACGCCTGTAGTCCCAGCTACTCAGGAGGCTGAGGCAGGAGAATTGCTTGAACCCAGGAGGCAGAGGTTCTAGGGAGCCGAGATCGCGCCATTGCACTCCAACCTGGGTAACAAGAGCGAAACTCCACCTCAAAAAAAAAAAAGAAAAATTTACCTAATTTACCTGTTGTTCTTCCTTAGATCCAAATACATTTTTTTTTTTTTGAGACGGGGAGTCTTGCTCTGTTGTCCAGGCAGGAGTGTAGTGGCATAAACTCAGCTCACTGCAACCTCCGCCTCCCAGGTTCAACTGATTCTCCTTCCTCAGCCTCCCAAGCAGCTGGGACTATAGGCATGCATCCACACTCAGCTAATTTTTGTATTTTTAATAGAGACAGGGCTTCACCGTGTTGGCCAGGGTGGTTTCAAACTCCTGACCTAAGGTGATCTGCTCACCTCAGCTTCCAAAGTGCTGGCATTACAGGCATGAACCATTGCACCCAGCCTAATATTTGATAGAGTTCAAAATGTATTTGGGCCAGGTGCGGTGGCTTACGACTGTAATACCAGCACTTTGGGAGGCTGAGGCAGGTGGATGACTTGAGGTCAGGAGTTCGAGACAGGCCTGGCCAACATGCTGAAACCCCATCTCTACTAAAAATACAAAAAAATTTAGCTAGGCATGGCTGAGGTAGTGGCAAGCACCTGTAATCCCAGCTACTCGGGAGGCTGAGGCAGGAGAATTGCTCAAACCTGGGAGGTGGAGGTCGCAGTGAGCGAAGATGGCACACTGCATTCCAGCCTAAGCCAGTAGAGTGAGACTCCATCTTAAAAAAAAATCAATTATTATTAGTTACATAGCCAAGTTGCATATTTGGGGCTCTTTTCCCATTAAAATGAAAACTTGGTCCTTCACTGAAAATATTTTACCCCATCTGATGGGTCCAGTCAAGCAGTGTTCCTTTCTGGGGCCTCAGTGTGAAGCCAGAGGCTGGGGACGTGCAAAAGTGCAGTTCAAGGAAACTGCTCTCAAAGGTAAATTTGCAAAGAATACTTATTTATAAAGCAGGTCCCAGTAGGAATTGTAGGGCCTGAGAGCGTAGTGATTGTGTCCTTCCTGCACACCCTTAGTTCTCAGGGGCCCACATTCTTTGGGAGGGCCCAGGGCTGTCTTAGTTGACTTGTGGAAATGCCTACTGGAGTCCGCACTGATATCTGGGCCTGGTGCCCTGCGGTGAGCCAGAGAGGCTAGGTCTCTCCTGTAGCATAGCATCTGGCTGCAAGTCCCCTGTGAGTTGTCTGGAGGAGGGGCTGCATAGCATGTGCCTGGAACTGAAAATCAGAATTATTGTTATAATAATGATAACGATATATGCCACTTACTGCATGTCTACTTAGGTATTGTTAGTTCATTTCTTCCCACCAGAACCCTGTGTGATAAGTATTATTTCCCCCGTTTTATACTGAAGGAGTTCAGATCTGGGTGAGATCATGGGTTTTGTTTCTAGGAGGCAGCAGGTCCTACCCTGGATCCCAGGGGTGGCAGCTCTCAGCTTGTGGTCATTAAAGAACCTCCACAGCCCACAGGAACTTATTTCTTCCAAATATTTTTAGTGAATAGCAAGTCTTCCATTAACCTTAGAATATATTTTTTTTTTTTTTTGAGACAAAGTTTCACTCTTGTTGCCCAGGCTGGCACAGTTCGGCTCACTGCAGATTCCGCCTCCTAGGTTCAAGTGATTCTCCTGCCTCAGCCTCCTGAGTAGCTGGGATTACAGGTGTGCACTACCACACCTGGCTAATTTTGTATTTTTAGTAGAGACTGGGTTTCACCATGTTGGTCAGGCTGGTCTCAAACCCCTGACCTCAAGTGATCCATCCGCCTCAGCCTCCCGAAGTGTTGGGATTACAGGCGTGAACCACCGTGCCTGGCCTAGAATCTTTTTAAAATGGTGACTGAAGTAAAACAAAAAACATTTAGGCTCTGTCTATGGTTATAAAACCATTTAAAAAACACCAAAGTAGGCCAGGCACAGTGGCTCACACCTGTAATCCCAGTACTTTGGGAGGCCAAGGTAGGCGGATCACTTGAGGCCAGGAGTTCCAGAGCAGCCTGACCAACATGGAAAAAACATGTCTCTACTGGCTGGGCACAGTGGCTTACACCTGTAATCCTAGCACTTTGGGAGGCCAAGGTGGGCGGATCACCTGAGGTCAGGAGTTTGAGATCACCCTGACCAACATGGAGGAACTCTGTCTCTACTAAAAATACAAAATTAACTGGGCATGGTGGCACATGCGGGTAATCTGAGCTACTCCGGAGGCTGAGGCAGGAGAATCACTTGAACCCAGGAGGTAGAGGTTGCAGTGAACTGAAATCGAGCCATTGTACTCCAGCTTGGGCAACAAGAGAGAAACTTTGTTTAAAAAAACAAACAAACAAACAAAAACCCAAAAACTGTCTCTACTAAAAATACAAAAATTAGCTGGGCATGGTGGCAGGTGCCTGTAATTCCAGCTGCTAGGGAAGCAGAGAATCACTTGAACTAGGGAGGCAGAGGTTTCAATGAGCTGAGATCTTGCCAGCCTGGGCAACAGAGTAAGACTCTGTCTCAAAAAAAAAAAAAAGACATCAGTTATTAGACTATTACCGTATAATTGGAGAGTGTATTTGGTTAGCACAAAACTGATAAGGAGGCTGGTGTGGTAACCCAGAGCTGAAGTAACTTTCGTCTGAACTAAGATATTGTATAGGGTGGGAGGGGACTTGTGTAATGTCCACAGCACATACCATTATAGGGAATGTTTTATTTCAGTATGCCTTTCCCACCAGACTGCAAACTTCATGGTCATAGAACTTGCTGGTATATAGGATTTGCCTAGTACTTTGAAAACTCCTTTGAAAATGCTTTCATTTCTCTGCGTAAGTTTTTTCTCCTAGTATTTCTCTCCTAAATGTTGTAAAACTGTATTGGCCGGGTGCAGTGGCTCACGCCTGTAATCCCAGCACTTTTGGGAGGCTGAGGCAAGCGAATCACAAAGTCAGGAGTTCAAGATTAGCCTGGCCAACATGGTGAAACCCCATCTGTACTAAAAATACAAAAATTTAGCTGGGCGTAGTGGCAGGTGCCTGTAATCCCAGCTACTCAGGAGCCTGAGACAGGAGAATCGCTTGAACCTGGGAGGCAGAGGTTGCAGTGAGCTGAGATCACGCTACTACACTCCAGCGCTGGCTAATTTTTGTATTTTTAGTAGAGACAGGGTTTCGCCGTGTTGGCCACACTGCTCTTGAATTCCTGTTAAAAGTCGTGTTCTGAATGAAGAGACCCCCAAACAGGCTTTGTGTGAGCAACATGGCTGTTTATTCACCTGGGTGCAGGTGGGCTGAGGCCGAAAAGGGCGTCAGCGGAGGGCGGTGGGATAGGAGTTGGTTTTATAGGTTGTCGCAGAGGCAGTGGAAAGTTACAAAAGTTACCCAGTTACAGTTGGCAGTTTTTTGCAAGCTGGGAAGGAGTTGTAGGGTGTTGAGTCGGGAGGTTGGCCAAGCTGGGAGGGGGTCATAGGGTGTGGAGTCACTAGGTTGGCCAAACTGCGTTACAAAGTCCAATGGCCTTGTCAGTTGAGGCCAGAATAAGAAACAATAGAAGAATGTCTCACGTTAGTTAGGCACCTCAGGGGTTTATCGTTTCTTTCAGGAACTCATCTGGGGTGTACGTGCAGGTCACAGAGATTATCATGGTGAGGTCAGACCTTACACTGACCTCAAGTGATCCACCTGCCTTGGCCTCCCAAAGTGTTGGGATTATAGGTGTGAGCCACCGCACCTGGCCCCTCTCTTCTTGAGTTCTGTAATTGGCTAGAATGGCTCACAAAACTCAGGGAAACACTTTACTTATATTTACTGGACACTTTACTTATATTTACTGGCTTATTACAAAGGAGATCGATGAACAGCCAGGTGAAGAGGTACATGGCATGAGATCTAGCAGGGTCCCATGTACAGGAGCTTCTGTCTACATGGAGTTGGAGTGGACCACCCTCCTGGCAACCCAGGAGTTCATGTGTTGTTCAATAGTTTTTATAGAGCTTTAAATCCAGCCTCCCTCCTCCTCTGCCCTTCCCTGAGGTTCCTGGGTGGGGCTGAAAGCTCTAATCACTGGTCACCTTGGTGACCAACCCCACCATGAGACTGTAGGGGCGCCACCCTAAGTCATGTCGTCAGCATAAACTGATGAAATGTGATGGAAAGGACTTGTCATAAATAACAAAAGGCACTTCTCTCAGGAAATTCCAAGGGTTTTAGGAGCTCTATACAAAGACCAAATGGACCTGTTGACTCAGAACACCATACTCCAAAGTGCAGGGTCATGCCGGGGCATGCTGCGTACTCCAAACTAAAGGAACTTGGAGGGGCTCAGGAGCGGAGTGTCTGCCTTCCTGCCCTCCTGTTTCGTGACCTTCTTTCTCCCCAGCCAGTCGTAGAAACCAGAACTCCTCTTCCCAAAGGCAGGCCTTAGAAACTAGAATCCTCTCTCCAAAGCAGGCCATAACACCTAGAAAGGTTACTCTCTCGCTTTAGCTTGTTCCCTCTTATTTCGGAGGGGTCCTGCCCTGTATGTCAGGAGGGTTGGGGGTAAGGAGTCTACACAGAGAAGCCAAGGAGAATCTGAATAGACAGGCCTTGCTGGGTTTCCCCCTTCAGTCTATTCCCATTAGATCATATTTTGTCCAATCACATTTCTACAAGGCTGTCCATTCTTCATCAAACGTAAGCATAAGAATAGTTTTCTCACCAGGTGTGCTGGTTCACGTCTGTAATCCCAGCACTTTGGGAAGCTGAGGCGGGTGGATCATGAGGTGAGTAGTTTGAGACCAGCCTGACCAACATAGTGAAACCCCATCTCTACTAAAAATACAAAAATTAGCTGGGTATAGTGGCATGGGCCTGTAATCCCAGCTACTCAGGAGGCTGAGGCAGGAGAATTGCTTTAACCTGGGAGGAGGTTGCAGTGAGCTGAGATCACGCCACTGCACTCCAGCCTGAGCGACAGAGTGAGACTCCATCTTTCTTTCTTTCTTTTTTTTTTTTTTTTCCTGAGATAGGGTCTTGCTCTGTTGCCCAGGCTGGAGTGCAGTGGCGTGACCTCAGCTCACTGCACCTCAACCTTCCTGGCTCAAGCAGTCCTCCCACCTTAGCCTCCCAGGAGAATCGCTTGAACCCGGGAGGCAGAGGTTGCAGTGAGCTGAGATTACGCTATCCCAGGTAGCTGGGACTACAGGTGTGTGCTACCATGCCTGGCTCACATTTTATGTATTTTTTTTGTAGAGATGGGGTCTTGCTATGTTGCCTAAGCTGGTCTCAACCACCTGGGCTCAAGCAATCCTCTTGCCTTGGCTTCCCAAAATGCTGGAATTACAGGAGTGAGCCACTGCGCCTGGCCTGGGTGTTCATTTCTGAAGGCTCCAATCACTCAGGAAATTACAAGTGTTTTAGGAGCTCTGTGTCAGGAACTAGACAAAGACCAACTATATGTTGAACAAAGACCATACATGTCTTTCTCATTTCACGCTGTGTTTTCTGTTTCTCCTCCTCAGGCAACACAGTGCTTCTCCTCATACTGTGCATGCAGCACTCCTTCCCGGAGCCCGGGAGGTTGTATCTTGACCTCATCCTGGCCCTCCTGGCCCTGGAACTCATCTGTTCCCTCATGTGTCTCCTCATTTACACAGGTGAGAATTATAATCAGGCTGTTCTGAAAGGAACTTCGAACTACTTCCTTTCCTCCCAGTTTAAAGTATAGCTCATTTTCTTAGTGACAAGGAAGTTCTCTGTGTATCTGAGTGGAAACGACCTCCAGACGTCTTTAATTTCAAACCAACAGGAAGGTACAACCACCACCAGTGAGACCCTGTTCTTCTAAGATTGTGTCATTAGTAAATTTTTGTCAATGCAAGTGAAACTTGTCCCTTAAAACAAGACACAAACTTTTTGGGCTGGAAATGGCACCTCAAGCCTATAATACCAACACTTTGGGAGGCTGAGGCAGGTAGATCACTTGAGCTCTGGAGTTCAAGACCGGCCTGGACAACATGGTGAAACCCCATCTCTACCCAAAATACAAAAAATTAGCCAGGTATGGTGGTGCATGCCTGTGGTCCCAGCCCCTTGGGAGGCTGAAGTGGGAGGATCACTTGAGCCCGGGAGTCAGAGGTTACAGTGAGCTGAGATCACGTGCCCACACTCTAGCCTGAGTGACAGAGTAAGACTGTCTCCTAAAACAACAATAACAACAACAACAACAAAAACATTCACAAACTTGCTTCACTAAAGGCAGCTGAAATGTCAGCTTGGCATTTAAAATTAAAAATTAAGAAATAGGCCAGGCACAGTGGTTCATGTCTGTAATCCTAGCACTTTAGGAGGCTGATGTGGGAGGATCTCAAGCCCAGGAGTTTCAGACCAGGTTGGGCAACAAAGGGAAACCTAATCTCTATTTTAAAAAATTAGCCAGCTATGGTGGTGCACAGCTGGAGTCCCAGCTACTAGGGAGACTGAGGTGGGAGGATTGCTTGAGCCTGGGAGGTTGATTGCAGTGAGCCACGATCACCCCGCTACACTCCAACCTGGGCGACAGCAAGACTCTGTTATCTCAAAAAAAAAAAAAAAAAAAAAAAAAAAAAGAACAGAAAAGAAAAAGAAAGAAATGAAAAATAAATAAAAATAAGTTAATTAGTAGCTAAATTGTAGATGCAAAAAGTGTATTTATGAATCTTAAATTCAGCTGGGTAAATTTTTTTTCTTATATATACAAAATATATATACATATATACACATATTTTATACACACACACACACACACACACACACATATATATGTATATATATATAACTGAGACAGGGTCTTGCCCAACCTGGTCTCCAGCTCCTGAGCTCTAGCAGTCCTCCTCCTCAGCCTCCCAAAGTGCTGGGATTACAAGTGTGAACCGCTGTGCCTGGCCCCCCAAATTTTTTAAAGTTAAAAGGAAAAGAAAACAAAACTGTATTTAGCCCAAACTTACAGGGTGAAAAGTATGTAAATAGTGACCAAGCCCACCTGTCTTTAGTATTCTGATATTCTAGCATGTGCGCTTTCCTTGGCTTATTATGGGAAGGAGGAAGGGAAAATTCTCGTTCCATGTAATTGCTTTGGTGTTACGTCTGACCTGTGATCTGAAAAACGCCAAATGCATTCAATTTAACTTACTTTAAGGGCTGGTTGTGGTGGCTTACACCTGTAATCCCAGTGCTTTGGGACACCAAGGTGGGTTAGGAGTTCGAGACCAGCCTGGCAACTTAGTGAGGCCCTGTCTCTACAGCATGTTTTTTTAATTAGCCAGGTAGTGGTGGTGCACACCTGTAGTCTCAGTTACTTGGGAATCTGAGGCAGGAGGATTGCGTGAGCCCAGGAATTCAAGGTTACAGTGAGCCATGATCACACCACTGTACTCCAGCCTGAATGACAGAGTGAGACGCTGTCTTTAACAACAACAAATTATTTAAAAACTGCAGAGATGAGTCTGAAAGGTGGATTTTTTTTTTTTTTTTTTTTTTGGAGATGATGTTTCACTCTGTCACCCAGGCTGGTGTGCAGTCGCGATCTTGGTTCACGGCACTCTCCGTCTCCCAGCTTCAAGCACTCAGCTTCCGGAGTAGCTGGGACTACAGGCGTATGCCACCACACCTAGCTAATTTCTTGTATTTTTAGTAGAGATGGAGTTTCATCATGTTGGCCAGGCTGGTCTCAAGTTCCTGACCTCAGGTGATCCACCCACCTCGGCCTCCCAATGTGCTGGGATGACAGGTGGGAACCACCATGCCTGGCCTGAAAGATGGACATTTTTATATTGTCAGACTGTAGGTACCTCTTTTATTTCTGCCTCTTTTACTTTAATACCGTATCACTGTTATCCCCAATACTCCAATCCAAGAAACTTCTGTCTTCTATATCTAAGAGAGGAACGTGTTCTGACTTTCTTTGTTTATTTAGGAATTATTATGTTGAGATGCTATTTTAGGGAGATAAGACAGAAACATAAACAACTTATCTGATCTTTCAGTGACATTTGACTTAGTGGATCACTCCCTCCTTGAAATGGTCCTTCCCTTGTTCTGGGGCTCTTGCTTTCCTGGTCTCTTGCCTGCTTCTCCAGCTGCCTCACTTTCTTCTCCTTTGCTGAGTGTTCTCCTGGACCCTTCAGTGGAGGAACCTCAAGGCTTAGTCTCGGTCGTTCCTAGCCTGGCAGTGTAGAGCCTCATCTTCTGTGCCCAGTTCCATTTCTGGCCTTAAGATGCTTGTCATTTCTAGCTTTCTTGACTGCTAAAAGTTAAGGGCTTCTAGTTATATTTCCTCACTTGATTCTTTGGCTGCCTGCTTCCTGCTGCTTTCTGATGAACTCTGCAAATCTCCTCATCTTTTCACTTTTCTGTTTAACCTCTAGCTAGCTTCATCAACCTAGTTCTCAGCTGAGAATGCGCATCAGAATCATATGTGGGGGACAAAAAAGAGAATCATATGTAAAGTGTGCAGTTCGTCAAGGGGTTAAACATAGGTTTACCCTGTGGCTCAGCAATTATACTCCTAGGTATATATCCAAGAGAGCTGAAAACATGTATTGACACAAAAACAGGCACATGGATGTTCAAAACAGCATTATTCATAATAGAAAGTGGACACAACCCAATGTCGTTGGAGTAAACTGGTGAGTAGATAAATAAAATATGTTATATCCGTACAGTGGAATTTAATTCTACCATAAAAAGGAATTAATACATGGATTGGATGAATGTACTGATATAGATGCAGTGTGGATGTACCTTGAAAATTTGTGCTAAGTGAAAGAAGCCAGTCACAAAAAACCACATTATATGATTCTATGTACATGAAATGCCCAGAGCGGGCACTTCTTTTTTTTGAGATGGAGTTTCACTCTTGTTGCCCAGGCTAGAGTGCAATGGTGTGATCTTGGCTCACTGCAGTCTCCACCTCTTGGGTTCAAGTGATTCTCCTGCCTCAGCCTCCCAAGCAGCTGGGATTACAGACATGTGCCGTCATACCCAGCTCATTTTGTATTTTCAGTGGAGACGGGGTTTCTCCATGTTGGTCAGGGTGGTCTCGAACTCCTGACCTCAGGTGATCCACCTGTCTTGGCCTCCCAAAGTCCTGGGATTACAGGTGTGAGCTACCAAGTCTGGCTGAGCAGGTACTTTTTTTTTTTTTTTTTTTTTTTTTTTTGAGACAGAGTGTCTCACTCTGTCGCCCAGGCTGGAGTGCAATGGCATGATCTCGGCTCATTGCAACCTCTGCCTCCTGGGTTCAAGCAATTCTCCTCCCTCAGCTTCCTGAGTAGCTGGGTTTATAGGTGTGTGCCACCACGCCTGACTAGTTTTTGTATTTTTAGTAGAGACAGGGTTTCACCATGTTGGTCAGGTTGGTCTCGAACTCCTGACCTCGTGATCCACCTGCCTCAGCTTCCCAAAGTGCTGGGATTACAGGCGTAAGCCTCCGCCATCTGGCTGAGCAGGTACTTCTGTAGAAACAAAAATAGATTAGTGGTTGCCTAAAGCTAGAGGGAGGGGACAAATGAGGAGTGACTACAGGGTTTTTTTTGGAGATATGAAAATGTTCCATAATTGATTGTGGAGATGTTTACACAACTCTGAATATGCTGAAATCATTGAATTGTACACAAGGGTAAGCTGCATGATATGTGAACTCTGTCACAGTAAAGTTCTTATAAAAAAGGAAAGAATCATATGTGGAACTTTTAAAAAATTTGGTGCCTGAGCCTAACCTGCCTTCCCTCCCCCAACTCATGTGCTAAATACTCTGATTCATTTGGAGCTCCACATAGATGGGTGACAGTCTGAGTTGACAGTCACTCCCTTCATTGGGACTTGTCTCATCCCATGCTGTTTCTCCCCACTTTTTTTTTTGAGACAAGGTCTCACCCTGTCATCAAGGCTGTAGTCCAATGGCACGATCTCTGCCTCAGCCTCTCAAGTAGCTGGGGCTACAGGCATGCGTCACCACGCCCAGCTAATTTTTGTATTTTTAGTAGAGATGGGTTTCGCCATGTTGGCCAGGTGGTCTTGAACTCCTGACCTCAAGTGATACACCCACCTCACGCTCCCAAAGTGTTGGGATTACAGGCATGAGCCACCACGCCTCTTCCCAAACTTTTATATATTCATCTGCTTGGTGAATTTTTCGTCTACATGTCCCACAGACATAAACAAGATCAGAATTGAACTGAACATTATTTTCTTCAAAATTTCCCTCCATCCTAACCCTCTACTTCTAGCTCAGTTCACAATACCAGTCTGCATCCATGATAAATCAGAACCCTAGAAATGTAGGTGTCATCTAGCTGCTTCTTTCTTCTTCACTCCCCAAGAACTGGATAGGATTGGTGATTAGTCATCAGTCTTACTTGGTCTACCTGTCTTTGAACTTGGTCTCTTTTTTTTGATCCCTGCCACTGCCTTGGTTGGGTACTCATCATCTCTTGCATGACTACGTCCATAGACACATTACAGGTCTCTTTCCCTCTGTCCACTCATTCATATTCCTTATTCCTGCCAACGTGATCTTGTTCATAGTTAACTCTATTAACAGTTTCCCTGCCCAGAGTTTTCTAATGGCTGAGGGAAAAAAAAATATCTAAAGTTTTATTGTGGCATAAAAAGCTCTTTTTCTTTTTTTGAAACAGAGTTTTGCTTTTGTTGCCCAGGCTGGAGTGCAATGGTGTGATCTCAACTCACTGCAACCTCTACCTCCTGGATTCAAGCAATTCTCCTGCCTTAGCCTCCTGAGTAGCTGGGATTATAGGTGCTCACAACCATGCCCAGCTAATTTTTGTATTTTTAGTGGAGACGGCATTTCGCCATGTTGGCCAGGCTGGTCTCAAACTTGTGACCTCAGGTGATCCACCTGCCTCGGCCTCCTAAAGTGCTGGGATTACAGACATGAGCGACCACGCCCAGCCTAAAAGGCTGTCCTTGAATGGCCTCTACCATCTGCTCTTCAGGGATGATGGTGAGATCCTTTCAATGACTGCCAGTTGCTCTGAGGATAAAATCTAAATGTCTTAGGCCAGGCCCGGTGGCTCACACCTGTATTCCCAGCACTTTGGAAGACCAAGGCGGGCAAATCACTTGAGACCAAGAGTTTGAGACCAGCTGGCAAACATGGTGAAATCCTGTCTCTATTGAAAATACAAAAAAATTAGCCGGGTGTAGTGGCATGCACCTGCAATCCCAGATACTTGGGAGGCTGAGGTGAGAGAATTGCTTGAACCTGGGAGGCAGAGGCATTGGTTGCAGTGAGCTGAGATTGTGCCAGTGTACTCCAGCCTGGACGACAGAGCAAGACTCCATTTCAAAAAAAAAAAAAAATATCTAAATGTCTTGCATGACATAACAGTCACTCCTGATTTGTTCTCTGCCCACCTTCCCAGCCTCACCCCTTGTCTATACATCCTCACACCCGTACACACATTTACCTTCTCAAGACCATGGCACTCGCTCAGACTCCTCCTGCACCTGAAGCACCCTTCTTTATTCTCCTAGTCTGTGTGATTAATTCCTGTGTTAATTCTCAAGGATGGGCTCAAGCTCTATCCTCTTTCCCCTCTCTGATACCTCCTGTTGAGTTACACACTGCTTCCCAGGGCAAACAGCAGCTTGACAACTCCTTGTGCAAGCTTGTTGCGCAAGCTTCTATTGAAGGTACTTTCTAGACTGTCTTAGATAGGCTTATTATGTATATTTTCCTCTGGAGCAGAGGAAGTCATGATTTCTGAATTAGATGGCTGGCTAGTTGCTCAACTTCTCTGGGCTTCACTGAGGGGTAATAAGAGCATCCATTTCATGCAGGTGGTTATGAGAACCGAATGAGGGCATCCATGTAAACCATTTAAACTGTGCCTCATGTGTTCTAAGTGCGAGTTAAATGTCAGCTATTATTGCTGTTTTCAGTGCTAATGTAATCCCTGTATTCAGGGCTTAGTACAGGCCTGGCACATAATAGACTTTGTAATACTCGAGGACGTTAATAAGAACAGCAAATTAGCATAATTTGAAAAAATGAATAGACTTGTTTTTCAGAATTAGATCTGATAATGACTTTTATTATTTTAGTGAAAATCCGGAAATTTAATAAAGCTAAACCAGAGCCTGATATACTTGAAGAAGAAAAAATCCATGCTTACCCCAGCAATATTACCTCGGAGACTGGATTCAGGTAAGATTTAGGTGAGAAATAAAATAATTTTTTCCCTTAGAAAGCTAGAAACCATTCTGATGCCTAGAATTTATGACCCTGTATTTGTACTTTCACAATTGCTTGATTTATTTCTTTTCAGCTGTGGTAAAATCAAGTCTAAATCAGGACATGTAAATTTATTAAATAGGTCATATATTTGATTCAAAAGTTAGATTAACCCACTTAGCCGACCTAGTTAACCTCTCAAGAGCTTTTGACATCATTAATTGGTTACTCCTTCCTTGAAGCATTCTTTTTTGTAGATGTCTTGGTTTTTTTTTTTTTGAGATAGAGTCTCTCTCTGTTGCCCAGGCTTGAGTGCAGTGGTGCGATCTCGGCTCACCGCAACCTCTGCCTTCCAGGTTCCAGTGATTCTCCCGCCTCAGCCTCCCGAGTAGCTGGGACTACAGGCATGCACCACCATACCCAGCTAATTTTTATATTTTCTTTTCCTTTTTTTTTTTTTTTTTTTTTTTGAGACGAAGTTTCGCTCTTGTTACCCAGGCTGGAGTGCAATGGCGCGATCTCGGCTCACTGCAACCTCCACCTCCTGGGTTCAGGCAATTCTCCTGCCTCAGCCTCCTGAGTAGCTGGGATTACAGGCACCCGCCACCATGCCCAGCTAATTTTTTGTATTTTTAGTAGAGATGGGGTTTCACCATGTTGACCAGGATGGTCTCCATCTCTTGACCTTATGATCCACCCGCCTCGGCCTCCCAAAGTGCTGGGATTACAGGCGTGAGCCACCACACCCGGCCCAATTTTTATATTTTCTAGTAGAGACAGGGTTTCATCATATTAGCCAGGCTGGTCTCGAACTCCCGACCTCAGGTGATTTTCCTGCCTCGGCCTCCCAAGGTGTTGGGATTACAGGCATGAGCCACCTTGCCCAGCCTGTTTTATTCTTTTTAATGGATGGAGTCTCTCTGTGTTGCCCAGACTGGCCTCAAACTCCTGGGTTCAAGCAGTCCTCCCACTTTAGCCTCCCAAACAGCCAGCCTGGTCTGCCCTCCCTTGTTTCTATCACAGTCTCTCCCTAAGTGACTTCCATGGCTTAAAATATCATTCATATCTGTTGGAGATCTTGGGGCTAAAGTAGTTGTAAAAACTATATAGGTTGCGTATGGTGGCTCACACCTGTAATCTCAGCACTCTGGGAGGCTGAGGTGGGTAGAACACTGGAGCCCTGGAGTTCAAGAGTAGCCTGAGCAACATGGGAAAACTGTGTCTCTGCAAAAAATACAAAAAAGTAGCCAGATGTGGTGGCAGGTACCTGTGGTCACAGGTACTCAAGAGGCTGAGGTGGGAGGATTGATTGAGCCCAGGAGGTTGAGGCTGCAGAGAGCAGAGATCATGCCACTGCATTCCAGCCTGGGTGACAGAGTGAGACCCTGACTTAAAAAACAACAACAAAAAAACTATATAAACAAAAAATGAGGTGATTATTCTAGGTAAATCAGAAGGCTGATTTACATGGCTTAACTGTGGCTAATATTTAGGTAGTGATATTGCAGATTCTGAATATTGATTTAATCCAAAATTATAATACTGCTTACTGGATTGAGAGACTGCAAGAAAGAAGACATAAATGAGTATGTATGGCCAGGTGCAGTGGCTCACACCCATAATCCCAGCACTTTGGGAGGCCAAGGCAGGTGGATCACGAGGTCAGGCGTTCAACACCACCCTGGCTAACATGGCGAAAGCCTGCTTCTACTAAAAATACAAAAAATTAGCCAGGCCTGGTGGCAGATGCCTATAATCCCAGCTACTCAGGAGGCTGAGGCAGGAGAATCTCTTGAACCTGGGAATCGGAGGTTGCAGTGAGCCAAGATCATGCCACTGCACTCAAGCCCAGGTGACAGTGCAAGACTTCATCTCAAAAAAAAAAAAAAGAAAGAAAAGAAAAAAAAAAGGATTATGTATATGGATTTGGGGAAAGTAAGAGAGCTAAATTCTAATTTTTTATATAGGAAGTGTGCAGATAATAGCAAAAACTTAAAAATCAAGAAATTATATAATCTCATTGTTTAGAAATACGGAGATAAATATAGAAGAAACACAAGAGTTGAAAGAGGTTATTTTTGGGCATGAGACTCAGAGGCGGTGGGTAGTGAGGAGCGAGGGAGGGGATTGTTGTTTTTCAACTCTGAGTATTAAGTGGATATAAACAACAACAACAAAAATAGATTCCTTAGCTGGGCACGGTGGCTCACGCCTGTAATCCTAGCACTTTGGGAGGCCAAGGTGGGTGGATCACCTGAGGTCAGGAGTTCAAGACTGGCCTGGCCATCATGGTGAAACCCCATCTTTAAAAAAAAAAAAAAAAGATCCCATAAATATGCTGCTGATTCCCAAACCTGTATCTCCAGCTGTGAATTTCTCCTGTGGTCCAGATGTGTGTATCTGACTTTCTCGTTAGCTATCAGCATCTCCAGCTGGATGTCTGCAGACTTAATGTGTCCAACACAGGGCCCTCTCCCAACTCAAATTCAGCCTTCCCCCATCTTGGGAAGTGGCATCGTATTCAACAGGTTGCTCAGGCCAGAAAGCTGGCATCATCCTTGACTCCTGTTTTCTTCACCCCACCTCCACCCAGATAAGCCATCAGCAAGTCCTGTTGGGTCTGTCTCTACTATTATAATCCAGCGGAGTGCAGTGGCTCATACCTGTAATCTCAGCTACTTGGGAGGCTGAAGAGGAAGAATCACTTGAACCCAGGAGGTGGAGGTTGCAGTGAGCCGAGATGGAACCACTGCACTCCAGCCTGGGTGACAGAGTGAGACTCCATCTTAAAAAATAATAAGAAAAAAAAAAAGTATATATATATATATAAATAAAGCAAAATAATAATCCAACCACTGCTTTCTACCTCCACTACCACTAACATTTGTCACTTGGATGTGCAAGAGTCTACTTACTGGTCACCCCACTCCCATCTTTCCCTGCAGTCCCTCCCCTCTTAGCAGGATATATACCGATGGCCTCTACTTTGCCCATTCCAGAGTGAACTGACTCTCGGTCCTTGTTTTTGCCCTCTCAGTGGCAGTGGTCACAGTTAACCTTTGACTTTTCCTTGAATGCTTCTTTCCCTGGACTCTGGGGCATGATGCTCTCCTGGTTTCCTTGCAGATATCAACCTGCCCTTCCTTCTTCAGTCTCTTTATCCTGCTCTCCTTCTCCTTCCAGATTCCTAAATATTGATGTGTCCAAAGTTCAGGCTTCAGACCTCTTTTCTTCTTTATGTGTGTCATGTCTGTGCTGCTGCTGCTGCCGCTTCTTCTGTCGTCTTCCTCCTTCTTCTTTCTTCTTGGTTCTTTATTCTTCTTTCCTCCTCTTCCTCCTCCTTCTTCCTTTTCTATTTTTTTTTTTTTTTTAGTGAGAGGAGTGTCACTCTGTCACCCAGGCTGGAGTGCAGCGGCACAATCCTGTCTCACTGCAACCTCTGCCTCCTGGGTTCAAAGGATTCTCCAGCCTTCTGAGTAGCTGGTATTACAGGTGCCCACCACCACACGCAGCTAATTTTTGTATTTAGAGACAAGGTTTCACCACATTGGCCAGGCTGGTCTCGAACTCCTGACCTCAAGCAATCTGCCTTCTTTGGCCTCCCAAAGTGCTGGGATTACAGATGTCAGCTACCGTGCCCTGCCTTTTTTTTTTAGAGATACATCAAGAGCTCTGTCCCCCAGGCTGGAGTACAGTGGTGTGATGTTGGCTCACTGCAGCCTTGACCTCCTGGGTTCAAGTGATTCTCCTGCCTCAGCCTCTCGAGTAGCTGGGACTACAGGCATGTGCCACCACGCCCGGCTAATTTTTGTATTTTCAGTAGAGGCGAGGTTTCACCACGTTGGCCAGGCTGGTCTCAAACTCCTGACCTCAAGTGATTCACACGCCTCTGCCTCCCAAAGTGCTTGGATTACAGGCATGATTACACCTCCTGGCTATGTCCATGGTTCTTCTCATACCACTATTGGATCTATATAATCTAGGACACAAGTTATTCCTTAACATCATCTGAAATGGACAGCAACTGACATAGGAGTAGAGTCAGTATATAAAGAAAGTGCGGGCCCGGTGGGGTGGCTTATACCTGTAATCCCAGCACTTTGGGAGGCCAAGGTGTGTGAATCACTTCAGGTCAGGAATTCAAGACCAGCTTGGCCAGCATGGCGAAACCCCATCTCTACTAAAAATACAAAAACTAGCCAGACACAGTGGCACACACCTGTAATCCCAGCTACTTGAGAGGCTGACGCAGGAGAATCACTTGAACCCGAGAGGCAGAGGTTGCAGTGAGTTGAGATCATGCCACTGCACTCCAGCCTAGGCAACAGCGCGAGACTCCATCTCAAAAAAAAAATAAAATGTATTCTTCAGGGGCTTAAGAAATTGACTCAGTGCTATTTCTGATACACTAGTTAAAAAACAACAACAACAACAAAACACCGATTGGGTGTGGTGGCTCATGCCTGTAATTATAGCACTTTAGGAGGCTGATCACGAAGTGAGTGGATCACGAAGTCCAGAGTTCGAGTCCAGCCTGACCAACATGGTGAAACCCCATGTCTGTTAAAAATACAAAAATTAGCTAGGCATAGTCATGCATGTTAGGCTCATTGCTCACATAAAGAGACCACCAGGCAGGCTTTCTGTGGGCAGCAAGGCCGTTTATTTCGTGCTTGGGTGCAAGCAGGCCAAGTCCAAGACAGGAGTTAGGCAAAGGGGGAGTAAAGGGGGCAGGTTATGTAGTTTGGGGCAAATGGCCAGTTAAAGGTGGTAATTTACTTTAGGGAGGGGAAGGGAGTCACGGGATGCATGATCACAAGGGTAGGGGTTATCTATTACAAACAGGCGTGATCACAAGGGTAGGGGTTATCTATTACAAACAGGCGTGATCACAAGGGTAGGGGTTATCTATTACAAACAGGCGTGATCACAAGGGTAGGGGTTATCTATTACAAACAGGCGTGATCACAAGGGTAGGGGTTATCTATTACAAACAGGCGTGATCACAAGGGTAGGGGTTATCTATTACAAACAGGCGTGATCACAAGGGTAGGGGTTATCTATTACAAACAGGCGTGGTCACAAGGGTGAGGGGTTATCTATTACAAACAGGCGTGATCACAAGGGTAGGGGTTATCTATTACAAACAGGCGTGATCACAAGGGTAGGGGTTATCTATTACAAACAGTCGTGATCACAAGGGTAGGGGTTATCTATTACAAACAGGCGTGGTCATAAGGGTGAGGGGTTATCTATTATAAACAGGCGTGATCACAAGGGTAGGGGTTATCTATTACAAACAGGCGTGATCACAAGGGTAGGGGTTATCTATTACAAACAGGCGTGGTCATAAGGGTGAGGGGTTATCTATTACAAACAGGCGTGGTCATAAGGGTGAGGGGTGTTATCTATTATAAACAGGCATGATCACAAGGGTAGGGGTTATCTATTACAAACAGGCATGATCACAAGGGTAGGGGTTATCTATTACAAACAGGCGTGATCACAAGGGTAGGGGTTATCTATTACAAACAGGCATGATCACAAGGGTAGGGGTTATCTATTACAAACAGGCATGATCACAAGGGTAGGGGTTATCTATGACAAACAGGCGTGGTCATAAGGGTGAGGGGTTATTGGTTGCAAGGAGAGGGGAGGGTGCGGTAAGTTACATAGTTATAGGGGTGGTGGTGGTGAGAAGCCCAGTGTTCCGGGGCGGGAGGACGTTCCACAGGCTGAGCAGGAACAATGGTTGCAGGTTGCAGGGGGAGAGCAATTAGTTGAGGCAGGAACAAGTTGTTTCATTTGCAGCTCTCTGGTTACTTCAGACTTTCTAGCTCCTGGAGACCATCCCAAGGTGTACGTGTAGGTCATCAAGGCTGTAATGGCCAGGCTTGGACTGGGAGGCCTGACAGTGCATGCCTGTAGTCCCAGCTACTTGGGAGGCTGAGGCATGAGAATCTCTTGAACGCACGACGGGGAGGTTACAGTGAGCCAAGATCTCACCACTGCACTCCAGCCTGGGCGACAGAGCAAGAATCTGTCTCAAAAAAAAAAAAAAAAGGTTGGGTGCGGTGGCTCACACCTGTAATCCCAGCAGTTTAGGAGGCCCAGGTGGGCAGATGACCTGAGGTTGGGATTTCAAGACCAGCCTGACCAACATGGAGAAACCTTGTCTCTACTAAAAATATATAATTAGCCAAGCGTGGTGGTGCATGCCTGTTATCCCAGCTACTCGGGAGGCTGAGGCAGGAGAATTGCTTGAACCCAGGAGGTGGAAGTTGCGGTGAGCCGAGATTTTGCCATTGCACTCCAGCCTGGGTAACAAGAGCTAAAGTCCGTCTCAATAAAAGAAGGAAAAAAAAAAGAAAATTTGAATCAACTTCAAAGAAAGAAGGTGAATTTAGCCACCCATTTATCCCTTCACCCTCCGCAGATCCTTCCAAAAGGATAGTGAAGGATTAAAAAAGACCACCCTACCCACACTAAGAGAAAAACTGGAGGAGAAAGGGGCCATCAGTGGTTGAGTGATTTCTGAAAATATATGGGCTATGGAATACAGATGGAGGAGTGGTAAAATGATACTTCAGGGCAGGGCAGGCTACATTTAGAGGACACGGGGAGAAATAAAGCCAAGGAGGCAGCCATTCTTTTTGTAGCCCCAGAGAGACTTGGAACTTAGAAATGAACAGGATGCCCTTGGGAGTGGGGGACAGGGCAGGGAACAGGGACACTAATTGAAAGTCTGCTATATATAGAAGATGGCCAGGTCTAGGCCCAGTGGCTCAGGCCTGTAATCCCAGCATGTTGGGAGGCTGAGGTGAGCAGATTACCTGAGGTCAGGAGTTCAAGACCAGCCTGGTCAACATGGTGAAACCCCGTTTCTGCTAAAAATACTAAAATTAGCTGGGTGTGGTAGCACACACCTGTAGTCTGTAGTTCCAGCTACTCAGAAGGGTGAGGCAGGAGATTTGCTTGAACCTGGGAGGCAGGGGTTGCAATGAGCCAAGATCATACCACTGCACTCCATCCTGGGTGATGGAAAAGACTGTGTCTTGGAAAAAAAAAAGAAGATGATGGCCAGGAGTGGTAGTGGTGGTGCATGCCTGTAATCAGCCTTATGGGAGGCCAAGGCAGGAAGATGACTTGAGTTCAGGAGTTCGAGACTAGCCTGGCCAACATGGAGAAAGCCCATCTCTACATTTCTGTAAAAGTACAAAATTAGCTGGGTGTGGTGGTGCATGCCTGTAATCCCAGCTATTTGGCGGGGGGTTGAGGCAGAAGAATAGCTTGAACCCAGGAGGCAGAGTTTGCAGTGAGCTGATATCTCACCATTGCACTCCAGCTGGGCCACAGAGCAAGACTCAGTCTCAAAAAAAGAAAAATAGAAAGTCAGTATATAGAAGAGTTGACTCTACTCAGAACATAACCCTTCTCAGTTCCATCAAGATAACTTGAAAACCTTCAATATATTTTCAGTGAATAGCCAAGCTCAGAAAAAAAAAAAAAGGTAGGAGGTTCCTAGGTGCTTTATACATATTAAGTGCCAAATGTTTGTTGTTATATTAACCTCTGAAGACCAGAGAGTTTAGGTAACTTATTAAGTTCACACAGCCTATGGGTGGCAAAGTCAGGATTAGAACTCAGGTAGTCTTTTTCTGAATATGCGTATAAATAATAGCATATTCAAAGTCTTTTTAACGTTATGTTTATAAATAACGTGGTTATTGGCTGGGCATGGTGGCTCACGCCTGTAATCCCAGCATTTGGGAAGCTGAGGTGGGCAGACCACTTGAGGTCAGGAGTTTGAGACCAGCCTGGCCAACATGGTAAAACCCCATCTCTACTAAAAATACAAAAATTAGCTGGGTGTGGTGCCAGGTGCCGGTAATCTCAGCTACTTGGGAGGCTGAGGCAGAAGAATCACTTGAACTTGGGAGGCGGAGGTTGCAGTGAGCCAAGATCATCCCACTGCACTCCAGCCTAGGTGACAGAGATAGTCTCCATCTCAATAATAATAATAATAATAATAATAATAATAATGTGGTTACATAGTCCATTCATGTAACCATGTTATTTATAAGCATAACTATTTATAATTATTTCAAAGAAGAAATATTTTTTGTTCACATGGGACCATTCTATATTTCTTATGCTGAATTTCTCACCATCCCTTGAAATATTTCCCTTTTAGCACATAGAATATATGAGTAAAACATATCAAATAACATTTTATTTCTTGAATAGGCAATTTTTAGTCACAACATTAAAATTCATCTGGCATATTTTGTCATCATTATCGTCATCACTATTCCTAGTACTAATATCTTATATTAGTGGAAGGAAATTAAAAATACTTTATAGCTATTACTTCTGAGCAGTGAGACCAAAGTGGGTTGGGACAGCAGCATAGGAAGGAGTTAGATTTTGTTTTGTTTTATATACTTATGTACTATTTTTATTTGTGTCAAGTGTAAAATACATTTTTATGGTATGGGGGAAAAAAGGAGAAATGCAAAAAGAAACAAATGCCATACATAAAAAAAAAATGTTTCTTGGCCAGGAGCGGTGGCTCATGCCTGTAATCCCAGCACTTTGGAAGGCTGAGGCAGGTGGATCACAAGGTCAAGAGATCGAGACCATCCTGGTCAACATGGTGAAACCCCATCTCTACTAAAAATACAAAAAATTAGATGGGCATGGTGGCTCATGCCTGTAGTCCCAGCTATCCAGGAGGCTGAGACAGGAGAATTGCTTCAACCCAAGAGGCGGAGGTTGCAGTGAGCCGAGATCACGCCATTGCACTCCAGCCTGGGTAACAAGAGCAAAACTCCATCTCAAAAAAAAAAAAATGTTTCTCATGGTCAGAGTTGTCTATTTTAATCGTCGCTTGATTATTGAATGATTTTGTCTTGTCTTCAAATGCCATTTAAGTTGATCACTTATATTCAATTATCTTACTCTAACAAATGAGGATTCTTCTTATTTATTTATTTTTTTTGAAATGGAGTCTTGCTCTGTTGCCCAGGCTGCAACACTGCCTCCCAGGTTCAAGCGATTCTCCTGCCTCAGCCTCCTGAGTAGCTGGGATTACAGGCACGTGCCACCACGCCCGGCTAATTTTTGTAGAGACGGGGTTTCACCATATTGGTCAGACTGGTCTTGAACTCCTGACCTCATGATCCGCCTGCCTCGGCCTCCCAAAGTGCTGGGATTACAGGCGTGAGCCACCGCACCCAGCCTACAAATCCTTCTTAAATAAAGCAATGATGGCCTTTTTTAAAACTTAGAGTTGTGAAAGTTTATAACATTTTAAATTTATTTTGAGAGTAGAAGTTACAAAAATGATTTATGGAAAAAATATTGTTTGCCAATATTGCCCTGACTTCTGACATCTAAGAAAAGGTAGCAAATACAATATGCTGTACTAAAAACTAATAGGTACTCGTTTGCAAAGACACTAATGAGTATTGGTGAATATGTGTAACCCACTTATATCTTGATTATTTGCAGGACTATTTCAAGCCTAGAAGAAGTTGTTGAAAAGCAAGGAGACATCATTGAATACCTGAAGCGCCACAATGCACTGCTGAGTAAGCGATTGTTGGCTCTCACTTCCTCGGACCTGGGCTGTCAGCCAAGTAGAACGTGAGAGGCTCGCCCTCATGACAGCAATTGCAGAGAAACCCAGAGTGATTCAAACTAACTGACTACTGGACAAGCTGCCACAGGGAACTGCAGCTTTTGCTGAATAGCATTTTACAGTGTTTGTTGGAAACCTGAATTTGGTTCTGACTTCTGTGGCTGTTTAAAATATAGGGCTTGACTGGGCATGGTGGCTCATGCCTGTATGTAATCCCAGCACTTTGGGAGGCCAAGGCAGGTGGATCACCTGAGGTCGAGAGTTTGAGACCAACCTATCTCTACTAAAAATACAAATTAGCCGGGCATGGTGGCACATGCCTGTAGTTCCAGCTACTCGGGAGGCTGAAGCAAGTGAATTGCTTGAAGCTGGGAGGCGGAGGTTGCGGTGAGCCAAGATTGTGCCACTGCACTCCAGCTGGGCAACAAGAGTGAAACTCTGTCTCAAAATAAATAAATAAAATAAAATAAAATATAGGGCTGTGGGTCACTTGAAAAGTGCCTGTAGAAGCCCTGATAACTTGAGGAGAATGTCCGTTTTATACTTCTTGAACTGATTTAACTGCTTGGTTTATCCTAGGATCAGAGGCTAAACAACTCCATGGTCAACATTTTTCTACCTGACACTGAACCCTGTAATGATTTGGTTATGAATAGGGGAAGCCTAACAAGACAATCTATTTTAAACAGGGTTTTAATCAAATAAGTTCTTCTCACTTTTAAGCTGTTGAAAGAAGTCATTATTTCTTGTGAATGTTTTTCCTGCAGAGTGTTATCATGTATTTTATATGCTTATGTGGTGTTGAATGACATCATGGGCCATGTAGCTTTCATAGAGAAATTTTCCCACCATAGGACTGAGGTCTCACTAGGTGATATACTATGCAAACTCCTACAGCTTTCTATTCTCAAGAAATAAGATAGTCCAGGTGTGGTAGCTCACGGCTGTAATCCCAGCACTTTGGGAGGCCAAGGAGGGCAGATCACGAGGTCAAGATTTCAAGACCATCCTGCACGACATGGTGAAACCCCGTCTCTACTAAAAAAAAAAAAAAAAAATTAGCTGGGCATGGTGGTGCATGCCTGTAGTCCCAGCTACTCGGGAGGCTGAGGCAGGAGAATCGCTTGAACCTGGGAGGCAGAAGTTGCAGTGAGCCAAGATGTCACTGCACTCCAGCCTGGTGACAGAGTGAGATTCCATCTCAAAAAAAAAAAAAGAAGTTGTGATAATTATTTGGGCCAGTGTTAGACCGACCTGTGTTACACAAACCTATGTTGCCTGTTATATTGGCAGCACATTTCATTAGCAATAGCTGCAAAATGCAGAGAAGAATTTAGAACTTCCACTTTGTTTTTATCATTCTTCAAGAAGTTGCCATATATTTCAGTCTGGTTATACCTTCATTGGATCAATAACTTGTTATAGGAAGGGCATCTTCTGTGATTTTAAATTACTGGGTAAAAAGAAAAAAGATACCTTTTAAAATCTTGGATTATACTTAAAAATTATAATGGGGATAAAATGCATATTAAGTTATTTGCAGATATTAAACATCTGATTCTCAAGATAAAAATGAAGTTGTTTTCAGAGCAAATGGCATTATTTCTCCATTTTTCCTAGTATGCTCCTTTTGCCAACTTGCTATTAGCATTGTTATATGCTGCTGTAGAAAGATTTTTGGTTGAAGGCTGAATATGAGGGGAGGGGATATTTGTGACTGTGTTAATCTTTTTTGATCATTAGCTGAATATTCAATACTTGATATGTAACTATATAGGGATATATTCAATATAACTATATAGGCAAGAGATATATTGATTTGGCCACATCCATTTGATTTATGGAGCACAAATACTTGTTTCCTTTAGATATAGCCATTGCTGGGGCATTCTAAGTTTTCCAGTAAGATACAGATGATTGTGTATGGCTGGGAAGAGTTGCTCATGCCTGTAATCCCAGTACTTTGGGAGACTGAGGCAGGAGGATCACTCAAGTCCAGGAGTTTGAGAGCAGCCTGGGCAACATAGTGAAACACCATCTCTTGAAAAAAAACGAAAAGATCGTGTGTCACCTGCACACAACAGTCACAAACTTAAAGCCAAATTGTATTTTTAAAATTCAGATTGTGTTCAAGGTCGCTCCCTTCTTTCTCCCTTCCGTTTTTTTTTTTTTTTTTTTTTTTTTTTTAGATGGAATCTTGCTCTGTTGCCCAGCCTAGAGTGCAGTGGCACGATCTCGGCTCCCTGCAACCTCCACCCCTTGGAGTCAAGTGATTCTCCTACCTCAGCCTCCCAAGTAGCTGGGATTACAGGCATACACCACCATGCCCATCTAATTTTTATATTTTTAGTACAAATGGGGTTTCACCATGCTGGCCAGGCTGGTCTCAAACTCCTGACCTTGTGATCCACCCTCCTTGGTTGAGATTACAGGCATGAGCCCCTGCACCCGGCCTTCCTTTTTTTTTTTTTTTTTTTTGAGATGGAGTTTTGCTCTTGTTACCCAGGCTGGAGTGCGATGGCGCGATCTCGGCTCACTGCAACCTCCGCCTCCTGAGTTCAGGCAATTCTCCTGCCTCAGCCTCCTGAGTAGCTGGGATTACAGGCACGTGCCACCATGCCCAGCTAATTTTTTTATTTTTAGTACAGACGGGGTTTCACCATGTTGACCAGGATGGTCTCGATCTCTTGACCTCGTGATCCACCCGCCTCGGCCTCCCAAAGTGCTGGGATTACACTTCTTTCTTTTTAGTATGTTTCAAAGCCATTGCCTTCTCTAGAAATCTTTTTCTCTGTTCTGGAAGAAGAGCCTATAAACTTTGGTTTCAGTTGTTTTTCTTTTCAAAAAGGAACAGCAGTGTTAGTTAGATGATAACTCTTATTTATTTTTAAAATTTAATTTGGATCTATAGAGTTTCTGAGATTTATGGGGTAAACTTTGGTTTACAAGAAACGGTGTCGTTAAAAAGTTAGGGTGCCCAGGTTCTCATGTAATATTTGTATAACCATCAACATTTTTCTGAATCCAGTAATGAACACTTCAAACAATAAATGAAAGTGAAACTAAGTATCAGAAGTAGCAAAACGGCCAGATGTGGTGGCTCATGCCTGTAATCCCAGCACTTTGGGAGGCTGAGGAGGGTGGATCACCTGAGGTTGGGAGCTCGAAACCAGCCTGGCCAACATGGTAAAACCCCATCTCTGCTAAAAATACAAAATCAGCCAGGTTTGGTGGCGCATATCTGTAAACCCAGCTATTTGGGAGGCTGAGGCAGGAGAATAGAATCCCTTGAACCTGGGAGGCGGAGGTTGCAGTTAACGGAAATTGTGCCACTGCATTTCCAGCCTGGGTGACAGAGCTAGACTCTGTCTCAAAAAAAGAAAAAAGAAGTAACGAAACAGAAAAATGAACAAAACGATTTTTAAAAGTTTATTTATTATACTTTAAGTTCTGGGGTACAAGTGCAGATGATGCAGGCTTGTTACAGAAGTATATACGTGCCCTGGTGGTGGTTTGCTGCATCCGTTGCCCTGTCGTCTATATTAGATATTTCTCCTAATCCCATCCCTCCCCAATCTCCCCACACCCTGCTATCCCTCCTCTAGCCCCCCATCCCCCAGACCCTGGTGTCTGATGTTCCCCTACCTGTGCCCATGTGTTCTCATTGTTCAACATCCACTTATGAGTGAGAACATGTGGTGTTTGGTTTTCTGATCTTGCGGATCCCTTCCTTACACCTTATACAAAAATTAACTCTAGATGGATTAAAGATTTAAATACGAGGGCTAACGCTATAAAAACTCTAGAAGAAAACCTAGGTAATACCATTCAGGAAATAAGCATGGGCAAGGACTTAATGACTAAAACACTAAAAGCAATGGCAACAAAAGCCAAAATAGACAAATGGGATCTAATTAAACTTAAGAGCTTCTGCACAGCAAAAGCAACAGTCATTAGAGTGAACCTGCAACCAACAGAATGGGAAAAAATTTTTGCAACCTACCTATCTTGACAAAGGGCTAATATCCAGAATCTACGGAGAACTTAAATTCACAAGAAGAAAACAACCTCATCAAAAAGGATATGGACAGACACTTTTCAAAAGAAGACATTTATGCAGCCAACAAACATATGAAAAAATGCTCATCATCACTTGTCATTAGAGAAAAATAATTTAAATGTTAAACATTCTATTCACCAGGCTGGTAATTGTGCCAGTACTGTGGATAACAGAAAGAAAAGACTCTGGTTGGTAGCTTACATTCTAAAGAGACCGAGGAATAGATTTCCAGACGTTGTGCTGAGTGCAGTAAGGACATTGGCCCAATGTGCTGTGCCAGATCCACATCAGGGGACACCTGGGGGCGGGAGGGTAGAGGGTGTAGGAATGCCAGGCAAAACGATGAGTAAAGTAGCAAGGCAAATAGCTACAAAATATCACAAGCACTGTGTGTAGCTGGAACCAAAAGTGTGAGGCAAGACCTGGGTGGAGAGGTGGACGGGGTCAGAGCTTGGAGGGCCTTTATACTACGCCGGAGACCCGCACTTTATCTTGTTGATAATGGGATCCTCTGAAGCATTTCAAGCAGGAAATGACGTCAGTTTTAGTTTCAGGAGTATCAGATCATAGTTCAATATGGACAAAATATAAATGGCAGAAAGATATGGCCCCGAACTAGGGTAGGTGTCGTAAACCTTTTGTTATAAGTATATATGTGTATATGTATATAGATAGATATAGGTATATATATATGACACAGTATCATGACTTAGAAAGTTAAAAGCTTATTTTTTTTAATGGCAATATGGAAAAACATAAAGCAAAAAAGTTATTTGAAATCTCACTACCAAGGAATTATACCAATGTACACTTTTTTTTTTTTAGTCTCACTCTGTTGTCCAGGCTGGAGTGCAGTGGCGTGATCTGGGCTCACTGCAACCTCCTCCTCCTGGGTTCAAACAATTCTCCTGCCTCAGCCTCCCAAGTAGCTAGGATTACAGATGTGTGCCACTATTTTTTAGTATAAAATACTAAAAATTTTATATTTTTAGTGTGAGCCAGCACATTCAGTCTCCATATCCTTACCAATAGTGGGTGTTATCTTATTTAAATCTTGACCCATCAGATGAGTATGTCATTGTTTCAAATTGCATTTCTTTGGATACTAACGAAGGGTTAAACATTTTTTTCCAAATTATTTGGTCATTTATATAACTTTTATGACATGTATATTCAAGTCCTTTGCTTATTATTGTCCTGTGATATTCTTTTTCTTAACAAATACAATCTTCTGAGCAGGCATGGTGACTCATACCTGTAATCACCAGCACTTTGGGAGACTGAGGCGGGCAGATCGGTCAGGAGTTGGAGACCAGCCTGGCCAACATGGTGAAACCCTGTCTCTACTAAAAATACAAAAATTAGCTGGGCATGGTGGCAGGTGCCTGTAGTCCCAGCTACTCAAGAGGCTGAAGCAGGAGAATCACTTGAACTCTGGTGGTGGAGTTTGCAGTGAGCCAAGATCGTGCCACTACACTCCAGCCTGGGTGACAGAGGGAAACTTCATCTCAAAAAAAAAAAAAAAAGACACACCACACACACATGGTTTTTTTACATACACATATATATAATATGTGTATATCCGCCCACCTTGGCCTCCCACAGTGCTGGGATTGCCGGCGTGAGCCACTGCACCCAGCTTGCATTGGATATCTTCTTGTCATGTGAGAGCTGCCAGTGGCTTAAGTGAATTTTAGTATATCCAGGCTTCTGCCATAGGCCCTCTTTCTTCTTTCAAGGATTCAAACAAAAGTTTTATTTGAGACTTTTTTATACACACACACACACAAAATCTTCCTTTATATATTAAAGATAGTCCTCACGTTTGTTAGAAATACATCCTAGTTACTTACACTGGTTATTCTAGTTAGCAAAAAATAAAAAAAATAAAAAATAAATAAATACATCCTACTTTGTTATTTTGGGTTCTTTTGTCATTTACTTTTTAAATACTGCAGTCTGGATTCTTCCTCCACCAGCACTGGTGAAAAAGTTTACACTAATGAATCACTAGAGCCACATTGGATATCTTCTTTTTCTTTTTGGAGACAGGCTCTATCTCTCAGGCTGTGCAGTGGCATGCTCACAGCTCACTGCAACCTCTGCCTATCAAGTTCAAGCGATTCTCCTGCCTCAGCCTCCCGAGTAGCTGGGATTACAGGTGTGAGCCACCGCGTCTGGACTGTTTGTTTTCTTTCCTTTTTTTTTTTTTTGAGACAGTTTCACTCTTCTGCCCAGGCTGGAGTGAAGTGGTACAATCTTGGCTCACTAAAATCTCTGCCCCCCAGGTTCAAGCGATTCTCCTGCCTCATCCTCCTGTGTAGCTGAGATTATGGGCGCCTGCCACCACGCCTGGCTAATTTTTGTGCTTTTAGTAGAGACGGGGTTTTACCATGTTGGCCAGGCTGGTCTCAAACTCCTGACCTCAGATGACCCGCCTGCCTCTGCCTCCCAAAGTGCTGGGATTACAGGCGTGAGCCACCGTGCCCGGCCATATTACACTCTCCTTTATATATTTTCTTTATGTGACTTCCAGGTCAGCACAGTCTTGTGGTTTCTTTCCACCTTGTTGGTGACTTCTTCTCAGTCTCCTTTGCTGTTTCTTCTTTTTCTATACTCATTTTAATGTTTATATTCAGTAAAATTCACTGTTGGCATATAGTTCTATGACTTTTGAAAAATGGTCATAAAGTCGTATAACCAATATTACAATAGTAATAGGGTGAGACTTTGGGGATGTTGAAATGAGGTGAAAGTATTTTGCATGTGGGACAGATGTGCATGTTTGGGTCCAGAAGATGGACTGTAGTAGACAAAATCATGTCCCGGCCCCAAAGATGTTTATGTCTTAATCCCAAGAAACTGTGAATATTTTAATTTACATAACAAGAGAATTTGCTGTGTAATTAAATTAGGGATTGAGAGAGATGGTGAGATTTTCTTTAATCAGCTGTGTGGGCCTACAGTAATTTAAAAGATTCTTTTTCTGTTTGTTTGTTTTTGAGATAGTTTTGCTCTTGTTGCCCAGGCTGGAATGCAATGGCATGATCTTGGCTCACTGTAACCTCCGACTCCCAGGTTCAAGCAATTCTCCTGCCTTACCCTCCCAAGGAGCTGGGATTACAGGCATGCACCTCCATGCCTGACTAATTTTGTATTTTTAATAGAGATAGGGTTTCACCATGTAGGTCAGGCTGGTCTGGAACTCCCGACCTCAGGGATCTGCCTGCCTCATCCTCCCAATCAGCTGGGATTACAGGCGTGAGCCACCATGCCCAGCTTCTGTTTACCTTTTAAATTTAATTTTTTTTTTTTTTTTTTTTGTAGAGGTGAGGACTCACTATATTGTCCAGGTTAGTCTGGAACTTCTGTCCTCAAGTGATCCTCCAGCCTCAGCCTCCCAAACTGCCGGGATTACAAGTATGAGCCACTATGCCCATCCAAAAGGAGGCTTCTAAAAACCATGAAGATACAAGAAAATATTGGAGACCAGTTTTACAATTGTGGTATAGGAAATGACTTTCTAAATGATTTGAAACCAGAATCTACAACATGTTTAATGTTTTGTAGTAATTTACATCAAGAAAAAATTTTTAATTGAAAAAAAATTGCATGTATCAGGATTAAAAATAGAGGTCAGGAGATGGGAAATCCCTCAAATTCTCGTAAGGAATTTACGAGACCTATATCTGATCTCATGCACTCCTCCTTACCTTTTAAAAATGTTTATTATCTATGTTTTTACAATTCCACTGGAACCTTTTTTATTTTTTATTTTATTTTTTGAGATGGAGTCTTGCTCTGTCACCCAGGCTGAAGTGCAGTGGGGTAACATCCACCTCCTGGGTTCAAATGATTCTCCTGCCCCAGTCTCCTGAGTAGCTGGGACTACATGCCCAAGCCACCATGCCTGGCTAATTTTTGTACTTTTAGTAGAGACAGGGTTTCACCGTGTTGGCCAGGCTGGTCTCGAACTCCTGACCAAAGGTGATCCGCCTGCCTTGGCCTCCCAAAGTGCTAGGATTACAGGCATGAGCCACGGCCCTCAGCCAGGAACCTTTTTTTTAAATCAAGGAATTACCTGTCCACATGTCAAAGGTTGAACATTCCTCTTGTGATTTGTATACCATCCTCTTTGCTTGTGGAACTTTAAAATTGTAATATTCACTTTTTTTTTTTTTTTTTTTTTGAGGAGTCTTGCTGTGATGCTCAGGCTGAAGTGCAATGGCGCTCCACTTGGCTCACTGCAAACTACACCTCCTGGGTTCAAGCAATTCTCCTGCCCCAGCCTCCCAAGTAGCTACGGGTGCGTGCCCCTATGCCTGGCTGATGTTTGTATTTTTAGTAGAGACAAGGTTTCACCATATTGGCCAGGTTGGTCTTGAACTCCTGACCTCAGGTGATCTGCCTGCCTTGGCCTTCCAAAGTGCTGGGATTACAGGCATGAGCCATCACGCTTGGACTAGTTTCTATGCAGTTACTGCTGACTTCTAAATTTATATATCCAGCTGAGACCAATATTCGAAATTTGAGTGATACAGCCAATGAGATAGGAAAATCTGATGATCTCAGTTCCCTGCTTCAAGCTTTTCATTAGCTTCCCATTCTTCTTAAAGTCCCAAATCCTTAATGTACTAACAAGTTTATGATCTACTTTCTTCCTATCTTTTAAAGCTTAATGTTGGCCTTATTATAGATTAGTTCATATTAAAATAATGTATATAAACTAGTTTATGTAGGCCAAAGAAATCTCTATAGATATATACCAAAAATGTGTGCATGTGTGTGGATAGGTGAGGTTATACTAATAATTTCTATTTATATGCCTATTATTTGATTTTTTTTTAAGCGACGGGGTTTCACCTTGTTGGTCAGGGTGGTTTCGAACTCTTGACCTCAGGTGATCCACCCACCTTGTCCTCCTGAAGTTTTGGGATTACAGGCGTGAGCTACCACGCCCATCCAATTATTTGATTTTTAGTAAGCATGCTAAATTACTAGTATAAGAATCAAAGAGTTACCCAATTGGAAACCAAAGGTGAAATGTGGCCAGGCGCAATGGCTCATGTCTGCTATCCCAGCACTTTGGGATGGGTGGTTCGCTTGAGCTCAGGAGTTTGAGACCGCCCTTGGCAGCCTGGGTAGAGACCCTGTCTCTACTAAAAACACAAAAATTGCCAGGTGTGGCGGTGCAGGCCTGTGGTCCCAGCTATTTGGGATGCTGAGGTGGGAGGATCGCTTGAGACCGGTGTGGTAGAGGGGCTCAGAGGTTGCAGTGAGCTGAGATCACGCCACTGCACTTCAGCCTGGGTGACATAGGAAGACCCTGTCTCAAAAAAAAAAAAAAAAGGTTGGGCAAGGTGGCTTACGCCTATAATGCCAGCACTTTGCCTGAGGTTGGGAGTTCGAGACCAGCCTGACCATGTCAAAACCTTGTCTCTCATAAAAATACAAAATTAGCTGGGTGTCATGGTGGGCACCTATAATCCCAGCTACTCAGGAGGCTGAGGCAGGAGAATGGCTTGAAACTGGGAGGCAGTGGTTGCGGTGAGCAGAGATCATACCATTGCACTAAAGCCTGGGCAACAAGAGTGAAACTCTTGTCTCAAAAAAAAAAAAAAAAAAAAGGGAAGTGTACTCCTAAAAAGTTTATAATAACATAATTCATATAGAAAACTAGGTATTAATAGAAGAGGCTGGGCCGGGCATGGTGTCTCATTCCTGTAATCCCAGCACTTCGGGAGGCTGAGGTGGGCAGATCACCTAATGTCAGGAGTTTGAGACCAGCTTGGCCAACATGGTGAAACCCTGTGTCTACTAAAAATACAAAAATTAGCTCAGTGTGATGGTAGGCACCTGTAATCCCAGCTACTAGGGAGGCTGAGGCAGGAGGAATTGCTTGAACCCGGGAGGCGGAGGTTGCAGTGAGCTGACATCATGCCATTGCACTCCAGCCTGGATGACAAGAGCAAAACTCCATCTCAAAAAAAAAAAAGAAAAAAGAAAAAGGCCAGGTGAGGTGGCTCACACCTGTAATCTCAGCACTTGGAGAGGGCTGAGGAGGCAGATCACCTGAGGTCAGAAATTTGAAACTAGCCTGACCAAGATGGCTCCAATTCTAAGGAAATGGACAGTTAATAATATTTATAGTTCAATAGCTAGTTTCTCAAATCTTAAGAAATTTGAAACTAGCCAAAATACACAATTTAACTGAGTTTTAGACAGGGGAGTAGGGATGAATATGTTCATTCAACTATAAGTGTGCCCAATCAAACCTCAGGTAGAAATGGCAGTCATACAGAAACCATAACTCAGAACATATGGATAAAAGGAAACAATTTTACTTGTTCTTTAAGGTACAAAGAATAGTACATAAAGTGAAATGTCCATCACCTAGACACAACAATTATTGATATTTTCTCACATTTGCTTCATTGATTGTATTTTTTTTTTTTTTTTGGCTAGAGCTCTTTAATAAAAATCACAGAAATACAATTTCACCCCTAAATATTTTACTCTGGATAAAAGCATTTCGTAAATTGTAATGCTATCACACCTAACAGAATTAACAGCCTTGTTATCACCTAATGCCCTGCCATACTCACATTTTCCTGAGTCAGAAATGTCTTTTTTGGGTTGGGCATGGTGGCTCATGCCTATATTCCCAGCACTTTGGGAGGTCGAGGCAGGAGGACCACTTGAGGCTAACAGTTCAAAATCAGCTTGGTCAACATAGTGAGACCCAGTCGCTACTAAAAAAAAAAAAATTAAATTAAAATTGCCTGGGGCAGGTTGGGCACAGTGGCTCATGCCTGTAATTCTAGCACTTTGGGAAGTGGAGGCAGGAGGATCACTTGAGCCTAGGAGTTTGAGCCCAGGCTGGGCAACAAAGTGAGACCTCATCTCCTCAAAAAATCAAAAGTTGACTGGGTAGCAGGTGCCTGTAATCCCAGCTACTCAGGAGGCTGAGGCAGGAGAATCGCTTGAACCCAGGAGGCAGAGGTTGCAGTGAGCTGAGATTGCGCCATTGTACTCTAGCCTGGGCAACAAGAGCGAAACTCCATCTCAAAAAAAAAAAAAAAAGTTAACTGGGCATGGTGGCATGCATGCCTGGAGTTCCAGCTACTCGGGAGGCTGAGGTGGTAGGATTGCTTGAGCCTGGGAGGTTGAGGCTGCAGTGAACATGATCCTGTCACTGCACTCCAGCCTGGATAACAGAGTCAGACCCTATCTGAAAAAAAAAAAAAAAAAAAAAAAAGCTAATTGTGATGGTGTGAGACCATTATTCAGAGGCTGAGGTGAGACAATCCCTTGAGTCCAGGAGTTCAAGTTTAAGGTTATGATAAGCTATGATTGTGCCACTGCACTCTAGCCTGGGCAACAGGGTGAGACCTCATCTCGAAAAAATTAAAAAAAATAAGTTAACTTTGGTGCATACACACACATATAACTTCACCTTCATAGCTTTCATGCAAAATAAGTATTATGTCCATCTTACACATGAGTTTAGGCCCACTACCAGACATCAGTGGAATCTAGATATAAGCCCAGATCCTTCTGGTTAAGTTAGTTTAGCGTTCTGAGAGTTTAAACATGTACCTGTGGACATCTCCTTTCTCATAGTCAGAGGGAAAAATAATACCTTATTACTTCCTGTGTATGTATAAAGCATTCCATTGACAAACCATTTAAGGGGCTGGTTTTGTCAGTGATTGAAGGCATCCCTAGATACTTCTTTACCACTGATTCACCTTAACTAGGATACTTTTTTTTGTCTCAAAACTGTTTTCTTAATTTTAAATCCGTTTTTTTTGTTGTTGTTGTTAACCTACTGCCTACATCTCAGAGTTGTTTTGAAAATACTGCAACTTCTGGGACATAGTTAGGGCTCCATAAATGTTAACAGTCTTTGAAAGAAAACATTCTGAGTCAATATAGGTGCACCATCCTGCCCAGTGATTCATCTTTTAGTCTCTGACATGGTGTCTAACAGTAATGTCCATTAGTAACGAGATTTCCCAGGTCTCTCTAGTGTCATAACAAGTCACTCTCTTCCAAAATACTGTGCACAGAATACAGGAAGAGATGAAATAGCAAAGAATACAGGAAGAAATGAAAATGATGTGACGCAGAAGGTTTCTAAGAAACCTAACGTAGTGATTCCCACCAGTAGGTGGCTTCTGGCGATAACAGAAAAAAACTGTTAAAGCCTCACATGTTAAAAGCTAAAAATGCTTACCCTCTCCCTGTGGTCCCCACTCCATCCCTTTAAATTGTGCCCTATGGTTTAACTAAGGATTACAAGCTGCTCCCTGCCTAGTATGTGTCAGGAATAGCACAATCCAACCTTTACACTGAGAAGGCAAAGTTGATAAGTTTGTTCTAGTTCATCCCCTGGAAGCTCTATCTGCACTTTCTGAAAAACAGAAATAATCACCCTTCTACTCAGCGATGCACCAAGTCCACGAACATGATAGGTAACCCCCACAACATTCCCGAAAGGTAACCAATCCTAGCACTGTTTCATAGACAGTTGTCGGAGCAACATAAAACTTTCTTCTTGGAAACTGTGAGAGAAAAAAAACTAGAGGGATTATATCCGTAGATACATTAATACAATAGCCTCTGCATCTTCCATTAAAAAAAACAACTAGAAAATTAGTTCAGCCTCACAGGTGAGTTTTTATTCACCAGTGGTTCCTGTATAGATTCTGAGAGGTTGTGAATCTGGTCCAACGTAGAAATAAGGCCAAAGAGGTCTGGTAAAAGTGTCAGAGAAAGTACAGATGTGAGATTTCTCAGCCATGTTATACAATGAGATCTCACCCAGCTCCTAGTCCACCAAAATGCCAATGGTCCTAGCTTTCACATCTAACAAGAGAGGGGTTGGAAAAGCCCCTGGTGCGTGATAGCCATCATCCTACAGCTCAGTTCTCCAACATCCCTACTGGGCTGATGAGGGTCTCCTCGCCTTTGTGGGAAGAGAATCTTTGCAAATGCCAATAGCCCATTCCGACTTATCTCCCACTTCAATCTCCCAGAAATGCCTGCCAGAAGGAAAACATGGAAAACCCAGAACAACTGGCTTGACTGTCAATCTTTTTGGGAAACCAGGAACTTTTTGTTTTCTTTTTGTAAATTTCACACATTTTTTATCTTCGGATACAATCAGGTTAGCGTGTGCTGTTTCAGAGTCTAGAATTACATCTACTTTAAATTTCTTTATAATGCTCCGCAGAGCAGAATACTGGGGAGGAAAACTGCAGCCATCTCTCTTCAAATGAATTGAAAAGATTGACGGGCTACTCTCATTTTCAGACTCGTAGAAAAGTTTAATTTGTGACAGCAGTTCCAGTTCAGACAGCTCACTGAGCTCTACCACCTTACTTAATTGGCTTTTGAGTGTGCTGATGTAGTTTGAAAATGCTGTTATGTTTGCACTGAGTTTCTGTTGATTGTCCTTCTCTTCTTCAGTTAGTCTGGAGAGAGCTGCCTGTTGCTCACAGTCTAAAAACTGGGTGAGGTGCTCAAATTCAGAGGACAGTTCCTGCCTTTGGCTTTCCACCTTCTCTCTCAGCTCTAAGAGTTTTTTGCTTTGAGTGCTTATTAATTTTTGGAGGTCTGCCAATTGCTTTTTCAGGGGCTGGATGTAACTGCGAAGCCTTTCCCTGTGATGAGAGGCAGCCTCCGCTATGGGCCTCACATGGTGGCCCTGGTGGTCAGGGGGCTGAGTGCACAGGGGACACAGCACCACCAGGTCCTCCTCGCAGAAAACACTCAGGGGCTGGTTGTGCTTCTCGCACAAGTTCCTCTTTTCCTGCCTCTTTTTCTTGCTCTTAGCGCTCTCGAGTATCTCGGCAATTTCAGTCATCCGTCCCATCTGGGTGTTGCTCCTGAAGTGCCTGTCTTGACATTGGTGACGACAAACAGGGCAAGGGAACAGTTCCTGCAGATCCATCCAGGACTGTTGGATGCAGGAACGACAGAAGTTGTGCCCACAATCGATGGTGATGGGGTCTCTTAGATAATCCAGACAGATGGAGCACTTGGATTCTGCTTTGAGTTTGGTCACACGTGCTGCTCTTGCCATTGGTCTGTCAATGAAGGTCTTGACCAAGGTGGTTGAGCTCTGTGGGTTTCTCCAGTGAGAAGCAGATATGCTCTTAGATCTCACCATCCTTCCTGGAGACAGTCACTGGAGACAGACCTCACTACAGTCCCACTGATTTCTCACATTGGTGGTAGCCCTTGAAGTCCTTTGAATCATCAGACCCTTTATTCCAGCTGCCAAAAGGAGTCCCACACACAGCCTGCTGGCAGTCACAGCTCAGCCAGACAATTACTCTTCCAACCTTTGGCTGCACGGAGAAAATGAAGCCAAGCTAAGCAGCTCTGTTAGGAAAACATCCGATGCCTCAAATCATTAGTTGCTGTAGGTGAGAAGATATTTCTTTCTTAAAAACAAAACAAGGTGAAACAGACCTGAATTTATTTCAGGTGGTCCTAACTTCCACCACATTCTAGCCAAACACAAATTATCCTCCCCTAGCCCTAGTCTTTTATTTCCATGCCTTTATTATTGTGCCCTAGCTACTCCACATGCTCGGTACCACAATCCCCACATCCCATCTACCTACCAGTCATCCTAACTGGGGTTGTGGGAACAGCCTAGGCCCTGAGGCATGGAGACCACCCAAATTAGAAACATCTTCGGTTACCTATCTCTGTAACTTGGAGAAATTTGCTTTACATCCCAAATTCTGGGAATCGGGTAAATAATGACAATCTCCCTTTAAATTTTTGTCTTGATAAGGTATCTCTAGCCTGGGCAACGTAGAGCGAGCCTGTCTCTCCAAAAAAAAGGAAGAAGAAAAACAACAACAAAATGTAAAAAATTAGCTGAGGGTGATGGTGTGCACCTGTAGTCCCAGCTACTTGGGATTCTGAGGCAGGAGGATTGCTTGACCCCATGGAGGTCAAGGCTCCCATGAGCTCCAGTGAGCTGTCATTATGCTACTGCGCTCTAGCCTGGGTGACAAAGTGAGACCTTGTCTCTAATTGAAAAAAACAAAAGTGTCTTTCTGATGGTTCAAAATCACATCTACCAAATTTACCTTGCTCTTTCATCCTTGCTTCTCTACAGCTGAATAGGCCACAGAAGACCTATCCATTTGTGAAGTGAAATCAAACGAGACAACAAATTGAATATAGACAAAATTTGGAAAAATACTTTTAGTATTTGCTAAAATGTCATTATGTCTAAATGCAAAATATCTATAAGAAAATAAACAAAAACTGAACATATTCCCAATATATAGGAACATGCTCCCCAAAGGAGCATAGAAGTAACAGTTATGGAAAGATGCAGGACTTTATTATCTAAGAGTTGAAACGTAGATATTCCAACACTGTAGGCATGTGAAATAGAAACCTCTTTTTTTTTTTTTTTGAAAGCAATGCTAAAATTCCAAAGGCTGAGCTTGGTGGTGGCTCACACCTGTAATCCTAGCACTTTGGGGGGCTGAGGCAGGAGGATCCCTTGAGGTCAGGAGTTCAAGACCAGCCTGGACAACATGGCAAAACCCGGTTGCTACTAAAAATACAAACAAATTAGCCTGGCATGGTGGCACACGCCTGTAATCGCAGGTGTAGGCTGAGACACAAGAACTGCTTGAACCCAGGAGGTGGCAGTTGCAGTGAGCTGAGATCATGCCACTGCATTCCAGCCTGGGTGACAGAGGCAGATGCTAACTCAAAAGCAAACAAACAAACTGAAAACTTTTTTTTTTTTGAGACAGAGTCTCGCGCCAGGCTGGAGTGCAGTGGGATCTCGTCTCACTGCAACCTTCGCCTCCCAGGTTCAAGCAATTCTCCTGCCTCAGCCTCCCGAGTAGCTGGGACTACAGGCACGTGCCACCACGCCCAGCTAATTTTTGTATTTTTAGTAGAGACGGGGTTTAACCATGTTGGCCAGGATGGTCTTGATCTCTTGACCTCGTGATCAGCCCGCTTTGGCCTCCCAAAGTGCTGGGATTACAGGCGTGAGCCCCGGCGCCCGGCCTAAAAACTTAAATTGAGAAGTTTTTCCTATGCCGTTGTAATTCTACAATACTAATCCTATAAAAATGCATATAACTTGAACAAATATTCAAACATATATACGAAGACTTCTTTTTTTTTATTTTTTTTGAGACAGGGTCTCTTTTGGTCACCTAGTGGCGTGATCATGGCTCATTTCAGGCTAATTTCTTGTTATTTTTTCTAGAGGTCATGCTATGTCACTCAGTCTGATCTCAAACTCCTGGATTCAGGCAATCCTCCTGCCTCACCCTCCCCAAATGCTGTGATTACAGGTGTGAGCCACTGCAAAATACAAAAGTTAGCTGGGTGTTGATGGCGCATGCCTTAGTCTCAGCTACTCTAGACGCTGAGATGAGCGAGTCACCTGAACCAGGAGGCGGAGGTTGCAGGGAGCTGAAATCGCGCCACTGCTGAGCGCGGTGGCTCACTCTCTCCTACGATCCCAGCACTTTAGGAGGCTGAGGCAGGCGAATCACGAGGTCAGGAGTTTAAGACCAGCCTGGCCAAAATGGTGAAACCGCTTGTCTACTAAAAATACAAAAAAATTAGCTGGGCATAGTGGCTTGGGAGCTGGGCATAGCTACTTGGGAGGCTGGGGCACGAGAATCGCTTGAACCCGGGAGGCGGAGATTGCGCCTCCGCACTCCAGCCTGGGCGACAGAGTAAGACAATGTCTCAAAAAAAAAAAAAAAAAAAAAAAAATTCAGAGCCCCGCTCCCACGGCGCCGCTGCTCAGTTGTCTCGCCCAGCCGACCCACTGCCCACGACCCACCGACCCACGAATCGGTCCAGCCCTCGTGCACCATGTCTGGCTCCTCCAGCGTCGCCACTATGAAGAAAGTGGTTCAACAGCTCTGGCTGGAAGCCAGGCTCAACCGCATAAAAGTTTCCCAGGCAGCTGCAGACTTGAAACAATTCTGTCTGCAGAATGCTCAACATGACCCTCCGCTGACTCGGGTATCTTCAAATACAAATCCCTTCAGACCCCAGAAAGTCTGTTCCTTTCTTTTTTTTTGAGACGGAGTCTTGCTCTGTCGCCAGGCTGGAGCGCAGTGGCGCAGTCTCGGCTCACTGCAACCTCTGCCTCCCAGGTTCAAGCAATTCTCCTGCCTCAGCCTCCCGAGTAGCTGGGACTACAGGCGCGTGCCACCATCCATGTCCAGCTAATTTTTGTATTTTTAGTAGAGACGGGGTTTCACCATGTTGGCCAGGATGATCTCGATCTCTTGACCTTGTGATCCACCCGCCTCGGCCTCCCAAAGTGCTGGGATTACAGGCGTGAGCCACCCCGCTCAGCGCACTTCTTGATCAAACATAAATTTCTGGAGCAGAGTGCAAGTATATTTCTCTTGCCCTGAGCCATCTCCAGACAGCTATCTAGAGTACTGCAAAGCTCTGGTCCTGCCACTAGTTTCCTTCCTTAGCTCCTCCTCTTTCTTCAGATCTCAAGCTTCCTCTCTGGCCTCATCTTCCAATTTCAAGGTTCAGTATCAGACACCTCTCCTTTGTAAAGTGAATTACCTTACCGGGCACGGTGGCTCATGCTTGTAATGCTAGTGCTTTGGGAGGCAGAGCTGGGAGGATCACTTGAGTCCAAGGAGTTCAAGACCAGCTCGGGGCAACAGAGTGACCTCAGGGCCTTGTATCACGGCTCTAATCCCTCCCACTCCACCCAACTCTATACACAACCCATTCCTCACTTCTACATCCTGGAAGATAACTCCACACTCACCACCAGACCAGCATTTCTGGGAATGTTCCCAGACAGATAATCAGTCACCTCTTTTTCTGACTCCTTAGGACAGAGTGGTCTCTGGGCTTACATATTTTTAGCAAGCATTTCGGTGACTTAGGACAAAACTAGTAAATAAATCGGGAACCATAATAAATGGTGGCTGGGCATGGTGGCTCACGCCTGTAATCCAGCACTTTGGAGGCCAAAACGGGTGGATCACCTAAGGTCGGGAGTTCAAGACCAGCCTGATCAACATGGTGAAACTCTGTTTAAAAAAGTAAATAAAAATAAAAACAAATAAATAGCATGCGTTTTTAAATAAACTTATGCTGCAGGTGCGGTGGTTCACACCTGCAATCCCAGCACTTTGGGAGGCCGAGGCAGGAAGAACACTTGAAGTCAGGAGTTTGAGACCAGCCTGGCCAACATGGTGAAACTAAAAATACAAAAATACTAAAAATACAAAAATTAGTCTGGCTGGTGGCAAGTGCCTGTAATCCCAGCTACTCGGGAGGCTGGGGCAGGGGAATCACTTGAACCTGGGAGGCAGAGGTTACAGTGAGCCGAGATCGCTCCACTGCACTCCAGCCTGGGTCACAGAGCAAGATTGAGTCTCAAAAAAATAAATAACTAAAAATAAAAACAAAATAACCAGAGGTTGCAGTGAGCTGAGATCGCCCCACCACACTCCAGCCTGAATCACAGAGTGAGACTGCATCTCAAAAAAAATAAATAAATAAAAATAAAAACATAAAATAACCTGATGATGAGTTCGGGTTCCCTTGTGAGGGGCAAGCTGCCTCCAGGCACAGAGCAGATGCTCGAGAGGCCACAGGTTTCACTCCAGTCTCTGGCACCCACAGAGTCTCACCTCCAGGCTTATCTGGAGCAGGGGGAACCCTGCGGCGGTCCCTTATCCGTGCAAGCGGCCACACACTAGACACTAACTAAACAAACCTGGAATGTACAGCAGTGAGGACTCCACCCAGCTAAGACCGGCTTCTACCCGGAAGTGGGAGGGGTGGGGGCAGGAGAAGGTGGGGAAGGCTTCCGGCCTGTAAGCAGTTAAGTGTCCTTGGCCTTGATCCAAGAACTTTAGAGTCTTTTTTGTAATAAGTGAATAGGACAGGTTTGCATTTGCTCATGCAAATAACCAGAGCCTGCTTTATTTAGATGAGTAAAAAGGAACAGAGAAGTTGAGAAAGACTAGAGATTTCAACCCAGAGCCTGCAATTGGGCTACCTGCTGAAAGATATTCCTTATAGAAGATTAACAGTGAGGGTGTCGGCCAGGCTTGGTGGCTCATGTCTGCAATCCCAGCACTCTGGAAGGCAGAGGCGGGTGGATCACTTGAGGTCAGGAGTTCGAGACCAGCCTGGGCAACATGGTGAAACCTTGTCTCTACAAAAAATACAAAAATTAGCCATGGGTGGTGGGGCAGGTGCCTGTAGTCCCAGCTACTTTCAGGGCCTGAGGTGGAAAAATCACTTGAGTCCGGGAGGGTGAGACTGCAGTGAGCTCAGATTGTTCCACTGCAATCCTGCCTAAACAACAGAGTTGAGACCTTGTCTCGAAACCCAGTGAGGGTGCTCATATAAAACTTTGACCGGCTGACAGATGCAACCTGATTTTATAAAGATATGTTTGCAAAATAATCGAAGTCATTTTTTCTTCTTTTTTCAGACAGAGTCTGGCTCTGTTGCCCACGCTGGAGTGCAGTGGCGGGATCTTGGCTCACGGCAACCTCTGCCTCCCAGGTTCAAGCCATTCTCCTGCCTCAGCCTCCAAAGTACCTGGGATTACAGGTATGCATCACCACACCTGGCTAATTTTTGTATTTTTAATAGAGATAGGGTTTCACCATGTTGTCCAGGTTGGTCTCAATCTCCCCTGTCTCAGCCTCCCAAAGTGCTAGGATTACGGGTGTGAGCCACCGAGTCCTGCCCGAAGAAATTTTTGTCTACTATAAATAAAAAAAAATTCTAAGCCTGGCGCGGTGGCTCACGTCTGTAATCCCAGCACTTTGGGAGGCTGAGGAGGGCAGATCACAAGGTCAAGAGCTCGAGACCATCCTGGCCAACATGGTGAAACCACGTCTCTACTAAAAAGACGAAAAAAAATTAGCTGGGCATGGTGGTGCGCACGCCTGTACTCCAGACTACTCGGGAGGCTGAGGCAGGAGAATTACTTGAACTCAGGAGGCAGAGGTTGCAGTGAGCGGAGGTTGCCCACTGCAATCCACCCTGGCACCCTCTATCGAATACGGATGGAAGGGAAACAATTCTCAGAAAGAAAACTTCTCAAAGCTAAGGCTGTGGAAAGGTGCGTAAATTCTACCAACCTCATGTTTTCCTCCCTCAGGAACGAAACTCTGTTTTCCTCCTCTGCTTCTCTGGGAAAACTGCAACAACAACAACCACCACCACAGCAACATCAAAACTCCAGACCATATCCAGTTACTGCTTAAGGAAAAAAGAAGTTTCCTCCGTCAAACATGCTCGCTTAAATTAGGCTCTTGGAACATTATCTACTTCTCATTCCTATTTTATGGGACCACTACATTTTTTGACCATTGATGCCATGGTATCCCAGGCCACGGGAGCGGTCACTGTGACGCGAGCCCCGGCTGGGAGGTCGCTCTTCTGACGCGCCGCTCGCGCATGCGCATTGGCGTGCCCGGCTGACCAGCCGCAATGTCCGCGGCCCCCCACCGGCCGGCCGCACCGGCACGGGAAAATGCCGGCGGCCGTGTCCGAGGCGGCCACTGGGAAGGAGGCTGCCTGCCACAAGCAGCGCAGGAGCCCGACCGTCCTGACCTCAGTGGCTCCCCGAACCGACTTTCCTGTTCGGGTCCGCTGAACGGGGAGGGCGCTTCAGATCGCGAGGTGGGCACTGGGGAATGCTCTCCCCAGGAGATTCCGGATCGGACGGCGTGGGCGGGGATCGGGTCCCACGGGGTTGCAGATTCACTCTGGTGAGGTGTGGCGGGGGTCGCCGGAGCCCCGAAAGATGGCTGAGACCCTCCGGGAGGATGTCGGCGAACGTTCCCCATCTCCCTGAGCTCACCGCCCCCCTTTCGACCTGGGCCACCCGCCAAGGGGCCCTGCCTTGCTCTCCAAGCCCAGGGACCCCTGCTTCTCATCACTGCTGTCCGGTGAAGGCGGGAAGAACGACAAAGCGGCGGCAAGCGCAGCGCAGCGTGCAGCAGAGGACTCAACACCTGGATCGGGCCTCCCCTGGGGGCAGATCGGGTGGAGACAGCGTCTCAGAAGCTTTCTGGGGCCAAGCCAAATCCCGAGACGGATGTCCAGGCATGCCGCTGAGGACTCCCACGAAAGCCCAGCACAGCATGCTAACGGATCTTAGTCACTTTATTGGTTTCACAGAAAACAGAATCATCTTGCTACCGAGTGTTTCGATCCGACTGCCTTGATGGCCCATACACAGAGACCCGTTGTCAACTTGTCCTGTCGAGAGAAAAAGAATTCCCGCTGTTACAAATGCAGATTCTCACTCTTACCGACCCCAGAGTCCAGAGTGTTACCGGGTGTGGGAGGTTATTCAGTGGATGAAATCTGGTTCTGAAGGACCGTTTCCACTTAATCATCTTTTCACGAAGGTCCTACCCTGCCATTTGGTCTGACATTTTTGCCGTGATGAGCAAGTCAGAAACATGGAACCTTCATCCCCTCCACACAAGCTTGTAGCATCCAACTTACCTGACAGGAGTTTCATTGTCTCCAGTTCCCTTGCAGGTTGCACATTCCGATCTCCAGTCTTCAGCCTGGGGCTTCTTTTGCAACACAGACCATCTTTGTCTTCTCTCTCTAGGAACTATTTCCTACCATACAAGGGCTAATCAAAGAAAACAGAAGAAAACCGGATAAGGTTAGAAGGCAAACAAGTTTCAGAAAGAAAACTTCTCAAAGGTAAGGCTGTGGAAAGGTGCGTAAATTCTACCAACCTCATGTTTTCCTCCCTCAGGAACGAAACTCTGTTTTCCTCCTCTGCTTCTCTGGGAAAACTACAAGAACAGCAACCACCGCCACAGCAACATCAAAACTCCAGACCATATCCAGTTACTGCTTAAGGAAAAAAGAAGTTTCCTCCGTCAAACATGCTCGCTTAAGGTAGGCTCTTGGAACATTATCTAGTTCTCATTCCCATTTTATGGGACCACTCCATTTTCTGACCATTGATGCCATGGGAAATAAAAGGGACCCAATTCAATGTACTTTATAGATAGTGTAATAAATGTCCCTGATTAGGATTGACTCAGAGTGTGTCAGTTTTCCTAACTTGTCTGGTGTGACTTCTACAGCTGATAGGCTAAACCTGGGATCGTCCTACACACATTGTTTGCCCACATGTAGGCAGGTGCGTTCGTCTTTACGGAAAGAGAGAGTTTTTCAGCAGCAGCAGAAGAACGGAAGGAAAAGGCCTCACAGCTCCTAAGTCCTAGTTGAGGTCAAACCGCTTAGAATTCCATAGAAAGGATCCCTGTAAACTAATTCAGCTAAAATTCCAATCGTACAGTTCAGATGACATTGACCATCTCAATGAAGGCATACAGATGTTGAAAGGAACTGTAAGTACCTGAGTATTTGCAGCCAATAGGTTAGAAATCTCCACCAACCACAGCACAACCTCTGTGTAGATGTTGCCACGAACACGTGCAGACCACGGTTCCTTAGACACTGGAAGGGAACGTGTGCACTGCTTCCCAGAATTACCTGGACAGCTGAGATCAAGGATCATTCCCAAGCTAGAGTAGGTACCAAATCATTCTCAACACAATGACATGATAGTGGAAATCTATAAACGTTTTCCTACCTTACTGTCATTTCAATTTTTCCTGATACCAAGCCCACTGTGATTTCGTCCCATGGCTAACTGCATACCATTTCATCTGTCCGTACAAAAGCAAAGAGTCCACTAAATGAGTCATTGAAGAAAAGACAATTTAGGACCTATCTCTCTGTTTCCATCAGTCTTGCCAATCAGTGTGTTTGAATCATGTTACCGAAGAAATTAGGAAGAAAAGTGAAAACTGTCTCCAGAAGACACCTTGAAATGCACACCCTACCTCTAGAATCATGACTTCCAAAGAGCAATAGTGAGACTTGCTCCTGGAAATATCGATCATGTCCCAGAAGCACTGGCATCCCCTGAGGGCCTACTCCAAATGCAGAATCTCAGGCTCACTCTGACACAGGAATGACAATCTGCTTTCCTAACAAGAATCCTAAGTGGGAAACCTACCAAGAGTGTAGTCCCCGAAGGGGTCCCAAGGACAGCACCAGCCCTCCATGTGTCGCACGACCAAGGGCCCATGGAAGAGTTTCCTTTTGGGTGTGCTGTGCTCCTCTTCTTTCAGGAGGATTGGCCCCCCTCGGGATGGGCAGGTGATTAGGAGGCCTGCGGGTGGGAGCCACACCCCCACTACACTAAGGCTTCAGAGACCAGGAGCAACACAAAGAAGGCGGGGTCCCACAGCCCCTCAGCTAGCCGAGGACACACGTGCACCACAAGCTAGACAGACTCCAAACAGCGCTGGAGTGCACTGGCCACACTTCGCTCCAGCATCCACGGCTCGCACACACAAATGAAACCACACAGAAAGATACACACAGACTGACACATAGACACACACACACACACACACACACACACACACACAAACAGAAAAAAGACACACGGAGACATCCAACAGTCGCAGGCTGCTCCTGAGGCTGCGGAGGTCTGCTCTCTGCCGGGAAGCCCCTCGGGGAGAGAGCAGCCCCGTGGCACACAGGCTGGCCGTACCTTGAAATCCCAGCAGAGAGAGCTTTCGAGGAGGCGCACCGCCCACAGCGTCTGAGCAGGCTGGAAGCATCGTGGGGATTCCTGGGGATCGCCCTGGGCATCCCTGAAGTTCCGCTGCAGCTTCTCTCAGCCTGGCTCCGCCCTGCCCGACTCGTGAAATCGCGGCACCGTGGCCACGATCCCCGCCCGGTAGAGGGGGTGCCGTCGCCCAACGCCGAGGCACTGTCACGGAGGGCCCCTGCTTGGCCAAGCTTTTGACAAGGTGGTTCCCAAGGCCACGGCTCATGCATGCGCATTGGCGTGTCCGGCTGGCCAGCCGCAATATCCGCGGTCCGCCACCGGCCGGCCGCACCGGCACGGGGAAATGCTGGTGCCCGTGTCCGAGACGGCCACTGGGAAAGAGGCTGCCTGTCACAAGCAGCGCAGGAGCCCGACTCTCCTGACCTCAGTGGCTCCCGAACCGCCTTTCCTGTTCTGGTCCGCTGAAAGGGGAGGGCGCTTCAGATCGCGAGGTGGGCACTGGGGAATGCTCTCCCCAGGAGATTCCGGATCGGACGGCGTGGGCAGGGATCGGGTCCCACGGGGTTGCAGATTCACTCTGGTGAGGTGTGGCGGGGGTCGCCGGAGCCCCGAAAGATGGCTGAGACCCTCCGGGAGGATGTCGGCGAACGTTCCCCTTCTCCCTGAGCTCACAGCCCCCCTTTCGACCTGGGCCACCCACCAAGGGGCCCTGCCTGGCTCTCCAAGCCCAGGGACCCCTGCTTCTCATCACTGCTGTCCGGTGAAGGCGGGAAGAAAGACAAAGCGGCGGCAAGCGCAGCGCAGCGTGCAGCAGAGGACGCAACACCTGGATCGGGCCTCCCCTGGGGGCAGATCGGGTGGAGACAGCGTCTCAGAAGCTTTCTGGGGCGAAGCCAAATCCCGAGACGGATGTCCAGGCATGCCGCTGAGGACTCCCACGAAAGTCAAGCACAGCATGCTAACAGATCTTAGTCACTTTATTGGTTTCACAGAAAACGGAATCATCTTGCTACCAGGTGTTTCGATCAAATTGCTTTAATGGGCTATACTCAAAGACTCTTTGTCAACTTGTCCTGTGGATAGAAAAATATTTAGAATATTGTAGACATAAATGGTCACCAGCCCTTGCACTCTGAAAGTTCAAGAATGTACTGATTTTTACTTTTCCTTATAAATATTACTGTCACTAGAAATATAAATTTAAAGTTAATATTTTGTGATCTGGAAATTCATGGCTTTTAAATTATTTATTTATTTATTTATTTGAAACACAGTTTCTTTCTTATTACCCAGTTTGAAGTGCAGTGTCACTATCTTGGCTCACTGCAGCCTCTACCTCCCACGTTCAAACGATTTTCCTGCCTCAGTCTCCTGAGTAGCTACAATTATAGCCACCCTCATCCACACTTGACTAATTTTTTGTATTTTTAATAGAAACGATGGTTCACCATGTTGATCAGGCTGATCTCGAACTTCTGACCTTATTTGATCCACCTCTCACAGCCTCCTAAAGTTCTGAGATCAGAGGTTTTAGCCATTGTGCCCAGTCACATGCATATTTTTCAAGTACTCATATATCTCTGAGACAGTGAAGAAGGAAATATTAATACCTTAATTGAACAAATCAGAATAATAAGGTAAAGCAACAAACATATGAAGAAAAAACTCTCAAAATCACTGATCATTAGAGAAATACAAATCAAAGCCACAATGTGATACCATCTCACACCTGTCAGAATAGCAATTATTAAAATATCAAGAAAAGATAGATGTGTCAAGATTGTGGAGAAGTATCAATGCTTTTACACTGTTGGTGGGAGTGTAAATTAGTTCAACCATTGTGGAAGACCGTATGGTGATTCCTCAAGGATCTAGAACCAGAAATACCATTTGACCCAGCAATCCCATTACTGATTATATACCCAGTGGTATGAGATCATGTTCTTTGCAGGACATGGATGAAGCTGGAAGCCATCATCCTCAGCACACTAACACAGGAACAGAAAACCAAACGCTGCATGTTCTTACTTATGAGTGGTAGTTCAACAATGAGAACACAGGGACACAAGATAGTGAATAACACACACCAGGGCCTGTTGGGTATGTGGGGGGCAAAGGGGAAGAAACTTAGAGGGTGGGATAATAGATGCAGCAAACCAACATGGCACATGTATACCTACGTAACAAACCTGCACATTCTAGACATGTATCACACAACTTAAAGTAAAATTTTTTAAAAAATAGAAAGAAAATTAAGGTAAGGAGAAATTACATAGCTAAACTGATGTGGTATATTTAGATGACAGGAAGTAATGGAAACTGACTGAAGTCTCCCGACCAGATAGACTACCCAGCAGATAAGCAACATGTCTGCTGCATGATCCTTGAGTAACTGCAACTAACCCAGTATGTACTGAGTAAGTTAAAAATCCTTGTTTTGTCTGGAACCTCCTACTAAAAAATTAAATTATTTTAGAAGATATGTAAAAAACCAGATGACTCCTTTTAAAAATACCCAAACAGTTGAAGTTTATTTTTAATAACTTCCAAGTCATATAAAATGTATTTTGATCCTTGAATATATACTGTTCCATAAATATTTCAGAATCTATATTCCAGGTTAAGGGCTTAGCATCAAAAATAAAAATCACAGTCCCTGCTTTAAACAGCTTGAACACATCTGTTACACTAGAATGTTGGTAACTTGTGGACGCCAGTGAAATATATGTCCCTCTGTATGGAGGGGAAAAAAGGTGATTTGATAGACTACATTTTTTCCTTTAAATATAGGGCCCAAACATGATAAAGGATCAGGCAAAAAGTCTCTTAGGATATTTCAAGCATCTAGCTGGTATTGAAGTCTTCTATTATACCAGTGATTTCAAAAAACATAAAAGTTTAAATGTCTTCATAAATATAAAAAACAAATTAATTAAAAATATTTGTCCAATTAATACAGGAAAAATGCTTGTCCATTTTATATCATTAAATAATGATATGTTTGTATTACCATTGCAAATAAAATGTATATAATTTACTAGGTCTGCTGGAATTAATATTCATAAAAATTAAAAACATTTCTTCATTTGAAATCTCAGATGAAAACATGAGTTCTTATCATTAAAAATGATATCACAGGCTTGCTTATTTCAGTTAAAATGTTTTTCAAATTGGATGGTGTTTATTGAGTACGAAAAAGATACTGCTACCCAAGAGAACAAAATCAACTTCATGAGTGAGTTCTTAATTTTTCTGAAGAGCCTATTGTCAAATAATTTGTCTTTTCCACAATGTGCTCTGTGACACTTACAGCATATCTCCTTATATAAAACAATTGGCTGTTAATATATATTTTGGTTGGCATGCTCTTCATAGTTGTGCTTTAAAGAACTTCTTAGTATCCACCAAAGTGCCTAATTAACATGGTGAAACTCTTATTATAAAAGTGCACCACAAAAATGATAAATTATTTCTTAGTTACCGTTTCTCTGTCTCCTTACTGAGGTTCTCATTCTTGGCTCAGATTGAAAGCGAAAATGTATACAGATGATTTGCAATTAAATCATATTTTTAATTTTTTAAAAAATGTATTTGATACAAATAATCTTATGTGTTTAGATCAGTTGTCCGCATATCTATAATTCTGCTTTGCAATTCACTCTTTAGGGGGATTCAGGAGGACCACTGATGTGCCAAGAAAACAACAGGTGGTTCCCGGCTGGCATGACCTCATTGGATTCCAGTGTGCCCTGCCTGATCGCCCAGAGCGTACGCCAGAGTCTCAAGGTCTGCAGAATGGATCCAAAGTTTTCTACATTAGAGCATTTCTTAAACCAAATGTGAAAGTCAGGTTATTTTCACATTCTACTCTAGAAATTATGGAATTTAAGTGTTTGGTACAAAATTTTTAAAAAGTTACCAGAAGTATTCTTACCTATGCCAATTAAATGCTAGGGGGCCAGGGAAGCAAAATTTTAAAAATAATAGAATTCATCTTGGCAATAGAGAGTAACTTTAAAATACCATTAAATACATTTTTATTTCATTGTGAACAGTTATTTCTTCACAGATCTCATTTTTTAAATTCTTAATCATTATTTTTATTATTTACTGTTATTTAAAGGGGTGCTATTTTAAAACATATACCATATACTTAAGAAATTTTGAGTGTAATTAAAAAAGAATGAAAATAAAATGTTTTGCTCATAGTATGTCACTGTTGGAAATAAACTGCCATAAATTTTCTAGTTCCAGTTTAGCTTGCTATTAGCAGAATCTCAATAGTTTTCATCTCAATTACTTTTCTGTTTTTTTCTATCAAAATGCATTCTTATTTTGACATATGCATAACCTTAATATTTTCCCCACTAATTGAAAATATTTACTGTAAGCTTATATCACAGGCCTGGACTGAATTGACTTTACCTTCCTCTTAAATAAGCAAATTAAATAAAAGATAAATTAATTAATATGGTCATTATATATTAGATAAATTTTTACTTGGATTATGTATAGTGTCTATTTATTTCAAGCTAGTATTTTTAAGTCCACCCCAAAATAATCAGACATACCAAAGAAATGCACCTATTGCAAATGTTGGTCTTGGTTTATGTGTGTTCCGGTGAATATTTCTAATATGTGAAAAACTTATTTAGACACAGCTGAATTGCCCATGAGAAGGTCAAATGTGTGTAATAAATGAATTTGCTTCGCTTGTTTCATCTGTTGGATCATCTCCAGAGTAAGTGCAGACTTCAATTTAGCTCACCATACAGAGTCTGTTGATGTATTTGGGGAGAAAAAATTCATACTTAGTTAATACAAAACAACACACACACATGCACACACACACACATTCTTGCATGGACAATATAATAGAAGAGAGCGTAAGGTTAAAAGAAGTTGAAATAAGGGACTAATCTGTGTGGATTGGCCTTATGGAAGAAAGGATACTTGCACTTCACCGGGAAAGAATAATTATTACAGAGGCACTGAAGAGGATATTGGGGACCCACTGTGCAGGTGGGAGTCAGTTAAGGGAAAGGGGTCAATAGAGAACCATGTGTTGTCATACCAAAAGACTCTCTCTCTGGCAAACAGTCAGATAAAGGGGAAAAAGTGTTATATGAAGATGTGGCCAGATGATGGAAGACTGTAAATTCCTGTTAAGGAATTGTAGAATTCATTATTTGGACAAAAATCAGAAGCCACTTGTTTAAGTCCATTTTCATACTGCTAATAAAGACATACCCAAGACTGGGTAATTGATAAAGGAAAGAAGTTAAATAGACTCACAGTTCCATGTAGTTGAAGAGGCCTCACAATCATGGTGGAAGGGAAAGGAGGAGCAGAGTCACATCTTACACGGAGGCAGGCAGGAGAGCATTTGCAGGGGAACTCCCATTTATAAAACTATCAGATCTCTTGAGACTTACTCACTACCATGAGAACAGTATGGGGGAACCAGCCCCATGACTGAATTATCTTCACCTGGCCCTGCCCTTGACACATGGGGATTATTACAATTCAAGGTGAGATTTGAGTGGTGACACAGCCAAACCATATCACCACTGAACACACTATTCTTTTTCACCTTTCCAATGGTCTGATTCTAACAGTTGGGGAAGACAGACTTACCAGCAGGGTGTTTGTTTTTAGTACCTGAAGATTGTTCCATATTTCTGCTCCATTTCCAACATATAGCAAAAATATATTCTAGAAATGCTAACACTTAAAACAGATACAGCATGTATTTCTTTTCATTTTTCAAAGATTAGCTAAAATTTTAAGAAACTGTTAAGACAGCATCACTACCATTTTCTAATAAAAGAGTTCTTTTTTTTTTTTTGGCTCAAAAAGTGACATTTATTCAATGAAAAAAAAATGACCAGATGTTCATCCCTTGATTCCCTTCCCTCCCTCTTCCTGCTGCTCCTCAGCTCCCACCAAGACTGAGCTCTGGCTGGGGCTCAGTGGCAGGACAGCCCCTCAGATGAGGTCAGCAACATTGTTTCACCTCTAGTCGCTTATAGGTTTAGTTGTTGATACCAGAAAAGTTACCCAGACCTAGATAAAGATCAAGGGCAAAAGCAAGGCGTATCTGCATTGATTTGCTGTTTTTCTCTTGTAACTGTTATAGTCATGACGGCAAAGACAAGGGGGAACACCTGGTTTTCCTCCACGGTGTCCACACAAGAGGGAGAAATCCATGATAGTAGTTTGGAGGAAAAAGATTAGGTCCCAGCAGCTGGTCTCCAGTTCTACCCAGAAAGACAGGTAGCCAAGAAAAGAAGGAGGAGTGCTAGATGTTGGCAGATCTCAGCTTCAAATGCAGCTGCTTATTCTCTCAGTCTATGAGCAGCTGAAGACAGGCAATGCTCATTGATTTCTCTTTTGCCTCCTAGCTTTGCCAACCAATGTTAGTTGTGAATTGTGTTAAAGAAAATACCTTATTATGTAACTGAAAAGAATTCATAGGGAAAATATTAGACATAACCATGCCTTCCATTCTTAGCACACTTAAAGAGTAATTTGTTTTCAACTTTATATATCGATGCAAACATATCTGTACTTTTTTCACATAAGAGTTTCAGACAGGACTAGTGATCATTCTTCAGAAACAAGAACTCTTTATTTGATTAAAAGGAGCACAGGGACATATGAAGACCAGACAGTTACAACTCTCTCTTGAGAAGATCAAGGTACAAGCATTGAAGAAACTAGGACATAAGACAGAAAGGACCCACCGTTTTCTATCTCAAGCAAACTCTCTTCAATGAAAATGTGGTCACTGATGGGTTCCAATCCATTTTCACACAATTTTGTGGTTCCTTTCCTTCCTGAAATGTCTGTGTGTTGTGCTTATCTCCACACTGATGGTGACTATTCACCTGGTCTCAACCACAAGACCTCTTTGTATACTAATATAGTTAGAGGCTAAATGCAGCTAGGGAAACTTAGACAAACTCTGCAACTATCTGTCTCAAGTGTCAATTCCAAACCCCAGACAACCATCTTTGTTTAGTGGTCAAGAGAGGGACCACACTGATTCCAGAACCCTCAGAGAGCTGCTTGTCATTATATAGGCATCGTGTGAAGACATATGATTTATATTGTGTATGCCACTTTTGTTCAAATTGACTGCATTACAAAGTTACATTATTACAAAATCTGTTGAATTTTAAACTAAAAATAATTATAAGGCACGTGTCTTGCACAATTGAAATCAGACAATCCTTGCCTCTAAGTAAAATGTTTGAGGAGGTTTATATCACACTTAATGAAACAGCTTCTTATTTCTGAAGAGATTTCTTAGACTTTTGACCAAAAGCAGAGAAACTGAAAGATGAATCATTTCTAGAAAACAAACTTTTCCATGGTGCTACATTTGTGTGTGTGTGTGAATTCCACTGATAACAGTAATAAATTTCTTTAATCAAAACAGCATGTATTAAAAAATAAGATGCCATAAAAATAAATATTAGAACAGTTAAATTTTATCAAACACTTATGCAAACGTAAAATATTTTTGCACACTGTAAATTTCAATACAATATACATTACATTAACTACATTACAACTTTTGAAAGGTGAAAGAAATAAAAATAATTGCTTCTAACACACGTAATCCCAATGTGTTGATAATAACTTGATCTGCATTGTCCAATTCATTTGCTTGGTGTTTGGGTGCATCCTTTAGCAAAACAAGCATGTCTCACTCCATCATTAGCACAGAGGATTTTGTAAGTGAAATAATAAACATATAAAAAATTACTTTAATATTTGCCTCAAGGGGGGAGCTTACAGTTCGTCTTGCAGATCCTTTGTGATTTCAAGCCATTCCAAGCTAATGCTCTGATGCCATTCCTTATACAGATCCCGAATTATAAAACTCTGGAACCAAGTCGATGAGTTATTATACTTCCATGCCACTTTCTTTTCTGGTGCTCTTTGAAATCCACAGTGTAGACTGGTTTGGACTAGTTTTTGTTCTTCCTTTACTGAAAAACATAAGAAAAAATATGTTTAGTTCCTAAAACCTCTTATTAAACTAAGCATGTCTTGAAGGGAAATATCTCAGACAATTATTTATGAAAGAGCCCTTCTCCTCTCAGTAGTATATTTTCCCATTCTTACAAAAAATTCTAGATTATTCAAATATGTGAAGATGGCAAACAGTTTTTGTGAATTATGGAGAAAACAAAACACATCTTTTCCTGTTGGATCTTTCCTAACTTAGACTTCATGATTTCTGTTTTGGTTGTTGTTCTTTTAATTTTTTTATTGCCATAGGTTATGGGGAACAGGTGGTGTTTAGTAACATGAGTAAGTTTTTAGTGGTGATTTGTGAAATTTCGTTGCACCCATCACCTGGTTAGTATACACTGTGCCCAATTTGTAGTCTTTCATCCCTCACCCCCTTCTCACCCTTTTCCCTGAGTCCCCAAAGTCCATTGTGTCATTCTTATGCCTTTGCATCCTCATAGCTTAGCTCCCACGTATGAGTGAGAATATATGCTGTTTGGTTTTCCATTCCTGTATACTTCACTTAGATTAATAGTCTCCAATCTCATCCAGGTCGCTGTGAATGCCATTAATTCAGTCCTTTGTATGGCTGAGTAGTATTCTACCATATAAATATACCACAAATTCTTTATCCACTCAACATTTAGGTTGGTTCCACACATACAAACATGTGCCTGACACAATATTAAAAATTTCTGTTTTATTCACTACTTAAAAACCTTTATTTTCTTTGATCAATTATTTTGGAAGTCTTCTGTCACTAATGTCTGTTGAATTCAATGCCAAATTATCAAAACAATGTTATTATACTACGTGTAAGGATGCGTCTATTCCCCTCGTCCCGTCCGTTCTCCAGTCTTGCACCTAAGTCACTTGATTTCTGGAAGCTTACTGGTGCCTCAGTCTCTGAAACTAATGTGGTTCAGTAGCAGGTTCGGGCTTTGGTGACTTAACAGTATCTGAGTTCCTCCAGATCTGAGATACAACTGCACCCTTGTCAGATTTGGAATTCTGGCCCACATTTCCAGCCTGTGTCTAGGGTTCTGCTATCTTCTGTCTTCCCATAAAATGGTAACTTTTCAGGCACCTGCAGAAGTTATCTGTTCCTGAGTTTACCCAAGTCATTCTCTTTATTTTATTATATGATTTTTTGAGGTGGAGTCTCACTCTGTCACCCGGTTGGAGTGCTATGGTGCGATCTCAGCTCATTGCAACCTCCCCCTCCCGGGTTCAAGCGATTCCTCTGCTTCAACCTCCCAAGTAGCTGGGATTACAGGCACCAGCACCACACCAGGCTAATTTTTGTATTTTTAGTAGAGATGAGGTTTCGCTATGTTAGCCAGGCTGGTCTCAAACTCCCAACCTCAGGTGATCCGCCCAAGTTGTTCTCTACTAGACGCCCTGTCAAAATCTAGATTTCTTTGGGCTGGTTTCCTCAGGATAATCTTTTGCCTGGAACATAAGTGTTTGTGTGTCCCAGTTCACTGTGTTGTGCACTTACTTGCTCGCTGACCACCCCAGCCCCGGTTCCTAGCATCTGCCTCAGTCCTCACAGACTTCTCCTCATCTTCTCCTCTCCATCCACCAGACATTGCAGAATTCCCTCAAAGATAGAAAATAACTATTTCTAAGCACACTTGACCATTACTCTTTTAAACTATTGCTTAATTCACTTCGATTTAACTCTTTTTATTACGAATAAAATATTACGTCCAAATTTTATGGTTTGTGAGTTCTCATCCAAATAAGTAAGATCAACACAAGTTTATTCTACCAAGTCATCTAACATCGATGATGTTAATAAGCCAAGAAAGTTTATTAAAAGCACAAAATGTTCTGAGTGGTAAAAAAAAAAAAAAATTACTAATGTGGCTTTTGTGTAGAATTAGTATTTCATTTAAGGATTACTACCCCATAAGGAGGCTGAGGGTGGTGGCTCATGCCTGTAATCCTAGCACCATGGGAGGCTGAGGTGGGCAGATCATTTGGGGTCAGAAGTTCAAGACCAGCATGACCAATATGGTGAAATGATCTCTACTAAAAATACAACAATTAGCCAGATATGGTGGTGCATGCCTGTAGTTCCAGCTACTTGGGAGGCTGAGACAGGAAAACTGCTTGAACCCGGGAGGCAGAGGTTGCAGTGAGCCAAGATTGCACCATTGCATTCCAGCCTAGGCAACAGAGTGAAACTCAATCTTAAAAAAAAAAAAAAAAAGAATTACCACCCTGTAAGGAAACAAGAATTATTTTGAACAGGACATGGAATGATAGAAACCATTGTGTCCACCAGATTGGAATTTAAACTTTCTGCAAGGTACCCAGATAATAATGGAATAGACTCTTTGATGAAGTTTCTCCTTGCTTTCCTGGAAGAAAGAAAAAGGGGAGGATCTAAGAACAAATGAATTCAGTACTACAATTAATCACAGCATCTGGAGGTGCTGTGTTTTGGTTTATGTTCTCACTCTGAGAATTTCAAACAAGTGAAAACTCCACAGATCTTTAAGCTGTAAAAGCCTGGGAGAGATTTTTGAATGAATAGAATCACCACTATAATATACTACTTGGAAGAAAGGAAGCAAATAAGGAAGCAGTTACTTGGCACTTTAATGACTTTTACTTTATAAAGAGGAAGATATGAATAAAAAGTTCAAATCATCTTTTCAAGCATATTTGCTACTTTCAGGTCTTCCATAACAGTTTGGCTGGAAGGAAGGATTTATGTCAAATTCTCCCTCTGTTTCACTCCTTTCCACAACATTAAATCATCTTTCCATCTATAGTCTTAGAAATCAGAGCAAGAAATTACATATTTACTGTTCTTTTATTCTATACAAAATACAAAAAGAAAAATTTTTTTTTTTTTTTAGAGAGTCTCACTTTTATTGCCCAGGCTGGAGTATAGCAGCATGATCTTTGACTCACTGCAACCTCCACCTTCTGGGCTCAAGTGATTCTCCTGCCTTGGCCTACCAAGTAGCTGAGATTACAGTCACACACCATCAAGCCTGGCTAATTTTTGTATCTTTGTAGTAGAGGTAAGGTTTCACAATGTTGGCCAGGTTGGTCTCAAACTCCTGACCTCAGGTGATCTGCCCACCTTGGCCTCCTTAAGTGCTGGGATTACAGGCCTGAGCCACCTCATCTAGCCCAAAAAATATTTTAACTGTGATCCACATATATACTAGAACTCCAAAAGGACCCAAAGTATAATATTAATTCACCAGGCTTTATTTATCATTACTCAAAATGTTTTACTTTAACATCCAGCTAGTTACAGTTTGGATTCTTTGGAAAATTTATGTGAATCATTTAAAACTGACATCTACTTAATTTTTTTCTGGGTCTTTTGTTACTTGATGGGTTCTTTGGGGTTTATTTCAGAAAAAGAAGGAGACGCAGAAAGGTCAAAAAGAAAAATGAATTTGTTTGCAGGTTTTCCTGATGGGGGTAGTCTCTTGACCAGTTCTTAGTTAAACCACTCAGACAAAGATGTCTACTTTATTCTGGAAAATATGCTCTTTTATAAACAGAACAGCTTTTCTTTTTTTTCTTTTGACACGTTTACATGTCATTTTCATTTGAAAATGAAAAAAAATTATTTAATTTTTTTCATTTTTATTAAAAAATTGACACACATGGAAAAACTTCTCTAACTCAAGGTTATGAGTAAGCAGATACAAAAGTCATAATATTCCCCCAGAAAACCTGCTGGTAAAATACAGGATTTTATTTCAAGATACCTGCCAAAAAGTGGCCTATTTTAACCACTGTATTTTATTTCCTATTCTTAAAAGATCTTTATGAAATAAAATAGAAACCTGTAGCTTGAATTTTGAAAAGTAATACAAAGTGAACCTACAAATATCAAGTCTTACATATAGCTTGATGTCTAGATTGAAAAGTTCAGCATTAATTCTTTTATTTCATAAACAAGAAACAATATAGTGTAGTGCATATGTTGGAAGTTTACAAATATTCAAATTTCAGATTCACCTTAAACACTAGCTACGGGACCCGAGGCAGAACAGGAAACCCATCTAAGACACCATCTGCTCAGCTGAGAAATACAAACAGAAGGGTAACTGCTTAATAAGGCTTGTGAAGATTAAATGATACATTAATTCTGTAATCAATGTATATCTTATTAGATGTATGTGTAGGATTGTATGTGCAGGGTTTCTTAAGGCATATTAAAATATAATTAACTTTATACTAATAGTTTGAAAACATTTCTGAAAACCTATTTAAAGTTTTTCAAATTGTCTCTACATGTGTGAGTTATTCACCTTTCATGTAGCATCTGGAAGCAACAGGTTCCAAAAGCAGCCAGCATCAGTAAGAGCAGCGGTGTTGTTACAACAACATAAATCAGGTTGGGAATTATATCTACAAAATCAAACAGTCTTCGTGTGAAAAGATAGTTGAGGAAGAATTCTAACACAAAAATTTGTAAGAATGTTTCAAAAAAAAAAGAAGGTGAAGTTGAGTTCTCACTAAATTGATCCCAAAGTTCTTCTCAAAATGTTGACAAATCTAATGAAATAATTGACAGTCCTGTACCACATAGTGACATTGCAGGCAGTGATGCACCACACGAGACAGTGGGCCTGGAAGGTTACAATGGAGCTCGCCTGTATAGCTGCACCATCTTTTATAGTTCATATCCCATTTTATGCATTTCTATGCTTAGATAGGTTTTGAGAGATACCGTTGTGTTACAGTTGTCTACAGCATCAGTACAGTAACATGCTGCAGGGGTTTGTAGTCTAGAAGAAATAGGCCATATCAAATAGCCTAGTGCATAGTCAGCTGTATGATCTAGGTTTAAGTACACTCTACGATGTTCGAACAATGACAAAATCACCTAATGGTGCATTTCTCAGAACATATCCCCATTGTTAAGTGGTACGTAACTATTCATGTTCTGGTAAAAATTAAAAACAGAGCTTTACTGAACTGAAAATTGAATTGTACTGATCTGTAGTGGTATCAGACTCTTCCAATTTGATATCCATACCTCCAAAACTATTATTAAATCAGCAATTCAGACATGGACTAGCTTTCACAATATATTAATAATCTTAGGTAACTCATTTCATTATTCCTTCTCAATCATTACTTACAAAAATAAGTGCTTATTAAAAATAATTATTATTAATATTATTGTGGATATATTGGATATATCATTACCTAGCCAATAAGCTTAGTGCTATGATTATACGCTAGTCACTGGGATTAAAATGAAATATGTAAATATTAACTGATGATACAGTAATGACTCAGAGACACAAGACTCCAGTGGCACAAAGACTTGATCTTAATTAAATTCTAAAATGAATTATTTTTTAATCCTGTTCCATAACATTTGATAATGCTAGATGTTCTTAGTAAAATTAAAAAAGTGTGACACCAAAATCCCATACAACTTAAAATTACTTTAGTAAACATTTGTTCAATTTCATAAGAGAAAACATGTTTCCAATGTGATTATTTACCGATTTTTTTCTTTTTTGAGACAAAGTCTTGCTCTGTCTCCCAGGCTGAAGTGCAATGGTGCAATCTCGGCTCACTGCAACCTCCACTTCCTGGGTTCTAGCGATTATCCTGCCTCAGCCTCCCAAGAAGCCATGCTTACAGGCACCTGCTACCATGCCCAGCTAATTTTTATATTTTTTTAGTAGAGACAGGGCTTTGCCATGTTGACCAGGTTGGTCTCAAACTTCTGACCTCAGGTGACCCACCTGCCTTGGCCTCCCAAAGTGCTGGGATTACAGGTGTAAGCCACCGTGCCTGGCCTACTGACCTTTTTAATTACTTTTAGATGTTCTGAATGGTTTTAAAACCAGGCACCTGAAAAGTGAAAAGCACTGAGCCTTAATATCATGTCTATGCAAGAAAAGCAAATTGAAGAACTATGCATTTAGCTTGCAAATTAAAAGTCATCATCATGACTAATCTAAATAATTCTGGTCAAAGTGGACCAGATGTGTAGATAAAGCTTTCCATTGAAATGCACATCATTTCATTTGTTAACAGAAGACAAACTCATGAGGTCCAACAATCAATAGGGTATCTGAGCAATAATTTGCTGTTTCCACCCACTCTTGTTTGACTTCAAGCAATTTAAGGATTCAACCAATCTCTAGACATGTGTCAGCACACCTTGGTTTGCTCTCCACTGAATGTGCCAATTTGCATCATGACACCTACGTTAGAGAAGTTTCTTGTAGACCCAAAGTTGTTTTTGTTGATGTTGGTGGTGTTTTTATCGTTGTTGTTTGTTTGAGACAGGGTCTCACTCTGTTACCCACTCTGGACTGTGGTGTCATGATCACTGCTCATTGCAGCCTCAGCTTCCCAGCGTCAGGTGATTCTCCCACCTTAGCTTCCCAGTAGCTAGGAATACAGGTGTGCACCACCATGCCAGGCTAGCGTTTTGTATTTTTGTAGAGATGGGGTCTTGACAGGTTACTCAGGAGTCTTGAATTCCTGGGCTCAAGTGATCCCCCTGCCTCAGCCTCCCAAATTGTTGGGATTACAGTGGCGTGAGCCACTGTGCCCAGCCAGATCCAAATTTTCACGTGGATCACATAGTTTAGTAAGACTTTAAAGAAAACCAAACAGATTTTTCTATTCAAATACTAGCTTAACATAATTTTTTCTAATCTAGTTCAAAAGTAAATTTCCATAGTACCAAACTCAGTGCACCACTTCCCCAGGCAAGAAAAGTTTCACTGGAGTCAACATGAAGCAGCGTTTGAAAGTGCAGTTCAGTTCTTGATGAAGTTAAAGACACATGAAGTAATTACCTGCTTCAGTAACAACCACATTTTGATGGGTGTCTCCTGGTTGATTTGTAAGATAAGGCTTTCCTACAGGTGCTGTTGGATTAATCTCTGTAAATAATAAGTATCAGCATCATATATGATGATTAAATAAGAGAATTGAAAACATATATGAATATGAATGTTTATTATAAAACCATAAAAATATACTTTTGATTTCTGAACATCTTACAGCTAATAAAACATATTCTGAATTTATATTTACATGAAATTACCTATCTTTGATAACATTTAAATATATTTGAATAAACATTTAATTATCTTTGAATAAAAGATGCACTTGATACATTCTCCCTTGAAACTCCAAACTCCATTCAGCAATTAACAGTGGGTCTGTGCTGACGGCAGCCTGCTGCAGGCAATAATGGTAGACCAGGAACAAAGTTCAGCTAGGATAAACAAGAATTGGTAAGTTGAAGAGTGTGATATACTCAATGCAATTCAGAGACAAAAAAGATAATTTCTTTAGTAATATCAGTGTATTATTTAGGGTTTCCCTTGCGATAATAATCAGATGACTGTATGTGGATTGCATTTGGAATTGATTCAAGCCACAATGTTCTAAGGCATATTTCTGTTCTGCACATACAATGCCATCCTTAGATTTGCTCTTCAAGAGTGTCTACTGTTAAAAATAATAATAATATTGAATTAAAGCCTGCAAATTTCTTTCAGTAGTTTTATAGATGTCTCTTCTATTGACACACGCTTTGTTTTTGATTGGTTTTCTAACTTTTACTTTAAGTCCAGGGGTACATGTGCAGAATGTGCAGGTTTGTTACATGGGTGAACATGTGCCATGGTGGTTTGCTGCACAGGTCATCCCATCACCTAAGTATTAAGCCCAGCATCCGTTACCTATTCAGCATCCATTAACTATTCTTCCTGATTCTTTTCTTCCTGCCACACAATTTAAAATTGTTGACATTTCTTGTCACAATTTGGTATTGCTCTATTTTCTATTTTTATTTTCCTTAAGGAACTATTTGTTAAATTAATAATTCAATGAAAGTAAATGGAATTATTATTAAAAACCTGTGCATTTGTTAGCATTTGTTCCAAAAGTGTAATTTTCTACTTACTTTTGTCAATGGAAATAAGAACACATGTAACATCTTATATAGTTTTTAGGATACAAAAGAATTTTAATTTAATGTTTACCATTATTACATTGTCCTAGAATGTCATAGAGTCTCCCTTTGTTGGAAGTTTGACCGTATACCATCCTGTAGTAATATTTGTTACTCTTGTATACAGATTTTACCCTGACATCTTAATAGCCTCCTCTGATTCAGTCCTAAACTATACCTGCTCTTCTGTAGTATTTAGTCACCCTATGCCTACTCGATTGGCATTTTTTTAACAAATAATATAAATATTATGCAAAATATCACTAAAACTCAAGCAGTGATTACATAACCAAGGAATTTAATCTAACCAACATCCTTACAAAGCAGACACTAAGCTCAAGGAAGGTTAACTAAGTAGAAAAAAAAAGGTTAAATCATGAAATAAAAAGTTGAAATCCTGAGCACATTAATAAGACCAACAGTAAACCTGTGAATGTGGTTCAAAATAATAACTACATAAAAATATTTTAATCAATATAGATTATTTGAATATTTGGGTAGAATGTAGAAGATAAAAAAGAATAATTTGATATCTTAAATGCTCTTGCATGAGTAATATAAACCTAGTAATGTAAACAAGAAAAGAAGATTGTAAGATTTATAGTGTTCTAAATAATGGCATAAGTTTGAATGCAAAACTTAAATTATATATAATACAATGAAGGGTCAAATAATTGATCTGTGAACTCAAAAGAAAGGAGAAGGCAACAATAATGTGATATTAAGAATAATGTATAATATTGTATTTGTTTTATTCAATAGTTTTAAGTACATAGAATGTCACAAATTAAAAATATCAGAGAATTTCAACTTTATACTTCTCCAAGAGAAAAATAAAGGACATAAGTGTGTAACAGACTCAGCTTTGCAAAGGCTTCCAGGAGGGTAATGATGGGTTTAGCAACCAAGGTGTTTAAAGAATAAACTCACCAGGGATGTAAAAAGTTGCCTAATACACTCAAGAGCAGGTTAAATCTAAGAGAAGGGTAAGTCTAATCCAAATAATCCTTTGTGCTTTATGTTATTATGAGAAAAAGAATAATGTAATTTCAAGAGAATAATGGAAGCAGCAGTACTCAACTATAATTACCTTCTGTGAACACATATTATGAGTTCAAGAAGACACCCCTTCAGAAGAGTTAAAATGACACAAACACTGGGGAGAAAAACAGCTAAGAGATCTCAAAGCCTAAGGATCTAACTTGACTTTCTCAGATGATTTAAAAAAATGGGTCCCCGGAGTTTTTATTAATCCCTCTTTCAGTCAAATATCTATATCCAGATGATCTGCCCCATTCAAAGTAATTCAAAATTTACCATATTTTAATCTAGAACCCACGCCAGTATAGCCCAAGTCAATGTAATCTTCCCATTTGCTGCATATGACAAGTAGTGGGAGATTTCAAAAGAAAGCTGACTGAGGAGGCATATTTCAAGAATGGGAATCATAGGGAGAACAAGCCACATCTTCCCACTTTTTTCCACGATGGGGCAATGAGCTATGATAGTCTTATTTTCACTCAGTACCACAGGTCAAGTATTATACCATAAATGATAAGCAAATTATCCAGGAGAAAGTGTGTTCTTCTCTTAAATTCATGAGATAAAGAACTGCTGCTCACATGTGCAAGTCTACAGGTGCTTTGGTAACTTACACCTACTTCCCACGTTATAGTAACTGTTTAAAATAATTTAAAATAGATATTTATTGTTTATAAAATCTATTTACAAAAATCAAATTATTTTTAATGTTAGAAATGATTATTTTCTCTTAAGGACACTTCTTCAGATGTTTTTATTTACTCTCTTCTTTGAGCTCATTGCGGAGTTTGCTCTACAGGATATGATAGGTTTCAGTACACAAGTGATATGACAAGCTGAAGGTAATTTTCTATTTCACAGCAGAAAAACAAAAAGAGCCAAAGGTAGTGAAAATTAAAGACAAAACTTAATATAATGAAATATGCACAAAATCTTCTATACCTTCTTTTGCTACTGCTTACCTGGTTCACACTTGCAAATACAACTGGGCTTCATGTTGCGCCTGTCATCATTCCACTGGTAAAGGTAGCGACCCCCAAGGCCAAGATTGGCAGTTGGTTGGTGATACATCACAACACACTTTTCACTTCCACAGGAAGGTTCATCTGTGTACCAGTTTCTGCAAACACAGAGTAACACAAACACTCAGATATAAGCCTCCTAAGTGATTCTTCTTCTTCTACTCTTGACATCCTCTACAGGCAACAGAGTCCTCTCCCCACCTTGTGGAGTTCCCCAGAGCACCTGTCAACTGCTCAGGATCCATACTCACCAGTACTGTGAACTGCTTCCATCAGACCACTGGTAGAGATCCTGGCAGGCACCAGAAGTTTGCCCGTTTCCACTCCTCCAAAGCCCTATCCAGAAATCGCCATCAGAAATCCCTGTTCCAGGTTTTGTCAAATTTTGCAACATGCTCTCTATTAACTTCTGTTCTGCTTCATTCTCAAAGCTGGGGAGGACTCCTCCCTCACTCTCACAAGCCAGGCGCACCTCCTGAAAGCTCACTCGGCTGGACAGTTCATGGAGGTAGGCCATTTTGAAAGGTGTGTACCTTTCAGCCTGAAAAAGAAAAAAAAAGATGCCAATATATTGATAATCTGAACTCTATTTGTAACACCACTAAACCAAAATTTAAGAACCAACGCTTCTCCCACTGAATTATTTCATAAAGTTTATTTTCTAGCCTATTGTTTGCATTTGTAAAAGCAAATTGATTCCCTAGTAAACTTGGAACATAAACTTTTAAACCCAGTACTTCAAGAAACGTTTGTTAAGGGAAGTTATAACTCTTCTGGCTTAGATTTTATAAACCAATTCACATAGGAAATGGAAACAGCTAAAAGAATTTCAGGAGCATATATTAAAGTGAGCTAAAACTTTATGAAAGAAGAAGAACAACTCATAAACCAATTTAGTTATCAAAACAAGTAAAGTAAAATGAAACAGTTTTATATAAGGTGTTCTGAAAGAGATACACAGTGGCAAATTTAAGGTATAAATATTTGCTTTTATTTTGTATACCCAAAAGCAAATCTATTAACATTGAAAGTTTAAAGAGGACAGAATGAAGGTAATTGGTAGTATTAATTAATTAGTATAATATTACATTGGAAGTGACAGAGTTGATTTCTAAAGTACTCATTATCTCTGAAAAAAATCTCATTACCAGTTTTTTGAGTATTTTCTGGGGGCTTCTGGGGAGATATTTTGTGTAAATTCCAATTCCTAGGACAATGTCTTCTCTCATTTTACAAAGATAACTCTGATAAGTGATCAATTGCAAATAAAAACTCCCAGCTATGAACATAGAGAAATAAGCACTTTTTAAAAAAAGAAATATATTTTAAATGTGAAAAAATGATGGCTTAGAAAACAGTGGAACAAATATATCACGAAATAAAGGAGCTAGTAATATCTTATCAATGGCTAACTAGTGTTGATGTCTCTCAATTTGGATGGAGACCTAAATAGGCTGAAATTTGGCCAAACTGGTCTTTCAAAGACAGTTAAATAATTAGCTGGAAACAAGGTAATAAACATTTTGCAAACTTGAGAACAAATTATTTGTCAGCTTTAGAGGCTCTACTTACATATTAACACATATGAAATAACAATGGCTTCCTCTCATTTAAACTTAAAAGATTCCATTAGTTCCTTTATGAGTTTGAAAGTAATATCACATTTTTAAACCTTCCCTAACTCAGAATTTTATTAAACTTAAATACAAATTTATTTAAATTTACCTTTCTCTGTAGTTAATCTTACTACTGGTGGTTTTGTTGCGTATTTCTTCAGGAATAAAGATTAGGATGAACAAAATATCCAAAATCTATGAATAAATACATACCTACTCTAAATTTGAAAGTGAAGCTTACAATCTATTTTTTATTTTAAACCTGTATTTTAAAGGTTTTTATATTACAGGATTCAGTTTAACCACCTATCCTGACATCTATTGACTATGTACACTATATACTATACACAATAAAGTCGTTATGTGTAGTATACTGAAAATCAATTTGTTTTAAAATATTAGACAGAACCACAAAAAAAAAGCTTAAAAGAATTTTTGAGACCTCATAATGGAATTCTGCTCTAATAACATTTGTGAAATCTTAAACACATAGGCAAAAAGAGTTTGAAAAAAATCTCAAAACTAAATTTTACATACCTCTACATGAAGTGGTGTGAATTTTCCTAATAACCTAGTGAAATAACTGTAAATATTCATGATCATATCAAGTCATAATAAAGTCATGTATATTTATATTTACATATATATGTCAGAGAAAGAAAGGGAAAAGAGGGAAGGAAGGAAGGAGGGAGGGAGGAAGAAAGGAAAGAGAGAGAAAAAAGAAAGAAGGAAGGAAGGAAAGATAGAAAAGAAAAAGAAAGAAAGTAGGAAAAGAAAAAAGAAAGAGAAAGAAGGAAGGAAAGAAAAAAAAGGAAAGAGGTCAAGAATATTATGACGTATAGGATTTATCTAGCTCTACCAGCAATAGATTTTCTATTGTTCTATTGTCCACACTCATCCTTGTCTACCACTAAGAATGTAGGCCGAAATTATAGACAATCTCCAGAATGATCATTCTGGCTTGTTTTGGTTTTCACCGCTTCTACTTTTATTCACCTCTGGTGTCTGCTGTCAACTTTTTAAACTGCCAAGAATCCCTCTCTGTTGCTATTTCTTATGCCCAAACTGCTTTCCATAGCCGCTTCTACTTTCTCAGTCTCCCCCTCTATTTTAGCTTAGATTTGGACTTGGAAAATAGACTATCTATTACTTTGTGTAAAATTAAGACAAATTACTTTATGCTAAGAGATTACAACATCGTTTCACTGCTTTCTTACAATTCATCTCCATTAATATTATTCTTGTTGGTATTTGTGGCCTTTTCTACTATGTATTTAGTTTTGTAGCCTACCAATAGAAGTTGTCGGTAGTCACAGATTTGTGGGGGTGGGGGAGATTCTTGTATTTAAGTACTGGCAAGAAAAAAAGCATTCAAACTTTGTACTGTAATTACAGTACATCACACTGAGCCAGTGTATCATATCCATCCCCTTCTGGAGTCAGCAATTCATGACCTATGATGACACTCAGAGGTAGAAAGGCTCAGAAATCAGTTGAAGGTCACTAACTTCTCAACAGTGTTCGAGTGATAGGCATTCAATATCTTGACACAAACTGAGAACGCCTATCATAAAATAGTAGTTCTGGCAATGCAAGCAGGCCAAGAGTTGTTTCCCTGTCTCGTTAACCGTGATCTGGACCCAGGAACAGTGCACTGAAAAAGGTGAACAAATTAACAGGCTGCCGAAATAATTAATCAAAAATAACATGAGTATGAATGACAATGGGAAATGAGTTGGAGGGAATTCAGGAGGACACATCAGCCTGAAAATACACATTCTTTGAGAGATGATCATGAAAGTCCCAATGGCTGACTCTGAAAATTAATGTATTATTTTTAAAATAGCTGAAGATTTTATTAGGTTTTGTGATGATTTTGTCATTTAAAATGGTTGTTCTCAGTCAGAGTTTAACAATACCATTAAGCCTATATTTTAGTGCCTGTATTTTAGAAGCAAGCTGTTTCCATTTTCACCTACTACATCCTTTACGTAGTTCTAAGTGTCCAAATATATCTTAATTACATTCCCTTAAGTTTTCAACTTGTTCAATTTTTCACTCCAAGAGTTTTCTGCCTTGGATTTTATACCAGCACTTTTTAAATATCAAATTTGTCCAAAAAGATTGTTTTGCAAGATGTCAAAAATGTCATATTAAAAAAAAAAGAGTAGCCAGACCTTTTAGTGGGTAACAAGTGTTATATGTAACAAAGCCCCACACATTCAGGGGATTCCTGGGTATGACGCATATGCTAAAAGTCACTGTTCATTATCTCTGATTCATTAAAAAATAAACGCAACACAGATTTATTCATGATCGTACAAAAATGGTGAAATGAATTAACTCACTTATAACATTAAGATAGCATTTCTAATTAAATGCATGATAGCCTTAGGTTTCATGTGGAAATTTCTAACACCATTATGTTAGTTTATATAGATATAATAATAGTAATTATCATCATCATCTATGGGCAGGGATTATATTTAAAACAATTAAAAATTAATACTGTGCAGACCCTGGATAACAGCCAGCTTGACACGTTCTGTGCCAGGCCATGTCTCTGGCTGTGGATAATGGAGCAGTCCTCAGGTCCTGCTTCAGGGAGTGGAGACTGTGATGTCTGCACAGCAGGGAGACTCTCAGGGCATCCAGACAGCAGCCCATTGACAACTGGAACAGATACGTTAACTCTAAAGTTTGATCATCAGCTGTATCTAGAGTTTGAACTGAAAAGTCACTAACAGTTCGGATCTTGCAAGGCATTTTTCAGAAAATTATAAATATATTGCACAATTTGTATGGTTTATATACAATCAGTTAAAGCTGACACTGTGAATTTCTTTACATTCAATTCTATTTTATTACTGATTTCCACCTTAGCGTGCAAATTCGGTCCAAGTTGCAGCAAAATCAGCAGAAGCTGCAGCTATCGAACCTCTCACCGCTATTTCAGCTGATCACATTTGGCCACTAATGCAGTGAAACTACAACAGCTGGGAAACAAACGTTGACCTAATTCCCAGAAAAGTTTTGTTAATGCAGATCTTCTGGAGGAAACTTTCCCACTTCTGCAAAAGCCAATCTTCCTAGAGAACAATTACAATTCCCTCTTTTCTAATTATGGAGATAACATGGAGAATTTCTCTGTCTCTTATTTTCAAATGTGACGTTCAGATAAAATCTTCCACCAACATTTTATGGGATAGGTATTCAGAGAACCATAGAATGAGTTCTATTACACTAAGGTTACATTTATGCTAACTATAAATTACTACATGTCAACTAGCACCTGTAGTTGAAAACATCCTTTAATGGTGGGCTTATCTATAAGAAAGAGAAAAGATCTACCCAGGATTCTACAAACACATTGAGAAATAAAATTCAAAATAAATTCTCTACAAATATATTTAATAAAATACAAGATAATTTATTTCCTAGATGTGCACTAGGAGCTAATTTTTAAATCTAAAAAGTATTTAAATATGTAAGTTTTTCTGCACTGAATTTTTTAACATTTAAGTTCACGGGTACATACATAGGATGTGCAGGTTTGTTACATAGGTAAACGCGTGTCATGGAGGTTTGTTGTACAGATTGCACTGAATTTTTATAGAAATATAATATAGAATATTTTCTTATATATAAAAGAGACTTTTTAAAATAAAATATATAAATTATTTTATGTATTAAAATATTTATTTTATATAATAAATATTCATCTTTATTGGTTTCACACACACAGCTACATAAATAAACAGGCCTTTTTATTTAGACAAAGTTACGATTATTAACATTCCTATCACTGTCACAACAAAAATTTCATCACTATTTCCGTGAATAAGTAGATTATTTTTGTCTTTTACCTTATACATTAAAATTTCGATAGAACTAACTATTGGCAGAGGTTTAAATGCTTTTGGCAATGATATAAAAGTTGGGCCAAACTCATGCAGGCATGGTAGCTGCTTTTTCTTTTGAATAGAAAGGATCTATAATTTGGTTGTCTTATTGCTTATATTTATTTACTTTCTGACAGTTGAGTGCTCAGTTAGTTATGAAAATAATAAATATTTTCTTATGTCTCACACTGTACTTATATATTATCAATATTAGATGAGCGTCGAATTTATATCACATTTTTCAATAAAAATATAAAGGATGTATCACAAATTCCTACTGTTCAATTATGATCTGCCATGAGTTGCAAAAAAAAGTAAAAAAGAACATCCACATGGTAAATATTCCCTAGACCAGAATGACCTTAGAATGTTTTATTAGAATCACATAAGATATTTTTTCATAATTTCTTTTTTTTTTTTTTTTTTTTTTTTTATTTGTGACAGAGTTTCACTCTGGTTACCCAGGCTGGAGTGCAATGGCACGATCTCGGCTCACCGTAACCTCCGTCTCCTGGGTTCAGGCAATTCTCCTGCCTCAACCTCCTGAGTAGCTGGGATTACAGGCACGCGCCACCATGCCCAGCTAATTTTTTTGTATTTTTAGTAGAGACGGGGTTTCACCATGTTGACCAGGATGGTCTCGATCTCTTGACCTTGTGATCCACCCGCCTCGGCCTCCCAAAGTGTTGGGATTACAGGCGTGAGCCACCGCACCCGGCCCCATAATTTCTTCTTATCCCCCTCACAATCACACTGAGAAATATGTTGATACTACTATGCAAGGCCGGTGATACCAATGCCAGCACTTTTGAACTAAAAAGACAAGGACTGGTATTCATTTTAAGTGTTCTGCTTTCAGCATTCAATATTATACCAACTTCCTAAAATTTTTTCTTATAAAGAAAGAGTTTTATTATAATAAACTTTTATTTTTACAATACAGATTTTATAATGCACTTAATTGCATAGTGCGCTATAACTGGAATGCATTCTCTCACTTTAATAAACAAAACTAAATCTGTAGGTTGTGGTCATTTTATAATGGTGGCAGCAGCAGCAAGCCCTGCTTCTCCAGTTGGAAAATGCCATAAGCTTTCTGAGAAGAGGATGAGACTATTTTTTAAAAAATTCACAATATTTTTTAGAGTAAGTCAAGTATCAGTGTGACTTAAGAGTTCATGTAGCCAATCAGAATGAATTAGCTTTGAAACCAAACTCTACATTTAAATTGTGGGTACTTGGGATTATTTAATCTCCCCAAGCCTGTTTTCTTACTTAAATAATGAGACCAGTGATGAGTTTTGTAGAAATAATGATTCTAATAATACAGGCCCGAAATTTAGCAATAATTTAGAGTGCAACACCTCACTTCAACCACAATCCATGCTTTGGGATAAATTAGGAGAAGGTGACCTCTCCTGGTGAGAGATGGCAGAAAGGTCCCCCTTATAGACTGTTCAACTAGAAAAAGTTGATTTTGCCTCCAGGAGGCCTGAGCTCCAGGGACTGGGTTTGCCAAGCTCAACTCCTTCTTCTATCTTTTGGCATATACCTCGGCACAGTGCACAACCTGCACAACTGTGTTTGAACTTTTTTAATATTCCTAGCAATCCCATGACAAAGGTCTTATCCGTTTTCAAAATGAGGCAAAATGGGCAGACAATAGCTGACTAATTTGCCCACATTTACACAGCTCACAAGTGCTGAAGCTGAGGTTTGGCACCAGGCCATCTGACTCTACAGTCCATGCCTTTACCAGATATCTCTGCTGTCTCCATATGTCTCAAATCTAATATAAAGGTGAAATATTTCATGAACAAAAGGGATTTATGAATACATGCACTGTGCACGTTGTCTATGTCAGAATCATTAGCATTAATCTGTTATTCATTATTTAGTGACTAATACATGCAAGAGTTTGTGCCCTGAGAGCTTGTTTCTAAACAGGTTCAGATTTTCTGTTACAAATATTTAAATAAGAATTAATGTTGCCTCCATCTCAGATTTTCAAACCATATACATCTTTCAGAATTTTTTCCCCTAGTCTTTTTATTTTCCAAAATAAAACTATGTCCAAATTGAATGCGTTCCCCATTACAAAGAGGACAGCTTTAGCCAAGCTGCCATCCTGTGTTATGTCATTAGGAATATGTTAAAGCAATGAAGCACTCTCGCCTCGCAGTTGCACACATCCGTCTACTTGTATGTGCGTGCCTGACACAGAACGTTGTTGTAAATAGTAAAAAGTGTTTGTGAGTGCATCTTCTGAATTTTTATCTTGGACTCCTTTATATAATGCTGCTTGTTTTCTAAAGGTAATGTAACAGATATTTCCATCTTCAGGAAAAAGTTATTAAAATAAAACCATAAAATGATAACAAACGGCAGTTAAAGAATAATGGCTATGATAAACGGTTAGTTTATTAAATGACTGGTAATAAGATTAAATTGTTCGTTTCATGCCCAAGAGATATTAAAGTAATTGCAACTTTGAAAACTGCACTGTCATCATTTTATGTTTTTGATGATGTCATAGAATAGTTCCATAGGCTGAGATATGTTCCTCAGTTTTTCTTGTATCTCCCTTGCTATTATATTATATTATGTTATGTTATATTATATATTAATCTATGTGCTACTGTTCACCACCCATGCATTTGTAATATTCTGTGGTATCTGCACGACAAGAAGAGAGGTCTCTAAGTCACCCAGTCTCCTAAATAAAATGTGTGCCAGTTTTAATAAAGATAACTAGCATATGTTAAAGTGTTCTGGAGAAATCTGGAAGTGCCATGAAATACTCCTAATGTCATTTTGCAGCAAAAAAAGACTGGGGATCACTGCTATGCACACTACAAAGAAAAAGAAAAAAAAAAAAGAAACACATTATTTGAAAACACTTCAATTGTTTCAAATTATCACTTGTGCTTCCAACATACCCTCCCAACTTAGAGAACTGAATTTTGAATCTTTCATATTCATCCTTATGCCTACAAGTAAAATCTTTTTACCTTTGTCCTAAAGAAGACAGCATTACTCACTAGTCACTTCACAAAATTAAATGATTGCAGCTCCCACAGACATTCTCTACACATCTGTGCATAGTAAGAAATTAGTACAGGTCTAAGCTCCCAAAAGTAGTTTCCAAGTTAATATCATAAATTCAATAAATAGGCTTTGATTACTATCATCATGTCACATATTACTTTACATTTTCATACATCAAAATAAGCATGACCATTGACCTAGAAAAAATACTTCTGTATTACTACTAGATGCCACTAAATCTTATCGGTCAGATTATGATGACCAAGTTGTTTGAAATGCCATTTCTTGCTAAAATATATCCACTTTATTTTTAAGTAATACTCTACACTTTAGAAAAGGTGATGTATTTAAAAGTATTGGAAAGTATCTTATTGAATATTTTAAAGTATTAAAGATAATTTCTGTGGAGAATTATTTTGTGTCTATCTTTTTTTCTGGAGTAAGTGATTATTTGAGTATCCTACATAGAAGTTATAAGTTGTTGCACTGAAACTTAACAAATAGAAATATATTCCATATGTGGTCAGTATGTTCCTGCTAACAGCCCCAAAGAGGCTCTTACACTTCAGTAAAGATTTGGTGAATGGTCCCAAGCGGCATGAAAAAACTGATGCACCAATTCAAAACTTACATTGACCAGGTAGACAATAGATCCATCAGAAACTATTGCTACAAAAATGTCAGGCTTTAGGCTGCTGTGTTCTCCAGCCATTGTGGTTAAAATATATCTTTTCTAAAAATTAGTCTTCAAATAATAAATGTTACAAATCAATTTACAGATAGTTAAATTTCAATGTGAATTTAATGACCAAAGACAGTTGAATTATTAATAAGAAAAACATAACTAATTATTTTGATATCAAATAAACATCATCATTTATGCTAAATCAAATAGATCATGTTCAGTTAATTAGAAATTTTCCAGATGTCATCTACAAGATGACTATAAATACATAATAAGAAAACCTAACAAAAGGTTTGGAAAAAATTATGTACTCACAGAACACAAAATACACCTCTTCAACAATTTTTTAAGCTCTGTTTTTACTTTAGATATTATTTTGTCTCCCTTGCGATTGTTGAGGCCTAGGAACAAGGTATATCTGAAGGATATTATTTAGGTCAATGATGTTTGTTTAAAAACAAAAACACTTATGTTCAAAGCATGGTCTCTGCTGTTCATTCAGTTGCATGAATAATTCTGATAAACACAAAGACAGTCAGATAAGTAATTTACACAATCAGATGAATCTGATTGAACTTTTTCTTTGCAGCTAAATTAGGGAGGAAAAGGATCTAATATCACAGATTCTGAAAATTCTGAAAAAATGTAGAGTGATTGGTAACTACACATTTAAAAATTATATTCTGAAACTGCAGAACATCACAAATTGCTAAGGGGAAGATCAGTAACAATTAAGCTTCATATGTCAATGTCTAGAGGTCTGGCTTCACAACTGAATTAGTTGCTGTCATCTGTCATCCATTTCGACATCTAGTGACACCTGTTGTATAGATGTACAAAAGTGAAAAGGACTATTTGTGCTTTTTATGTTTGAAAAAAAAAACTTTCACCTTGAAAACACAGATATCTAACAAATACTGCAATGTTTCAAAGAGCATAGCAAGAGATTTCTATAAAGTGCAGTTATGTTCCGCCTTCATGTGAGGCCCTGATCACATTCATCCTAGGCCACTGAGAATATGTATCCTTTTGAAGAGACCTTCGCAAAAAGTAACGGAGAGTAGATGCAATATAAATTGTTACACAATAGGACAGTGAGAGTCAAAAAAAGAAAAATCAAAGAAAACCTGGGAAGCTTGCCAATTTTCATCCATTTCCCATGCACTGACCTGACAGACCTAATTGTGCACCTACTGTGTGCCAAACCTGCAGTCATTACCAAGTATACCTCGGCCCAACTCCAGCTGACTTCATTTTCTGGGAAGTCCCCAACTTGGAACGAAGTGTGTAAAGGAAAACCATCTACACACACGAGCACACTCCAGGTCCTCGCCAGTAGTCCTGCTGAGAACAAAGACTGGATGCCCAGGCATCCGGAGGCGACCCACGGCGAACTGATCTGGTCTCAGAAATCATCCGAGAGAACACGGTGCAGGGACCAAAGTCCAGTCAGAGCCACAGAGGGTGGCATTTCTGCGGTGGCTCTTCTGTCTCTGGGTTCCCTCTGCCTCCGCCCTACCCCACCCCCTCTGCAGGTACTGAGCCCTACCCTTTGACCAACTCACTCACAAAGTGGAAATCACTCCAGAAAAAGGCTGTGCCGCTCCCGATGAAGCAGAAGCTCGCTCCGCGGAGACTTAGGCAAGCGCTTCACAAAAATTTAAACTTTTCTGCGAGTGTGTTACGAGAGAGAGGAGAGTAGCAAAATCAATTTCTTCCCGCCTCCTCCCGGGCCCTCACACTGTCCAGGTTTCAAACGCCCCGGAGACCCTCCGCCCGAGGACAGGCTGCCCCGCCGCGCCCCGTGGTCCCCTCTCCCAGCCCGTCCTCCGGGAGGACGGCCCGTGACTCACCGCTGACCACCCGGCGGCAGAAGGCTCCGTGGCCGCAGAGCAGCGCGGCGCCCGGCAACAGCGAGACCACGCGGCTCATCGCGGCGCGGTGGCAGCAGCAGGTGTTGCGTGGAGCGAGGGCGGCCTCTGCCTGGGGCGCAGCCCGCGGCTCTGACTCCGCAGCCTCCCTGCCTCCCTGCTGGGCCCTACTCCCGCCGCCGGAGCCCAGCTGCCCGAACCCCTGCGCGCATCACCTTTGGCCGGGCCCTGCCGCCGGCCGCGCCTGTGCCGCGCCTGGATGTGCCGGGCTGGAGCCCAGGACTTCGCGGGTGCGTGTTTGCGGATTGAAGTTGGGCAGTCCCGTGTGTGTCTCAGAGGCGAGGCAGGAGCCCCGGCTTGGACCGCACCGTTGCGCTTTGCTTCTCTCCCCGGCCTCTGACAAGTGACAGGCTGAGCCCGTGCGACCTGGTCCTGGATCACAGCGGCAGCAGCAGCTCTGCGCTCAGGCACCGTCTTATATACCCACGTCCCGAGGTTCCAGCCCCTCGCTAGTAATAAATTTTAACTACTTCGTCTCTCCCGTCATGTGGAGCATCCCAGCCCCTCCCCTAAAAACGGAAGCCACTTCGAAAATAGTCCAGTCAGCTGCCCCACCTCCTCTGGTCCCCTCCTGAATTGAGCTTTAAAACGATTTACCATATCGTTTTAAATATTTATCATTTTTTAAAAAGTTAGAACAATGCATCAGTTGTGTTAATCTAAATAGCACCTTCTAAGAAAAGTAATTGCTTTTCAAAAATAATTAAAAGAAAGCATTGTTTTACAATGTTACAAATATATTTAATATTTGTCTTACTAAAAGCTGGATTTTCATATCTGCTTCTTTATCCTCTCTGTTGTGTTGTTTTGGTTGAAGTATATGAAGAAAATCCAGCCTTACACAGTTATGTAGTTGGAAAAGAGAGGAGTTTTTTAATAACGGCCTTTACAGATAACTGGGTATTCTTTTATATACACCAACACGTGACAAGTGGTTGTTACTTAAAGGTTAGATGCAGTGTGGAATCTGAAAACCTAGTGATGAACTTTTCATCCTCTATCACATTAAAATTCATTGACCTCTCTTGTACTTTAAATAAATCATTTACTTATGCATGATTTTATCATGTCATTTGAAAATATTGGTTCTCTAACAAGCATATCTTCTAAATGTTCACACATTTCATTATGTAATACTCCAAAATCACATGCATTAATATCACCACCATCTCACCAAAAAAGCCTGTAAATAGTGAGCTTTCAAGATTACTGTGGTGGATACAAGGCTTCTATTCTTCTAACTTTTACTTCAGAGTTTGATTTTTACCATTTGCAACACATACAGTAGGTCATTTACCTTGAAGTGACACACTCATTGTATTCATTCCTTCGAAAATGTCCACCACACACGCAGGCTTGAATAGCTATAGTTGAGTTATCTAAATCTATATTTTTTATTAAAATTATTTAATAAACTACCTTATCTTTTAGTATAGAACTAGGTACAGGCTTTCAAAGGAATAAGATGAAGCCTCATGTAATAAAATAAAAGCTTTGTAACATATAGTAAGAAAAAAAACAGTTAGCTGAATAATATATTTAGTATCATTCCACTTTTATAATTAAAAATGATACAAATGCATACTTATCCCAAAATTCTGGGGGTATGTCACGTGTCAGTTATGGGTAAGTAAATGGGATTGATGGTGGCAGAGATGAGGCAGGAATTTCATATTTAAATCCATACTCTTTAAACACTCTACAACAAATTTATACATTATTTTGCAATTTAGAAAGCAAAGGAAAAATCTATCTCAGCATAGTAAACTTGGAAAAGTGGGAAATACGCAAAAATAACACAAAGACACTGAGAAGAGAGAAGCTATGTGAGGATAAGAAGGTGGTTTTTGTTAAAGTTGAATGACAGGAAAAGGGTTTCCTAAATTATGTAAATAATTCACACTGAATGTTATGCTTGAATAATTATGTCCATAAAAATATTAAAAATATTAGATCATTTCTATAATATTTTCTCAAGCTGCTATATATTTATATTATATATATGCACACAAACTAATCTCTGATATTTGCTTGAGAAACTATGATTAACTGAATATTACTAAACAGATATTCTTAAAAATACAATTTCCCCCACTAGAAAAAAAAATCAATAAGAATAGTTTTATACTGAAAAAGGATTTTTCATTAGTTTTAGTGCAGTTACTTGTAAGAAGCATGATGAAACATATTAAAACTTCCATGACTAGAAGCTAATAATCATAACTTACGTGCCACACATGCTACCAGTTAATTGCTTCTTTGACATTTTAGGGTGGCCAAATGATATAGTCACATTCATTCCTGAATATAAACTCTAGGTAAATGTAATTGTTACATGAAATTACCACTATTATTTCCCTAGTAATCTAAATGATGCTCATTTCCAAGAAACTATTTAAAATTAAATTGTTGTACTTACTTTCAACGATTACTTGTCTGTCTTCCCAGTTATCTTTAATAAGCTGTATATTTCCAAAGTGTGCATCACTGCAAAAGATTCAGTTGGTACCTTTTCTTCTTTGATTATAGTCAAAAGCCAAGGCTATGACATTTTTGAAATAATGTGGATTCTCATATGGCCTTATTGGGGAATTTAAATTGGTTTCATCAGAAAGATGTATACTTTTTAATATTGTTCTTCCTGAATAGAGCAAATAGCCTTCATGCCTTAGGCAAGTAACTCCATCCTCTGCCAAATATCCATAGGCACAAGCACAAGTTCTCTAGGAATCTCCTTGATAAAGACAGAGTTGCTTACAGCCACCATTGTCCCTGGCACAAACATTGGTCCCTAAGGGCGAAAAAATATATATACACACGCACGTTTATGTTTTTCTTTTGTTTTTCAAACAAAATTCTCCACATAGAAATATTAAAACTTTGATATTGAATATTATTTTTATTCTTAATGTAAGCTAGTCAATAACAAATTTTAAAAGACTATATTTTAAAAAAATCACAGCAGTTTAAAATCTTGGATTTCTTTATTTGGAAGGAATATCATATTCTGTTTCATTCACCATCCAAGTAAATCATTACACTTCTTCCTTAATGGGTCAGTTACGTACATAAATCTTTTTTGAAACTTGATCCTTAAATTATAATATTTCATATAGTGTTCATTCAAAACACAAATCGATTTAACCAAAAATAATGCACTGCTTTAAACTCTATGAGATATGTAAAGTATCAAAGAAATGCCTAACCTCCTAAAGGTATTGAGCATCAGTTCCTACTCCAATTTTGAGTGAAGATATAATATGCACTTAAGATTTCTTCATCAGGCCAATTCTCCTCTGTGATTTCACTATTATTATTTCCAAGATTAATGTATCTTCCTTTGATATAAAAAGTACAATTTATTTTAATGAAGGAAAACAAATTTAAATACCCAAATCATTGTCCTAAAAGTTTAAAGATAACTATTTTAAGGAAGTAATGACTTTGGAAATATTTTACACTAACAGCATCATCTCTGGGGACCATAAACATTTATATATAATATGATTCATATAATATATAAAAATTTCAACTTCCTTTTACTCTCTAATATCCCACTTATGCTTAATGTACTCTGCTTCATAACACAGATTAGAATGGCAAATTTCCACTTGCATTTCCTCACATTATCATTTGTTATTAATAGTTTTTGCCCCTACTAAACTGTAGGCTCAACAAGGACAGTGATCACTTCTCTTTTTTTTTTATTCACTTTGCTCCTTCAGCACCAGATAATTAGAAATTTAGTGGTCCATACACATTTAATTTATGAATTTATACATGAATGCATCATAACGTTCTAATTTGTCCACTTAGATTGCTAAATGTGACTATTCTAGTTTGTACTTTATCTTGTGAAGTCATCCTAAAATACAGTTTTATGCAAAAGCAGAATTTCTTATTTTAGTAATCTTATAAAACAAAATGTAATGGGGGAGGAGTGTGCAGGAAAATATAATGCAGAAAGAACACACAGAGTATGCCAAAATAAAACAACATGTCATAAAATATAATGTAGAAAAACAGAATGTATACAATCCATGAATTTCACTCATTCATTCAAAAAATTCAGTATTTATAGGACTACACAGAAGTCCATGCTTTTAGATAAATATAATTCCTTCTTAATTTGAAGGTGCATCTATTGAAGTATTTATCCAACTATCAGATATCAGCAGTTAATAAAGTTTTTAAAAATATGGCAAGCATTGATTCAAAAACTGGGTACAGATTTCCTCATTTAAAAAAATTATTTATATTATTATTATTATTTAATGGGTATATTGCACCTAGATAGTGAAAATAGTACCCAATGGGTAGTTCCCCCCACAAGTAGTCCACAGCATCCATTGCTCCCATGTTTATGTTCATGTGTGCTCAATGCTTAGCTCCCACTTATAAGTGAGAACATGCAATGCTTTCTTTCCCGTTCCTGCATCAATTCATTTAGGTTTATGGCCTCCAGCTCCAGCCATGTTGCTGCAAGCGGGATGATTTCATTCTTTTTATTGCTTCATAGAATTCCATACTATCTATGTACATTTTCTTTATCCAATCTACCATTGATAGGCACCTAGGTTGAGTCCATGTTTTTGCAATTGTGAAAAGCAGGGTGATGAACATATGAGTTCATGTGTCTTTTTGGTATGATGATCCATTTTCCTTTGGGTGTATACCCAGTAATGGGATTATTTGAACGGTAGCTCTGTTTTAAGTTCCTCGTGAAATCTCCAAGTTGCTTTCCACAGTGGCTGAACTAATTTACATCCTCACCAACAGTGTATAAGCGTTCCCTTTTTCCTGCAGCCTCATCAGCATGTTTGAATAATATGTGTGAATAGTCATGTAAGAATCAGATTACATACAGAAAAAATTAAAGACATATTCTGTTTATATTCAATAGAGTTATTTAAGTACAAATTGCTACTTAAACTACATAAAATATATGTATTATTTATGTATATTCTTTTAATTTGTTTTAATAGTTGACATTTTTTTCTTGAAAATGCTGTGTAAAATAAACACATTAGAGTTTTCCAGACAAACAAAACGAGGTATGGCTACAATCTCAATTCTATTAATCCTGAAGAAACTTTCATTCATATTTACAAGCTTTATAAATCAGAAAGGAAAAAATTTTGTAGCATAAAATCCAACTAAAATTTTGTTGGTAAGATATTATTGAAGAAGGCATTTAAAAATTGGCCAGGTGCGGTGGCTCACGCCTGTAATCCCAGCACTTTGGGAGCCCGAGGCGGGCGGATCACGAGGTCAAGAGATTGAGACCATTCTCATCAACATGGTGAAACCCTTTCTTACTAAAAATACAAAAAAATCAGCTGAGCGTGATGGCGCGCGCCTGTCCCAGCTACTCAGGAGGCTGAGGCAGGAGAATTGCTTGAGCCCAGGAGGCAGAGATTGCAGTGAGCCGAGGTCGTGCCACTGTACTCCAGCCTGGCGCCTGGTGACGGAGTAAGACTCTGTCTCAAAAAAAAAAAAAAAAACAACAAAACTATACGTTTATTAAACTCAAGATGTTTAAGACTTTAAGGTATGCTCTCACTGAATGAAAAACATTATTTAAAATAAAATAACTAACTGGCAGATAAAATGTATTGCTACACTTAACTTTTTAAGAAAAAATATGTTTTAAAACAGCAGGTGATATACTGTGAAGGAGGCAATGTGAGACCAGGACAGAAGCGTGCTTACTCATCTAATCAGATTCTCGTTATCTATTTTTAACATACTCCAAAGTTCAAACAAGAAAAGAAATGTATACAGTAAACATTTTACTTAATATTAATCTATTTGCAAATGCACTAATAAAAATATTATTTTCAGTGAACAGACCAAATAAACTAATTATAGGTCGGTGCACAAATAATTGTGGGTTTTGCTATTAAAAGTAATGATAAAAATCACAATTACTTGTGCACCAACTAGCCTACTTAGCCCTAATTCTCACAGCTATGGTAATTATGGATTAGGAAGTAGAGGATCCACAGTCCACGTGGCCAATAACAGGGCAAGTCAAGAACCACACTTAGGCTTTGCTAATCCAAGCCTATATTGTCTTCCCTAGAATATGTTGCCTCACCAAACAGAAAGATAATACAGCAATATATAATGATATCATATCAAAGGTTGTTTTTCATTAGCTATAAGAAGTGTAACAAGAAATCTCCATATTTAAAACCACAAAATAAAGCACACAAAAGGTCCTAGCATTAAGAAAGAAGTCTCTTTTTTTCCCAAGTAATCTTTATTCATTTTAAATGTGATACTTCCATACTGAGATGAATGTAAAAAATTATGTATAAAATTATGCTAAGTAAAAGGATTTTTAATACAGAATTTACACAATTTTTTCTGTGGAAAACAGTAATAAGTGGATAAACTATCATTATACATGAAGCCAAATCTTACTGTGTAGGAATCATTTTACAGTTAAATAATTTATCAACTTAATAAAAGTAAAAGGTTTTAAATCTATCAAAATTAAGCAAACATTTTATGTCAAGCAAAAAATGATTTATTTGCTCCTTAAACTGAAATTGAAAGTAAAGAAATGAATAGCATTTGCACCTTAAAATCTTTGGGGATTATAAACCAAACGTAGAGAAAGAACCCTCTCCAAGCCTGTAAAACTGGAGGAAGAGATTTGTAATTTAAGATAATAATTTACACAGATGCACCTGAAATATCATTAATGAACATAGATTCTTCATATCTAAATCTGGTCTTTAGCAGTAGGAAGAAATGAAAATATTTGTTCCTGGTTTTTGAAACTCTACTGATAGTAACATTGAGTGACAAAATTACTATTGATTGGGACTCTATTTGGGTTCAAATTTTGCAATTGTGAAATATGTGTTTACTATATGATACAGCCAAGAAAACTAACTTTAGAGTATCAACTTGGTACATCTAGCCCTGAAAATACTTTCTCAAATCCAGAAATTATTAAAATTGTCCAAACTAATGCCACTTTGTATATTTAAATAATAAAGTAGTATTTGTTAAACTAAACCAAAAACTTCTTTATTTAAATAAGATTGCACTTAAAGAATTAAAAAACATAAAGTTTTAAAAGGGACATTAAAAAGTGGCTTTTAGAATTACAGAAATTCTATCAAAAACTGTCATAATACAAATATTCTATTGTCTTAATTAGACTACAACAGTTTTGGTAAGGAAAACAGTGCAATGAACACATATCATGAGTTAATTTCCAACTAATTATTGACATTGGATAATAAGTAAAAAGATCACATTTGGTAGTACTAGAATGCCTAAAGGCCTAGCAGACTCTTAATGGACGCTGAACGTTAATTGTATTTATCATATGGCAACTGTACAAATTGGCATCAGAATTAGTTTAGATATGGGTAGACTTTTCTGAAAATCTTTTGTTTTTTCTGTCACAGGTAGTTATATTCAAGCTGAAAAATATACTTCAAATTATTATAAATGCCCATAAATAAATTTGAGAAAGCTAACACTGGTGACAAAGCTATGATTTTTGTGGGAGAAGAATAATGGAGTGTGAGAAAAAAAATAAATCTAATTTTGAAAGGGAAACAGTATTAAATGTTATCCTTATATTCTAGATATATGAACAGTTGTCAAAAGTAAAACTAATTGGAATTAATCATTTTCTCTGGATTTAAAATTCTCTCATTTGACTGCTAAACTGTTTCCCTGGAGCTCAACTTAGAGTTGCAATTCTTACAATAAATGTGCTATTTCTTCCTACTTTTTTGCCTTCCCTAAGTATGATTTAGACCCTTTGTCATATATGATAAAGAAAACCTGAGATAACCAAAAAATGTTCATGCTGGCATAAAAATGAAGATCAGGTAATTCTCTTCTGTCAGCATTTGGCCTTGGTCAAGAAGAGAATCGAGAATGTCATTGTGTCCTCTCTTAGCATGGGGCTCAACAGTGGATTATCCTATCTGCAAAAAGTAAAACAAACAAAAAAGAAAGCAAAGTAAAAACCCTAAAGACAAACAATAGTCGGTAGCCTTCACATGAACGTATGCTTTTAATTGGACAAAAGATGCTTGTTATTTCCAATCTTACAGATGCAGTAGAATCTCTTAAAATTCACACAAACAGAATGCCTTATGGGTCAACATGTTCATGGCTCCATCTTCAGATCATAAGTAAAATAAGATAATATTGTAAAAGTTTGAATATATTTTATGAGTAAATGATTGGACATTTTTTATCCCCTGAGGAATAAATGAAATGTAGGACTTTCTCTTTTCCTGTGAGACCTTCTTCACATTTTCTTTTTTTTCTTTTATGTCAAGTTTTGTTTGAGAAAGTATTACAGGCCTATCTCAAATCATTTTTCATGTCTTAAATATGTTGCTATTTATGAAAGAATCCTGTAATATAAAAAGCACTCAACCGCAGGTAGCAGAACCCTGTGCTAAAAGGATGAAAATACAGAACCAGTCTACCCTTGGACACTGTTGCCCTTTTCAAAGTTTTTGTTGGTTTTGTGGTTGATTCTCAAACTTATTCTTGCACTGCAGTCATGCACTCATCAACAGATATTTAATGAGGCATCTATTATGTGCTGGGAGTTGATGATACAAAAGAAATTGGATTTAGGTACCCTCATAAAGCTAATTGTTTAATGGCAGAGGCAAATGGATAAATAAGTATCTGAGAAAGATGCTGATTAGAAATACTTAAAATTTGTTAGTCTCTTTAAGTCATAAATGTAGGGGCTTCAACAATGAAAATGTTGCAGTGTTGTGGTGAGAAATGTATCTTTCCTGTCAACAACTTCAGAAATATATATATTTTTTCTTTTAGGTCAAATAAAGATATAGGTCATTTGAGTTATTCTTTCTATTTAAGCTTCAACATTATTTAACTTATTTTTTAATTTGTCTCTTTCTTGCTCTGCTATTCTTAAGTTTACAGTTGAGTCTTTCTTGATTCACTACATTGTCATTTTGAGTAATTATATAGGACAATTACTATGTGTATGGATAGCACACACTGGAGAAGAACAATTATTCACAAACAAAACAGTATATATATATTCATATATATATGCACATATATAATATTCCATAGCACATTTATTATATCATATTGTAGTTAATTTATCATTTTATATATGTATTTACACCCTGCCTCATTCTTCTCATTTAAACAAATAACATACACACGTACATATATATATATAAATTAGCTTGTTCACATTTATCATTTTCTTGCATAGATCATGTTTATGCACTTTTGTATATCCAATATATATTTGATATTTTCTTATCACTATAAACTTGCCAAATATCTAACATCTAGCCACCTAGAGCCTACACTTCTAGAGCTCATGAGCTGACTTAGAATCATCAAAATATTACAGAGAAGTTTTAAATGTGTTTCATGACTTACAATCTATCTTACCCAACATTATTCCTATGGTAAATCAAATTCGTTCAATTTCCTTTATATATGTGTTGCCTTGCTTTAAGATGCAAAATACACTCTAAGAGATGCTATTAAACTATACTACACTGTTGTTATCTTAACAGGTGTTAAACTGTCCTCCAAGACCTTTCCCATATTGGTGGGCATACTGTAAAGTGTATACATAATCAAAGAGCATATGACAATATGTACTTACAGAACAGCAGGATCCCATGTCAATAGGAATATTTGCCATGGAAAGAGAAACTTTTCAGCACATTATTTACAGTCACAGAAATATACAGCTAAGTTAAGAGAGGCAACATACATCCTGGTGCTTAAAAGGAAATGAAACAAAATCACAATATGTGTGTTTCCATTGGAGATTATATACCATGGGAACTTAACCAAAATTTTAACATCATAAGTGATTTCCTACATATCTTTTGTCAGATATGTAGGTGAGAACAGGCAACACAGCACAGCCTCTCTGTTCACCTGAGAGTTCTGAATCTGACACCTTCAGGGCTTATAAGCCTGTGGAGAGTTTCCTTTCTGTTTCCCTATTGGACAGAATGCAGATGAAATTAACCTTTGGCCAATGACAGGCTCCAATGAACATTTTCCACCTTCTTCTCTGATTGCATTTTAAGCCTGGGAGGTGGGGTGGGTGGGGAGAACATGATTACATTAAAAGCGGAAGATTGCATTTATCTGTCTCTCACTAGTCCATTGAAACTCCTCTAACTTAATCAGTGATTTGGTCTGGGGTGTATTAAATATTGGAAATATTTGTTGGCTAGCGTTGACCTTTTCTTTCTCAGGCAGTTTTAATTTTTTTGTCCCTTGAAGGTTGTGCTTCCAGAATCAGTCCTTGCCTTTGTTTTCTGGATTCCCAAACTCATTCCAGAGTTTTCAGCATCCACAGGCTCAGACATTGAAGACAGACTGCTGGTAGAGATATTTATTCTTATTTATTTATTTATCTATTTATTGAGACAGAGTCTTGCTCTGTTGCAAGACTCGAATGCAATGGCACGATCTGGGCTCACTGCAACCTCTGCCTCCTGGGTTCAAGTGATTCTCCTGCATCAGTCTCCGAGTAGCTGGGACTACAGGCGTGTGCCACTGTGCCCAGCTAATTTCTTTATTTTTAGTAGAGATGGTATTTCACCATGTTGGCCAGGATGTTCTCGATCTTTTGATTTCATGATCCTCCTGCGGAGGTTGCAATGAGCCCAGATGGCACCACTGCACTACAACATGGGCGCAGAGCAAGACCCAGTCTAAAAAATAAATGAATAAATAAATAAATAAATAAATATTAAAAATTCTGGATAAAATTTTTAGGACCCAATTTCAAATATTCAACTATGTGTTATCTTTCTAGAACTGAATTCTGAAAACTGTTACATCCTTATTTTCTTAGATAATAGTGGTCACAAATACTTGAGTACAAAAAAGTGATTGGAAATATCCTTAGGAGCCTGACTGGGTTTGAGTGTCAGTTGTTCCTTTTGCTATATATGCAATGTTGGGTTTATTATCTACAAAGCGGGAATAAGGTTCTTACTTTACAATATGTAAAGTGGACTAATTTGTTAGGTGCTTGGCCTGCTACTGCCAGCTGCTCTTACTTTTCCACATTATGGACACTAAGATACGCACTTTATGCAAACACTTACTAAATTATAACCACCCCTTGAAATGGCAATTATTGTCTCCAGTATGCAAACAGGAAAACAGGATGTGAATTGTTCTTTTTCTGAAATTTAAAATCTTTATTTTCTTTATTATACAGCCCAAGTTTTGAAATTACAGGCATGAGTCACCCATCTGGACTGTGAATTGTTAAGAAACATGTCTGAGGTTCAGAGCCACATTCTTTTTCCCCAGGCTCCCAGAATGCCCATCTCCACCTATGTCTTCAATTTTTTTGAGATGGAGTTTCACTCTTGTCACCCAGGGTGGAGTGCAAAGGTGCAATCTCAGCTCACTTCAACCTCTGCCTCCCAGGTTCAAGTGATTCTCCATCCTCAGCCTCTCCAGTAGCTGGGATTACAGGTGACTGGCCATGGTGGCTGGCTAATTTTTGTATTTTTAGTAGAGAAGGGGTTTCACCATGTTGGTCAGGCTGTTTTCAAACTCCTGACCTCAGGTGGTCCACCTGCCTTGACCTCCCAATGTGCTGGGATGACAGGCATGAGCCACTGTGCCTGGCTCAATGGTTGTGGTTTTAACACAATAGGTGTTGGGGCTGGAAAAGGCTCCTTAAAGGAACAGGGTCTCAGAGGGAACCTTAGCTCCACATTGGGTTACCCTAAAGTCTGCCTAGTTTTGCAAATAGTCCCTTTATTAAATGACACTGAAATCACCATATTTGAATATGCTTTTCTGTTTAAACCCTGGCTGAACCCAAGGCAATGAAACACAGAAAGTCCTGCTTCTCCACCAATCTAGGGTGAGAGCGACCATCTACTTTAATATATTGTAGGTAACAGAGTGACCACAGGAGGTGTCTAGCAGATGATGGTGTTCCTGCAGTAGCATGTCATCCTTGCAAACTCTGATGATTTTATTTTTATTTCTTGTTTCAAAACTATGTTAATATTTGGCTTTGTCCTCAGCTTCAGCCAAATGTTAACTATAACATTGAGCCAGTTGGCATCTGACTGAAATGTGAATTATTTGTACTCCAATTCTATTTGTGTACATATATATATATGTACATGTAAATATATTTAGTGTGTGTTGTGTTCAGTATGATATACAGAAAATGCATAGATCAAGTTAGTGACTGTGGATGTCCTAGAGGGTGGAGGCAGGATTGTTTCACTTTCTACTTTAACAAAGTTCTCACTTTGAAAATATATCTGCAGGGCACGGTGGCTCATGCCTGTAATCCTAGCACTTTGGGAGGCTGAGGTGGGCAAGTCACGAGGTCAGGAGTTCAAGACTACTCTGACCAACATGGTGAAATCCTGTCTCTACTAAAAATATAAAAATTAGCCGGGTGTGGTGGCAGGTGCCTGTAATCCCAGGTACTCAGGAAGCTGAGGCAGGAGAATCACTTCAACCTGGGAGACAGAGGTTGCAGTGAGCCAAGATAGCACCAATGAACTCCAGCCTGAGTGACAGAGCCAGACTGAATCTCAAAACATATATATATATATATATATATATATATATATATATATATATATATACACACACACACACATATATTTTTTTCAACAATGGAAGCATCTTGGATGCCTGGTTGTTTAATCAAGCCATTCTCTGAGACATGTTCTGAGATTTTTCTGAGAATGAGACAAAAGATTTTAGAGCCAGGTCCTCAACATGGTTTTTAGATCATACTTACCTGGCAGTGCCCTGATGTTGAGATTTGCCTAGAAGCTGTTGTACCTTTAGAGTCATTTGCAGTCTCAAAAGGCTAAGAACTTGCAAAATCAGCAAGTCCTGACTTCGTTAGCCTCTCTGTCCCCTCCCCCATTTTCCTTTAAGTAACAAGAAGCAACCGGGCAGCACCTTCACTGAATAGGGCTCATTTCTGAAAACACTGAGACGTTGCCGATATGACAGTGTAGAACTTCCAGGACAGTCGCTGCAGCTCCCACTTTACTTTCTACTGGATGGATTACTCTGGGGGAGCCCAGCGACCACGTCACGAGTCAGATGTTCAAGGGTGGCTTAGCTGGCCCATTCTGGCTCAGGTTCTCTTATAAGGCTGCCATCAACATGTTGGCTGGGGCTGCAGTTATCTAAAGGCTGGCTGGGGCTGGAAGATTCACTTCCAAGGTGGCTCGCTCACAGGCTGGAATTTGGTCTTGGAGACTTCAGGTCCTCCGCACGTGGGACTCTCCACAGGCTGCCTTCTTCTATTTATTTTTTCTGCTTTCCTGTTTCTCTCTCTTTCATTTACTTTGCAGGTTATGATAGCCTGTTGCCAAGACAGCCCCCAAAGATCAGAGCTAACTCAAAAATAGTTGAAGCCATGTTACCAGTTCTAGCAACAAAATAAATGCAGACACCATGTGTATTATTTCCTGCTTGGCATGTTGGACCAGACCAACAAAATGTTCTCTCACTTTCTTCCATACATTTCCATATCTCTTTATTTTTGCATAGTTTTAGATTTACAGCAAAGTTGCAACAGTACTACAGAGTTCCCATGCATCCTGTACCCAGGGTTTTCTATTGTTAGCATCTTACATGACTTTGGTACATTTGTCACAACCAGTTATCCCATATTGGTACATTATTAACTAAACTGCACTTTCCATTCAGATAATATTAATGTTTCCCTAATGTCCTTTTCCTGTTCCAGGATGCCATCTATTATGCCACATTGCATTTAGTCATCGTGTAGCCTTAGCTTCCTCTGTCTGTGTCAGTTTCACAGACTTCTATTTTGATGATCCTAACAACTTTGAGGAATACAGAGGAGGCATTTTTGTAAAATGTACCTTCATTTTGTTTGTCATGCTATCGTCATGGTTAGACTAAGGTTACCCACATAGGAAAGAAGACTCCAGAGGGGCAGTGGTTATCCTGATCACATCACATTAAGGGTACCTGCTATCAGCATGACATATTGCTGTTGACCTGAACCTTGATAACCTAACTAAGGGAATGTTTGCAAGGAGCAAGTTACTAAACTCTTTGGGAGCATATCACAGTGCTCTCTCTACCTCTGCTACAAAGCCTGAGATGGTGTGTCACAAGGTCACGGTACATGGGTCTCAGAGCCACTCAATAGAGCCAAAGATCCAATATTGGGGGGAAAAAAAAGCATAAATTTTGTGTTCCTAAGCCATCAAGAGGTCAGAATTTACTTGTGACAGCAGTGTTGGAGAGTCAAATTTCACTAAAAACACCTTTATATGGTATTTTGCTCAATGAAAGAGATAAGAAATAGAAAAGCAAAATGAATACACACACAAAACCCAAAAGAAGAGACAACTAAGTGTATAGAAGTAGAACAAAATATCTGCACACAGATTTATGTTGAGGTGTTTCTTTAAAGTGTGAGAGAATAACAGATCAAATGCTACTCGTTATTTCATTTATTTCAGGTGATTCTCAAGTTGCAATGAGGTTTTATTAAAATAAACCTATAGTAGAGTGGAATTTTTTATTTTTCATTTTTTTGAGACAGAGTCTCATTCTGTCACCCAGACTGAAGTGGTGTGACACAATCACAGCTCATTACAACCTCCACCTCCCAGGTTCAAGCAATTCTCCTGCCTCACCGTCCTGAGTAGCTGGGATTATAGATATGCACCACCACGTCCAGCTAATTTTTCTATTTTTGGTAGAGATGGGGTTTCACCATGTTGGTCAGACTGGTTGAGAACTCCTGACCTTGTGATCTACCCCTTCGGCCTTCCAAAGTGCTGGGATTAGAGGTGTGAGTCACCGGGCCTGGTCAATGGGAAATTTTTAAGTCAAAAATGCATGACAACACAGCATATGGTCCCTGAATTATAAGCTTCAAGTTATAATTTTTTGACTTTACAATGGTGGAAAGGCATATGAATTCAGTAGAAACCGTAACCCCATCAGAAGTCTTAAGAAGCTCCTTGACTTTCATTGTGGTTATGTCTTGATAAACCTGTCGCAAAGTTGAAAAATTGTTGAGCCGAATCATAATTCAAAGACCATCTGTAAGAGTTTTTATTAATGTGATTTACTTTCTTTATATGCTTTTTTTCTAATTTTGTAAATTTTCTTTTGTAAATTTTGTAAATGACCTTTGTATATAAATCTAACACCTGTGCAACTGGGTGGGTGGTGATTAGGGACTTTTGTAATCCTATGCTGAAAGCATAAGTGTGTAATACTGTCACCAGCATTCTCTTCAAAGCCTGCATAGGACAGTACAGTTCAGGAAAGAGGAACGGTAGGATCAATTAAAATGACATAGATGGAAATGTTTTCTAGAAAATGGAAATGGCGAGTTACATTGAGATGTGTCTTCTGGCAGCAAATAATTTTATGAATCCCTTTTCAAAGTTGATAAAGTATTCAGAGTCCCTAAAGAATAACTCCACTTCTATTTAATTTTATCCACCTCTTGTAGATGTGCACAGACTGAAACTGAGGGTTATAGCCTGCCCTTCACCCACAGAACATATTCTCTGCATGGACAAGATGAGCCACAATCAGTTGCTTTGCAGATCCGGACAGCCTATTACATTTGAACTTACTTATCTCTAAGAAATGGAGTTCTCCCCAGAGCTCAGGACATCCTATGTGGTTTTGCAGGTGGTTTACTGCACAAATCCACATAAACAAGGGGGCAAATTGGTGACAAAATCTGTACTAGGTTCCCAAGTCATGGTCACTGATGCTGGTCTGTGCCACGCAAAAAAGGACAATGTTTGCAAATTACTGGTAGGCCAGTGGTAGCAGCAGTACCAGGTCTTGGTCCGGCCCAGGCTCCAGCACCAGCACTGACACCAGCAATTCCTCAGCCTCCAGCTGCTCAGGAAGCTCCAGCATCCCACAGCTCCAGCAGCTCGTCCTGCTCTCCAGGTTCTTCTTGACACAGACACAACAACAGGAGGCACTCCCACTCCAAGTCCAAACCACCTGAAAGAGATGAAAGGAGAGGAAAAGGTGGAGCCCGTTCCCTAAGCCCACCAAAGTGCACACGGGAGACTCACCAGGAATGTGACCAGGAATCACATCAGGGAGATATTTTCCATCTATGGGAAAATTAAAACGATTGGCATGCCTGTGGATAGGATACATCCCCATCTGTCCAAAGGCCCTGCATGAGTAGAGTTTGAGAATCTAGATGAAACTCAGAAGGCGCTGGAGCACGTGGACAGGGGACAAATAGATGGCCAGGAGAGATCACTGCTACAGCTGTTCTGGCCCCCAGGTCTAAGCCACCGTCAAGGTGATTCTGCCCTCCCAGAAGAATGCACAGGCCCCCCACAGATGAGGAGAAGGTCCTGCTCCCCGAGGCCCAGGTCCCCCATTCACTGGTGATCACTATCCCCAGGCCGACACCGCCACAGGAGCCGCTCCAGCTCCACCTCCTCCCGATAGATAAGCAGACCACCGAAGCTCTCAGCCCTGTAACTTGTACCCCACCCAGCTCAGTTTAGTCACTTTTCTAGTGAAAGGAAGAACAGTAGGAAAGCAAATCCCTGACTCGGGCAGACATTGTAGGCAGCGGTCAGCACCCCTCTACTGGTCGGGGTCTGGCTGCAGAAATGCTGTCTGTTTGGGTTTGTCTGCCAAGATGCCCTCCAGTTTTCTGTCTGTAAACTGTTTCCAGTTTCTAAGAGTCAGTGCAGTGGCAGAGCCAACAGGGATGAGTGAGGCTCTGGGGGTGATGTGACCCTGCCTGTGTGGAAGCATGCTTTTCCCTTCCCTGGTGACCTGGGATGGTGGCCAGGCCATGCCCTTGCTGTTGCTGTGCAGTGTCCTTTTGGAAAGGGAGCATCCCGGACTTTAAAGCAACTGCCAACCCTGTTAGGCCCGGCCTCTTGAAGCCTCTTACGATTTCAAGGGTCAGACATCCCCTAAGAGCCTCTCACCCATGGCAGTTGCTATGCATGGTTCTGTCTGTCCGTGCAGCCATGCACACACCCCACCCCACCACCCTATTCAGAAACTGGCCAGTGAGCTGAGAGTCAGCTCGGTGTGGTCATCGTGCAGCCCCGGTTCTTCCTGCCCTTCATGGTGGTCTTTCAGGATACCTTGGCAATATGTACACTGATTTATTTTTTCTTTTTTTCATTTATTGCGTAGTCAGTACTATGAAATCTCTGTTAGAGTTTTATAACTTTGCAGCATTTTTGATGGCATTGTGTTTGTACTTTGTTGTGTAGAGTGGAAAAATTGTGTTGAATAAATGCACAATTGGAATGCAAAAAAATGTGAGGAGATTTTTGTGAACTGTGATGGGAGACAATGGCAAAAGGGATTTTAGAGCTTTGAATTGCAGCAGAAGTGAAAGATGAGGCTCAAAAAAAAAGTAAGAGAGAAGCTGGTCTGGCTTGGAGACACTGACACAGAGACCACTGGCTTTTGGCGCCTGAAAACTCTGGAACGAGTTTGGGAATTCAGAAAACAGGCAAGGACTGACTCTGGAAACACTTCCATTAAGGGACAAAATGAACTAAAACTGCCAGAGAAGGAGGAGGCCAACACTAGCCAAAAAGTCCTACATCCGCCTGCCTGAGAAAAACACGATGAAAATATTCTCAAACTTCAATTAACCCAGGAACAAATCACTGATTAAGTTAGAGGAGTTTGAGTGGACTAGTGAGAGAAATCCAATCATCCACCTTTAATCTCCTGTTCACCCCACCCACCCCACCTCCTAGCCTGAAAATAAAATCTGAGAAGAAGGGGGGAAAATACTAATCAGAGTCTGTCATTGGCCAGACGCTAATTGCATCTGCAGTCTGTCCAATAGGGAATCAGAAAAGAAACTCTCCACAGGCTTATAAGCCCTGAAGGTGTCAGATTCAGAACTCTCAGGTGAACAGAGAGGCTGTGCTGTGTTGCCTGTTCTCACCTGGACCAAGAAGGACGCCACTGACCTGCCAGGGCAGGAGAAGCCATTCTTACCACCTCGGCAGTGCTGCTGAGGGAACCACCCCTCACATCTGGAAATTTAAGGGCAGCTCCGGAATACTCACAGAGCCTGGACCCAAGTGGAGATTTGGCGTCAGGAGAGCGCCCCTCGGACCACAAGTGCAGGTGAGCAGGGACTGAGGGAAGGAGCAGGCGCCTTGGGTGGGTTTAGGGGTTGGGGGAGACCTCGGAGGCTCAGGCTGCAAATGGAGCGGCCCCGTGAGGGCTTCTGCTCACAGTCCATGAGGACGAAAATGGGAAAACTCCCCTAACCAGGGTGGAGTAGGAGGCTACTTTGAGGAACCGCTTAGGAAATTCCCTTTGCAAACACCTGGCCAGTGGAGTGGATAATGCAGGCAAGGTCAGAGGAGGATGGAGCAGATGGGAGCAAGGGAGAAGGGGCAGCTGTGCTTGTGGTCAGTGACCCCAACATAGGAGCGCTTGAAACCATAATGCCTGGCCTTGCTCTTGCAACATTAATTTGGTTTGTCTGAACTTGGGAGATTTGTGTGACCCTAGAGGAGTCAGGCCTGGAAGCCAGATGGAGTTGGAGTAGAAAAAGAATGTAGAGAGATTTGTGTGAGCTGTGAAGAAGGGAGAGGAAGGCAGAGGGGATTTTAGAGCTTTGCGATATAGCAGAAGTGACAGATGAGGCTCAAAAAGAGGGTAAGTGAGGCAGGCTGATCACAAGGTCAGGCTGATCAAATGACCTGGCCGACATAGTGAAACCCCATTTCAACTAAAAATAAAAAATGTATATATATATATAGCCTGGCATGGTGGTACGCACCGGTAGTCCCAGCTACTTGGGAAGTTGAGGCAGGAGAATCGCTTTAACCGGGAGGTGGAAGTTACAGTGAGCTGAGATCGTGCCACTGCACTCCAGCCTGGGCAACAGAGCAAGACTCTGTCTCAAAAAAAAAAAAGAGGGTGGTAAGAGAGAAGCTGGTCTGGCTGGAGACATTGACACAGAGATCACTGGTTTGTGGAGGCTAAAAACTCTGCAATGAGTTTGAGAATCCAGAAAACAGTCAAGGGCTGACTCTGGAAACACTTCCATGAAAGGTCAAAAAGAATTAAAACTGCCTGAGAAGAAGCAGGCCAACACTAGCCAAAAAATTCTATATCTACCTTCCTGAGAAAAACAGGATGAAAATATTCCCAATCTTCAATTAACCCAGAGCAAAATCCCTGATTAGGTTAGAGGAGATTCAATGGACTGTTGAGACAGCGAAATCCAATCTTCCACTTTTAATGTCTTCATTTTCTCCCCACCCACCTCCCATCCTAGACAGAAAATGCAATCAGAGAAGAAGGTGGGAAACGTTCATCAGAGCCTGTCATTGGCCAGATGCTAATTACATCTGGAGTCTGTCCAATAAGGAAACAGAAAGGAAGCTTTCCACAGGCTTATAAACTCTGAAGGCACCAGATTCAGAACTCTCAGGTGAACAGAGAGGCTGTGCTGTGTTGCCTGTTCTGAGCTAGAAAAAGAAAGACATAAGCAGCCACTCTTAGTAGGCAGTGGTGTTGAGGGAACCACCCCACATCTGAATTTAAGGGCAGCTCCAGAATATTCACAGAGCCTGGATCCAAGTGGAGATTTGCATCAGGAGAGCGCCCTTCAGACCACAAGTGCAGGTGAGTGGGAACTCAGGGAAGGAGGAGGCGCCTTAGGCAGGGTTAGGGGTTAGGGGAGACATCGGACGCTCAGCCTGTGCATGGAACAATTCTGCGAGGGCTTCTGCTCAGTCCATGTGAGGATGAAAATGAAAAAACTCCCCTAACCAGCGTGTAAAAGGACACTGCATTGAGGAAGTGCTTAGGAAATTCACTTTGCAGACACCTGCCCAGTGGAGCAGATAATGTAGGTGAGGTGAGAGGAGAATGCAGTAGTTGGCAGTGAGGGGGGAGGGCCAGTTATGGTTCTGATCAGTGACCCCAAAATATGAGAACACAAAACCGTAATGCCTGGCCTTGTTCTTGCCACTAATTTAGTTCATGTGAACTTGGGAGATTTGAGTGGCCATAGGGGAGTCAGACCTGGAAGCCAGGCGATGTTGGAGTAGAAAGAGAATGTGGAGAGATTTGTGTGAAGTGTGAAGAAGAGAGGAAGACACAGGGATATTTATTTATTTTTATTTTTACTTTTGAGACAATTTCACTCTTGTTGCCCAGGCTGGAGTGGAATGGCACTGTCTCGGCTCACTGAAATCTCCACTTCCTGGGTTCAAGTGATCCTCCTGCCTCAGACTCCCAAGTAGCTGGGATTACGGGCACCCACCAACACATCCAGCTATTTTTTGTATTTTTAGTACAGATGGGATGAAACCTCATCTATATGTTGACCAGGCTGGTCTCAAACTTCTGACCTCAGGTGATCCACCCACCTCAGCCTGCAAAAGCAGAATTACAGGTGTGAGCCACCGTGCCTGGCAACAAGAGATTTTAGAACTCCGGGATGTAGCAGAAGTGAAAGGTGAGGCTCATAAAAGAGAGGAAGAGAGGAGCTGGTCTGTCCTGGAGACAGTGACACAGAGACAATAAGGCTCAGCTTTGATTTTATTTTATTTGAGACAGGATCATGCTCTGTCCCTAGGCTAGATTCCAGTGACACAATGACCGCTCACTGCAGCCTCACCTCACAGGCTCAATTGATCCTCATACCTGACCTTCCTAGTAGCTTGAACTACAGGTGTGCGCCACTAAGCCTGGCTCATCTTTGTATTTTTTTGAAACCGTGTTGTCAGGGCTGTCGGCCTTTTCAATAATGTTTTCTACTGGAGAGCATCTAAAGTATATAATATAGTAGCAAAGTTACTACAACAAACACCGTGTATCCACTTACAATTGATATCCCAATTCCTGTACTTTGTAATACTGTGTGGCAAACCCAGGATCACGTATAATCTTGTGGGTAAATGCTGCACTATGAATGTCTGAAATATAGAGTCTCTTTCAAATATTCAGCTCATAATATCATTATCAGAAATCACAGCTTGTGAATACTTATGAGATTTCCTCTATCCCAATGCACTTTGTTTTTAGAAGGGTTTATGTAGAAGTAAGGAAAATTATTAGGTAGATATTTTCATTGACATACATGTTCTTTATTGCTTTAATAGGTCTTATTCTTTTTTCTCCTTTTGTAGTTGAAGACAACTGCCTTCTTGTTCTGTTCAAAGTCTCACCCTCTGGAGTATTTTACGTGGTCGTTATTTTCCATTGCCTCTTGTAACTGTGGCTTTCTCTGAGAAAGAGCCCAGCTTGAATTTGAGTAAAGGAGGATCTGGTACCAAGGGATCAGCCGGTGCCCTGGGCCCTCCCTCCTGCTGGAGCTGCTTCTAGAGCCAAAGGGAAAGAAACAGACTCAGGCCTGTGAAGTGCTTGCAGGAGAGAACACAGAGGAGGCGCCAGCTTCTCACCTTCCCTCCTTCCTGGAGGATCACACCTTCTGAAGGGAGTCTCCCCACACAGATCCCTCCCTGCACCATGGCCCTCGCAGCATCCCTGGCTGAGCTCCAAGCACAGGCCAGCTGCCCCATCTGCCTGGGTTACCTGAAGGACCCAGTCACCACTCATTGTGGGCACAACTTCTGTCGCTCCTGCATCCACCAGTGCTGGGAAGACCTACAGGACATCTTCCCCTGTCCCGTCTGCCTCCACCACTGCCCTGAAGAGAACCTCAGGAGCAACACCCAATTTCGCCACATGACCGATATGGTTCAGCAGCTTCTGGCCACGAGGAGGAAGAGGAAAAGGCAGGAGGAGGAGCCGCTGTGTGGGAAGCACTGTCAGCGTCTGGCCCTGTTCTGTGAGAAGGACCTGGAGCTGTTGTGTCCCGAGTGCAGGGTCTCCTCTGACCACCAGCATCACCCCCTGCTGCCCATCGAGCAAGCGGCAGCCAGGAACAGGAGAAGACTCAAAAGCTACATTCAGCCACTAAAGGAGAAAATTGAAGATGCCAAGATGCGACGTGAAGCGACAATTTTGAAATCTTTTAATGTGAAAATAAAGATGGAAACATGGAGGAAGGAATTACAGTCTGAATTTGAAGAAATTAAGGTTTCCTTGGTAAAGGAACAAGATGCAATTTGTGCCTCTTTACTTGTTGAAGAGCGCGATGCTGAAGAAAAACTCACTGAAAACCAAAGACAAATTTCAGCCCATTTATTCGTACTACAAAATCTGTTAAATGAAGTAACCGAGAAGTGTTTTCAGGTAGACCTGGATGTGCTGACAGGGATTGAGAACATCTACAACACATATGAAAACCTGAAAGCCCCTGCAGTCTTCTCACATGAGTTCAAGAAGAAGAGTCTGGGGCTCCCTCCACATTATTTCGGTCTGCAAAGAATGATGATCACATTTCAGGAAGATTTGACGCTAGATCCGGAAACAGCCCACCCTAGTCTTATTATCTCAAGAGACAGAAAAAGTGTGACATTTAGTAGGATGAATCCAGGCTTTATTGACAATCCTCAGTCATTTCATTTTTACCCATCTGTCCGGAGCTGTGAGGGCTTTGATGCTGGGAGACACTTTTGGCACGTAGAAGTGAGAGGCACAGGTGCATGGTCCCTTGGTGTTTGTAAGGAAACATTTCCCAGAGATGGTCTGAGATTGCCAACCCCACAGATGGGGTGCTGGGAAATTCAGCCATTCTGTAGTTCATGCAGTACAAGGAATACAGAAGTCCAGCAAATGGGCATTTTTCTGGACTATGAGTTGGGAGATGTTTCATTTTATAATTTAAAAACCAGATCACATGTGCACACTTTCACTGATAAGTTTACAGAAAAGCTTATGCCTTATTTCTCTGTTGACTCTTCTTCCCAAGCTGTCACAATCAGTATTGTCATAGACCAATGATGGGCTCCTTAGAGAGCCCTTTGCATGTGGCTATCTTTTCTTCTTGTGCTCTTGGAGGGCATTAGTAATAAAGCCTCTGATTCCACATTTATGTTTGACTGTTGATATTTTGTGGGGACTCACTCTTCTCTCTTCCCTTCTGCTCACTTGGAGAAGCTGATGAGAAAGCCTGGTGCATCCTCTGTTGCTGCCGGTGAGAGGTTCAGCCCCAGGTATTGCAGAACCCTTTCAGCAGCCCCACCCATGACCACCATCGCAGCCCCAAACTGGTCTCCTTTCCCTGCTCTCTCAAGTCATTTTTGGATCAACTCTGTAGATACGCTGCTCTCCCCATAAACCTCCTTACAGGGAGAAGAGTCCATTTCTCACAATCTTGGAGTGTGTGGCATTAGCAGTCTGAACACTAAAACAAATTGTCAGGGAAAGTCCACATAATCTATGCAAACTGACCCCTAGAGAGGCCATTGTGAGCAGGATTATCCAGCTGTTGGCTGCCACTGTCAGGGAATTGCTGTTCCTGCTTTGCATTGCTCACTGGCTCTGCGCCCCATGACAAGCCTGCACTTTCAGCTCTGCTGCTTTGTGCTGCTTTTACTGAGTTCAGCTGAGGCTCTTTCAGAGATTTATATGACCTTAGTAATTTAGAAATATTTTGGTATTTAAGAACAAGAATATGCACTCAGGTCCCTTTTAATGTCTCCCTGAGTCATGCATTTCAGTCCAGACATATCGCTATGTCTTTTATAATTTAAAAAACACATCCTGTGGGTATAGTTTCACTGACACCTTTACAGAAATGCATGCCTTATTTCTCTACTGAACCTTCTTCACAACCTGCTACAACTAGTATTGTCACAGACAATAATTACATTAAATGACTACTATGTCTTGACAAAGCACAGTCACCTTAGAAGAAACAACCTGTAAAGTGTACTGAATGTCTGAAAACAAAAAACAAACAAACAAAAAATAGTGGACAGGAAAGTCAGATAAACAAAGAATAAAAAGAAAGAAAAATGCAACCAAATTTGAGGTACAAAGAGAGAAAAAAAAACAAACAATAAAACCTGTAAGAGAAGTTCCTAATTTGTAACTTCCAGTTGAAAATACAAAATTTACCAAAAGAATCTACACAAAAGATTAAAAGGTAATGGTTGACTTTTCTTTCTCTGTAACTTGGGTGATGATTGAAAATGAGCATCTGTTAAAATGCATCAATTGGAAAACTTTCATATATTTAATCTTTTGCCTTTAATGAGTTAACCAAAGATCCATCTGATTTTAAATGACGAATCTGGCCAGGTACAGTGGCTCATGCCCGGCTAATTTTGTATGTTTAGTAGAGATGGGGTTTCTCCATCTCATCATTTTGGGAGGCTGAGACAGACAGATCACCTGAGGTCAGGAGTTTGAGACCAACATGACCAACATGGGGAAACCCCATGTCTACTAAAAATACAAAATTAGCTGGGCCTGGTGGCACATGCCTGTAGACCCATGTACTTGGGAGGTTGAAGCAAGATAATCCCTTGAACCCAGGAGGCAGAGTTACTGTGAGCTGAGAACACGCCATTGCACTCCAGCCTGGGCAACAAGAGAGAAACTCCATTACAAAAATAAATAAAAAGAAAAATAAATGACGAATCCTCTATTACCTTAATGACATTACTAAACATAAAATGGAGGCAAAAGAGGTGTCCTTTGTCTTAATCATGAGAGTCACTGGTTTCCTTAAAGTTTCCAAGATGAGAGCACACACTGGAATGATATATAAGGAGAGAATATAGAGATACAATCAGTAATATGCAATTAAATTAAGTCTTTTGCATTTTTCAATAGCTTTACAAAATGGGATTCAATGGATGTTCCTGACCCCAGTGAAAAAAGATAATATGACTAAATATTAGTTAAAATAGAATACTCAAATATTGAAACCCATGATGCAAGACCTAGGAGTGATTATCCCACTGTTTCTGGGTTCAACCCCAATATTCTGTGCTCTTCCACTTTGAAAGAAGTATGACATCACAGAGTGAATTGATGACAGCTTTAATGGGGTGATCTCTCACATTGTTACTGACATGGCTACTCCATCCAATCAGCAAATGGTAAATATCAGGCTACTACAGATTTGGCTACATTTTTTCCAGCTTATTTCAACAGCTTGCTGGCCATCTTTTCCCTTTACCTCAAAGGAATTTTATGCACATCAACCCACCAATCATGGGCACCTCAGCAGTCTTGCCTTTGCACACAAACTTTGCAGGGAAGATCTCAACTTCATTCAACTTCTTCCAGAACTGCAGGTATGATTTACACTGATGACATTCTCCTCCATGGTAATCCATTTGAAACACTCATTCAGGCAGGCCATGAAAACACAAAGTAGTTTATACAAAGGGAATGGGTCATTACCCCCATACAGTGCAAGCCCTTTATTTGATTAAATGCCTGAAAATTATTTTGTAAACAAAAGCAACTCCATGTCTGACACTGTGGAGAAACAGTTATTAAACCTCTCAATACCTGCAATATGAAAACAAGCCAAAACCTTTAACCCTTTTTGGATTTTGGAGGAAACATATTCATCATGTATAGATTTTGCTTAAGGTCATTTATGCTGTTAGTTCCAAATCCACCCATCTTCAGTGGTGCCACCCCACAAAAGGCTTACAGACTCTAAATTGCAGTACATTAGGCTCTCACAGGCACTGAGCTTGTAGCTGTCTGTACTCAGTTGCTCAGCATGCCTTGGATTCTAGAAGCAGCACCCCACTAGCTCAGCACAGGTAGAGGAGGAATCCTTGTTACATCATAGAGTCAGACGCAGTCCCTCTGCGTATTTGTTCTGCAGGAAGGGTCAGCCTGCCTACCTTGTTCTTAGTCTCTGCTTTATGCCATGGGTTTGGGAGATCACTGCCCTCATAGGCCCATAAGCTACCGCGAGAGAACCTCCTTCCTACCCCTCACCCCAGGATCCAATGAGAAACAGCAGAGGAGCATTATACACTGTAAGGATGACAAAACTATTGTCATGTATGATGAGCTCAGTAGGGATTTACTACTTTTTATTGATTAATCAGGACATTCTTAATAAGCAACAGGACTCCAGGGTCAGTCAATGGATGAAACTTCTCAGAACTGGAGCCCCTGACCAACAGTCTGACCAATATGCACAGTTTTACTAACTATGGGGCCATGCTCAGAGTTACCTGCTTCAGAGTACGTAATTCTTGCCTCACAAATATCCAAAATCTAACTCAAGGTCATACATTTCTCTATATACAGTAAAGCCACAATACAAAGCCACAGCAGGATTTGGAACTCCTTTGTAGTTCCAGCCATTATTGAGAGGGACCAAGGACTCATTTCACTTCCCAGAATATGCAATGCTGGGTTCCTAGGGAAAGCATTCAATGGAACTATACATCCCTTACTAGATTAAGCTGTCAGCTTCATTGAGCACCATAAAGGCTTACTCAAACAAGTTCAAATTTAAGAAAATAAAACATGGTGCATCTAATCAACAGTTAAACATTGGGGTGGGAGGATCCTAAAAAAAGTAGCTGAAATCTATTTGTATAGTTTTTCACTCTTGATGACTTTTAATTCTCACACCTTCATTCTTTTCTTTGGCTGCACATCTGGGCAATCTGCTAAGAAAGCCCAGGTACTCCCTCCTTCAGTGCAGGAAAGAGATTCAAACCACAGAAGTTTCATCCTGAGCAAGTGATCCTTCACCCTGACCACACCTTAACCTCAAGAAAACACCCAGCCTGTCTTCTTTCTCTGCTCTCATAGTCCATTTCCAGACCACAGACAGGCCTCTGTGCTCTCCTGTAACACTCCAGCATGTGAGAAACACACCTGTTTCTATCATTCTAGTGTGTGGGGGGTGTGCGGCATCATCAGTGTTTATATCTGGACTAAATTTGATCAGTGTTCAATTTTTCCCATGCAGGACTGACACAATAATACATAGGATGCTGTATGATCTCTGTTTCCTGCAACCCCCATAGATTCATTACACAGTTTCAATAATTATTATGGTCAGTTTTATTTTATCAAGATCATGCTCTTTCTACTTTCCCCAAATCATTTTAATGCAGTAATCATACATCTTATCACTGTATCTATATCTTAAAATAAATCACTAAAGGAACCATTTAAAAGTATGAGTACAGTGTAAGTATCACCTTAAATATATAAATATAGGTGCATTCCCTCTCTGGGTGGCCCGCCCTCCTGGCACTTCAGAGTGTTCATGAATCTCCACTCCTCCTATGAGATTCTTCAAGAGTTTGTATATAGTTTATTTTCCAGCCCCCTCCCCCCACCATTCTGCTGAAAGTACTAATCACTTGGTCTTCTGCTGAGCAGCCCTATCCTCCAGGGCCCCAACTCAACCCACCTCATTAACATAAGTCCAGTGGATCCAAAGGGGCTCATTATAAATAAAAAATGACTGGCTGGGAGCCATGGCTGTCATCTCAGCACTTTGAGAGGTCAAAGAAGGAGGATAAGACCAGGTGTTCCAAACCAGCCTGGCCTACATAGTGAGACAACATTTCTACAAAAAGAATAATTTTTAAAAATTAGCTGGGCCTGGGAATGTGTGTCTGCAGTCCTAGATATTTGGAAGGTTGAGGCTGGAGGATCTCTTGAGCCCAGGACTTCCAGATTACAGTGAATCATGATTGCACCACTGTACTACAGGGTGACAGAGCAACATCCTGTGCCCCCCACCAAAAAAAATTTAAAAACCCAGCACTTGCCCTCATGCTCCACTCAGTGGATGATGGGTTACTTCTGCAGCTCTCACCCCATCATGACCAATCTTTAAGTCCCTACCCCTGTCCCCTCCACCAAACCGGACCCTGGAGAATCAATCAGAGAACAAGATACAATTGTCCTCTGAGATGTGTCACTTCCCTTATGCTGATTGTATAAAGAAAGAAAACTCCCTACAGGGTATAAGACTGAATTGTTCTGAGGTCATGATATTGGTGAACAAGAAGTGGGAACCATATATATACATATATATGCATATATATATATGTACACACATATTTATATGTATACATGTGGTTCACTCTTTACTCTGACATCTTACATGAGAAAGTTCTTTTGTATGTTGTATGAGAATCACAGATTTGGACTTCTCATAAGGGAGTTCACACTGGTTTTGCCCTAATTACATCTAATTATGTCTGAGGTGTTCTGCATAATCAGCGTATCTACCATTAAACAGTAAACAGAAGTATGAGAAACACAAACCATTCTTGGAATATCTTGAGTTCTGTGCCACACCAAATTCTATATTTTAAAAAAGGTTTTCCAGGCTGAGCTCTGTGGCTCAAGACTGCAATCCCAGCAGTGTGGAAGGTCCAGGCAGGAAAATTGCTTGAGGTCAGGAGATTGAGACTACAGTGAACTATGATCTCTCCACTGTACTCCAGCCTGGGTCACAGAGTGAGACTCAGTCTCAAAGAAAATAAAATAGTTTTCCAGAAGATCTGTGTTTATTGGTGTTTATCTTTTTTTTCCCATATGCACATTTATTTATTTCAAAGATTATTTGTGTTCCAGCCACATCTTCTCCAAAGGAACCCACCCAGCCTGTGCACAGGCGAGGTGCAGGGCTGTCTTCAGCGTTTAAAGTGCTACTGAGGAATACAATCACTGTCACGAAAGTTCATCACTGCACTCCAGCGTCAGGCCAATCCTTTCCGAGGACCGGGAAAACCTGCCATTTTCTTCTTTTTAAAATGCAGTTTTGACATAACATTGTTAGAGTAAACAACAAACCAGAAGCCTCAATGATGAGTGGTGTGTTACTGCCCAGCTGCTGGCTGGGGGAACAGGGCAGTGGACTGTGTTTCCAATGCAAATGGCCACGGGCCCAAGGTAACCTGAGTTTGCCCTGCAGGATTCCACAGAGGCCTTGCCCTGTGCAGGAATGCTTTGGTCATCATGTCTGGGTCAGTTTGGGGCAGTGGGGAGAGGACCTGGCAGCAGGGTTTATGCCAGTCCAGAGGTCTGTTTCCATCTGACAGAGATAAATGTCCTGATTTCCACTGTCCACCAATTTGTACTCAGAAGTTTCCAGATTAAGAGTAGTGAGTCTATTACCCAGGAAACACCCACCTTTGGTGGCCGCCAATGTAAATGGATCTTTCCCTCTCTGCTCAGAGAAACTTTGCAACTCTCATCTATAGATGTGGCCAGTAAAACCCAGGAAAAAATCTAAATGGCACCAATTTGTCATTGAGTGGCAGCTGGTAGAGTAGCTGTCATAAGGGATCAGGGCTGGTTTTGAACTCAGACTTGAAACTTGGTTAAAATGAAGTGCTCTGTCAAAACTCTCACAGCAAGTTTTCAACTGGAACAAGGAGATGGCTAATTTTGTTATTGCTACAATAACACACACGTGTGTGCAGACACACACACCACACACACACTTAAAGCTCCATATCATTCCTCCACAAAGAACAGAGACATCTCCTTAAACAAAGCAAACTGGGAAGGGTTGCTAGCTCATTAAAACCAACATGAGCTCCCAGTTCCAGGGATACAGACACAATTAATCTTAGTGTTCACAAGGAATCGCTTTTAAAACCCCACTCAACAAAACTTTCATCCAGACAAACGCCAAAAACAAAAGCCCTCAAGCCACAGAAGCTTGTAGAAGAGGTGAAGCGATAAAGGTGATTTACACATCAGCATTTTTAGTATTTGGTGGCTCATCTTAATTGATCTTTAACCTTCACAACATTTCTTTATCATAAATACCCTACACCATGGAAAAACAAACCTGTATAAAATAGCTTGGAAAAGAAACATTCACAGTATCAACAGAGCCCGTTTTCTCACGGTACTACCCTGAAGCCAGCCTACGTGTTTCCTTGGCCATTGCTTCATCAACTGCCTGCTACGTTGGTGTTTCCTGTGACTTCAGAAAAGGCCACTGGATGGAGACCACGTGATGTGTCTATGGGAAGCAGAGCCCCAGACCTAGGTATTCAACAGTAAGCAGTGCTCATGGGATTCATCTGGAAATGGGATGGTTAAAAACTGTTTTGAGGAGGAGCAAGAAGGCTTTATCTAAAATTCTGGGCCTGGCACAGTGGCTCATGCCTATAATCCCAGCACTTTTGGAGGCCAAGGTGGGTAGATCACCTGAGGTCAGGAGTTCAAGACCAGCCTAACCAACTTGGTGAAACTCCATCTCTACTAAATACAAATAAATTAGCCAGGTGTGGTGGTGCAGGCCTGTAATCCCAGCTACTTGGGAGGCTGAGGCAGGAGAATCGCTTAAACCTGGGAGGTTGCAGTGAGCCACCATTGCACTCAAGCCTGGGCAACAGAGTGAAACCCCATCTCCAAAAATAATTTTTTTAAAATAAAAAAAGCTTCTGATATCCTCACATTTGAGTAGAGTGCACCTGAATTCCAAAATCAAACAAAAAGAACAATTAAAAACTTCTCATCCGTGTCTGAAATTCTGACACATAATCACATAATGTCCTCTTGGAATTCTTCTATGTCTCAGGCTCTTTTTACCATATGGCCAAGAGCAGTAAAACCTCAAGTAAAACGTTCAAGTGAACATCTGCCCCGAAAGACTAGCTGTGGTGCCTGACTCTGGGGACAGAAACTGGGTAGTATTCATATATTTTGCAACTCCAAGTGCTTTTTTTAAAAACAATGATTAAAATTGGAATATAATTTTTAAAAACAAAGCAGGTTGTAAAAGTCATTTTTTTTCTTTTTTTGAGACGGAGTTTCGCTCTTGTTACCCAGGCTGGAGTGCAATGGCGCAATCTCGGCTCACCGCAACCTCCACCTCCTGGGTTCAGGCAATTCTCCTGCCTCAGCCTCCTGAGTAGCTGGGATTACAGGCACGCGCCACCATGCCCAGCTAATTTTTTGTATTTTTAGTAGAGACGGGATTTCACCATGTTGACCAGGATGTTCTCGATCTCTTGACCTCGTGATCCACCCGCCTCGGCCTCCCAAAGTGCTGGGATTACGGGCATGCGCTACCGCTCCCCTTTCAACGTAAAGATTTCTAAGCATGTCATTTCGGTTTTCCGGGAGCTTTCCAGCAGATGGTGCTAGACACTATTCAGTGGCTCAGTTCTGGATGGAGGTATTTGCATTCCTGAATAAAAGGAAAGCCTAGGGCCAGGCGTTTCGGAAGCCAAAGCGAGCGGAACACCTGAGGTCAGGAGTTTAAGACCAGCCTGGGCAACATGGTGAAACCCCATCTGCACTAAATATACAAAAAATAGCTGGCCGTGGTGGTGTGAGCCTGTAATCTCAGCTACACCGGAGGCTGAGGCAGGAGAATCACTTGAACCCAGGAGGCAGAGGTTGCGGTGAGCCGAGATCTGGCCAACGAGCTCCAGCCTAAGCGACAAAGTGAAAATCCGTCTCCAAAAAGAAAAAACAAAAACAAAAACAAAACAAAACCACAAAAGCCTAATCCTCTTATCTGAATGGAGCGCTTCCACCTGGACCCCTTCCACACTGAAGCAGGGCGCAGGCTGCATTGCTTTGTTTCTGCCTCTTTGCCTTGGTCTGCCGGATACCTGGGTTTAGATGCTGTGGCTATTTTCTCTGCGTTCCAGGATCTAATGACTCATTTATTAAGTGAGCACTTCTGATCGGTTGAGTGAATGACTACAGGAACGAACTTTCAGGGAGTGATGGATTTATTAACAAGATCTTGGCAAAGATCAGAGCTGAAGGTCGAGATTCAGCAGCTCTTATTTCCTGGGTGGCAGCTGAAAAGGAAACTCTCTACAAGATTTGAAAGCCTCAGGCTAGGTGGGGATTGGGACGTTGGCTATGTCGCGACTTCAGAAATGAGTGAGAAAATGCGTCCGCTGGCAGGGAATGGAGGGGGCGATCAGCGCCAGGAGCCCTCAGTCCCTGAGCAGAGCCCCCGCCATGCGGACAGGAGGGCTGCTCCCCACCTGGAGCAGAGCCTCGCCAGAACACAGCGCGGCTAGTGAGCCCAGGAGCGGGGAGCGTGGATGGACTCGAGCTGGGACTGGGAAACCCGGCGAGGGCGCCTCCTCATGGTCTCTGGGCGGGGTCTTTAGAGTCTCCTGGAAAACAGGAACGCAGCCCCTGGACCTCAAGCTTCCTGGAGAGAGTCGCCCCTGAAAAGAAGCTCCCTTACAGAGGCTCACGGAGGCGAGGTCCTGGGATTGCTCCCTGCACAGAAGCCTGCATTGTAAGAGGGATGTTTACGGCGATAACACCTACAGCAAAAACCACAACAAAGATCTTACATAAACAACATAACTTTATTCCTTACGGGACTAGAAAAGAAGAGCAGTAAGCCCAAAGTTAGCAGAAGGGAGAGACAAAAATAAAGTTTATAAGAGAAATGACAGAATAGAAAATAGAAAAGCAATAGAGAAAAACAGTTACTAAGAGTAGGTTTTCTGAAAAGATAAAATTGGCAAACTCTCAGCTAGACTAACGAAGAAAAGAGAGGATGAAAATAAATTCGGAAATAAAAGAAGAGGCCGGGCGCGGTGGCTCACATCTGTAATCCCAGCATTTTGGGAGGCTGAGGTGGGTGGATCACTTGAGGCCAGGAGTTTGAGACCAGCCTGGCCAACGTGGCGAAACCCAGTCTCTACTGTAAATAAAATTGAAAAAATTAAAGGAAAGAGAAGAAAGAAGAGAAAAGCTGCGGTGTGGTGGTGCATTCCTGTAATGTCAGCTACCAGCTACTAGGGAGGCTGAGCAGGAGAATCGTTTGAACTCGGGAGGTGGAGGTTGCAGTGGGCAGAGATGGTACCACTGCACTCTAGCCTGGGCAACAGAGTGAGACTCCATCTCAAAACAAAAACAAAACAATCAAAAATGAAAGAACAACAAAAACCTAAAACTAAATAAATAAATAAAAGAGGTTATGACTGATGGCACAAAAATAAAACGGACTATAAGAAACTAGTATGAACTATTATACACCAACAAACTGGACAAGGGAGAAGTAGATAAATTTCTGCAAACATACACCTTAGTGAGACAAACTAAGTTCCTACAAACATACCCCTCACTGACACAACATTATGAAGAAATAGAAAGTCTGAACAGACCTACAGCTAGGATGGAAATTGAATCAGTACTCACAAACCTCCCCACAAAAGAAAAGCCCAGGAACAAGTCTTCATTGGTGAATTCTGCGAAATATTTCAAGAAGAGTTACTTGCAAACATTCTCAAAGTCTTTCAAAAAATTGAAGAGAGGGAAAGACAACCAAGCTCCTTTTATGAGGACAGTGTTGCCTTTATAATAAAGCAAGACAAAGTCCCCAAATGAAAAGGAAACTGCAGGCCACTATCTCATAAATACCGATGCAAAAATCCTCAACAAATTACTATGGAACCAAATCTAACACCATATTTAAAGTACCACAAGCCACAATTAAATAGGATTTATTCCTGAGGTAATTTAACATATGAAAATTAGTTAATATGATTCACTTCTTTGACATACTATACCATAAACAACATGATTATCTCAATTGATGTAGAAAAAGCATCTGACACAATCCAGCACATTTTTAATAATAAAAACACCTAAAAACTTAGGCATAAAAAGAATATACCACAATATAATAAATGTCATTTATTGAAATTCCACAGCTAACATTATATTCGGTGAGAGGAAATTGAAACCTTTCCTCTAAGAACAGGAAGAAGACAAGGGTGCTCATACCACTTTTGTTCATATAGTACTGGAAGGTCTAGGCAGTGTAATTAAACAATCAAAAAGTGGCCAGGCACGGTGGCTCACACCTGTAATCCCAGCACTTTGGTTGTCTGAGGCTGGTGGATCACTTGAGGTCAGGAGTTGGAGACCAGCCTGGCCAACATGTCAAAAGCTCATCTGTACTAAAAAATATATAAAAATTAGCCGGGCATGGTGGCAGGCACCTGTAATCCCAGCTAATCAGGAGGGTGAGGCAAGAGAATCGCTTGCACCCAGGAGGGGGAGGTTGCAATGGCCAGAGATCTCGCCTCTGCACTCCAACCTGGGCAGTAAGAATGAAACTGCATCACAAAACAAAACAACAAATAAAACAAAACAAAATGAAACAAAACAAAATAACCAACAAAAAAGTAATAAAAGGTGTTGCATTCAAATCAGAAAGAAAGCAGAAAAATTGTTCCTGTATGCAGATAATATGATATTATATACTTAAAAAATTCTATAGCTTTTTTTAAAAAGCTAAAAGAACTAATAAATTAGTTCTGTCATTTTTTAAAAATTTTTTAAATTGCATTTTAGGTTTTGGGGTACATGTGAAGAACATGCAAGATTGTTGCATAGGTACACACGTTGCAGTGTGATTTGCTGCCTTCCTCCCCATCACCTATATCTGGCATTTCTCCCCATGCTATCTCTCCCCAACTCCCCACCCCCCGATGTCCCTCCTCTATTTCCCCCTGACTGATCCCAGTGTGTGATGCTCCCCTCCCTGTGTCCATGTGTTCTCATTCTTCAACACCCACCTATGAGTGAGAACATGTGGTGTTTGATTTTCTGTTCTTGTGCCAGTTTGCTGAGAATGATGGTTTCCAGGTTCATCCATGTCCCTACAAAGGACACGAACTCATCGTTTTCGATGGGTGCATAGTATTCCATGGCATATATATGCCACATTTTCCCTGTCCAGTCTAGCATCGATGGGCATTTGGGTTGGTTCCAGGTCTTTGCTATTGTAAACTGTGCTGCAATAAACATTCGTGTGCATGTGTCCTTATAGTAGAATGATTTATAATCCTTTGGATATATACCCAGTAATGAGATTGCTGGGTCAAATGGAATTTCTATTTCTAGGTCCTTGAGGAATCACCACACTGTCTTCCACAATGGTTGAACTAATTTACACTCCCACCAACAGTGTAAAAGTGTTCCTATTTCTCCACATCCTCTCCAGCATCTGTCTCCAGATTTTTTAATGATCCCCATCTAACTGGCATGAGGTGGTATCTCAATGTAGTTTTGATTTGCATTTCTCTAATGACCAGTGATGATGAGCATTTTTTCATATGTTTGTTGGCCTCATGTATGTCTTCTTTTTTAAAGTGTCTATTCATGTCCTTTGCTCACTTTTGAATGGGCTTGTTTGTTTTTTTCTTGTAAATCTGTTTTAGTTCTTTGTAGATTCTGGATATTAGCCCTTTGTCAGATGGGTAGATTGCAAAATTTTTTTCCCATTCTGTTGGTTGCCGATTCACTCTAATGACTGTTTCTTTTGCCGTGCAGAAGCTGTGGAGTTTGATTAGGTCCCATTTGTCTATTTTGGCTTTTGTTGCCAATGCTTTTGGTGTTTTGGTCATGAAGTCCTTGCCTACGCCTATGTCCTGAATGGTTTTGCCTAGGTTTTCTTTTAGACTTTTTATGGTGTTAGGTCTTATGTTTAAGTCTTTAATCCATCTGGAGTTAATTTTAGTGTAAGGTGTCAGGAAGGGGTCCAGTTTTTGCTTTCTGCACATGGCTAGCCAGTTTTCCCAACACCATTTATTAAACAGGGAATCCTTTCCCCATTACTTGTTTTTGTCAGGTTTGTCAAAGATCAGATGGTTGTAGACATGTGGTGTTGCCTCCAAGACCTCTGTTCTGCTCCATTGGTCTATATCTCTCTTTTGGTACCAGTACCATGCTGTTTTGATTACTGTAGCCTTATAGTATAGCTTGAAGTCTGGTAGTGTGATGCCTCCCACTTTGTTTTTTTTTTTTTTTTTTGCTTAGAATTGACTTGGCTATGCGGGCTCTCTTTTAGTTACATATGAAGGTTAAGGTGGTTTTTTTTAGTTCTGTGAAGAAGGTCATTTGTAGCTTGATGGGGATAGTGTTGAATCTGTAATTACTTTGGGCAGTATGGCCATTTTTCACATTATTGATTCTTCCTAACAATGAACATGGAATGTTTCTCCATCTGTTTGTGTCCTCTCCTATTTCATTGAGCAGTGGTTTGTAGTTCTCCTTGAAGAGGTCCTTTATATCCTTTGTTAGTTGTATTCCTAGGTATTTTATTCTTTGTAGCAATTGTGAATGGCAGTTCATTCTTGATTTGGCTCTCTTTAAGTCTGTTATTGGTGTATATGAATGCTTGTGATTTTTGCACATTGATTTTGTATCCTGAGACTTTGCTGAAGTTGCTTATCAGTTTCAGGAGATTTTGGGCTGAGACAATGGGGTCTTCTAGATATACAATCATGTTGTCTGCAAATAGAGACAATTTGACTTTCTTCTTTCCTATTTGAATACACTTTATTTCTTTTTCTTGCCTGATTGCTCTGGCAAGAACTTCCAGTACTCTATTGAATAGGAGTGGTGAGAGAGGGCATCCTTGTCTAGTGCCAGATTTCAAAGGGAATGCTTCCAGTTTTTGCCCATTCCGTAAGATATTGGCTATTGGTTTGGTGTAAATAGCTTTTATTATTTTGAGATACGTTCCGTCAATACCTAGTTTATTGAGGGTTTTTAGCATAAAGGGCTGTTGAATTTTGTCAAAGGCCTTCTCTGCATCAGTTGAGATAATCATGTGGTTTTTGTCTTCGGTTCTGTTTATGTGATTAATTATGCTTATAGACTTGTGTATGTTGAACCAGCCTTGCATCCCTGGGATGAAGCCTACTTGATCATGGTGGACAAGCTTTTTGATGTGCTGTTACAATCGGCTTGAGAGTATTTTATTGAAGATTTTTGCATCTATGTTCATCGTGGATATTGGTCTGAAGTTTTTCTCTCTTGCTGAGTCTCTGCCAGGTTTTGGTATCAGGATGATGCTCTCATAAAATGATTTGGGAAGGATTCCCTCTTTTTGGATTATTTGGAATAGTTTCAGAAGGAATGGTACCAGCTCCTCTTTGTATGTCTGGTAGAATTTGGCTGTGAATCCATCTAGACCTGGGCTTTTTTTGGATGGTAGTCTCTTAATTGCTGCCTTAACTTCAGACCTTGTTATTGGTCTATTCAGGGATTCAGCTTCTTCCTCATTTAGGCTTGGGAGGATGCAAGTGTCCAGGAATTTATCCATTTCTTCCAGGTTTACTAGTTTATATGCATAAAGATGTTTGCAATAATCTCTGATGATGGTTTGTATTTCTGTGGGATCTGTGGTGATATCCCCTTTATCATTTTTTATTGCATGTATTTGATTCTTCTCTCTTTTCTTTTTTATTAATCTGGTTGGTGGTCTATTTTATTGATCTTTTCAAAAAACCAGCTCCTGGATTTATTGATTTTTTGAAGGGTTTTTTTTTTTTTTTTTTTTTGAGACAGAGTTTCGCTCTTGTTACCCAGGCTGGAGTGCAATGGCACAATCTCGGCTCACCGCAACCTCCGCCTCCTGGGTTCAGGCAATTCTCCTGCCTCAGCCTCTTGAGTAGCTGGGATTACAGGTGCACGCCAACATGCTCAGCTAATTTTTTGTATTTTCAGTAGAGACGGGGTTTCACCATGTTGACCAGGATGGTCTCGATCTCTTGACCTCGTGATCCACCCACCTCGGCCTCCCAAAGTGCTGGGATTATAGGTGTGAGCCACTTGCAGGGTTTTTTGTGTCTCTGTCTCCTTCAGTTCTGCTCTGATCTTAGTTATTTCTTGTCTTCCGTTAGGTTTTGATTTTTTTTGTTCTTCATCTTCTAGCTCTTTCAATTTTGATAATAGGGTATCTATTTTAGATCTTTCTTTGCTTCTCATGTGGGCACTTATTGCTATATATTTTCCTCTAGACACTGCTTTAAATGTGTCCCAGAGATTCTGGTATGTTGTGTCTTCATTCTCATTGGTTTTGAAGAACATCTTTATTTCTGCCTTCACTTCATTGTTTATCCAGTCAACATTCAAGAGCCAGTTGTTCAGTTTCCATGAAGCTGTGCAGTTCTGGGTTGGTTTCTGAATTCTGAGTTCTAACTTGATTGCACTGTGGTCTGAGAGACTGTTTGTTATGATTTCCATTCTTTTGCATTTGCTGAGGAGTGATTTACTTCCAATTATGTGGTCAGTTTTAAAGTAGGTGTGATGTGGTGCTGAGATGAATGTATATTCTGTGGATTTGGGGTGGAGAGTTCTGTAAATGTCTATTAAGTTTGCTTGGTCCAGGTCTGAGTTCAAGTCCTGGATATCCTTGTTAATTTTCTGTCTTGTTGATCTGTCTAATATTGACAATAGGATGTTAAAGTCTCCCACTATTATTGTATGGGACTATAAGTCTCTTTGTAAGTCATTAAGAAGTTACTTTATGTATCTGGGTGCTCCTGTATTGGGTGCGTATATATTTAGCATCGTTAGCTCTTCTTGTTGTATTGATCCTTTTACCATTATGTAATGTCCTTCTTCCTCTCTTTTGATATTTGTTGGTTTAAAGTCTATTTTATCTGAGATAAGATTTGCAACTCCTCCTTTTTTTTTTGCTTTCCATTTGCTTGGTAAATCTTCCTCCATCCCTTTATTTTGAGGCTTTGTGTATCCTTGCATGTGAGATGGGTTTCCTGGATACAGCACACTGATGGGTTTTGGCTTCTTATCCAATTTGCCAGTCTGTGTCTTTTGATTGGGGCATTTAGCCTATTTACATTTAGGGTTAATATTGTTATGTGTGAATTTGATCCTGCCATTTTGATGCTAGCTGACTGTTTTGCCCATTGGTTGATGTGGTTTCTTCACTGTGTTGATGCTCTTTATCATTTGGTACATTTTTGGAGTGGCTGGTACTGGTTGTTCCTTTCTATGTTTAGTGCCTTTTTCAGGAGCTCTTGTAAAGCAGGCCTGGTGGTGATGAAATCTCTGAGTACTTGCTTGTTCGTAAAGGATTTTATTTTTCCTTCACTTATGAAGCTTACTTTGGCTGGATATGAAATTCTGGGTTGAAAGTTCCTTTCGTTAAGGATGTTGAATATTGGCTCCCATTCTCTTCTGGCTTGTAGGGTTTCTGCTGAGAGATCTGCTGTGAGTCTGATGGGATTCCCTTTGTGGGTAACCCGACCTTTCTCTCTGGCTGCCCTTAGCATTTTCTCCTTCATTTCAACTCTGGTGAATCTGATGATTATGTGCCTTGGGGTTGCTCTTCCTGAGGAATATCTTTGTGGTGTTCTCTGTAATTCCTGGACTTGAATGTTGGCCTGCCTTGCTAGGTTGGGGAAATTTTCCTGGATAATATCCTGAAGAGTATTTTCCAGCTTGGATTCATTCTCTCCATCACATTCAGGTACATCTATCAAATGTAGATTAGGTCTTTTCACATAGTCCCATAGCTCTTGGAGACTTTGCTCATTCCTTTTTATGCTTTTTTCTCTAATCTTGCCTTCTCATTTTATTTCATTGCATTGATCTTCGACCTCTGATATCCTTTCTTCTGCTTGGTCAATTCAGTTGTTGAAACTTGTGCATGCTTCGTGAAGTTCTCATGTTGTATTTTTCAGCTCCATCAATTCACTTATATTCCTCTCTAATTTGTTTAGAGATTTGCATTTCGTCAAATCGTTTTTCAATGTTCTTAGTTTCTTTGCATTGGGTTAGAACATGTTCTTTTAGCTCACAGAAGTTTCTTATTACCCACCTTCTGAAGCCTGATTCTATCAATTCATCACACTCATTCTCCATCCAGCCTTGTACCCTTACTGGTGAGGAGTTGTGATCCCTTGTAGGAGGAGAGGCGTTCTGGTTTTGGGTGTTTTCATTCTTTTTGCACTGGTTTCTTCCCATTTTTGTGTATTTATCCACCTGTTGTCTTTGTAGTTGTTGACTTTCAGATTGGGTCTCTGAGTGGATGTCCCATTTGTTGATGGTGAAGTTATTCTTTCTGTTTCTTAGTTTTCTTTCTACCAGTCTGGTCCCTCAGCTGTAGGACTGCTGAGGTCCACTCCAGGCCCTGCTTGCCTGGGGATCACCTGCAGCGGCTGCAGAACAGTAAGGGTTGCTGCCAGTTTCTTCTTCTGCTATCTTTGTCCCCGAAGGATACCTGGCAGATGTCAGTCAGAGCTCTCCTATATCAGGTGACTCTTTGGATATATGGGGGTCTGTCCTTTATAGGAGCTCAAGTGCTGAGCTGTGAGCTCCATTGTTCATTCAGAGCTGATGGGCAGGTACATTTAAGTCTGCTGAAGCAGAACTCATAAAACCCCCACTTTTTTTTTCCCAGGTGCTCTGTCCTGGGAAGTTAGGGCTTTATTTATGAGTTTCTGTTGTGCTGCTGCCTTTTTTCAGGCCTTCCCTGCCCAGCAAACAGGCAGACTAGTCACTGTCTGCCTGCAGAGGCTTTGTGGAGCTGCTGTGGGCTCCGTCCAGCTGCTGTGTGAACTTCCCTGCAGTCCTGTTTATACGGGTATAGTTAGAACTGCCTCGGCAATGGCAGCTCACCTCTATAGTGGCGGACTCTCTCTCAATGGCAGGCTGCCTCGGCAATGGGGGCTGTCTCAGCAATGGTGGACTACCTCCGTGGTTGTGGATTGCCTCGGTAATGGTGGATGCCCCTTCCCCACAGAGCTGGACACTTCTGGGTTCAGCTGTGCTTGCTGTGAAACTCGCAATCCAGAGCATTTCAGATTACTGTTTTTTTGTGGGGGTGGGACCAGCCGAGCCTGATTACCTGGCTCCCTGCCTCAGAGCCTTTTTTTCTTGTCTCCCAGGTTTTCCAGTCACCTGTTGAAAATGCACCAGAATCTGTGTGATTTCCTGTGCAGTGACCCACTCCACTGGCTGAAACAGCCACTGTGAGATTCATGGCGCTTTTTTGCCCAGGATTCTCCTGGCCTGGCTCCCTGTTTCAGTCCCCTTTTCTATCAGTTGAATGGGTGACTCTGTCTTCCTGGAGCTCCAATCACCAGCTAAAACGATGCCTGGATCTGTGTATTTTGTACAGAGAAACAGCGCACCAGGGTGATGGCCAACACAGCCACGCCAGCTGAAACAGCTGCGCCAGCCAAAACAGCCCCACTGGCCAAAGCAGCCATGCTGGTGACCCATGGGGTTCCTCCACCTGGGAATTTCCTGGTCTGTGGGCAATAAAAATCCATCTGGAAATGCGTCGTCCACTCACCCTCTGCACTTTCATTAGGAGATGCAAGCCTGAGCTGCTTCTAATCGGCCCTCTTGGATCTGTCTCCAGTTCAGTCATATGGACACAAAATCAACATATAAAAATCAGTTGCATTTCTATACACCAACAATCAACTATCTGAAAAGAAAATTAAGAAAGCAATCCCATTTGCAATAGTACCAAAATGAATAAAATATTTACGAATAAATCTAATTAAGGAAGTAAGAGACTTATAAAGTGAAAACTATAAAATATTGATTGAAATTTAATTAAGACACAAAAAATGGAAAGACATTTCATGTTTATGGATTAGAAGAATTACTGTTGCTGGGTGCAGTGGCTCACACCTGTAATCCCAGCACTTTGGGAGGCCAAGGCGGGTGGATCACGAGGTCAAGAAATCGAGACCATCCTGGTCAACAAGGTGAAACCCTGTCTCTACTAAAAAATACAAAAAATAGCTGGGCATGGTGGTGCACACCTGTAGTCCCAGCTACTCAGGAGACTGAGGCAGGAGAATTGCTTGAACTCAGGAGGCGGAGGTTGCAGTGAGCTGAGATCGCGCCATTGCACTCCAGCCTGGGTAACAAGAGCAAAACTCCATCTAAAAAAAAAAAAAGAAGACGAAGAATTACTGTTATTAAAATGTCCATACCACACTAAGTGATTTACAGATTCAGTGCCATCCATATCAAAATTTCAATAAAATTTTTTTACAAACTTAAAAAAAATTCAAAAGTTCAAATCATTATTTATACTCTTTTTTGAATAGTTTATAATTTGAATAATAGTTCAAATTATTATTTACTCTCTTTTGTGAATAGTTTATAATTTCAATAATATAATATTGAATGAGATAATTATATAATTATATAATATATTATAGATAATTATGTATAATATATCATATAATATATATAAAAATTATATTATATAATAATTATATTATTCAAATTATAAAGCATTCACAAAAGAGTATAAATAGCCAAGTCAATCTGGAGAAAAAAGAACAAAACTGGAAGTATCACAATTCCAAATGTGAAAACATATTACAAAACCCCAAAACAAAACATCATGGTACTGGAATAAAGACAGACATCTAGACCATGAAGCAACATAGTGAGCCCAGAAATAAGATCACGCATATATATTCATCTATCTTTTCACAAGGGTATAAAGAACACATAATGATGAAAGGTTAATAGTTTATCAAATGGTGCTGGGAAAACTGGGTATCTACGTGTAAAAGCGTGAAATCGAGCTCTTATCTTATACCACACGCAAAACTCACTCAAAATAGATTAAACACTTAAACATAAGACCCAAGACTTTAAATTTCTATGACAGAAAACAGGTAAGAAGCTTCCTGATATTGGTCTTGACAATGACTTCAAAAATAAAAACACAGAAAACAAAAATAAGCAAGTGGGACTATATCAAACTAAAATGTTTGTACACAGTCAAGCAAAAATTACAGCAAAAAAACAGCCTATGGATTGAGAGAAAATATTTGCAAACCATACATCGTAAAAAGGGGATAATCACTAAAATAATTTTTTTTTTTTTTTTTTTTTTTGAGATGGAGTTTCGCTCTTGTTACCCAGGCTGGAGTGCAATGGCGCGATCTCGGCTCACCTCAACCTCCGCCTCCTGGGTTCAGGCAATTCTCCTGCCTCAGCCTCCTGGGCAGCTGGGATTACAGGCACGCGCCACCATGCCCAGCTAATTTTTTGTATTAATAGAGACGGGGTTTCACCATGTTGACCAGGATGGTCTCGATCTCTTGACCTCGTGATCCACCCGCCTCGGCCTCCCAAAGTGCTGGGATTACAGGCTTGAGCCACCACGCCCGGCCTAAAATAATTTTTTTTGTAAAAAACTTCTATACCTCAATAGTAAAAACAAACCAACAAAAACTCAGACATAAAACTCAATTAAAAATGAGCAAAAGAGTTTAATACACATTTTTCCCTAAGGAAGATATTCACATGGCCAACATGCATATGCAAAAATGCAAAACATCACTAATGATCAGGAAAACGCATATGAAAACCTTGAGATACCCTCTCACACCTGTCCGGATGGCGATTAACAAATATAAAACAAAAGACAACAACTGTTGGTGACAATGTGGGGAAACTGTAACCCTTGGACACTTTTAATGGGACAGCGAAATGGTGCAGCTGCTATGAAAACACTATGAAAGTTTCTCAAAAAATAAAAAATGGAATTAATATATAATCCAGCAATCTCATTCTTTTTTTTTTTTTTTTTTTGAGACAGAGTCTCTATGTCACCCAGGCTAGAGTGCAGTGGCATGACCTTGTTTCACTGCAACTTATGTCTCCTGGGTTCAAGCAACTCTCCTGCCTCAGCCTCTTGAGTAGCTAGGACAACAGGTGTGTGCCACCACCTAGCTATTTTGTTTTTTTTTCTTTTTTTTGTATTTTTAGTAGAGACAGGGTTTCACCTTGTTATCCAGGATGGTATCAATCTCCTGACCTTGTGATTCACCAGCCTCAACCTCCAAAAGAGCTGGAATTACAGGCGTGAGCTGCTGCACCCAGCAGCAATCTCATTTCTGAATATTTATTCAATATAATTAAAATTAGGAATTTTTTTTTCAACACGGTGTCTCGCTCTGTTGCCCAGGCTCACTGCAAACTCCACCTCCCAGGTTCAAGTGATTCTCATACCTAAGCCTCCAGAGTAGCTGGGATTACAGTCACACATCATCATGCTTGGGTAATTGTGTGTGTGTGTGTGTGTGTGTGTGTGTGTGTGTTTTAATGGAGACTGAATTTCACAAGGTTGGCCAGGCTGGTCTTGAACTCCTGACCTCAGGTGATCCACCCGCCTTGGCCTGGGATTACCGGCATGAGTCATTGTGCTTGGCCTAAAAATTAGGATTTTGAAGAGCTGTTAGGACTCTCATGTTTATTGCAACACTTGCCACAATACCTAAGATGAATGAACAACCTAAATTTCCATTGACAGATGACTGGATAAAGAAACTGTGACTCATGCATTTAAGGGAACACTTTTCAGCCTTAAAATAGAAGAAAATTGTGCAATATATAAAAACATGGATGAACTTTAAGGTCATTATGCAAAGTAAAGTAAGCAGTCACAGAAAAAATCCTGCATGTTTCCACTTGTATGAGCTATCTAAAATAGCCAGACTCACAGAACCTGAAAGGAATGGAGTTTGCCAAGGGCTGGGGAAATGGAAAGTTAGTAATCATCAGGCGTTCCACTTTAGTTACACGAGACAGTTAAGCTGCACGACATTGTATGTGTGCTCAACAATGGTGTGTTACAAACTTAAAACGTGTTTGAGTGGGTAGATCTCATGATAAGTGCTCTTACCACTAAAAAAGTTTCTTAAAAATACATACATTGCATCTATTTCACCAAAATGTTATGTACAATAGCAAAAAATTATTAACTTATTACTAATATAGTAAATGAAGTTATTTACTGTACATCCACTTTTAGAATAACGGTATAATCTCTTCACACTCTCAAACTAGTGTCATGGAAGACAAAATCTTTCTTTTTTTTTTTTTTTGAGATGGAGTCCTGCTCTATTGCCCAGGCTGCAGTACAGTGGCATGATATCTGCTCACTGCAACCTCTGCCTCCGAGTTCAAGCAATTCTCCTGTCTCAGCCTCCAGAGTCGCTGGGATTACAGGCACATGCCACCACACCCAGCTGATTTTTTTGTATTTTTAGTAGAGGCAGGGTTTCACCATGTTGGTCTGACTGATCTCGAACTCCTGTCCCGACCTCAGGTGATCCACCCACGTTGGCCTCCCAAATTTCTGGGATTACAGGTGTGAGCCACTGTGCCTGGCCCAGAATAAAATCTTTCTAATCACACTACAAGTTCAAGAGGTCCTTGGGACTACCCTCAGGTTTAATAATTCACTAGAAGAGTTCACAAAACTTAGCAATGCTGATTTATGTAAGAGTTCATCTGCTTGGGCTACCATAATAAAATACAATAGACTGGGCAGCTTAAACAAAATAAATTGATTTATTCATAATTGTGGAAGCTGGGAAGTCTGAGATCAAATGGACAGCAAGATAAGTTTCAATCTGGGGCCTTTTCTCTTGGCTTGTAGGCAGCCATCACTGTGTGCTCACATGTCCTCTTACTTCTGTTCACAGTGAGACTTTTTTTTTTTTTGAGATGGAGTCTCACTCTGTTGCCCAGGTTGGAGTGCAATGGTGCAATCTTGACTCACTGTAACCTCCACCTTCTGGGTTCAAGAAATTCTCCTGCCTTAGCCTCCTGAGTTTAGAGGTGTGTGCCAGAACACCTGGCTAATTTTTTTTTTTTTTTCATATTTTTAGTAGAGATGGGGTTTCCCCATGTTGGTCAGCCTGGTCTCAAACTCCTGACCTCATGATCTGCCCACCTCAGCCTCCCAAAGTGCTGGAATTGTAGGTGTGAGTCACCTTCCTGGCCGAGACCTCTTCTTTATAAAGCCACTAATTCCATTATAGGGAAGCCACCCTCATGAACTCATCTAAACCTAATTACCTCCCTCAGGCCTTCAAATATAGTAAACATTGAGGATTAGGGCTTAAACTAATGAATTTGGGGTAACATATGCATTCAGTACATAACAACTCATGAGCACAGTTTAATAGAACAAAAGAACACAAGTTGAATCAGCAACAAGGAAGAATTCTGGGAAGATGAATAGGAACAACAATTGACTAGACAGTAATTGCAGCAAAATCTGGTAAAACTATTTTGCAGTTCTGGAGGCTTGCAATTCCAGGGGAAGTCTTGCAGGGTCAATTGTCACTAATGTCAGTCAATTTTAGCTTTTAGCTCAGCCTCAGATACGCATGAAATAACATGAGACAAATATGCTCTAAGGCATGTAGAAGACAAATTGCAAAATGACAAAAGTAAGTCCTTCTTTAACAGTTCTCTCTCTTTTTTTTCTTTTTTCTTTTTCCGTACAGTCTTGCTGTTTTGCCCAGGCAGGAGTGTGGTGGTGGGATCTCGGCTCATTGCAACCTCTGTCTCCCAGTTTAAAGCAATTCTTCTGCCTCAGCCTCCAAGTAGTTGGGACTACAAGCGTGCATCACCACACCTGGCTAATTTTTGTATTTTTAGTAGAGATGGAGTTTTGCCGTGTTGGCCAGGCTGGTCTTGAACACCTGAACTTAAGCAATGGGCTCCACTAGGTCTCTGAACGTGCTGGGATTACAGGCGTTGAGCCACTGTTCCCAGTCAATCCCTTGTCATTTTAATGTAAATAGATTAACTTGTTTATTTAGATACAGATTGAAAGAATGAATTTTAAAATAATCCACATATGTATGTTCTACAGGAGGTTCACTTTAAATCCAAAGACACAAACAGATTGAACTTGAATAGATGATGGATTACATATACATACGTCTTTTCCAGAACATAAAAGAAACAAGTGAATAGATGGAAAAAGGTATTCCATGCAAACAGTAACCAAAAGAAAGAAGGGCGTCATCATACTTTTTTTTTTTTTTTTGGGGACAGAGTCTTGCTCTGTTGCCCAGTCTGGAGTGCAGTGGCATGATCTCGGCTCACTGCAACCTCTGACTCCTGGGTTCAAGGGATTCTTCTGCCTCAGCCTCCCAAGTAGCTGGTACTACAGGTACCTGCCACCATACCTGGGTAATTTTTGTATTTTTAGTAGAGATGGGGTTTCACCACATTGGCCAGGCTGGTCTTGAACTCCTGACCTCATGATCTGCCCACCTCGGCCTCCCAAAGTGCTGGGATTACAGGTGTGAGCCACCGCACCCAGCCAGGGGTCATGATACTTATATCAGACAAAGTAGACATTAAATCAGAAAAGGTTCTAGGCCTGGCACTGTGTCTCATACTTGTAATCTCAGCATTTTATGAGGCTAAGGCAGGTGGATCACTTAAAGCCAGGAGTTTGAGACCAACCTGGCCAACATGGTGAAACCCTACCTGTACAAAAAATACAAATAAAAGCAGCTGGGCATGGTGGCGTGTGCTTGTAACCTCGCTAATTGGGAGATTGAGAAAGGAGAATCACTTGAATCCGGGAGGCAGACATTGCAGGGAGCCAAGATCGTGCCACTGCACTCCTGACTGGGTGACAGAGTGAGACTCTGTCTAAAAAATAAAAAACAAACAAAAAATGGTTCTAAGAGACAAAGAAGAACATTATACTCTAATACAAGATTCAAAACAGGAAGAAGAAATAACAGTTATAAACTTTTACACACTTAATAGTAGACCATCAAAATATCTGAACCAAAATTTGACACAAGGGAGAAATGGTTCTACTTTAAGGGAGGCTTTAATACCTCATTAAAAACAACAAAGATAAAAAAATAGATGAGTAAGAAAACAGAAGACTTGGACAACACAATAAACCAACTAGATGTAGCGGACATATAAAGAACATCCTATGCAGTCACACAATTCACATTCTTTTCAAGTGCCTTTGAATATTTTCTGGAACAGACATACATTGGAATAATTGAGGTTCAATAGATTTCAAAAGATGAATGTTATGCAAAATATGCATACAAAGGTGTATATTTTTCTGTGAACACTATGGAATAAAGTTATAATTAATAAAAAAAGAAAAACTGATAAAATCACTAATTTATGGAAAATCAAAACCACATAAACAACGAGTAAACAGATAAGAAATTCCTAGAAAAATTACAAAATACAGACTATTAAAAATGAATGACAATACAATAGACAAAGATTATGGGAACACAAAAGCTAAGTTAAAGGGAAAATTCATGCGGTTAACTACATTAAAAAACAAGAAAGGTCTCAAATTAACAACCTAATTTTATAATTTCAAGAACTAGAAGAACACTGAACTCAAAGCTAGAAGAAAGAAGAAGGAAGTAAGAAAGATTAGAACAGAGACAGAAAGTTTTTTATTTTTTATTTTTGAGACAGAGTGACACTCTGTCTCAAAAAACAGGAATGGAGTGCAGTGGCTCAATCTCGGCTCCCTGCAACCTCTGCCTCCCAGGTTCAAGTGATTCTCCTGCCTCAGCCTCCCAAGTGGCTGGAATTACAGGTGCCTGCCACCACACCCAGCTAAATTTGGAGTTAGTAGAGACTGGGTTTCACCATGTTGACCAGGAAAGTGTTTTTAAGAGAACAATTGTATGTCAAGGAAGTAACACTTAGGTGAAATAGACAAGTTTCTAGAAACAAAGCAGGAGGGTAGAGCTCAGTATGTCACCTCAGGCTCCTGCTCACAGGAAAGAGGTGCTCCCAGAGAGCCCCACCACTGAGCTCTCCATTGCCTGAATGGGAGTCAGGATACACTGTGGCCGCAATTTTGGGATCTGAGTAAGATTTGGGAGGGTTGCAATCTCACTCTCCAACTCTTAATATCTCTGGCTTTCTGGCTGGGTGTGGTGGTTTATGCCTGTAATCCCTGCAATTTGGGAGGGTGAGGTGGATGGATCACCTGAGATTAAGAGCAGTCTGACCAACATGGAGAAATGCCATCTCTACTAAAAATACAAAATTAACCGGGCATGGTTGGGAATGCCTGTAATCCCAGCTACTCGGGAAGCTGAGACAGGAGAATTGCTTGAACCCAGTAGGTGGATATTGTGGTGAGCTGAGATCACACTATTGCACTCCAGCCTGGGCAATAAGAGCAAAATTCTGTCTCAGAAAAAAAAAACAAAACAAAACACTGGCCCTTAATTTTCTCAACTCTGGATTGGAACCATCAATGCTGTGAGGGTGCATCAGATGAAGCAGCATGTGTAGTTCTGTGCAGGGCACAGATCTCATTGATTTCATGCACTAAATGAGCCTCCCCCAGCACCATGGACTCCCAGAAAAGGTTCTTCCCCTGCCTCTCACTCACCGTCCACTATGAGGAAGAACAGTCACTGTGTGGCGAAACCCCTAAGATTCCATGTACTTTAGGTCTGGCTGCTTCCATCCGCCAATTGTCAAGGTCTGTGACCTGAGGGACTTCTCCCCAGGAATCGGTGACACGGACATGTGTCATGTGGGCTGGGGGGTGCTGAGTAGAAAAGCTGGACTCAGAAGGCAGCACCAGGCAAAGTAAGGACGTGGTTTATTAAGTCCCTGACTCTTGACTCTGCTCACGTAGGGATTTACAGACACGATTGAAGGGCCTGGCTCTCTGGCTGTGGCAGCACTTAGGAAGAAACCAGGTTCAGCAATGTGAGCTTCCACCTGACAGGCTCAGCCATGTGAGTGTCTCAGGAAACTGCAGACCTGCAACCTTCTGTCTCCAGAATGCTCCATAGTCTGCCCAAAATACCTTTAAAAGTGGCCGAGTGCAGTGACTCAGGCCTGTATCCCAACACTTTGGGAGGTTGAGGCAGCAGGTTCTCTTGATGTCAAAAGTTCAAGACTAGCCTCGTCAACATGGCAAAAATCTGTCTCTACTAAAATACAAAAATTAGCCAGGTGTGGTGATACATGCTTGTAGTCCCAGCTACTCGAGAGGCTGAGGCAGGAGAATCGCTTGAACCTGGGAGATGGAGGTTGCAGTGAGCTGAGATCATGCCACTTTACTCCAGCCTGGACAACAAGAGTGAAACTCCATCTCAAACAAAACAAACAAACAAACAAAAATATCTTCAAAAGCATTTGATTTTTAAGAATGGGGTCAAAAGGGGACCCCTTTATAGACTCCAGTGAGGCAGTTTATTTTTTAATAAAATTTACCTTCCATATAATTTGCAAACCATTTTCTACCTACAGTGAGAGTTCAAAGCAGAGGGTTCATGAAAACCCCATAAAATGTTGGAGACATTTACAAAGTTGTCAAACTCAACGCATGTTACTCAGTCAATTCTCATAATCTGCCCATCTTGAGGCAGGAGAATAGCAGAGGAAGTTGGTTCTGAATGGGACCCCGTTGGACGTAAGCTATTTAAACAGAATATGAATGATAACAAAAGAAGAACATACAGGATACAAAGAAAGTCAGCAATAAGGGACAAGAAGGAAAAGGCAGGAAGAGCAATTCGCTTATGAGAGATAAAGTTGAGTGAGTGAGAAAAAGAGAGAATCGCTTGAGCCCGAGAGGTGGAGATTGTGCTACTTAATACACTCCTGCCTGGGCAATAGAGTGAGACTCAATGTCAAAAAACAAAACAAAAAGCAAACAAAAACCAGATTATTCTTAAAAATATAAATGTAGGAATTTCAGGTTGTCACTGGCTGATACTGTAAAGTCTAAGGATCTTGGTGTTGCAAATAAAGAATTGGATGTGACACACACAAATAGCAAAGCTGCAAAAGACTTATTAAGCACAGTCCAATTCTGTGAAGGTTCGTTATTCTCCTGCATCAGCCTCAAAAATACTTGGGAATATAGGCGCCCACCACCACACCAGGCTAATTTTTATATTATTGGTAGAGACAGGTTTCACCATGTTGGCCAGGCTGGTCTTAAACTCTTGGTCCCAAGTGATCTGCCTGCCTCGGCCTCCCAAAATTCTGGTATTACAGGTGTGAGCCATCGTGCCTGGCTGAATAATCTGTTTGATAGATTTGCAGTATACAATGAAATATTCTTTTTTACAAAAGTGCACGAATGACTGCTAAATCATTGCAAATGCCACCATTTTTTAATTGAAACTCACTTAAGAAAAATCTGTTAAGAATAGGGCCAGGTGCGGTGGCTCACGCCTGTAATCCCAGCACTTTGGGAGGCCGAGGCAGGTGGATCACAAAGTCAAGAGATCGAGACCATCCTGGTCAACATCGTGAAACCCTGTCTCTACTAAAAAAAAAAATACAAAAAATTAGCTGGGCATGGTGGCGCGTGCCTGTAATCCCAGCTACTCAGGAGGCTGAGGCAGGAGAATTGCCTGAACCCAGGAGGCGGAGGTTGCGGTGAGCCGAGATCGTGCCATTGCACTCCAGCCTGGGTAACAAGAGTGAAACTCCGTCTCAAAAACAAAACAAAACAAAAAAAAGAATAAATATAAGATGTCACAGAATTTCAGAGTTCAGACAATGATTTGTAGAGAAAGTAAGATTAGGCAGACATCTGAAGAAAGAGTGGTTGGAAATCAGGGAGTAAACAATGTGTTACAGCATGAAAATTCCAATGGACAAAAGCCATCTTTGCAAAGGTTCCCTGTCAAAGGAATTCCCTGTGCTGAGTGTGGATTAGAGGTGAAGGGTGAGATGGCGATTAGGTGGGGCCCAGACTGTCAGGCCCTTTGGGAACATCATAAGGAGCTTGCTTTTTTTCAAGAGCTGTAAAACTGGCTCCAGTGTATGAAGGAGCGTGATTAAAATTGCAATTTGGAAAAAGATCACATGCAGAGAGTGTAAAGGCGTGAGGTAGAGTGAAGTGGAGCAAATCACTGAAGGGGTCATGAGGTGCAGGCGGGTGGAGACCATCACGTGGAAAATCCACTCAGGTAGGACCTGGGATCTGCCTCAGGGTGGGGGTGGGCTGAAGCATGGGAGAAAGAGGGGTTCATTCTAATGGCTGCTGGGCCTACCCTGTGGGGTTTAAACAGGAAAAGGCGTCAGCAGATGCTGAGAGGCCAGGGGCAGGACCCCCCATTGGGCCCTTCTGCCTCCTGGCCTTGGGGCTTCCTGTTTCACTGCGGCTGTCCCGGGTTCTCTTTTCCTCCCAAGGTTTCCTTGTACCCAGGTCATCTCTTGGAGACAATGATTCCTGGAACGTGAACCGTCAAACAGCTGCACAACTTCTCCTTGGCTTCAGACTTTTGAGTTTTGCTTCCTGGGTTCAGGCGGGCCCAGAGTTGTTCTCTATAAACCTCAACTTGCTGGTGGGGAATTCTGCAGCCACTGAAATAGGTTCAACTTGTTGTGAGGGGCAGGGAGCAGGAGGTGGACTCCATCCAGGCCTCCACAACCGAAGGGTAAAGTCCACCGTTTTCCTGCAGTGCTAGAAATTGCATCGGAGCTGGTCGGTGTGATGGCTCACTCCACTTTGGGAGCACTTTGGGAGCCGGAGGTGGGCAGATCACGTGAGTTCGGAGTTCTAGACTAGCCTGACCAACAAGGAGCATCCCTGTCTCTACTAAAAAAATACAACATTAACTGGACATGGTGCTGCGTTCCTGTAATCTCAGCTACTTGGGTGGCTGCAGCAGGAGAAAAGCTTGAACCTGAGAGGTGGAGGTTGCAGTGAGCCAAGATTGTGCCGTTGCACTCCAAGCTGGGCAAGAAGAGCAAACCTCCATCTCAAAGAAAAGAAAAGAAAGAGAGAAAGAGAGAGGAAGGAAGGAAGGAAGGCAGGCAGGAAGGAAGGAAGGAAAAGAAAGAAGGAAGAAAGGAAAGAAAGAGAAAGAAAGAAAAAAACAAAAAAGAAAAAAGAAAAAGAAAGAATAAAAGAGAAAGAAAGAAAAAAAAGAAAATTGCATCGGAAAAGAGAGTGAAACTGGTGGGCTTCAGCGCACACACAGCTGGGCGAGACCCGAAGAGGCACCATGGAGCCTTTCAGAGCTCCTGTGTCCTCATCTGCAAAGATGGGATTAAAGTGCTTTGAGAAAATCAAGGATTAACAAGATGTAAATTAGGTTACCTACATTCACGTTGCCTGGCTTACTGTCGTAATTCAATCATGAGAGGCTCCTCCTACCCTTAGGACCTCTGAACACCCTCTCGTCCACAGCCTGGCTCTGCCCAGGCAACTCGGGATTGGAGCTGCGCTCCTGTGTGGGTGGGACCATTAGCTCCGCCCTCCTGCTGGTGTATATAAGCCTTGGTCTCAGCGGCAACCTCCCAATCTGATGCGGAAGTGGCTCTCAGGACGCTCTCAGATACCCGTCTGCAAGACTTTTCTGAGTCACCTACCCCAGGTAAGTGGAAAGTGGAACCCTGTGCCTGTAGGAAGCTGGAGCATAGGGAAACCCGTGGCCTCCTAGGCATCTGATCTGCCTGGCAGAAGCCAGCATTTCTAGAAGGAATCCAAAGTCGGGATCCAGTTATTTTATTTTATTTTTTGAGACGGAAACTCGCTCTGTCACCTAGGCTGGAGTGCAGTGGTGCAATTTCGGGTCACTGCAACCTTTGCCTCCTGGGTTCAAGCGATTCTCTCTCTCAGCCCCCCGAGTAGCTGGGATTACACGCCTGGCTAATTTTTGTATTTTCAGTAGAGATAGGGTTTCACCATGTTGGCCAGGCTAGTCTCAAACTCCTGACCTCAAGTGATCCACCTGTCTCAGCCTCCCAAAGTGCTGGGATTACAGGTGTGATTCACCGTGCCCAGTCGGCATCTGGTTATTTTAAAACACATGCCATTTATTATGGTTCCCAGGGACTGACCAGACAGAATCGTGGTGGGTGGAAGATAGAGGTCACAGTTACTGGGACTGCGGATATCCAAATGGGCAGATTTACAACAGTCGTAGGGTTAGGAGAGCTCATGGTACTGTCCTTTCTCCTCTGTGACACTGTGTCAGGGAGGTGAGTCCTCATGGAGGCCAGGGGACGCTTGGTCAGGAGGAGGTGACACATGAGCTGAGAGCTGGCGGTAGCACAGGAGAGCACTAAGGGATCTGCTTGTACAAAGGTGCTGGGAGAATGTGAGGGAAGGTGGGAGCTGCAGAGAGCTGGGGCCAGGAGACCTGGGTGTGGGCACACTGTCCTCAGATGGGAGCAGCAGGCCTGTCGGTGAGGGGCATGAGCAGAGCCTCAAGCCTGACAGGGGATCAGAGGTGGCCACAGTGGGGGCTGGTGGGGTGGGCAGTCAGGGGCAGGGACAGGGGCCCTGAGGGACAAGCTGGTAGTTTGTGAAGGATGATATTGGGGATGACCAATGGTGGGCCCCATGACAATGAGATTCCAAGTGTGGGCAGCCCGGGGTATGATATTACACACCACTGAGTATCTTCCTGCTGCTAGGAACATCTCTTGAATTAGTCCTTCCTGGCCGGTCACGTGTCACCAGACCATAAACAGAGGAGCCAGGATTTTGGCCCAGGAAGCCAAGCTCAGCCCCAGCTCTCAACCCATCAGGCTTCCTCTCATTCCTGCTTCCCTGCCCTGTGTCTTCAGTCACTTTAACCTTGCCCGTCAGGTGAGGCACAAAGAATCGTTTCTGCTGTTCTCCACTCCGATGTGTCTGCATTGCGTAAATGATCTGCTTTGCTTTCCTGATTGTCTACTGGTTTCTAGAATTTACATTCTCAGCACCTATGTATGACACTTTCTGTGACACTACTGATCACCAACACTCTTTACATTTTAACACTTGCAGTGTCAGCTTTTGGCCTCTAATCATCAAACCCAGGATGTCTTATGCCCCCAAGGACATTGAGATAATTGAATCATCAGACTCTTTAAGGGCTGGCATCATTTTGATTTATTCTACCTTCTAGTGGGTAGCTGTTCGCCCATCCTAATTTAAACATCAGGGTTGCAACCATGACACACCCTCTGTAGAGTGCTCTGAATTTTCCCCACACTTGAAAGGCCACTGAAAGCTCTGCCAGCCTCTCGGCCTTTCATCTTCCATTTCAGAATCAGTACCTGTTTCTAACAGTAAGCTGCAGTCCTACTCAAAATCTTCCTCCTACAAATCCTTTAGTAGATGGTAGCTCCCAGATGACTTCAAAGACGAGTTGTGTGTCTGTAAGTGTGTGTTTCCCAGCTTCATTCCACACTGGAATCCTAATCTCCAATTTCATTCTGAGCATCATGGGAAAACTCAGTTTTCTTACTTGACAGGGTCTTCATGGTCAATCAAATCTCATTAAACCTCCAGCCATCTATGTGCACACTTGGCACGTGCAGCAGGTGAGAGGCTCAGAACACCAGTACACATCGGGTTACTATGAATCCAGCACCATCAGAAATATCTGTGGTTTAACCCTAAAAGTGCCAGATGCTATTGTAGGTTTTTCACAGAATTGCAATGATTGAAGTTTCCATTTTTATCCTTCTGTAGTTGATTCTCCTAGAGTCCAGTAGGTTAAGTAACTTTCCCCAGATCCCACACAGAGCGTGTGACTAGGTCTGGAATCAATCTCAGACACAGAGCATCTGGTCCCAAAGACCTTGCCCTTTCCACAGAACCATAGAGCTCCATGTGGTTGATTTGGATGTGGGGGCTGGGGGCGGAAAGAAGAATCATTGATTGCCTCAAACGTGGGAGTGAGCAGGGTATTGGAGGAAGGAAGGTCTGCTCCAAGGTGGGCTTCCCGCAGCAGGATGGGCTCTGTGGGTACCAGGAAAATGTCGGCCTTTTCTAAATGAAGGAATTCCTTCTTGTCCCCAGGACCTCACAGGCACTTTAGAGTCGTGTCGTCTTTGTGACCCAGACAATTGCTGAGCTTGGCTTCGAATTCTCTCTCCTTCACAGCTACTCGCCCCACTACTCTGTGACCTGCCACAGAGCTGCTCTCAGCTGCTGAGGCTGGTGGCCCCAGAGGACGTCAAGGACAATCTTCAACTGACAGGAACACCTTCAGGACAGAAAGGTCAGGGAGATCTGAAAGCAGAGCAGCTTCTCTGTCCAGATCTTCATCCACAGCCCAATGGCGGAGGCAGCAGCCCTGGCAAGACTCCAGGAAGAGGCCAAGTGCTCCATCTGTTTGGACGGCCTCAGCAATCCCATCACCATCGAATGTGGGCACAACTTCTGTCGTTCCTGCATCCAGCAGTCCTGGATGGATCTGCAGGAATTGTTCCCTTGCCCTCTCTGTCGTCACCGATGCCCAGAGAGGCACTTCAGGAACAACACCCAGATGGGACGGATGATGGACATTGCCAAGCTACTCCAGAGAGCCAGTGAAGCCGGGCAGGCAGAGACGCCCCTGTGCGAGAAGCACAACCAGCCCCTGAGCGTTTTCTGCGAGGAGGACCTGGTGGTGCTGTGTCCCCTGTGCACTCAGCCCCCTGACCACCAGGGCCACCACGTGAGGCCTATAGCGGAGGCTGCCTCTCATCACAGGGAAAGGCTCCGCAGTTACATCCAGCCCCTGAAGAGGCGGGTGGCTGAAGTTAGGAAGCTGCGAGCCACCCAGGGCAGAAAATTGCTGGAGCTGAGAGAGAAGATGGAAAGTCAAAGGCAGGAATTATCCTCAGAATTGAATCTCTTGATAAAGTTTGTAGACCGTCAGCAACAGGCCGCCCTCTCCAGGTTAGATGAAGAAGAAGAGGATATTGAGAAGAAACTCCATGCAAACATGAGGGCATTTTCAGAACACATTTCCACCGTGGAAAGTCTACTCACGCAGGTGGCAGAGACGAGCGTGATGGCAGACGTGAGCCTGCTGGTGGATGTCAGGAGCGTCCTGCCCAGGTGTGACGGCCTGCAGTCCCCGGCTGTCCACCCCGTGCAGCCTCAGAAGGAAGAATTCAGGCTTCCCCCACTGTACTCGGCTTTTCAGAAAATCATACAGAAGTTTAGAGAAGGCGTTACTCTGGATCCCGAAACTGCACATCCTCATCTGCGTGTCTCTGAGGATAAGAAATGTGTGACATTTGTTAAGAAAAGTCAGAGAGTTCGCTGGAATCCAAAGAGATTTTTGTGCCATCCCGTGGTCCTGGGTTCTGAGGGGTTCACCTGTGGCCGGCATTACTGGGAGGTGCAAGTGGATGACAAGCCCACGTGGGCTGTGGGGGTGTGTAAGGACTCCCTGCCCAGGAAGAAGAAGGAAGAATGGCCCCTGTCAGGACAGGGCATGCGCTGGGCTATCCTGCTGCGGAAGGGTGAGTATGTGGCCCGAGGTGCTGCCACTGTCTACCTTCCCCTGAAGGAGAAGCCCAGAGGAATTGGCGTTTATCTGGACTATGAGTTGGGTGAGATCTCCTTTTACAATTTGAATGACAGGTCTCACATCCATTCCTTCACTGATACATTTTCAGAAGTACTAAAGCCTTATTTCTGTATGGGGCATGATTCAAAACCTCTTAGAATCTGCCCAGCGACTGATTACGATGAATGAACTGTGACAATGCTTCATTTTCTTCCATCTGTCCTATGAACAAAGGGTGAGTTTTATACAACCATTAGTGAATGTAGCACCCACACGTTTTATAAAATACTTTTATAGGTTTAGTTTTCTTTTTTCTTTTCAAAAATTATGCTGTTTCAGCCGGGCGCAGTAGGTCACACCTGTAATTCTAGCACTTTGGGAGTTGAGGCAGGTGAATCATCTGAGGTGAGGTGTTTGAGACCAACCTGGCCAACATGGTGAAACCCTGTCTCTACTAAAAATACAAAAATTAGTGGGGTGTGGTGGCACATGCCTTTAATCCCAGCTACTCCAGAGGCTGAGGCAGGAGAATCACTCGAACCCAGGAGTTTGAGATTACAGTGAGCCCAGATTGCACCACTGCACTCCAGCCTGGGGGGAAGGGTGACAGAGTGAGACCTTGTCTAAAAAAATTATGTTGTTTCAATTTCAAGGGACGTAGGAACTAACAGGTGTGGGGATTAACTGTAAAGTGTTTCTGGAATTTGGAATTTGGAGTTTATGAAATTGTAATCTCAGAAGTCTAATAGATTTTGTGTACATTTCCATCTTGTCTATATCTCCTCCTGTAACTCTTTCATGTACATTACAAATGGCAGGTAGCAGTGGCAGAGGAGACGTGACTGTGGAGACAGTTCTCTAAAGGTCACCCCCATTTCTGCATGTGCTGAGAGCAAGGCGCTGATTGCTCCGGACTATGTATTCAAAGAGGTTCTTGTGGGAACATGGTTTGAAAAGGCTACTATTGTATGATTCCAACCATATGACATTCTGTAAAAGGGGAAACTCGGAAGACAGCAAAAGAGTCAGTGGTGTCCAGGGGTTGGGGAGAGGGAGGGATGAGTAGGCGGAGCACAGAGATATGTTCAGTTCCGGGAACCACTCTGGTGCTATGGTGGCAGATACATGTCATTATGCATTTGTCATCACCAATAGACTGCACACCACCAAGACTGAACCCTGGTGTAAACTGTGGACTCAAGTGATGCTATTGTGTCAATGGAGGTTCATCAATTGTAACTAACGTACCACTCTGGATGGGATGCTGATAGTGGCAGAGGCTGTGCTTATTTAGAGGGAGGGCATATGTGGCACATCTCTGTACCTTCTGCCCAATCCTGCTGTGAATGTAAAGCTTATTTTGAAAATAAAACATAAAAATAAAAGAAAAAGTGAAAAGCGTACTTCTTGCCTCTGCAAAAGTGTAAAGGATTTTTCTCTGATATTCACTGTGAGAACATGATAGAGTTTAGGAGAGTGAAACGCACAGGAATGTAGGGCTGGCTCACCAATGCCGAGGGCCCCTGGAGGGCAGGTGGGCCTGGACTCAGTAAAGGGGCAGGAACCTTGGGTGAGGTTTGGGGGGGTGGGAGGTGACCTCACTGGACCAGTCAGCCCGTGGGATGATCCTGTGAGGGTGACTCACAACAATCCATGAGGATGACATTGGGGTGGTTTGGGATGCAGGTTGGAGGAAGTGCCGTTTAGATTCATCTTGAAGTGGACTGGCCGGCAGAGCGGATACTGGATGATGAAAGCTCATAAGAGGAAGATGCAGTCCATGTGAGGGAGGCAGGCGGGACAGCTTTGTCTGAGGACAGAGACCACATAACTTTAGAACGCTGAGCCCTGATGCCTGGCCTTCCTCTTGCCACAGACTTCTTTCATCTCAATTTGGAGATTTCTCTGGCCTTTGAAGAAGCAGGGCAAGGAGAAAATGGAGTTGGAGTGGCCAGAGAATGGGGAGAAATTTGTGTCAATTGTGAAAATGAAGAGAGAAAGACAGGAGGAATTTTAGACCTTCACAATGCAGTGAAAGTGAAAGATGAGGTTCAAAAAGGAGATTAAGAGAGAAGCAGCTGGGCGTGGTGGCTCATGCCTGTAATCCCAGCACTTTGGGAGCCCAGGGCAGTTCAATCAGCTGAGCCCAGGAGATTGAGACCAGACTGGGCAACATGGAAAAGGTAGTTTCTACAAAGAACACAAAAATCAGCCGGGCATGGTGTCACACATTTGTAGTCCCAACTAGTAGGGAGGCTTAGGTGAGAGGATGGCTTGATCCTGGGAGGTGGAGGTTGCAGTGAGCTGTGATCACACCATTGCACTCCTGTCTGGAGTGCAATACCCTAGAACGAGACCCTGCCATAAACAACAACAACAAAAATAGATAGAAAAGAAAGGAAGGCAGGAAAGGAGGGAGGAAGGAAAGAATGGAGGAAGAAAGGAAGGCAGGAAGGAAAATAGAAAGAAAGAAATTAGGTAAATCCTTTTGATTGATATACATTCTCTTCATTGCTTTAATATACAGTTGTCCCTTGAAAAACATGAGTTTAAACTACGCAAGTCCACGTTTTGCAGAGTTTCTTCTGCCTCTACCAACCCTGAGACAGCAAGAACAACCCCTCCTCCTCCTCCTCCTCCTCCTGCTCCTCCACCTGCTCTGTGTGAAGAGAATGAGGATGAACACCTTTATGACGATCACTTAAATTAATAAAGAGTAGATATATTTTTACTCCTTGTGATTTTCGTAATAAAGTTTGCCTTTCTTAAGCTTACTTTATTGTGAGAATACAGTACATAATACACAGAACATGAGATGCGTGTTACTCAGCCGTTGATGTCATCAGGAAGCCTTCCGTCAACAGTATGCTATTATTGGTCCAGTTTTTGAGGAGTCAAAGATTGTACACAGAGTGGGGTTTGTCACTGTAATCCCCACATTGTTTAAGTGTCAACTGTTTATTGTTATGATTTTCCTTTTTTTTTTTTATGTTGAAGAAGACTGGTTTACTGTCCTGTTAATGTTCCATGACCTGAAATACATTACGTGGACATTAATTTCACAGCTTCTTGATGTCATGACCCTTCCTAAGAAAGATGACTGAGTAAAGGAAGATTCAGTGCTAAGGGACCAGCAGGTGCCCTGGGACCATCCCTCCCTCTGGAGCTGCTTCTAGAGCTGAGAAGAAGGAAACAGACACAGGCTTGTGTGGTGACAGCTTTCTGAGGACCCTGGGAAGCCCGCAGGCTGCTGGTGGGAAGGAGAACTCTGAGGAGGCACCAGCTTCTCACTTTCCATCATTCCTGGAGAATCACACCTATTGAAAGACATGTCCCCAGACACACCCTCCCTGCAGCATGTCCTTTGACACTGCCCTTGCTGAGCTCCAAGCAGAGGCCAGCTGCCCCATCTGCCTGGATTACCTGACAGACTCAGTCGCCACTGACTATGGCCACAGCTTCTGTCCCTTCTGCATCCACCAGTGCTGGGAAGACGTACAGGACGACTTCCCCGTCTCATCTGCCTCCACTACTGCCCTGACAAGAACCTCAAGAGCAACGCCCAATTACACCACGTGACTGATACTGTTCAGCAGCTTCCCACCACGAGGAATGCCAGGAAAGGGCAAGAAGAGGAGCCCCCGTGTGGGAAGCACAGTCAGCCTCGCTCTGAAACCACCATGACAACCTCAACCTGGTCTTCTTTCCCTGCTGGTGGAAGTAATTTTTGGACCTACTTTGTAGGTACCTCCTCTCCCCATAAACTTCGTTATGTAAATAGTCATCCATTTGGTAATTCCTTGGTGTGTGCATGGCATCAGCAATCTCAATACTGAACCAAATATTATTAAGTGTGGAGGCTCTACACTGTCTGTGGACATTCGCCCCTACTATTGGCATTGTGAGCAGGGTTGTCATGGTGGCGGTTACGACCATGAGGAAATTTCTTTTTATGCTTTGCTCACTGGCTCTGCTCTCGATTATAAGCGTGCACTTCCAGCTCTGCGATTTTGTGGTGCATTTGCTGAGTTCTGGGCATGTATTAGAGAGTGAACTAACCTGTGTCAGAAACCTTTATAATTACTGGTATTTGCGGACAGGAACATGCATTCTGGTACCTCTTATTGTGGCTCTGGGTCGTGCGTCTGAATCCAGACCTATCTCTATTTCTTAGAATGAATTCTGTGTTTAGATTTTTACATACAATGAGACTGCTAGAAGTTCACGAGAAAGATTTTAACCTGTGACCAAGTGACTGTGTGTCTGAAACAGACATTAGCCCCTATACTATACATTACTCAGGGAAGTGATCATGCCTGTTTCATATGTGGGCCCATTGGGAGGTGACTTGTATGCAGCAAGACTACTCACTTTTTGAAGTGTCATCAGTATTTGAAGATTTGAGTTACTGAGGTCCACACTCCTAAATACAGATGCCTCACTAGGACCATACACAATGCCTGCATCTCCTGCTGCTGGTGCCTGTGCCTTTGTCACTCTGAACCTCAGGGTTACAGGAAAAAACACTCAAGTACTTCCTGGCACAGTGAAGGGGTTAGCTTATAAATATGAATAGGATAAAGGGGAAATGCCCTATGAAGTATATACTGTAAACACAAATAAAAGAAAGAAAGTTATAAGAGACAAAGAAGAGCATTATATTACTGATAAAAAGATCTAAGCATCAAAAAGACCTAAAATATAGGTGTATATGTATGTAATCACAGAGCCCTAAAATACATGCCGCAGAAACTGACAGAAGTAAAAGGAGGATAGGCAGTTCAAAAATTAAGGTTTGAGGTCTCACTAGCCTACTTTTAGGAACGGATAGAACATTACGAGAGCAAGAAAACAGAACACATGAACAACATGGAAAATAGCTAGAACTAATAGACATACACATACAGTTCACCCAGCAACAGGCAGACACTCAATCTGTTCAAGTGCACGTGGAGCATTCTTCAAAATACAAAACATCTTAGGATACAAACGAGTGTCAGTAAATTTTAAAGCATTAAATTAGTGCACTTCAGCTTCTGTGATCATAATAGAAGACAAATAAAAATCAGTAAGAGAAGGAATTTTGGCATATTCTAAACTATAGACCGCTTAAACAACAAATTCTTATTCAACAAGTTGATCAAAGTAGAAATCACAAGAGATATTAGAAACTACATTAGTATAAATGAAAACCAAATCACAACATTCCTAAATTTATGGGATGCAGTGAAATCTGCTAAGAGAGAAATTTATGGCTGTACCTTAAAAAAAAATCAAATTAATAGCCTAAATTTAAACCTTGATGCATTAGGGAAAGAAGAGCAAACTCTAATCAAAGTAAGCACAATAATGAGATAATGAAGATTAGAACAGAGATAAATGAAATAGAGAATAGAAAAATAATAAGAGAATCAATGATATCAAAAGATGGTTTTTGAGATCAACAAAATTGAGAAAGCTTGAGGTCAACTGAGGAAAAAGATAAAAATCAATCCCCCCCATAACAATCCATAGAGAAGACCCAATTTGGTAAAATCAGAAATAGAAGTTTGCACGTTACTACTGACCTTACAGAAATAAAAAGAGTTATAGGAAATGATTCCTAACAATCGTATGCCAACAAATTAGATACTAAAATTATGCAAACTAACAAAAATGACTCAAGAAGAGTAGACAATGTCAATAGATATATAAGAAACGTGAAGGTGAATTTTATGTGTCACCTTGACTGGGCCACAGGACTCCCAGATATCTGGACAAGAAGTATTATGGGTGTTTCTGCTGGGGTGTTTTTGGATAAAATTAATATGTAAATAGGCAGACCACATAAAGTAGATTGCACTGCCTATTGTGGGTGGGCCTAATCGAATCAGTCAAAAGCCTGAATGGAACAAAAGCATTAACCTGTCTTTGCATAAGAAAGAACTATTCCTGTCCGACTGCCTTCAACCGGGATGACTGAGTGTTTCTTGAGTTTGCACTCTGAAAGTTCAGCTCTTCCTGAATCTCAAGCCTGCTAGTCTTTGAACTAGAACCAAACCTCAGCTCTCAGGCTTCTCAGGTCTTCAGACTGAAAGGAGCAGCACACCTTCAGTTCTCCTGGGTTTTCAACTTGTTGACTCACCATGAAGATCTAGGGACTTGTCAGCCTTCATAATCATGTGAGCCAATTCCTTATAGGAAATCACTCTCTTGGCCGGACAGCATTGATCATGACTGTAATCCCAGCACTTTGGGTGGCTGAGGTGGGTGGATCACTTGAGGTCAGGAGTTAGAAACCAGCCTGGCCAAGATGGTGACACCCCATCTGTACTAAAAAAATATAGAAATCAGCTGGGTGTGATAGGGTGCACCTGTAATCCCAGCTACTCGGGAGGCTGACGGAGGGGAATTGCTTAAACCCACAAGGCAGAGGTTGAGGTGAGCTGAGATCATGCTACTGCACTCCAGCATAGGTGACACAGCAAGACTCTGTCTCAAAAAAAGAAACAAAATCACTCTCTCTCACTCTTCCTATCTCAATTTCTCTCTCTCTCTCTCTCTCTATATATATATGTATATATATATATATACATGAGTATATATATAGATAATATATAAAATGCATATGCTATTATTGGTTCTGATTCTCTGGAAAACCATGACTAATATACAAGCACAGAGGTTTACTCACTAATTTTTAAAAATCCCATTGAAAAAAGAACAAACAGATTGCTTTCCTAGTGGATTACACCTGACATTGAATGAATTGAAATCAATTCATCTCAAACTCTTACAAAACAGAAGAGGAGGAAACACTTTCTAACTCATTCTATGAGCCTAAATCACCCTGATACGAAAGCCAGACCAATGAACTACAGGAAAAGACACCTAGAGACTAACACTCCTTATGGATACAGATGGGAACATTCTCATAAGATTCTAGTAAACTGAACCCAACAGCATGTTAAGGAACTTATACACCAGGACAAAATGGTATTTATTCCAGGAGTGCAAGAATAGTTCATCACACAAAAATCATTCTTTGTAAAATACCACATTAGCAAATTGAAGGAGAAAAACACGACCATCTTAATTGACACAAAAAAGTAGCTGACAAAATCCAATATCATTTTATCGTAAAAACATTCAGCAGGCTTGTCCAAGTGCAGTATTGCTTATAATCAATTGATCACCACCAGTTATAGAATGTCTTCCATCTTCTCCAATCCAGCTGGTTCATGTGACTAGCCTTAATTAATACAAATTAAATCAACAAAAATTTAAAAGATACTCAATGAAGTTGGAATACACGGCCATTTATGAAACACTGACTGTTAACATAATTTTCAATGGTCAAAGAATTAAAGATTTTTTCCTAAGATGAAGAACAATAAAACAAAAATGCCTGCTTTTGACCCTACTGTTCAACAATATAGTGGAAGTTTTTGACAGAGAAACTGGGCAAGAAAAACAAAAGAAATCCCAAATTGGAAAGAAATATATAAAACCATCTCTGTCAACAGATGAGTATTCAGATGATCCTAAATGTAAAAACTCCTAAAGGATACACACACACACACACACACACACACAAACACACACACAAGCACACACACATACTCAAGTTAATAAGTGAATTCAGCAAAATTTTAGGAGGCAAGAACCAAATTCAAGAATTATTTGTATTTTTTACAAGTTAATTAATTAACTTATTTTTAGAGACAGGGTCTCTATGCTGCCCAGGCTGGAATGCAGTGGCTATTCACATGCACAATCCCACTACTGATCAGCACCGGAGTTTTGACCTTCTCCGTTTCCAACAAAGACTGGTTCCCCGCTCCTTAGGCAACCTAGTGGTACCCTGCTCCTGTGAGGTCACCATACTGATGCTGAACTTAGTGCAGACACCTGATCGGCATAGCGCACTACAGCCCAGAACTCCTGGGCTCAAGCGATCCTCCCACCTCAGCCTCCCAAGTAGCTGGGATGACAGGCACGCACGACTGTGCCCTGCCATTTGTATTTTTTATATACTAGCAATAAAGAATCCTAAGAAGAAATTCAGAAAATGATTCCAGTTACAATAGCACTAACAATAATGAAATATTTAGAAACAAATTTAACCGAGGAGGCACGTTGAAAAACCACATAACATCGGTAAAATAAATATCAGACTTAACTACAGAAAAATATATTCTGTCTTTATACATTAGAAGCTACTGTCAAGATGACAGCAATACACAAAACAACCTACAGGTTCAGTGCAGTCCTTACTAACACCCTACTGGCTTATTTTTTCTTAATAAATAGAGAAGCTTATCTTAAAATATATATGGAATGACATTAGATCCTTAATAAACAAACACTATGGAAAAAGAAAAACAAAATAGGAAGACTCACAGTTTCCAATTTCAAAACTCACTACAAATCTGCAATAAGATGTAAATTACCCATTTACACACTCTTTAAAAAAATCATAATTTCTCCCAAATGCTTGTTTCTCTTATAATAGTGCACACTGGCTTAGTTATATTTTAAAATTGAGAACTGTGTTGAGGTCGATACTGAAAGGATCTCACCTCTACTCTTTAGAACAACCACAGTTAATAACTTGATCTATGCTTTTTCACCATAGCATACTGAACATAACACATACTAAATATATTTACGTGCATATCTCTATATATAAGTAAATAGGGTGTATATGTAATTTGCATTTCAGTCAAATGCCAATTGCTTGAATTTTACAGTTAATATTTGGCTGAAGTTGAGGACAAAGCCAACTATCAACATAATAGAAGAAACTTGTGTGCTCCAAGAATAAATCTCAGATTTTAACAAAAAATTGATTATAAATAATAACTTTTTTAAAAATAGTCATCAGATTTTATGTGAATAATGTGCTACTGCAGGAACAATACTTTCACAGCACCGTCATCTGCTAGACTCCTCCTGTTGTCACTCGATTATTTATAAAATATTAAAGCAGATCCTCACTCTAACCCTAAATTGGTGAAACAACAGGACTTTCTGTGATTCATTGTATTGAGCTGAGCCAGGGTCCAAACAGAAAAGCACAGTAAAATATGGATTTAAGGAAAGTTTAATAAAGGGACTGTTTGCAAAACTATAGGTAGACTTCAGGGAATCCCAGTAAGGAGCTAAGGTTCCCTCTGAGGCCCTGTTCCCATATGGGGCCTTTCCTAGCCCCAACCCCTACGTCATTACTAGTGATTGAAACCACAACTGTTACTAGTGGAGTTCAGGTGGTTGTTTAGGTGACAGCCCATGTCTTGTGTAGACTGACTGGGCCGTCCCTCATCACAGAGCATAGTTCTAAATTCCCATTCTAGTTTTTTAGAGAAGGAGAAAGAGACTACATAATTATTTTATCCAGCAATTTGCTTTTAAGAGAACTAGAAAGTTATGATTGTCTCCCACCTTTTAAAAAGAGAAAAACTTCCAAATGTCATCACAAACTTTCCATGAAATCACAGACCAGCAGTTGAGAAATCCCAGCTTCTCCACCTCCATGCTGGCTGTTCTGTATGTGCAGTGAGATTAGGAGTCAGCTTCCACTGAGCCGCACCACAAGTTTTCTTGAGCTTGACTTTCATTTTTTTTTTTTTTTAAACGGAGTTTCACTCTTGTTACCCAGGCTGGAGTGCAATGGCGCGATCTCGGCTCACCGCAACCTCCGCCTCCTGGGTTCAGGCAATTCTCCTGCCTCAGCCTCCTGAGTAGCTGGGATTGCAGACACGCGCCACCATGGCCGGCTAATTTTTTTTTATATTTTTAGTAGAGACGGGGTTTCACCATGTTGACCAGGATGGTCTCGATCTCTTGACCAGGATGGTCTTGATCTCTTGACCTTGTGATCCACCCGCCTTGGCCTCCCAAGACTTTCATTTTTATGCATTTTTCCATTTTATTTTTTTATGAAATAATTTACACATTTTCTCTATAGGTTTGCAAAATAACAAAGAGACAGATCAGGTGGGGTGGCTCCCATGTGTACTGTCATCCAGGCTGGGGTGCAGTGGCGCAGTCTCGGCTCACTGCAACCTCTGCCTCTTGGGTTCAAGCAATTCTTCTGCCTCAGCCTTTCAGGTAGTTGGGATTATAGGCACCTGCCACCATGCCCAGCTAATATTTTGTATTTTTTAAATAGAGACAGGTTATTTGCCAGGATGGTCTCAAACTCCTGACCTCATGAGGTGCCCCCCTTGGCCTCCCAAAATGCTAGGATTACAGGTGTGAGCCACCATGTCTGGCCTACAATTTTTTTTTCTTAGCTTAGCCAGCTGTGGTCACAGAAGCTTGTATTCCTAGCTACTAGAAAGGTTGAGGCCACAGATTCACTTGAACTCAGCAGCTTGAGGTTGCTGTGAGCTATGATCATGCCACTGCACTCTAGTCTGGGTAACAGAACAAGACCCTGTCTCAGAAAAAAAAAAAAAAATTCTTTAACATGATACATAACAGCAAAAAGTAAATCCATGTATTTTTTGAGTGAGTAATTGAATCTAGATGGCAGGGTACTATGGAAAAGAAATCCAGATGAATACAAAGCACATTTCCAACAGTTTACTTTGGGGAAGTAGCTGATGGGGTAGGTGAAAAGTGAGTGGCAAGATATATGAATGCTGAATGCTGTGGCTTCTGTTTCTTCTTCTTCATTTTTTTTTTTTTTTTTTTTTTTTTGAGACAGGGTTTGTCACTCAGGCTAGAGTACAATGATGGAACCATGGCTTACTGAAGCTTCGAACTCTGGTTCTCAAGAGATCTTTCCACCTAAGCCTCCTGAGTAGCTGGGTCTTCAGATGTGCGCACCATCACACTCGGCTGTTAATTTGTTACTGATGCTTTTTTACATTACACGTTGCCATATTATATGCAATTATTACTGTTTTATTGTATTACTTCTGTAGCACACATTTGCACAGAGATTTTTAAATTATGAACAAGACTTATCTAAAATTTGTGCGCTTAAAGGTTACACTATAGCATGACTATAATCCAGGTAATACAAAACATGTTTTCTAATCACTGCTTTGTTTTAGTATAAATGACATAGCAAATAGATTAGTATTATGAGTTTTTAGTTAGACGGCAGGTTTCTAAAGTACATAATTCATGCACTCGCTTGTTACTCTGAAGATTGTAGTCTCATCCCCTAATTTTATTTGCTTATTTTTGGACTATGAATAATGTTATTTATAGAGTAACTATTATGTAGCAATCACTATACCAAGATTTCTTGGACAAGCCTGGTCAGTGTAGCAAGACCCTGTCTCTAGTAAAAAAAAAAAAAAAAAAAAAAAAAAGGCCAGATTTGGGGTTACGGTCCTATAGTCCTCGCTACTTGGGATGCTGGGGTGAGAAGATCACTTGATCCCAGCAGGTCAATGCTGCAGAGTGTAGATCACCCCACTGCACTCCAGCCTAAGTAGCAGAGTAAGACCTTGTCTCTAAAATCAAAAACAAAAAATGAAACAAAACAAGTCAACACGTCCAGTTAATTTTTATATTTTTAGTAGAGACGAGGTTTCTTCATGTTGGTTAGTTAAGCTGGTCTCAAATTCCTGATCTCAGGTGATCCCCACTGCCTCCGCCTCCCAAAGTGCTGTGATTACAGGCAGGAGCCACTGCGCCCAGCCGGTGATTGGATTTATTAATGAAAAGATCCCAGAAGATCAGGGCTGAAGGTCAAGATTCAGCAGCTGTTAACACCTAGCTGACAGCTGAAAGGGAAACTCCCTACAGGGTTTGAAGGTGACTCTGGCCAGGTAGGGACCCAAAGAGTGAACTGGGAAGTTGGGTGTGTCCGGTCTTCTGAGATGGCTGAGAAAACGCATCTGCTCCCAGGGAAGGGAGGGGCTGTCCGCCCCAGGAGCCGCCTGTCCCGGCGCAGCGCCCCTGCCACGCAGACAGGAGCGCCGCTCCCCACCGGGAGCAGAGCTTCCTGGAGCCCAGCGAAGCCAGCGAGCGCCGGGGAGAAGGGAGCGCGGGTGGACTCCAAAAGGCGACAGCACCAGCCGCGGCTCGGATTGGGGGAACCTGGCGAAGGCGCCTCCCCACGGTCTCGGGATGGAGTCCAAGGAGTATCCAGGAAAACGGGAACGTAGTCAGGGTCGCGGTGGCCAAGAATCTGCCTTTGAGTTCGCCGCAGGGGCCTGGGATTGCTCCTCACAGATGACCTGCATTTTAAGAGGGATGTTGACAGCGATAATATCTACATTAAAAACAGCAACGACAAAACAAAAACAAAGATCTTCAGTAAGCAACTTTGCATGGTAAAGAACTAGAAAAAAAGAACAGCTAAGCTCAAAGTTAACAGAAGGGAGAAAATATCGGATTACAAGAGAAACAAATAAAATAGGAAATGGAAAAGCAATAGAGAAAAAAACAAAGATTTGCATTTTTAAAAAGATAAAATTGATAAACAGGCTGACTAATGAAGAAAAAAGAAAGCATGCAAATAAATATAATAAGAACTAATAGATGATATTACAGCTGATGTCATATAAATAAAATGGGTTATAAGAAACTCGTATAAAATTATACTGCAAACAGACTGGAGAAGCAAGAGGAAATAGGTACGGTCCTGCAAACATACACCTTATTGAGACAAAATCATAAGGAAATAGAAAGTCTGAACAGATTTGAAACTAGGATGGAAACGAAATCAGTACTCAAAATTACCTCCCCACAAAGAAAAACCCAGAAACAAGTCTTCATTGATTAATTTTGCCTAATATTTAAAGAACAATTCATTGCAAACTTTCTCAATCTTTTTTTATTCTTATTTTTTTAAACTTTTTTTTTAAACCACCACTTGTCAGCAGGAAACTTCTCAGTCTTTTAAAAAATTGAAGAGAAGCCAGGCGCGGTGTCTCACGCCTCTAATGCCAGCCCTTTGGGAGGCCGAGGCGTGTGGTTCACGAGGTCAGGAGTTTAAGACCAGTCTGGCCAGTATGATAACATGAGTCTCTACTAAAAATTAAAAAAAAAAATGGCCAGGTGTGGTGTCAGCTGCCTGTACTCCCAGCTACTCGGGAGGCTGAGGCAGGAGAATTGCTTGAACCCGGGACACAGAGGTTACAGTGAGCCAAGATTGCACCTTAGCACTCCAGCCTGGGTGACAGAGCCAGACTCCATCACAAAAAAAAAAAAAAAAAAAATTGGAAGAGAGGGCAATATTCTAAGTCCTTTTACGAGGCCAGTGCTGCACTTATAACAAATCAAGACAAAGGCATCAAAAAAAAAAAAAAAAAAAAAAAAGAACTACAGGTCAATATTCCTGAAAAACACAGATGCAAAAATCCTCAACAAACTACTATGGAACCAAATCTAACACTATATTAAAAGGATCATCTGCTATGATTAAGTGGGATTTATTCTCAAAGTGATTCAACATATGACAAATCACGTGATACACTGCTTTCATAGACTAAAAAAAAAGGTCATCTCAATTGATGCAGAAACATCTGACAAAATTCAATACACATTTTATGATAGCAACTCTAAAAGACCTATGTATAGAAAAAATATACATCATACTCAATGGTGGGAAATTGAAAGCTTTTCTCTAAGATTCAGAAGACAAGAATGCCCACTCACCACTGCTGTTCAGTATAGTACTGGAAGGTCTAATCAGTGCAATTAAGCAAGACAAAAGTAACAAAAGGCATGCAAATCAGAAAGAAAGCAGAAAAATTGTCCTTGTTTGAAGGTTATATTATATATTAAAGAACTCTGAAGATTTTTTTTTTTTTTTTTTTTTTTTTTTTTTTTTTTTTTTTTTTGAGACGGAGTTTCGCTCTTGTTACCCAGGCTGGAGTGCAATGGCGCGATCTCGGCTCACCGCAACCTCCGCCTCCTGGGTTCAGGCAATTCTCCTGCCTCAGCTTCCTGAGTAGCTGGGATTACAGGCATGCGCCACCATGCCCAGCTAATTTTTTGTATTTTTAGTAGAGACGGGGTTTCACCATGTTGACCAGGATGGTCTCGATCTCTTGACCTCGTGATCCACCCGCCTCGACCTCCCAAAGTGCTGGGATTACAGGCTTGAGCCACCGCGCCCGGCCTCTGAAGATATTTTAAGAAGTCTATTAGAACTAATAAATAAATTTAATCATGTTGAGGACACAATATCAACATACAAAAATCAGTTGCATTTCTGTATACTAACTATGTGAAAAGTAAATTAGAAAAACAATTCCATTTATATTACTATCATAACAAATAAAATATTTAGAAGTAAACTTAAGGAGGTGAAACATTTGTAAAATGAAAACTACAAAATATTGATTAAAAAATTTACACAAATAGTGCTCACTTCAGCAGCATATATACTAAAACTGGAATGATACAGAGAAGATTAGCATGGCACCTGCACAAGGATGACATGCAAATTCGTGAAGATTTCCATTTTATATTATTTAAAAAAAATTTACACAAGGATCACAAAAAAGTGGAAATATATTTCATGTTCATGGAGTGGAAGAATTACTCTTGTTAAAATGTCCATACTACCCGAAGTAACCTACAGATTCAGTACAATTTCTATCAAAATCCGAATAACAGTTTTACAAAAATAGAAAAAAAACCTCAAAATTTACATGGAACTAACCACAAAAAATGTAAATAACCAAGTCAGTCTTGAGACAGAAAAACAAAGCTGGAGGTATCACAATTCCAGATATGACAATATATGACAAAACCACAGTAATCAAAACATTATGGGACTGGAATACAGGCAGACATGTTGACCAATAAAACAGGATAGTAAGCCTAGAAGAAATAAGTTCATGCACATATATTCAACTGATTTTTGACAAGGGTGTGAGGACTACGTAATTGGAAAAGGTTTGTGTCTTCAATAAATGGTGTTGAGAAAACAGGATATCCACATGCAAAAGCTTGAAATTGAGCCCTTGTCTTCTACCACATACACATTTACTCAAAATGGATTAAACACTTTAAATATAAGACCCAAGACTGTAAAACTCCTACCAAAGAAAACAATGGTGAAAAGCTTCATGATATTGGTCTTGACAATGATTTTAAGGATAAAAACACAGGCAATGAAAACAAAAATAAACAAGTGGGACTACCTCAAACTAAATCGTTTCTACACAACAAAGGAAAAAAGAGCAGAGCGAAAATCCCATCTATGAATTCAAAGAAAATACTTGCAAACCGTATGTCTCAAAAAGTGTGTAATATGCAAAATACATATTAACAAACTTCTACAACTAGGTAGTTCAAAAAAAAATCTAAAATCTCAATTTCAAATGGACAAAAGACTTTAATAGACATTGTGCCCAAAGGAAATATACACATGGCCAATAGGCATATGAAAGAAGCCACAAATCACTAATCATCAGGAACATGTGCATCAAAACAATCTAAGATAATACCTCACACCTGTCAGGATGGCTACTATCAAATAAAAAACAAAAAACAACAAGTGTTGGTAATAATATGGAAACATTTTAACCCTTGCACACTTTCAATGGGAAAGAAAAATTGTGCAGCTGCTATCAACTACCATATAATCCAGCAATCTCACTTCTGAATATTTATACAAAAGAATTAAAATTAGGATCTTGAAGAGATATTAGGACTTTCATGTTTATTGCAACACAGCACAGTATCTAAGATGTATGAACAATCTAATTTTCCGTTGAAGATGACTGGATAAAGAAAATATGACAGATACATATAATGGAATAGTATTCAGCCTTAAAATAGAAGAAAACTGTATAATATGTGAGAACATGGAGGGACCTTAAGGTCATTAGAATAAGGCAATAAAGCCAGTCACAGAAAAAAGAAATACTGCATGTTTCCACTTGTATGGGGTATCTAAAAGAGTTAAATTCACAAAATCTGAGGGGAATGGTGTTTGCCAAGGGTTGGGAGTAGTAGAAATGGAAAGTTACTAATCAACAAGCATTCCCTTTTAGATAAACAAGATAAATAATCTCTACAGACCTGCTGTACAACATGGTTGTACAGGATATTATACACTTGAAGCCTAGTTGAATGGGTAGGTCTCATGATGTGTTATGAAAAATGTAATTTAAAAATACATATGTGTCAGATTTCACCATAATATTACATACAATGGTAAAAAACCTGTAATTTTTTTTAACAATCCAACAATTGAAGTAATTCACTGTACACCCACACTTAGAATATTATACAAACTGTATAATCTCTTCTGCACACTCTCAGACTAGCATTGCAGAAAACAAAATCTGTCTTTCTTTCTTTCTTTTTTTTTTTTTGAGATGGAGTCTCGCTCTGTTGCCCTGGCTGGAGTGAAGTGGTGTGATCTTGGCTCACTGCAACCTCTGCCTCTCAGGTTCAAGCAATTCTCTCACATCAGCCTCTTGAGTAGCTGGAATTACAGGCACTTGCCACCATAAATGGCTAATTTTTGTATTTTTATTAGAGACAGGGTCTCACCATGTTGGTCAGGCTGCTCTCAAACTCCTGCCGTCAGGTGATCCACCTGCCTTGACTTCCCAAAGTACTGGAATTATAGACCTGCGCCACCACATCCAGCTGAAAAAAATCTTGCTAATCACCACTACAAGTTCAGGAGGTCCTAAAGACTACCTTCAGGTTCAATAATTCATGATAAAAGCTTATAAAATTCAGCAAACCTGATTTATCATGATTTAGACTGTTTTGGCTACCATAACAAGACACCATCATTGGGTGGCCTAAAAACTAGAAATTTATTTCTCCATATTATGGACACTAGGAAGTCCAAGATCAAAGTGCCAGCATGATAGGTTTCATTCTGATGCCTTTTCTCTCTTACTTGTGTTCACAGAAAGAGCTCAGGTCTCTCTTCCTCTTCTGATAAAGCCACTAATCCCATCATGGGAGCCCCACCCTCATGAACTCATCTAAACCTAATGACCTCCACAAAGGCGCCATCTTTATATTTTTTCACTGTGCAAGATATAAAGGTGACACTTTTGGGAAGTCATTAAGTTCAGATTAGGACTTAAACATATGAATTTTGAATTTAAGAATGCAAAGAAAATTTGAATTTAAGAATATATTGAATTAAAAAATTATTTTGAATGTAAGAATGTAAGCCCTAAGAATTAGGGTTTAAACATGAATTTTCAAAAATATATTAATTTTGGGGCAGCACACACATTCAGTGCCTGTCATCATGCCCGGATAATTTTTATATTTTTAGTAGAGATGGGGTTTCACCATAACAACTCATAAGTACGGTTTTACACATTGAAATAAGCAACAGGGAAGAATTCTTGGAAGAAAGAGAAGTAAGAAAACCAAGAACCTTTTTCCCTACTTAAACATAAAGTGCACTAACAAAATCTCACTGATAAAACTGTTTTGAACTCGGGAGTGGTGTTTTTTTTTTTTTGCGACAAGGTCTCCCTCTGTCATCACCCAGATTGAGTGCAGTGGCGCTATCTCGGCTCATTGCTACCCCCACTTACCAGGTTCAAGCAGTTCTCCTGCCTCAGCCTGCCGAGTAGCTGGTATTACATGCATGCACCAACACACCTGGCTAATTTTTGTTTTGTATTTTTAGTAGAAACATGGTTTCACCATATTCGACAGGCTGGTCTTGAATGACTGACCTTGTGATCCTCAGGCTTCGGCCTCCCAAAGTGCTGGGATTACAGGCATGAGCCTCCGCACCTGGCCTCTGCAGTCTTTAAGGCTTGCAGATTCCAGGGGAAGTCTTGGAGGATAAATTGCCATTAATGTCAGTCAATTTTAGCCTTTATTTTAGCATCAGCTATGCATGGAAATAATGAGAAACAAAAATGCTACGCAGCCTTTAGAAAACAAATAGTAAAATGACAAAAGTAAATCCCTTCTTATCAGTTATTATTTTAAATGTAAATGACTTAAATTCTTTATTCATAGGCAGATTGGCAGAATTAAGTCTAAAATGATCCACATGTATATGGTCTAAGGGAAATTCACTTTGAATCCAAAGACATAAACAGGATGAAAGTGAATGAGTGAAAAAGGTATTTCATGGAAACAGAAGCCAAAAGAGAGCAGTGGTCATCAGACAAAACAGATGTTACATCTAAAAGGCATTTGCATATCAAATAACAAATGATCCAGCTGGGTGCAGTCGCTCACACCTCTAATCCTAGCCCTTTGGGAGGCCAAGTTGGGTAGATCACGAGGTCAGGAGTTCAAGACCAGCCTGACCAACATGGAGAAATTCCATCTATACTAAAAATACAAAAATTGACTAGGTGTGGTGGTGGGAACCTGTAATTCCAGCTACTTAGGAGGCTAAGGCAAGGCAGGAGAATCTCTTGAACCCAGGAGGTAGAGGTTGCAGTCAGATGAGATCATACCGTTGCTCCCCAGCCTGGGCAACAAGAATGAAACTGTCTCAAAAAAAAAAAAAAAATCAAAATTTATGAACACTGACAAAATAGAAGAGATAAAAATTAAAATAACAGTTAAAAATTATTATTATTAATAAATTTTTTGAGATAGAATTTTGTTCTTGTTGCCCAGGCTACAGTGCAGTGGCCTAATCTTGGTTCAATGCAACCTCCACCTCCTGGGCTGAAGTGATTCTCCAGCCTCAGCCTCCCAAGTACCTGTGATTACAGGCACCTGCCACCACACCTGGCTGATGTTTGTATTTTTAGAAGAGATAGAGTTTTGCCATGTTGGCCAGGCTGGTCCGAAACTCCTGACCTCAGGTGATCTGTCCAACTTGGCCTCCCAAATTGCTGGGATTATACGCATGAGCACCTCACCTGACCACTTCCCTGTATAATCTTACTTCTGTCTTCAGAGAGAAACAGGAGAAAAAGAAAAAAAAAAAAACTTTTTCAAACGAATGTATAGATAATTGGCATGTATTTATATTTATAAAATGTATGTTTTATATATTTTTTACACTATATTTACCATATGTGACCCTATTCAAAGTGCTTTAACTCATGAAAACTCATTTAGTCCTCCTAAATCCAAAAAGTAAGTTGAACTATTATTGCCCCATCCTTCCTTTTTATTTAACTGGATGAGAAAGGCAGAAAAGGTAACGGCTAAGGTCACACAGATGGAAGAGGACAGAGCATGGATTTGAACTCCTGGAAGCCTGGTTCTAAAGTGAAGCCTTCACCACCATTCTTTACTTTCTTCCTTCAATCTGCAGAATTACACAGGCACACATATGTTTACACACACACATATACACATACATACATATTTCAAACTACCTGCAAAAAGTCTGTCATGTGTCCTTGCAGACCTTTACATATATATATATATACACACACACACACACACGTATATATACACACATATATATACACACACACACACACATATATATATGGACAGAAAGAAGGAGAGTAATCTGCTATATCCAGATGGAACAGACACAGAGCATGGCTACAAAGCATCTTAGAATGTGACAGGCATGAAAATATTCCTTGGCTGATGATTGATAAACTTGGCACAGTCTCAGTGGAGGAGTAAGGGTGAAAGCCAGATTTGCTTCTGAACTCTTCTTATAGGGAAGAAGAAAATTCTTAAGAGCAACTGGTCCAGAAGAATAATTAAATTACGGGCCGGGCGTGGTGGCTCACGCCTGTAATCCTAGCACTTTTGGAGGCCGAGGTGGGTGGATCACCTGAGGTCAGGAGTTCAAGACAAACCTGACCATCAGGGTGAAACCCCATCTTAAAAAAAAAAAGAAGAAGAAGAAGAATTAAATTACATCTTTTCAGGTTAATTAGCATCTAGCAGGTGGACCCTATCCTGTTAAATTATCCTGTACCCAGTGAGGTATAGTCAGCCTTGCAGGATTCAGTTTCATATTGATGGGGTTCTTATATTAAGTATTTATTTATTTATCTATCTATCTATCTACTTGGGACCTCAAGAGATCACCCACCTCGGCCTCCCAAAGTGCTGGGACTACAGGCATCGGTCACCATGCCTGGTCTCTTAAGTATTTTTTTTTCTGGGATACATGTGCAGAATGTGCAAATCTGTTACATAGGTATCCATGTGCCATGGTGTTTTGCTACACCTGTCAACCCATCGTCTAGGTTATAATCCCCTCATGCATTCAGTATTTGTCCTAATGCTTTCCATCCTCTCCTGCCCAAACCCCAACAGGCCCTCGTGTGTGTTGCTCCTCCCTGTGTCCATGTATTCTCATTGTTCAACTTCCACTTATATGAATGAGAACATGCAGTGTTTGGTTTTCTGTCCTGTATTAGTTTACTGAGAATGATGATTCTCAGCTTCTTCCGTGTCCCTGCAAATGACATGATCTCATTCTTTTTTATGACTGCATAGTATTCCATGGTGTAAATGTTCCACATTTTCTTCTTCCAGTCTATCACTGATGGGCATTTGGGTTGGTTCCAAGTCTTTGCTATTGTCAATAGTGCTGCATTAGATATAAATATATGTGTGTCTTTATATTAGAAAGGTTTATAATCATTTGAGTATCTTATGTAATTTTTAATGCCACGTACTGTGACAGAGAAAGAAACCACCATACCCAGCTGCATAGTTTCAATCTAAAATACATAATATAAAGGCTGGGCATGGTGACTTACTCCTGTAAGTAATCCCAGCACTTTGGGAGCCTGAGGCAGGTGGATCACTTGAGCCCAGGAGTTTGAGATCAGCGTGGCCAACACAGTGAAACCCCTGTTGTTCGGAAAAGCTGCAAAGGAGAAAGGACTTACAGGGTGCCTACATAAATTGGTTATGAGTAACATATAAACAAGGACCCCAGGGTATGGGAAGCACTTGACCCTGCAAAGCGCTCCCCTCCCTCACCATCTGGGAGGGGACGCGGTGCTGGTGAAGCTTTTAACCAATTTGCAGCCTCACTTGGACCCTCAAGTTTGCTCATATAAATAAAAAATGGTAAGAATCTGAAAAGATAGCCAGGGGAATTAAATGCCAGTTGGGGCCAACTAGGCCCTGATCATGGAGAAGGTCGCCCCAGCTCTCATAAGCTTCACACTGTCCCTGCACCCAGGGTCACAGAGCATGCGCAGGTCCTCCCCTCCCACTTCCGGAGGACTCGCCAACCCCCGCACAGGCTGAGCCCCAGGCAGGAAACCGAGCACTTGGTGGGTTGGGGTCCGAGTCCTTCCTCGCCGGTGCTCGGTGAGTCCTGCGGAACCCCTGGGCAGGGCCACTGATCCGTCTGTTCCAGGTGAGCTGGGAGGGCCACAGGAAAGGTCCGGGAGGGCCCTCCATATGAGGCTTACCTGGTTAGGGGCTTCCTGAACATTCCCTGTGCCTAAACCTCTGAGTGGCAGCCTGCCAACAACTGGATCGCCTTAGTCTCCAGAGAAGGTCTTGCGAAAATTTCAGGATTGTAGAGTTAGAAAGGGGGTGGTGGGCCTGTGTCAATTAAGCTTTAAATGTTATGATCTGAATTAGGGTTTATGAAGTGGCCATGTTATCTTCAAAGAACTAATGTTTGGGTGTGGGGATGGGGAGTTAAAGGAGTGAAGTGGTAGCTGCCAGTTGAGAACCTACCGGCCTCCATCACCTGCACCCCTGACCTATGGAAGCATCCTTTAATCCTCACGAGGGTCACACAGGTACGAATTATCATTTCACCATTGCAGATGAGGCGCTTTAGGTGCAGGCATGTTAAGAATCATCCAGTATGACGATGGTTGAAACTGAGATCTTGGAATCTACCACAGGTTTTGATTCCTCAGACAAGCTAGATACATATTCCCACCAAGAAGCTTGCTGCCTAGTGACGGATTTTTGCACGTTAGGTAAAGAATTGCAGAGTAGCTGTAAAATCACATTATAATTGTGATATGTGACGAGATGGTGAGCTAGGCAAAAAACTTGGACTAGATCTTAATGGATCTTTTTGCTTTGTTTTACTTCACAAAGTACAGTCTGCCAGCCAGCAGCATCATCTGGAAACTTGGGGAAAAAACCAGATCTACTGAATCAGAAACTGGGGAAGTGGCCCAGACAATCTTTTACCAGCACCTCCAGGTGATTATAATGCAAGATAAGGTTTGCCAACTGCTTCCATAAAGTAATAAAAGACCAGTGGAATGTTTTCAGTTGCAAGATGAAAGAATTATATTTGTATTTGAAAAGATCAATTTAGCTACAGAATTAGGAAGTTGGAGGCACCATTGTGTATGTAGGAAAGAGACCTAGGCGGCTTAAACTAGGGTGGTGATCCTGCCTACAGAGCTGTTTAATGTCCTGATTTTAAATAGTAGCGAAGACTGCTTTGTGTGTGTGCTTGGGGGAAGAGGGGCACAATGATACCTGGAGTGAGTACTTCTGTCCTTTGCACTGTGCGAGAGTCCTTTTTTTTGTATATGTTTCCTTTTCTTCCTTTTTTGTTCTTTTCTTTCTTTCTTATCTTTCTTTTTTTTTTTTTTTTTGAGACAGAGTTTTGCTCTTGTTGCCCAAGCTGGAGTGCAATGGCGCCATCTCTGCTCACTGCAACCTCCACCTCCCCGGTTCAAGAGATTCTCCTGCCTCAGCCTTGGGAGTAGCTGGGATTACAGCCACTACGCCCGGCTAATTTTTTTCTGTTTTTAATAGAAATGGGGTTTCACCAGACGGGCATGATGGCTCACGCCTCTAATGCCAGTACTTTGGGAGGTCAAGGTGGGTGGATCACGAGGTCAGAAGATGGAAACCATTTTGGCCAACATGGTGAAACCGCGTCTCTACTAAAAATACAAAAATTATCAGGGTGTGGTGGCACGCGCCTGTAGTCCCAGCTACTTCGTAGGCTGTGGAAGGAGAATTGTTTGAATCCGAGACTTAGAGGTTGCAGTGAGCTGAGATTGACTGGCGACAGAGCACGACTGTGTCTCAAAAAAAAAAAAAAAAAAGAAGCAAGCAAGAAAGAAAAGAAAAGGGGTCTCACCATGTTATCCAGGTGGGTCTTGAGCTCCTAACCTCAGGTGATCCGCCCACCTCGGCCTCCCTAAATGCTGGGATTACAGGAGTGAGCTATTGCTCCCCGGCCGTTTTTTCAAAACTAAATATTTTCTTTTGATTTTATAATTTTTTCCAATGATGCTTTGCAGTTTACTATGTGTGGGCAAGTTTTTTTTTTTTTTTTTTTTTTTTAGAAAGAGTCTTGCTCGGTCGCCCAGGCTAGAGTGCAGTGGCGGGATCTCGGCTCACTGCAATCTCTGCAGCCCGGGCTCAAGTGATTCTCCTGCCTTAGTCTCCCAAGTACTTGGGAATACTGACGCCCGCCACCATACCCAGCTAATTTTTGTATTTTCAGTAGAGACAGGGATTCACCATCTTGGCCAGGCTGATCCTACTGACTTCACGATCCACCCACCTCTGCCTCCCAAAGTTATGGGATTACAGATATATATATATATATATCTGGATTACAGTATGCTCATATATTTTTTTGAGTTTTTTGTGATTTATTTTATTTTTAAAATTTTTGTAATTGCATTTTAGGTTTTGGGGTACATTTGAAGAACATGCAAGATTGTAAAGTTTCGCTTTTGTCACCCAGGCTGGAGTACAATGGTACAATCTCAGTGCACTGGGACCTCCACCTCCCAGGTTTCAGTGATTCTCCTGCCTCAGCCTCCCAAGTACCAGGGACTACAGGCATGCCACCATGCCTGGCTAATTTTAGTATTTTTAGTAGAGACAGGGTTTCGCCATACTGTCTTGGCTCGTCTTGAACACCTGACCTCAGGTAATCCCTCTGCCATGGCCTCGGAAAGTGCTGGGATTACAAGTATTAGCCACCACACCTGGACATGAAGGATTCTTAAAACTTCTAAAGCCTCAATTTTTCCAATCTCTGAGCGCCGTATGCAACCTCACCCCATTACCGTGCATGTTCGAACTTTCTTGTTCTGCTCGAAAGTACCCATTTGAAAGTATTAGGCAAGTATTGGGCGTCACCATAGCCACACTTAGTGTGGGTAGATGGGAAGAGCGATTTGTAAGAGACAGCATTCTTTATATTTGTTTTCTTTTCTTTGGTAGAAATGGGACTTTGTAGAGATGAGATTTTTCCATGTTGCTCCGGCTGGTCTTGAACTCCTGGGCTCAAGCAATCTGCCCACCTTGGCCTCCCAATGTTCTGGGATTACAGGCCTGAGACACCATTCCTGGCCATGAGTCCATATGAATGCTCATGACCAGTGGATGGAGATTCTGCATCCCAGGAATATGTATTTTCAATTCTTTCCAAAGTTGATTGCGTTAGTGGATGCTGAGCTTGTAGATATGGAGGGCTATTTAAAATAAGGGATGTATTTTAAAATTTGGAAACTTCTGTTTTATTCCACAATTAGTATGGAAAAATTTTCTGAAGCACACCATTACTGCAGTGAGCCTTTGGAAGCTACTACCCTTACTAATCATTTGAGGATTAACAACCTTATAAGAAATAACAGGTTTTAGGTTGAAATGTCAATGTGTTTTTTTATTGAGACGGAGCCTTGCTCTGTTGCCCAGGCTGGAGTGCAGTGGCAAGATCTCCACTCACTGCAACCTCTGTCTTCCAAGTTCAAGTGATTTTTCTGCCACGGCCTTCCAAATAGCTGGAAATACAGGCATACGCCACCATTGCCAGCTAATTTTTTTCTTATTTTTTTTAGAGAAGGAGTTTCACTATGTTGGCCAGGATCTGCCTGCCTCAGCCTCCCAAAGTGCGGGATGACAGGTGTGAGCCACTGCGCCCAGCCTAAAATGTTTCCTTCTTTTTTTTTGAGATGGAGATTTTTTTTTCCTCTGTTGCCCAGGCTGGAGTGCAATGGCACGATTGTGGCTCACTGCAACCTCTGCCTCCCAGGTTCAGGCAGTTCTCCTGCCTCATCTTCCCTAGTAGCTGGGGTTACAAATGCCCACCACCAGGCGTGGCTAATATTTGTATTTTTAGTGGAGACAAGGTTTCACCATGTTGCTCAGGCTGGTCTGGAACTCTTGACCTCAGGTGTTCCACACACTTCGGCCTCCCAAAGTGTTAGAATTACAGACCTGAGCCATCATGCCTGGCCTATGCCAGCTAATTTCTTTATTTTCAGGAGAGATGGGGTTTTACCATGTTGACCGTGCAGGTCTCGAACTCCTGACCTCAAGTGATCCACTGCCTTTCCCTCCCAAAGTGCTGGGATTACAGGTTTGAGCCACCACACCTGGCCCAATATGCTTTGTGTGTTTGTCTTTTTGAGAGAGCATCTCTCTCTGTCACCCAGGCTGGAGTACAGTGGTGCGATCATGGCTCACTGCAACCTCCACCTTCTGGGTTGAAATGATTCTCCTTCCTCAGTATCCTGAGTAGCTAGGCTTGCAGGTGTGCACCACCATGCCCTGTTAATGTTTTCATATTTTTTTTTCCACTGTAGTTAAGACTTTCATATGGAATGTTTTAGTATTTTTTGAAGACACAGGGTTTCCTCGTGTTGGTCAGGCAGGTCTCGAACTCCTAACCTCGTGGTCTGCCTACCTTGGCCTCCCAAATTGCTAGGATTACAGGTGTGATCTACCCTGGCAATGTGCTTTATATGTAAGTAAATAGAGATATCTCTATATATGCATGTATTACATGTAATAAATAAAGTACGCTGGGTAAGTTGGCTCATGCCTGTAATAGAAATATGTGGATTCAGCTAAATTTGTGTGACCTCTTGAGAGATTTTCTGAGATAGTCTTATAACACTTTTTATTAAACATGTGTTAAATGCCAAGGACTGTGACAAATGTCTTATGTAATTTATTCATTTATGCTTAAAACCTGAGATAGTGTTATTTCCTACTTTCTGAAAAGCGAAACTCAGAAATTAACTTGACCAAGTACATGTAGGGAGCAAAGTGTTAAGAGTTGGATGAAAACCCAGTTCTGTTGGGTATTGTTAGCTCTCAATTTGTATGTTACCTGTTTTCACCATTGTAGTGCTGGACCAGTAAGTGCATTATTCCCTGTTAAAATATTTGGAGACATTATTAAGTATGAACAACTGAGCATATCAAATATGAAAGATGTAAGGTGGTTTCATATAGAGAGATGCATAGGCTGCTGTGAGAGTCTAAGGAAGGAGCGCTACAACTTAGTGATTGTCATGCCAGTGGCTATGCCAATCAGCGTAATGCTGGATAAGCGTGTTCAAAGTCTTGTGGACTCGGCTTTTACAGCTCTAAGTGAGGATAATAGCTCCTAACTGATGGAGTTGTTCTGATGCTTTGGTTGAACCTGTGACTATATGGAAGATCCTTAACATAGTGCCTGACATATAATAAATTATCCTTGAGAACATGTCTCTTGTGCTGAGTCTCTAGTTGCAAAACAATCCTAGGAAAGAAGTGAGAGTAGGGTAATCTAAGCAGAAAGTGGTTTGTGCAGAAGAGGGAAAGCAAGATACCTATGAAATACGGAGGGCTCTGAATGGTGAGCTCAGGATGAAAAACTTTGTAGTGACTTATGGGGAGTTATTAACAGATTGTAAAGAGGGGAAACATGTAATTTGTTTAAAAAGTGAAGGCCTGAGGTAAAAATTAAATGAGGTCAACAAGCAATAGGCATGTCCGGAGCAGTGGCTCTTGCCTGTAATCCCAGCACTTTAGGAGGCCGAGGCAGGCAGATAACCTGTGGTCCAGAGTTCAAGACCAGCCTGAACAACATGGCGAAAACCTGTCTCCACATAATATACAAAATTTAACTGGGTGTGGTGACGTATACCTGTTGTCCCATCTACTCAGGAGGCTGAAGCAGGAGAAGCACTTGAACCCAGGAGATGGAGACTGCAGTGAACCAAGATCCTGCAACTGCACTCCAGCCTGGGCAACAGAGCAAGGCTCTACCTGATGAAAAGAAAAGAAGAACCAGTAAAGCAATTGGCAAATCTTGAATTCAGGGTCGTCTAGGACATAGGTGGGGGCAGGGAGCATTCTTCTAGATTGAAAAAGATTTAAAAGAACTAATAAGCAAATGCAATTCATGGCTCTTGTTTGGTTTCAGATTACAGGATATCCAGCAGAAAGTTCCTTTGGCCAAGAAGAATGGCACATATTTGGCTGCCATTTACATCATATATATATATATAAAGACAGAGTTTCACCCTTGTTGCCCAGGCTAGAGTGCAATGGCATGATCTTAGCTCACTGAAACCTCTGACTCCTAGGTTCAAGTGATTCTCCTGCCTCAGCATCTCGGGTAGCTGGAATTACAGGCATGCACCACCACACCGAGCTAATTTTGTATTTTTAGTAGAGATGGAGTTTCTCCATGTTAGTCAGGCTGGGTTAGGTAGCTTGCAAGCTTTGATGGAGGAATCTGACTTGCTTAAAATCAGGTACCTGTAAGTGTCTTGAAAGCAAGCCAGGAAGTTTTGATCCCTTACTTTTATTTTGAAAGTGTCAGACCAACAGAAAGTTTGAAAGGGCGGGTATCCTTATATACTCTTTCCCTGGATTCTCCCCATTGTTAACTTTTTGTTACATTCATGTTTTCTCTGTTTATATATGTTTTTGTTTGTTTGAGACACAGTCTCGCTGTGTCACCCAGGCTGGAGTGCAGTGGTGTCATCTCAACTCACTGCAACCTCCACCTCCCAGGTTCAAGCAATTCTCCTGCCTCAGCCTCCTGAGTAGCTGGAATTACAGGTATGCACCACCACACCCAGGTAATTTTATACTTTTAGTAGAGACAGGGTATCTCTATGTTTGTCAGGCTGATCTCAGACACCCAACCTCAGGTGATCTGCCCACCTTGGCTTCAAAAAGTGCTAGGATTAAAGGTGTGAGCTATCATGCTTGGCTATATATTTTGTTAAATTGTGGAAATATCTGAAAGTTTCAGATTTCCAGATGGCTTCCCACTGTGTATCAATATGTATCTCCTAACAATGAAGCCATTTATTTTTTACTATAATTTTTTTGTACCCAATTTAACACTGGTAGAACATCATGTGAGATAGAGTCCATACTAAGATTCTCACATTTATTTGTTCCCAATTCTCCCTCTCTCTTTCTTTCTTTCTTTTCTTCCTTCCTTCCTTCCTTTCTTCCTTTCTTTCTTTCTTCTCTCTTTCTTTTGATATATAGTTTCACTCTAGTGTCCATGGTGTAGTGCTGTCCTACAATCTCAGCTCACTGCAACCTCTACCTCCCGGGGTCCAGCGAAGTGATTCTCCTGCCTCAGCCTCTCAAGCAGCTGGGATTACATGCACATGCCACCTTGCCCAGCTAATGTTTTGTATTTTTAGTAGAGATGGGGTTGCACCTTGTTGATCAGGCTGGTCTTGAACCCCTGGCTGCAAGGGAGTCACGAGGCTTGGCCCCTCAGTGTTGTGATTACAGGTGTTAGCCACCATACCTGGCCTGTTTCCAGCATTTTTTAGTTTTTTTTTTTTGTTGTTGTTGTTAAATTTCAAGATTTCAGATCCAATCAGGTATCATATGTTGTATTTTTCATGTTTCTTTCCTCTCCTTAAATCTGGAAATCTTTTTTTATGCTTGTTTTTCCTATAATTGACAGTTTTGAAGAATACATACCAGTTGTCTAGTAGGAGTGCCCCACAATCTGAGTTAGAGTAATTTTCTCATGGTTAGCTTGAAAGTCAATTGTTTTTGGAAAGAATATGATATGAGCAATGCTATAAACTTACCATTGCATTGTATCAGGAAGCACATAAATTTGTTCCACATTTTTAAGATATTGTGTGTGTGTGTGTGTGTGTGTAATGTACATTGTGAATCTCTGCAACATGAATATCATGTTTTTCCAAGAACATCCACCCAGTGATTTCAGCATTCTTTGATGATTCCTGTGTGAATGTTTAGTACATTTGTGATTATGTAATCAGATTTGTAACGTGGTGTTTTTTCTCACTCATAGGAAGGATTCCTTATCTTGGACCTGAGTCTACTTTCTTGAAGAAAACTTGACTTTATTTCATTAAGTGGGAAGAACAGCAGCCCAGCTAATATGTTGAAATGTGCAATAGGCTGCAGTCTGTGAAGTATTCATGGCCATAGACTCTGAAGCTAAGGAGCTGAGAAGTTTCTAGAAGCTGCCATCAACATGCCAAAGCAGTAAAACTGAAAGCCAATTCAAATTTCAAGGTCTAGGGGAAGATATCTACTGCTTACTGGGACTTGAGGTCTAGAGACCTAGGCCTTATTAAAATAATTACTTTACCTACCATCTTTGTTCAAGGCTCAGTGGCTGACCTCCAAGCAGTGGCTAGCTGTCCCATCTGTCTGGACTACTTGAAAGACCCAGTGACCATCAGTTGTGGGCATAACTTCTGTCTCTCCTGCATCATTAAATCCTGGAAGGATCTAGATGATAGTTTTTCCTGCCCTTTTTGCCACTTTTGCTGTCCAGAAAGGAAATTGACAAGCAATCCTCAGCTGGGTCGTTTGACTGGAATTGCTAAGCACCTCCAGATAAGAAGCAAGAGAAAGCGGCAGGAAGAGAAGCATGTATGTAAGAAGCATAATCAGGTTTTGACCTTTTTCTGTCAGGAAGACCTAGAGCTTTTATGTCCAAGGTGCAGTTTCTCCACTGATCACCGGCTTCACTGTGTTTGGCCCATAAAGAAGGCTGCGTCCTGTCACAGGGAAAAACTGGAGCAGTACAATGTACCATGGAAGGAGGGAGTGGAACTAACTGAAAAAATCATAACTATACAAACCAGAAAATTATTAGAACTGAATAAAAAGGTAAACCATAGGGAAGAAGAAGTCAGGTCTGAATTTGAACAACTGAGATTATTTCTCCAAAATGAGCAAGAGACTGTTCTTGGGCAATTACAAGATGAAGAGATGGATATTTTAGCACAACTAAATGAAAGCCTAAGAAAATTCTCAGATCATACCTCCTCATTAAAATAGCTACTAAAGGAGATAGAGCGCACATATGTGAAGTCAGGACTGGAATTGCTGGCAAATGTTAAGGATATCTATCACAGATACAAAAATTCAAATTCCCTGAACCTTTTTCATTCAGATTAAAAGAATACGGTTACCGTCTGCCTCCACAATATTCTGGCCTATACAAAATTATCAAGCAATTTCAAGTGGATGTAATTCTAGATCCTGAAACAGCACATCGTAAACTTAAAGTCTCAGCAGATAGAAAAGCTGTGCGATATGGAAATACAGTGCAAAACTTACCTCCAAACCCAAGAAGATTTTATCGCCTCCCAGCTGTTGTGGGTTCTAAGGGCTAAAGGGCTATAGTTGTGGCCGGCAGTACTGGGAAGTAGAAGTGAAAGACAAGCCTGAATGGATCCTTGGTGTCTGTAATGACTCTTTCCAGAAGGAGGAAGAGTCGACCAACTTCAGTACAGAATGGATTGTGGGGAATTCGGTGATCTGGTCAGGATAATTACATTGTATTTGGTCATGAGGAAATTAATCTGCTACCAAAAGTAACACCTAGTAAGATTGGTATTTTTTTAGATTATGAAATGAATGAGGTTTCCTTTTATAATTTGAATGCTAAATCTCTATGGTATACCTTTAATGATGATTTTACAGGATGACTTTGGCCTTATTTTTATACTGGAATGGACTCAAAACCTCTTAAAATTTCTAGAGTAACAGATTGTGAATAAATAACTATTAGAAAACTGTCATTTTCTGACACCTAGCAAACATAATAGAGCCAGTGAATCTAGTTTTGATAATTCTGTATTTTGTCCTATTTTTCCCACAAAAAATCCCAGAATTGTTTATATCTCAGTTTCAGCACTAAAAAATGTGATTATAGGACCTACCTTATAACAAATTACGGGGTCAAAGACAAACTACTTTAGAAATCCTAAAATAAGGCCAGGCATAGTGGCTCACACCTGTAATCCAAGGACTTTGGAGGCCAAGGCTGTCGGCCTCCAAGGCGGTCGGATAACCTGAGGTAGGGAGTTCAAGACCAGCCTGACCAACATAGCAAAACCCCATCTTTAAAAAAAAAGAAAAGAAAAAAGTAAATTAAAAAAAAATCCTAAAATAAAATACTAGAAATATATACTACTATAAAGTAATGTATTATGTAAAAAAAAATTATTACTCCAGTTATTGCCAATAGAAGCCCAATAATGTTTTTTCAGTATTGCCTATGTATTTTTCCTTTAGGAAAGATTAAGTCTTCATTAATCACTGTGTCATCCATGCTGTAGTGCAATGGCGCAATCTCAGCTCACTGCAACCTCTGCCTCCTGGGTTCCAGCGATTCTCCTGCGTCAGCCTTCTGAGTAGCTGGGATTACAGGCACGCACCACCACACCTGGCTAATTTTTGTATTTTGGTAGGGTCGGTGTTTCACCATGTTGATCAGGCTGGTCTTAAATTCCTGACATTGTGATATGCCTGCCTCAGCCTCCCAAAGTGCTGGGATTAGAGGTGTGAGCCACTGTGCCTGGCCAACTTTTTTTTTTAATTAATTTTTTAAATTTCTATTTTGCCTAGGCTGGTCTTGAATGTGTGACCAAGCATTTCTCATACCTTAGCCTCCTAAAGCACTGGGATTAACGGCATGAACCTCCATGCCCAATGCCACTTTTCCCTTTCATCTGTCTACCTCAATATTTCTAAGTAACTTAATTTTTTATTCAGTGTGTCTTTGTCAGGACTACCTTAGTTTTATAGAAAATGAGATGGTAGTTCATGCCTTTAATCCTAGCACTTTGGGAGGCTGAAGTGGGCAGATCACCTGAGATCAGGAAGTTGAACCCCTGGCCAAAATGGTGAAACCCCATCTCTACTAAAAATACAAACACATTAGCCGTGCATAGTGGCACATGCCTGTAATCCCAGCTATTCATTAGGCTGAGGTAGGAGAATTGCTTGAACCCAGAAGGCGGAGATTGCAGTGAGCTGAATTGTGCCATTGAAATCCAGCCTGGGAAACAAGAGTGAAACTCCGTCTGAAAAAAAAAAGAGATGGCACTCTTACATCGTCCTCTGCCACACACACACTTGCATACTGTACACACACAGTCAGTAGAACATCTGTTCTCCTTCTGTTCCCACTGCACAGAGTACCCTCTAGTGTAGTCAGCTACTGTCCTTCACTTCTCTTTGGGAACCGAGCTCTAGGCTCAGAATCTGTATTAACTTAGTTCCATATTTTCCTCCTTAGGTTTATTTGATTAATTCAGGGATTAGTATCTTTCAATAGATGAAAAATATGTAACTTTTGGAAAAACGTGTTAACAAAAAGACTGGTGTGATTTTGATGGGATTATGTGTTGTATCTTTTCATATTAGTATGGAGAAAATTAACATCTTAACATGTCAGCTAGTAGACATAACTGAGAGCGAATCTAAATCTAGTCTATTCCATGAATTTTTATGTAATTGTCTAAAATTTGTCATTTTTAGTGTACATGTGTTTAACATCTTTTGTCAAATTTGTCCTTAAGTATTTGATATTTTATGTCAATTATTTCAATTCTAATTGTTTATTACTAGAATATATAAATAATTGATTTTTGTGTGTTAATCTTATTTCCCATAAGCTTGTTAAACTCATTTCTAGGAGCTCTTATGTAGATTCCATTGGATTTTCTGCATAGATAATCGTGTCATGGGCAAGTAAAGACATCTGTACTTCTTGTGTAACCTAGATCATCTTTCTTTCCTCCCTCCCTCCCTTCCTTCCTTCCTTCTATCTTTCTCTTTTTTAAAATGTCTCTGTCTCCATTCCACTCTGTCACCCAGACTGGAGTTTAATGGTGCAACCTTGGATCATTGCAACCTCCGCCTCTCGGGTTCAAGCGATTATCTTGCCTCAGCCTCCCATGTAGCTGGGATTACAGGTGCTCACCACCACACCTGGCTAATTTTTGTATTTTTAGTAGAGATGGAGTTTCACCACATTGGCCAGTGTAGTCTCAAACTCCTGACCTCAGGTGTTCTGCCTGCCTCACCAACGTGCTGGGATTACAGACGAGTGAATGTTCTTGCTTCACACTGTGACCACCAAATGAGCCCATGTTTGGCACAGGGTACAATCTTTCCCCTAAGTGCTCTATAGGACAGGCACCTATTTGGAGTTGAGACACACAACCAATTGGTCAGATTAGAGTCTTCCCCCTGAACTTATATCAGTCACACCTTCTCTTAGAATCTAGAAACCCGCCATGGAAAATGTAGGAAAGCCAGTGATTCTCATAGTTAAGATAAGGGATACCTCTTTTACCTTTACTTGATGTCGGCAACCTCGCCAAGGTAATAGAGGACTCTTCATTTAAACTAAGAGGGATCCCTGGTTAGCTAATTGGAGAAAAAGGATTAAGTCTGTGAAGGTTTTTCAACTGATGCATTTTAACGAACCGAGGTTCAATCATCCAGGTTACCGGGGCAGAAAAGTCAATGAGCACTTTTGAATCTTTTGTGTTGTGTAGATTCTTCTGGTAAATTTTGCATTTTTAACTGGAAATTGCAAATTAGGAACTTCTGTTAGAGGTTTTTGTTTGTTTTTTTCCCTCTCTGTGTATCTGTAATTTGGTTTTATTTTTCTTTCTCTTTATTCTCCTCTATCTGACCTTCATGTCCATTATTTTTTATCTTTTTATTTTTTATAGACATTGAATACACTTCACAGGTTGTTTCTTCTAAGGTGACTATGCTTTGTCAAGACATAGTAGTTATTTAATGTAATTATTGTCTATGACAATACTAATTTTAACAGCTTGTGAAGAAGGTTTAATAGAGAAATAAGGCACACTTTTCCCTGAAGGTGTCAGTGAAAGTATACCCACAGCATTTGTTTTTTAAATTATAAAAGACATAGTGATATGTCTGGACTGAAATGCATGACTCAGGGAGACATTAAAAGGGATGTGAGTGTATATTTCTGTTCTTAAATACCAAAATATTTCTAAATTACTGAGTTTGGTCAGAGAAATCTCTGAAAGAGCCTCAGCTGAACTCAGTAAAAGCAGCACAAAGCAGCAGAGCTGAAAGTGCAGGCTTGTCATGGGGTGCAGAGCTAGTGAACAGAGCAGGAACAGCAATTCCCTGACAGTGGCAGCCAACAGCTGGATAATCCTGCTCACAATGGCCTATGTAGGGGTCAGTTTGCATAGATATGGTGGACCCTCCCTGACAATTTGGCTCAGTGTTCAGACTGCTGATGCCACATACTGCAAGACTGTGTGAGTTGGATTCTTAATCATGTAATAAGGTTTATGGGGGAAACAGGGTGTCTACACAGTTGGTACAAAAGTGACTCGAGAGAGCAGGGAAAGGAGACTAGTTTGGGGCTGCGATGGTGGTCATGGGTGGGGCTGCTGAAAGGGTCCTCCACTACCTGGGGCTGAAACTCCCACCTGCAGCGACAGAGGGATCACCCAGGCTTTCTCATCAGCTTCTCCAGATGCACAGAAAGGATGAGAAGAGTGTGTCCCCCCAAAATATCGAGTCATACATAAACATGGAATCAGAGGCTTTATTACAAATGCCCTCCAACAACACAGGAAGAAAAGATAGCCACATGTAAAGGGCTCTCTAAGAGCCCATCATTGGTCTATGACAATACTGATTGTGATAACTTGGGAAGAAGGGTCAACAGAGAAATAAGGCATAAGCTTTTCTGTAAACTTATCAGTGAAAGTGTACACATGTGATCTGGTTTTTAAATTATAAAATGAAATCTCTCCCAACTCATAGTCCAGAAAAATGCCCATTTGTAGGACTTCTGTATTCCTTGTAATGCATGGACTACAGAATGGCTGAATTTCCCAGCACCCCATCTGTGGGGTTGGGGATGTCAGACCATCTCTGGGAAACGTTTCATTACAAACACCAAGAGACAATGCACCTGTGCCTCTCACTTCTACGTGCCAAAAGTGTCTCCCAGCATCAAAGCCCTCACAGCTCCGGACAGCTGGGTAAAAACGAAATGACTGAGGATTGTCAATAAAGCATGGATTCAGCCTACTAAATATCACACTTTTTCTGTCTCTTGAGATAATAAGACTAGGGTGGGCTGTTTCCGGGTCTAGTGTCAAATCTTCCTGAAATGTGCTCATCATTCTTTGCAGACCGAAATAATGTGGAGGGAGCCTCAAATTCTCCTTCTTGAATTCATGTGAGAAGACTGCAGGGGCTTTCAGGTTTTCATATGTGTTGTAGATGTTCTCAATCCCTGTCAGCACATCCAGGTCTCCCTGAAAACACTTCTCGGTTACTTCATTTAACAGATTTTGTAGTACGAATAAATGGGCTGAAATTTGTCTTTGGTTTTCAGTGAGTTTTTCTTCAGCATCGTGCTCTCGAACGAGGCACAAATTGCATCTTGTTCCTTTACCAAGGAAACCTTAATTTCTTCAAATTCAGACTGTAACTCCTTCCTCCATGTTTCCGTCTTTATTTTCACATTAAAAGATTTCAAAATTGTCGCTTCACGTCGCATCTTGGCATCTTCAATTTTCTCCTTTAGTGGCTGAATGTAGCTTTTGAGTCTTCTCCTGTTCCTGGCTGCCGCTTGCTCGATGGGCAGCAGGGGGTGATGCTGGTGGTCAGAGGAGACCCTGCACTCGGGACACAACAGCTCCAGGTCCTTCTCACAGAACAGGGCCAGACGCTGACAGTGCTTCCCACACAGCGGCTCCTCCTCCTGCCTTTTCCTCTTCCTCCTCGTGGCCAGAAGCTGCTGAACCATATCGGTCATGTGGCGAAATTGGGTGTTGCTCCTGAGGTTCTCTTCAGGGCAGTGGTGGAGGCAGACGGGACAGGGGAAGATGTCCTGTAGGTCTTCCCAGCACTGGTGGATGCAGGAGCGACAGAAGTTGTGCCCACAATGAGTGGTGACTGGGTCCTTCAGGTAACCCAGGCAGATGGGGCAGCTGGCCTGTGCTTGGAGCTCAGCCAGGGATGCTGCGAGGGCCATGGTGCAGGGAGGGATCTGTGTGGGGAGACTCCCTTCAGAAGGTGTGATCCTCCAGGAAGGAGGGAAGGTGAGAAGCTGGCGCCTCCTCTGTGTTCTCTCCTGCAAGCACTTCACAGGCCTGAGTCTGTTTCTTTCCCTTTGGCTCTAGAAGCAGCTCCAGCAGGAGGGAGGGCCCAGGGCACCGGCTGATCCCTTGGTACCAGATCCTCCTTTACTCAAATTCAAGCTGGGCTCTTTCTCAGAGAAAGCCACAGTTACAAGAGGCAATGGAAAATAATGACCACGTAAAATACTCCAGAGGGTGAGACTTTGAACAGAACAAGAAGGCAGTTGTCTTCAACTACAAAAGGAGAAAAAATAATAGGATCTATTAAAGCAATAAAGAACATGTGTATCAGTGAAAATATCTACCTAATAATTTTCCTTATTTCTACATAAACCCTTCTAAAAATAAAGTGCATTGGGATAGAGGAAATCTCATAAGTGTTCACAAGCTGTGATTTCTGATAATGATATTATGAGCTGAATATTTGAAAGAGACTCTATATTTCAGACATTCATAGTGCAGCATTTACCCACAAGATTATACGTGATCCTGGGTTTGCCACACAGTATTACAAAGTACAGGAATTGGGATATCAATTGTAAGTGGATACACGGTGTTTGTTGTAGTAACTTTGCTACTACATTATATACTTTAGATGCTCTCCAGTAGAAAACATTATTGAAAAGGCTGACAGCCCTGACAACACGGTTTCAAAAAAATACAAAGATGAGCCAGGCTTAGCGGCGCACACCTGTAGTTCAAGCTACTAGGAAAGTTTTCCCCATTCAGATTTCTTTAAGCCACCGTTCTTACGGCTTGCACCCTCCAGAGTGGTGGTTGAAGCTGTACCTGGCCTCTTTGAGCTGGAGCTGAAACTGGATTAGCCAGAATGTAGGCTGTAGTGTCCCAAGGCTGCACAGGGCAGTGGGGCCCTGGGTCTGGCCACCAACATCATTCTTTCCTCCTAGGTATCTGAGCCTGTGAGGGGAGGCTGCCCTGAAAGCTTCTGAAACTTTCAAAGCCCTTCTTCTCTGTCTTGGATATTAGCACTCCTTTTAGTCATGCTAATCTCTACAAGTAGCCTGCTTGCATTCCTCTCCTGAAAAGGCTTTTGTTTTCTTTACCACAAGACCAGGAGGCAAATTTTTCTTTTTTTCCCTTTCTTTCTCTCTTTTTTTCTCTTTCTCTTTCTTTCTTTCTTCTCTGCTTCCCTTTTCATTATAAATTCCAACTTCAAGTCATTTCTTCACTCCTGTATCTAATCATAGGTTATTAGAAGCATCCAGGCCATATCTTGGACACTTTGCTGCTTATAACTTTCTTCTGCCAAATACCTTAGGTCATCACTCGTAAATTCAAACTTCCACAGATCTCTAGGTCACGAACGCAACACAATCACATTCTTTGCTCAGGTGTAACATGGGTGACCTTAACTCCAGTTCCCAATAAGTTCCTCTCTTCCATCTGAGACTCCATCAGCCTCATTTTCACTCCTTATTTCTAGCAGCATTTTGGTCACAACCACTTAACAACTTTCTAAGACATTCCAGACTTCCCTTCATCTTTCTGTCTTCTGAGTCCTTCAAACTCTTCCAACCTCTGCCCGTTACTAAAAGCCACGTCCACATTTTCAGTTACCTTTAAAGCCACATCCCTCTCCTCAGTGAATCTACCATTCTGGGATCTCTCTCTCCTCAGTACCAATGTTCTGTGTTAGTCAGTTTCTGCACTGCTGTAAAGGAATATCTGAAACTAGGTAACTTGTAAAGAGAAGAGGTTTAATTGGTTCACAGTTCTGCAGGCTATACAAGCATGGCTCCAAAATCTGCTTTTGGTGGGGGCCTTTAGGCAGCTTACAATCATGGCAAAAGGCAAAAAGATAGCAGATGAAGTCACATGGTGAGAGTGGGAGCAAGAGAGAGAGAAGGGGGAGGTCCCAGCGTCTTTTAAACCATTCACAAAGGACCTGCTGCTCCTGTGATCTGGTTACCTCCTACCAGGCCCCACCTCCAACACCGGGCATCATTTCAACCCGAGATTTGGCGGGGACGAGCGTCCGAACCGTATCACCGGCTAATGGGAAGTTCTCTCTGGCTGCCTCCTTGACTCTACTTCAGCACGGTCGTGAAGCAACTGTAATACGTTACGAAGGGTAGGAATCCTGAAAAATATTTAGGCAAAGTATTAAAGCCTGAATTAGTTAAAAAAATAATTCGGAGGTGACGAGTTAAAAAATGATTCAGATAATCAGTATATATCTTTCAGTTAAGTAAAGCCTCCGTCCTTGAGGAATGGCTCTCAATTAAAGGGAGACAGGAATCCAGGAGGATGGAGAAAACATTCTATGTCCTTGTCTAGTCTATGTAGATCTTGATGAATTAATGGCTGTGCTTTGAAACATAGAAGGCCCTCGATAAAACATTCTCTACAGTAGCATAATTTCACAGTTCCTAGGCTGCATCAACTTAGGGCAGTGGTTTTCAACTTTTCTCTCAGTTGCAAAACAGTTTCTTTGGCAAAAGCTTACTTGGAAGCTACAATACAGGAAGTTGGAAGACATACAGCTGCTGTGATTAACAGAGACGTCAGGGACAAAGAACCCTGCCCGAGTCTCCTCCAGCTGTGGCTCCCGCACGGGTTTCAGTGGATCACCTTATGGTTCTAAGGAGTACAGTTTGAAAATCAGTTTTGGGGATTTTAAAGGGACACAGTAGTAGTTACAAAATAGCATTTTTTTCTGGCTTTACCCTGACCTCTTGAAAAAGTCCAATGCCCCTAAGATTCTTCTAAAAATTTTCTGGATATTTCTGGGTGGAGTCAGCTAAAATGTCCCCTACTCTTGCCTAATCACATTTGTAAGTGTTTCTATTTACATTTTTAAAACTTCAATAGCTTTTGGGGTACAGATGGTTTTTGGTTATGTGGGTGAATTGTGTAGTGCAGAAGTGAGATTTTAGTGCACCTGTCCCAGAGGAATGTATATTGTACCCAATATGTAGTGTTTTTTTTTAACCGCTTACCCTCCTCGCACACTTCCCGTTCTGAGTCTCCGGAGTTCCTTATTCCACTCTGTGTACCTTTGTGTGCCCACAGTTTAGCTCAGTCTGTGGTTTTCCATTCCTGAGTTGCTTCAATTAGAATAGTGGCCTCCAGTTCCATCCAAGTTGCTGCATAAGACATTGTTTAATTCTTTTTTAATGGCTGAGTAGTATTCCGTGGTTTATAAACACCACATTTTCTTTATCCTCTCATAAGTTGATCGGCACTTAGGTTGGTTCTGTATCTTTGCAATCATGAATTATGCTGCAACAAACACGCGTGCCAGTGTTTTCTGATATAATGACTTCTTTCCTTTGGTAGACACCCGGTAGTGGGATTTCTGGATTGAATGGTAGATCTACATTTAGTTCTTTAAGAAATCTCGATTCTGTTTTCTACAGAGGCTGTACTAAGTTACATTCCCACCAGCAGTGTAAAAGTGCTCCCTTTTCACCACATCCACACCAGCATCTAATGTTTTTTGACTTTTTAATAGTGGCCATTGTGGCAGGGGTCAGGTGGTATTTCGTCGTGATTTTAACTTGTGTTTCCCTGATGATTAGTGATATCGGACAGTTTTTCATGTTTGGTGGCCATCTATATGTCTTCTTTTAAGAAATGTTTATTGATGTCATTTGCCTACTTGTTGATGGGATTATTAGTTTTCTTCTGCTGATTTGAGTTCCTCATAGATTCTTGATATTAACCCTTTGCCTGATGCCAAGTTGGCAAATATTGTTTCCCATCCTGTGCGTTTTCTGTTTACTCTGATGACTATGTGTTTTGCTGGCGGAAGGTCTTTAGTTGAATTAGGTCCTTTTATTTTTGTTGTTGTTGTTGCATTTGCTTTCGGGGTCTTCGCCATAATTTCTTTGCCTAGGTCAATATTCAGAAGATGGTTTTTTCTAGGTTTTCTTATAGAATTTTTATGGTTTCAGGTTTTAGATGTAAGTATTTGATGTATCTTGAGTTGATTTATTATAAGGTAAGAGATGGGGATGCAGTTTTACTCATTCTTCTACGTGTGGCTATTCAGTTTTCCCAGTACCATTTAATACATAGGGTGTACTTTCTTCATGCTCTGTCACAGATCAGTTAGTTGCAAGTATTTGTCTTTCGTTCCGGGTCCGCTGCTCTGTTCCATTGGTCTATGTGTCTGCTTTTATACCAGTATCTGCTGTTTGGTAACTAGAACTGCATCGTATAGTTTGAAGTTGGGTACTGTGATGCCTTCAGGTTTATTCTTTCTGTTTAAAATTGCTTTGGATATTAGGGTTCTTTTTTGGTTATATATGAATTTTAGGATTTTTTTTTTTGAATTCTGTAAGAAACAATGTTGGTATTTTGCTAGAAATCGCACTGAATCTGTATATTGCTTGATGCAGTATGGTCAGTTTCACGGTACTGATTCTTCCTTCTGTGAGGGTGGGGTGTGTTTCCGTTTGTTTGTGTCATCATGATTTCTGTCAGCGGTGCTTCGTAGCTGTTCCTGTATTAGCAGGTCTTTCGCCTCCTTGGCCAAGGACATTCCTAGTTATTTTTTTTTGCAGCTGCTGTTAAGGAGATTGAGTTCTTAGTTTTTTTGTCAGCATGGTCTTGTTGCTTATACCAGCACTACTGGTTTCTGTACATTGATTTTGTAACCTGAGACTTTGCTGAATTCATTTATCAAGTGTAGGTGTCTTTTGGAGGAGCCTTTACAATCTTTCTTGGTGTATGATCTTAATTACTCTTTACCACAGGGCCGTGTTTGACATATTTATGTAAGACTTTTCACACTCATAAAAATTTTCTTGTTTGTCTATTAGCCAGTATATAACCTCTTTCCTCTCTGTACAGTAAGCTCCATGAGAGAGGGTGTTTGTTTTATTTACTGCTGTATCTGCTGTCTGGCACAGTGTTTGGCATGGAGAATGTGTTCATTTCCTAGGGCTGCCTTAAAAATTATCATAAACACAGTGACTGAAAACAACAGAAATTTATTCTCTTCCAGTTTTGGAGGCCAGAAGTCAGACTGAGGTGTAGGCAGGGCAATGTCCCCTCCACAGACTATTAGAGAAAAATTATTTACTGCCTCGTCCAGCTTCTGGTGGCTCCAGGCATTCCTTGATTTGTGGCTGCATAATTCCAATACCTGCCTCAGTCTCCATATGACTTTCATCTCTGTCTCTCTATCTCACCCCTGTAACTTTTATAAGGATACTTGCTTGAGTTTAGGGTTCACCTGGATAATCCAGAATGATCTCATTCCTCAAGGGCTTTAATTTAATGACATCTGCAAAAAGCCTTTTTCCAAATAAGGTCGTGTTCATGGACTCCAGGGGATTGGACATAGACGTATCTTTTTGGGGTGTAACCATTGAACCCACTACAAAAAGCGTGCTTAGAGGATCCATGAATGACAAGCTAGCCTTTGGGAACCTGTTCTGGCTGCCTCGGGGGATGTTTCCTGTCACAGCTAATGCCAAAAGTGATAGCTCTACCTCCAGTGACCACTGAGGCAGGACAGTCAGCAGGGAAGCCAGAGATATTGTTATAGAAAAATTTTAGACAAATTTATTTGGCAGACTTTATTTGATCAAAGAACACCTCGTAAATTGAGCAACACTCAGAACCAGAAGAGGTTTTAGGGAGCTCTGCCCAGCAGTGTGAGCAGTAAACATTTATAGGATGAACACCGAAGAAAAATAGAAAAAAATCCTCTGATTGGCTTCGGCTAGGCATCATCAGGCCATGGTGTGTTGAGCCGTCTGCCTTATTTGAGCGTGATCCGATGAGTTGAGTCCCTGTGACTGGCTTGAAGGTCAGCTGTTTGTGATTGGCTGAAACTTGGCTACTTGCAAGAAGAAAATACACTCCTGAGTTAGGTTTGCGGTTTGCTACACAGGACTTTGAAGCATGAGGCAGTCCCAGGCCAGTGGTCTCTTGCTTATTTAATTCAGCAACACCAAGGTTGCAAGTGTCTGAAGGTGGGTCCTTAAGAGCTGTGCCTGAGGTGCTGTCCAGGCTACGCTGCAGCTGCTGGTGACTCATCTGTCAGGCCTGGCGTTGCACTCTCTTCTCTAATGGCCAAAGGAGGAGTCAACTTCGGGCCTCATCATTGCGAGGAAAGAACTGAGGTTTGGAGAGCTGAGCTGAAGATTAATCTGAATGACTAAAACTATGTTTTTTCCAAAATCACCCCCCATTCCGCTTTGAAACAAACTTGTATTTTCTGTTTCTTCCCAAAAGGAAAAGTTTCTCCCCAGGAGTGTCTCGGTGCTTTGTGTATGTAAATCCCTGCTGGGTTCATACCTATTCTCCGCACATGCCTAGAGTCGAGGCTGAATCATTTATTATTTATTCCCCAGCATGATATAGCTTTATTGCTCCTGTTCACTAAGGTTTGGGAAATAAAGACTCGAGAAGCAGAAACACACCAACTACAAGAGTCTGACGGTTTTTTCTGAGCAGGGCAGCCTTGACTTACTCTTCTGCTTCTTCTCTTGCGTCTCTGGGAACGGATCTAAGAAGTGGCCCTTGTGTGCAGTCACTGAGACAGCTGTCCCCATGAAAATCAGGGCTCACGGAGGACACGCAAATGCTTGGCAGTCTTCGGCCTGCTTGCTCTGCCCTCTGCTTTCCTGGGAGGATTAGAAAAGCATTTCAGAACTCTCCTCCAATTTGATGCCATCGTTTTGATGTCTGTGCCGCCTGTAACTTCAATTTCTAAACTTGAGAGCTGTACAGACCTGTTACAAAGTGGTTACCTTCTGACCACTAACTTCCGAGAAGAACCTGGATCACTGAGGCGAGAAGGGAGACAAACAGAATTGAAGCACGAGTGGTTTTCCTGAGGCCTCATGCTTTCTTTTTGCAGAGAAACCTTTGACAGCAGTCGGCCACTAGGGGTCCCCAGCAGGCTTTTTTAACGCACCAGAGGCACCGGCGCTCCTCACCCCGCCCTTTCCATTCCACAGATGCTAGGGGTAAAAACAACATTAAGCTCTGACGTCAGCCAGCCGGGGAGCCGCCCTGCTGTGCCCATAGGTATAGCTAAGCCTCTGAAGAGTGGGGCCTGGTGCTTTCCCTGCCAGCCCAATTTTCAGCTTAGATCATTGCCCTAATGTTATTTTAATGTGCTGGGGGACCCTGCGGGGCAGAGCCTGTGGCTGGGGAACAGCATTTAATTTCCTTTGGAGTTTGCAATGTGCCTGACACTTCTCAAGTACTTGGGTGAATATGAGAGTCTGTAATCATCGCAAGAGCGAGCAGCTTTGGGGACTGTCTCCTTATGGGGCCAACTTCAAGACAGAGTTAAATTTTTGCTAGGGGAAGAGGAAAAAAAGGAAATAACCGTTTACTAAATGGTTGATATATGCCATGCGCTTTACATTGATTGTATTATTTATTCTCAACAATAACCTCATCAAGTTGGGGTTTTTGTTGTAAATACTCAGATTAGGAAGGAGACATTCAGAGAGATTAAGCAGTTTGCCTACTGCTGAACAGCTGATAAATGCCCAGGTAAGCCCACAGCGCTGGCCAATCCGGATGCACAGTCCTGCTGTGCTAATGGCACCCTTCCGCCTTCTGCTTTTACTGTGAGGGTTCTCGCAAAGGAATCTACTCATCGTTTCACCTGAAGCTTTTAAAGTACGTAATCAAATCAAAATCTATGAAGGTGAAATAGCGCTTTTCTGGATAACAAAATTAAAGCCTGAATGTAATCAAGCAAATGCTTATTCGGGGCATTTTGTCCACCAGCTGTTGTGTCTAACGCAGGTTCTGTTGAGGACCTCGTGCGCTTAATTCAGGGAGGTGTATTATTTCACCAGAATGGCATAGATTGGCTCTGTCTACATCAAGTAAGAAAGTGAGTAATTATCTGATTAATTGCTGCTGAAGAGAAACACCTGATTCTTTACCACATTGCCAAAAGAAGGGGAGATTGACAAATAAAGATCAGGCTTGAAGTTTGGCCACAAATTGCCGGTCAATACTCTGGAAATTCAGCAACAGCGAACTGTCACAAGGGTTTATTTTAATCAGCCCCGTCACAGTGCCCACCCCAGTCCCTGGTGTAGTGTAGTCTCTTTGCAAAGGCAGAATCAAAGTTGAATGATGTTTCTAAAAACGTTTCTAGGCCCACTGTGAACTCCCAGTTTCCCGCTGAAATCACTTCATGTTGACTCAATACAGTCCGTCCTCCAAACGAAACTGTGACATAAGAAACCAAACGTTAGACGCTTCGAACACAAAGCGCCCTCTTCTTATATTCCTTCTGACTCTTAGTAGAGGGAGGCGTCTGGCTACTATTAGTCTCCGAGGGCTTATGTATTTGCAGGAAATGTGCCTCCTCCTCAATGTACCTTCTACATAATCTGGTTTTATCATATAGCAATTCTAAGGATTTATGAAGGTGAAATAACTCTGAAGTCCCTTGGATGAGGCTCATTAAGTGGCCCATTTCTCCTGAAATTCAGGAAGCTGAACTACAGTAAGAAGGATGGATAATCAAAATACGTATTATGCGATTTTTTAGTCAGTTGCACTAAAACCTTAGCCATGGTCAACGTCGGAGAAAATGATAATGATGTAATTGATTTGTGCTCACGTTACCATCCCACCACCCAGCAGTGCCTTAAAACAGATAAAATGGATGAGCCAGCAGGACCTTTTGTAGAAACGTTAATGCCTACTTTTAAAGGAAAACAAAATAAAGGAGAAAGAAGATGCGACAAGAATTCAAAGGTGGGGTCTTAATTTCATCTGGGCTCGTGGAAGACGGAGGGTGACGTCATTTGGTAGAGAAGATGAAAATTCAGACTCTTGAAAAGAACAATGTCAATCTATTTTCTTCACTTTTAAAATTTGCAAAAGAGGAATAATAATAGCAACATTTCCCATTTATTGAGCACTTCCTATGTGCCAGGTTCTAACCTGAACCTGAACTCTAAAATAATTTCTCTTAATCCTCAGAAGTTTGATGTTGTTATCCCGATATGTATGAGGAAAAACTTAAGAAATTAGTATTTGCCCCGAATTGAAAGCTTTAATTTTGTTATCCAGAAAAGCGCTATTTCACCTTTACAGACTTTGATTTGATTACGTACTTTAAAAGCTTCAGGTGAAACGATGAGTAGATTCCTTTGCGAGAGCCCTCATGGTAAAACCAGCAGGACTGTGCATCCGGATTGACCAGCGCTGCGGGCTTCCCTGGGTCATCTGTCAGCCGTGCAGCCGTAGGCAAGTTAGCGTTTGCCAAGCTCGTAAGTTTTGATTGTTTCTTGAGTTGTTGGGGAGATTTGCTAACGCTGGTGGTCTCACTGTGCTTTTTCATTGGGCATGTGGTTATAGGTTAAATAGCGGTGACCTTGGCTTAGGGCTAGCAAAAGTAATATTAATAATAGCTGCAAGTTATTGACTGTCTACTGTCAGTCAGTCTCTTCACACTTACCATTTCTTAGTTTTTACCAAATTATCTTCAAGGAAAATTTTTTCTTCTCATTTTCATTGAGGAAAGAAAGTTTCACCAAAGAGGAAACTGAGGTTTCTGTTGCAAGGAAGTGATGAGACCCGGATCAAAGCTGGCTTTGCCCGTCCCCAGCCTGGGCTCCTTCCACCCTGCAGGCCCCGCTGCCCCGTGAGGATAATTACCAAGCGCAGACGTGCCCGCCGGCACAGGACACGCTCCCTGTGGTGGAAGTCAGAGGGCTACACGACGATGCCCGGGTATGCGTCAACCCTTTCTGCGTTTCAGGAGAATCTGACCTTGTTTTTCAATTTGTCATCTCCTGTTCCTTAGCTAGAGACCCTCAATGTGCATCTTCTATTTGTGACTGTTTTTGTTTTGTTTGTTATTATTAAAAATAGTTGACAACACAAACAGGACAACTTACAAGATATGAATGAACGACACACACCCACAGCCTCTCCTTTTTTTGTTTTATTTTGTTTTCTTTCCCATTTTAGACACTTTGGGTGGTTAGCAAAATCTACCAGAATAGATCTGACTTGTTTTCAGGATCTGTCAGAAAATTGTTATGTTGTCTTGGATTTCGAGCATGCTGTTTAGCCCACGCCCTTGTTTGGCATGAGGTGAGACTGGGAATAAGAGAATAAACAGTTGCTTGTATAACATTTCCATGGAGAGGAAGTTATTATGTGACACCCAAGCGGAGAGACTCCTCTTCTTAATCCGGGATGACTCCTTTCTGCTGTGGAACCGTGAGCCTGCGTCCGCTCACTGCCTCGGGCACCTGACTTTGTGCCTTCATGTTCTGAATGTGTTTGCGCCTCTCTCTCCCATTACGCTGTAAGCTTTGTGAGAGTGGGGACCGAGTTCCCTGTTTTTATCCTATTTCTATTTCTACTAGTAACTGGTTTTCAGTCAGGCTTGGTGGAAACAAATTTAAAGAAGGTAAATAGATTGGATGTGAGTTCAAGTATCTGACAAGGAATTTGGACATTATTTTGTAGCCCAGTAGTTCTCAATCTTTTTTTTTTCTAGGCCAGCACCTAGGGATGTGATGCCCTCTGACCAGCCATGATTATCCTCTTTTCTTGAGTGCATGTGTGTGTTTCGTGGCGAGGGGAGAAGGGTAGGCACGAGGCAGCCGTGTAGTGAGAAGTTTCAGGGAGGCATCTAGTTTTTGGAAACAAAAAAAAAAAATCCCTTCATGGCATGTGAAAAGCATCCTCCCAGGCCCGACCAGGGCAGTAGAGAGAGTGAAGAGTCACTGAAGTTTTTGAGTGGGAACGTGGGAAGAGGAACACGTATTTTTGGAACGCCATTGTTCAGGTGTGCTGGGCTGGGGTGGACATGAACTCAGAGACAGGAGGAAACTGGAGTCCCTTTAATGAACGCTGTGAAAATCTGAGCACTGTTGTGGATAAGGAACTGAAGAGGAGGGGTAAATGTGAGACAAACAATGAAGGAAGAATCGATAAGAGGAAGAAAGAATTATCACCGCCTTCAGAGGATGCGAGCTTCCCTGATGGGGAAAGAGGGATTCCATTAACAGTTACGGGGTAGGAAAGTGGAAAAGCCAGGACAGAGGAGGGAAGAGGGGCACGTTTTCACTTTCTTAAGTTGGCATCAGTTAGAATTAACTATTGTTTAATTTTCTTATTTGCGAGTAGTTTTGGAGTCAAGAATTCCTCCTTACACATATTTATCTGCGTAATAAATACGTGGGAGGATGTCGGGGATGTTTGGTTTGCTGCGTACAAATAAGTTGACGGCAAAACCGTCTTTGCACGTGCTCCTTCCTCTCTGAATTAACACCCTTTCTTTATTTTTCATGAAAGCTTTCTTTGTTGATGCTAACATGTGACAGCGTATACCTTACAGAAACATGTGTGAGTGATGACAGAACAGATGGAATTAGTCAAATTCTCTTAGGTTCAGATTCATGTCTATAGATCAGTTTCTACAATCCAGATCATAGTCCTTTCTTTTATGGGGAAAATCTCCATGGCTTAATGGGGCAGGTACTCTTCAAAGACAGCTGTCAAACCCTCTCCTTCCTCTATGCATGTGCTGCTTTTTCTATCAGGAGGTGGGTTCTGTCTCTCTTTTTCTGACTCTTAACAGGCCTTGTGACAGGCTTTAACCAACAGGAGGTGGCCGAAGTGAAGCTCTGCCACTTCTGGACCTTGTCATTAAGAGGCCTGGTAGTGTCTGCTTTTGCTGTCTTGGATCTCGACCTCCATGCCGTAAGGAACTCTCGGCCCTCTTGCTGAAGAGGAAGGTCATGAGGAAAAGCTCTTGAAGATCAGAAATCATGGAGAAAGAGAGCACACGTGAAAGAGAACCCAAATGCCCCAGCTAAGAGCCAGCATGGCACCTGGAGACACGCCAGCCCCTCCACCTGCCGGGTGCCCCACGCAGAGCGGACACGATCCCAGCAATAATCAAGCACTGCTTGCACCATTCAGTGTTAGGGTGGATTTTACACGTTGGTTGATAACTTACTCATTTATCAACTTAAAATTCCTTTTTGTCATGTAATGATTAAAAGAGAAAAATAAATGTAGGTTACAATGCATGGTAATAAGACAAGCACTTATGCGAACTCTCCAAGTGAGAACCAGAATACTTCCAAAACTATTGAAGCTAACCCTGAGGCCCAGTCAGAGATAGTCACCATCCTCAATTTGATTATCACCTTGCTTAAAAAAAAGCATCATCATTTATCTGTCACCAAATAACAGCGATTACTTGAAGCAGGAATCTTTGGAGAAAGCTGTGTTCTGAGACTCTCTCTTTGCTAATCTCTGAAAGGGAGGGGTATATGGGGATTATAGCTTAACTTCAAGACCTGAAAGAGAGATTTCAAGTGGATGACTCAGAGAGCTCTGCGTGTGACCCCTACTACTGGCAGTTGAGTGCATGGAGATGGACTGGCTAACTGCTTTCTTTGGTGGCATAGTCAGGCAAGTTTCTGTTGTTGAGGGATTAGCCTGCATTCCCAAAGCTTATCAAAGAAAAGGTAGTGCTAGGATTTTTCACAGACCATGGGCCTTGAGAGAGAGAGACAGAGGTTTTTAGTCGTGACCAGTGTGGGCATCCAGAGGGCCAAATAGATCCCAGCAGCAAGAAACCAGTTCTGAGGTTCTCAAGGGTTGGTAAAGGAAAATCAGATAATAACCCAGAAGAGAGACTCACAAGCTTAGTCAGGGCAACTGCAGGTCAGAGTGCCCCAGTGATATAAATCTCAGAGAAGCTCAGGAGATCCCCCCAGAAGATCATTTCCTTTAAATACCTGCCAGGTCCAGAAGGCCCAAAGACAGCTCACGATCATAGTAGTTCAAGTCACACACTCCTTACACTCTTTCATCTCCTCTCTCTGCCCAAAGAGAGAGGAGATGAGCAGAACCTCTTGCTGCTCAAAGCGTAGTCCTAGGACCAGTAGTAAGAGCATCACCATTAGAGAGCTTGTTAGAGATGCTGAAACTCAGGCCCCACCCAGATCTATTGAATCATCTGCATTTTAACATCATCTCCAAGTGATCTAAATATGCATTAGGGTGCGAGGCGTATGGTGAACCCAAGTTGGTGTTCACAGATTGGTAGAGGTGTGGTGGGGAAAGCTTCCTGGGAATGAGAAAAGTCAGCTGCCCTCTCCCACTTGAAACAGAAAGTCGATAACTTAATTGCTGCCAACCTTCCTTTTTTTTTTCCTGAACCTCAAATAAAGCTAAATCCCATTGTTTTTCATTTTGGGAGTTTTCGGAAAAATAGGAAAAGAAATTCACAAGCTGACAGAAGCTGTAAGAGACGGGAAATGATAGAGTTCTTTACACCCAGGTCTGTGGAGCCCGACGCCCCTGCTGAGTGGTCAGTAGAAACCTCATTGTATTTTCCCCTCTACTTTTAGTTTTGAAGGTATTTTGAAACTTCTCGAATGTTCTTACGTCTCTATTTTGTCGCCAGACCACCTTTGATAACGCTCTTCTCTCCAGCCATACTTCAGAAGATGCAGCAGGACAGCAGATGCCTTGCCTAAGATGATGCCTCCAGTCTTGGTGACGACTGCACGCTGTGTCAGCTTCTGCCCCACATATCCGCATAAATGTCATACATATGCCTTTTTACTGTAAAATATTTATGTTCGGAGGTTGAAAGATACTCATATATTTAAGAAGAACATAGGAAGTGCCTGTGTGGTGGCTTTGTAATTTTGTCAGCTTCACTAAACTGAAACTATGTTTTCCAGAATTCACTTTCCTGTATGTTTCAGGATCAGGGTTGTCCGCAAGAGAAATTTTCTTAAGATTTGGGAAACAGAAAAGAAGCACAGCCATTTTTGTATGCTCTGAAATTTGGTGCATGGTGCCAGTCATGACGGCAGCCTGTGCGTGCTGCCACTGACCTGCTTGGCCTACCTGGGTGGCCAGGTGGGCAGCCCCTGGGTCTGCAGCTTCTCCAGGGGCTTGTCTGCTCTGGCCACTCTGTTTCCTAGCTCTGCGGTCAGTGGGGATTAGCTTCTCTTGCATGTCCAACCTGTGTCGTCGAGGCTGGAGGTAGTGAGACACATATATTGGTTCCAGCGTATCCTTGCTCTCTCCCACTTTGCTTCCAGCTGTTCTTCCCAACTACTGTTCCAGCTTGCCTACTGCACTCTCAGGCCCCGCATCAGGTGCAGAGGAAACGTCCAGCTACTTTAGTTTACATTACTCGTAGTAATACTGCTTCTCTGGTTGCCCCTGACTGACACAGCCTGCATGTATCAGACACTGCACTGGGTTTGGATGTAGCAATGATGAGCCAGTTCAGTATTGACCTCTTTTATAGAGCTTAAAGTCTAACCTAGGATATTATTATTATTATACAAAAGAAATAACACACATTATTTTTAGTTTTCAGTCAAGCTGAGAGTATTTAATAACATGTTTATTTTTATAGACCTTCTTTACTTTTCAGAGACCCTTCTTGCTATTTACTCATTGTCACATCTTTACAGTTGTGGAGAAGACTGAGCAGAGCTTAAGGCCACTCCTACCCCAAGGCTGCACGGTTTTTAAGTGGCAGGAATGTAGTCTTCAGGTTTATATTCCAGTGCTTGTCTTAATGTGAAAGTTACAAAAATAAATCAAATGTCTTACTTTCATGGAGCAAATATTACTATCAGATCAGTCGTGTCTACGTTTCACCAAAATATTTACCAATCCAGAAAAAAAGACAACCCAACACGAGGTACTTGGCACCATGTAGGAAACCTCATTGTATTTCTCAGTTTTCAAACAATTATCTTGACGTCAGGTAGATGTGACCCTAGAAATATGACAAAAATGAAATGTCAGTCGTCTCGGTGACCTTCCCTTTGATGCTCAGCTCCACATAACTGGCATCTACAGCTTTCAGTTTTACACTGTGTTCTTCCACAAAGTGGCACCTTAGAGGTGCTGAAATTTGTGTCAATATTTCACTGGAGGTGATCATTTTCAATCTATGTACACAGGGGCATAGCTGGAGTGACAGGCACTTCTGCTAATTACGCCACCTAGATGGATTTTGACAAAAAATGACAGTCATGACAGCATTTCCTCCAGAGCCCAAAGACTGTGAGTGGGCCATAAGAGTTATCCAGTCAGTTCTAGATTCTGTCTCCTTCTAAGCAGCCAAAAGCAGGGTTGTTCCCCTCTGTGACGTCATCCCCTGAGAGTCAGGGTATGTGCCTATCATCCTTAATGTGGTTTTAAATACATTTGTTTATAAAGTTAATATAAGCTGGTTTATAGAATTAAACTCTGTAGAAGGTTGTGGAGAAAAAATTATCACCTGTTTCCCCTCCCCTATTTCTATTTCCCAGAGTTAGTCATTCTCAAAAAGTAATATATATAGACATACATAAACATTTCCAGACATTTTAAAGCCTATTTATTCATTCAACAAGCATTTATAGAGTGTCTACTAATTACCAGGCAGAACTCGTGGTATTGGAATTACAGCAGTGAGCAAAACAGACAAAGGTGTATTTGGTTCCTGGCGACGTGTACATACTTGTTTTCATTTAGTCCCTGGCAACACATGCATGTTTGTTAGCCAATATAACTCAACACCTATAACAAATAGACCCCATACATTCAATAGCTCCAAATTAGAGACATTTATTTCTTGTGAATGTAACATGATTGGGCCGTGGACAGTCACACAGGAACTCAGGAGAGGCACGATCACCTTTAAGAGATGGATTCCGGGTTTTTGGAATAGTGGTCTCTATTTTGGTCAGCTGAGAGGGGTTATGGAGCAGAGCGTGGGGGAGAATTTTTATGAGCTGGATTTGGAGGTTAGGGCATCACACATCCACTCCACATTTAATCGGCTAGAACTCTATGACCTTAACACACCATTTTCAGTTTGACCTTGGACAAACTATTTAACACTTCTGTGCCTCATCTATAAAGTGCAGATAATAAGAACATGTTCTTTGCAGGGCTGTTGTGTTGATTAAATGATAAAATACATATAAAGCTTTTTGAATAGCTTCTACCACAAAGTGAGAACGATAAACATTGGCTGGGAACGTAGTCTATTTGTGTGGTGGGAAGAAGAAGGGAAGATCATTTAAGGAAAGGGTAGTTGTTTCTGTTCAGTAGATCTAAACTTATTCCTTTGCACAAGTACGATCAAATTTTAACTACTCTTTTGAAACAGTTTTTGGTATATTCCAGATAGTTTTCCATGTTAGAAGTAGAACTCTACCTACATTTTAACAACTATTTAGTATTTGCTTCCATTTCATATGGATGTAACATATTTAACTGTGTTGATTGACATTTAGGTAGTTTCTAGCTTTTATATTACAGACAAAGCTTTGGTTGTTACTCTCGTTCACAGATAGTGGTGCATATCTACACTGTATGCTGAAAATCCTTGGAAGTGAAATTCCTAACTTGCACTGTTGTTAAAACTTGAGAGCAATTACATTTAGCAGAATTTAACTGAGCAAGGAACAATTCTCGAACTGGGCAGTGCTGATAACCGGAAGTTCAGAGAGCTCTGCTCGGCGTGGAGGTTAGGGAACATTTATAGACAGAAGAGGAAGGTGCCCAAACAGCTTGCTTGGCTGCAGCTGGGTGCTTGCCTCAGCGGGACACGGTCTGATGCGTTGCTGGCCTACGACGGGCTGCAGCTCAGCTGCTGTGATCGGCTGAGATTCAGCCTCTTGTTACTGGTGATAATTCCTAAGTTAGGCTTTCAGTTTGTTTGGGTGCTAAGTTAGGTAGGAACTTTAGGTACTGGGCGTTCTCAGGCCACGTTTGTTTAACTTAACACCAAATGACAGTTAATGAAGACATGAGGCTACCAAATGCGGGAAGATTATCCTGGTCTTTTGTGAGGTCTAATTGATGAATTACCCAGACTTATCATTATGACATCATCTATTTTAAGGCAAAACGGGGGAAAGATCAAAACTATTTAAAACTTTTTTAGGGCAAAATAGTTCAATTTCTAAGGGAATCATATTAACAACAGCTGTCATTTATTGAATGCCCGTTGTGTTTCTAAGTCTTACAGAAATCTCCTACAAGGTTTAACAGGTAATAAAACTTAGGATCTTAGAATTTAGGTAGATTATCATCTCAAGTCACATAGGAAGTTTACGGCAGAGCTGCTGGTAGGACACAGTTGTGTCCAGTTCCAAAAGGCTTTTTCTGTGGGAGTCAGTCTCCTAAAGAGGAAGCCGATGCTTCTCAGGCTCGTTCTACCATTCAGTGGGAACAGAGCTTGCATTGGCCAGGTTTTAACTGCGGTCCCGCCCCACCTCGCACCTGGGTGTCGGAAGTTCCTGCCCATCCCTCAGCCTTCAGTCCACCTTACCCTCAGCAGAGCTGGGGGGACGCCTGCTCGGCCGCGCACAGCCCCCAGGTACGTACCCACTTGCAGCGTCTTCTGCACCCGACTCAGATTGCTTCTTCCTTAGTTTCATCCACTCAGGATTTTCTAGGTGTGGTCTGCAGAGAACCGTCTGGAAATCATCTGGTATACTGGTTTAAAATATGCTCTGCGAGCTGCATTCAGTAATCTGCATTTGAAGTAAGCTCCCCAGGTATTTTTATGTACAATGATTTCAGAATCACTTTCCTTAGCTTTTCAAAGGAGAGAGACTGTCTTATTCATTGCCGTTTCCAGGGGTTCTGATACTTATCATGTACTCACTGATATTTCTTAAGAAAAACTAATGAACTAGGGTGTAGCTCCTGAACAAAGTCTAGCCCATCTCAGGAGCCTTGGCACTGAGCACATGCTTAGTGCTGCACAGGAATTCAGTAAGTGCTTGACAAAAGAAGTTTTAAATGGATGAATAAATAGCAAGGAATTAAAAGAGGTTCCAGTAAGATTCATTTTGGACTGATTCTGTTACTTTGGGCAATTCACAAAACCTCTCTGAACCTGAATTTCCACATTAAATAGATGGGATAATAAGACTCATTCCCATATCTCACAGCTCACTGTGGATACCCACTCCTTAAATGAAATTATATGTATAAACCAGTTAACGCGATGTCTGGCATAGAGCAACTGCTGAATTAAATGGTGCCCATTGTAACGATAATAATGCCGTAAAAATGCTCCGTAAAGCCCCGTGCAGGTATCGAGCACTACAAGCACTGCTATTATTTCCATTATGTACTTTAATCAAGCTGACAACGTGCTTTGCTTTCACTGAAATAGGTGGTTTCTAGGAATACCAGCAGGAGGTGCTTGGTGTGCAGAGGATTCAGAGCAACGCGGGAGGTGAGTTGCAGCCTCCACTACTTGCTTCCCATGGGGTCCAGCAGAAAACTTTTTGGGCCGGGACAATATCTAGGCGGATTGACTGACTCACAGAGGCGATGGCATCCTCCCTTGAGGAAGCAGCTGTCTCCTTAGCCAGCTCTTCCAGAGCACCGTAGAAGGCACTCCTGGTCAGGTGGGGAAGGGAAGGAGCTGATGAGAGCACACAGGCTTTGCAAATCATCTCCAAGGATTTCTTGACCTATGGTGAACATAAAACAGAAACTTCACATGAAGAAGTCAATTTCAGGCCCTGGTTTTGGATATTTTGCCAGCATAAGGGTTTTATCATCCTTCCACTGACAAATCACATTTTCATCCACTTCAAAGGGCTTTTCCATTAAAGTAACAAACAGCCGGGCTTAAGGGAGGCCTCCGGTCTGCCACGCGTTTGCAAAGCTGCTCTGTGGGTCTCCGCGGAAGATCTCAGGTTTAATGGATTTAATTTTTTTTAGTAAGCTACATGTTTTGAGCCTAGTACTTAGAAGTTTTGGATGATAACAAAATTGTCTGAAGGAAGCAATTGGCAGTGGACATATTTCAGCTATAAGTGGAATCCTGTAGTTGAGCAGATACTTCCCAAGAAAATTCATGGGAAAAAAATGACCATCTCAAGGGAAAAAAAATCAATCACAAAACTAAGCAAATTCTGTATATCATACCACTAGTTAACGTATAATATATATTTCGGGACACCCAGTCATGCACACAATCTTCAGGGGAAATTTTTTTCTGCAAAATCTCTGCAGTTTACTGTCACGTTCTTTGCTGAGTGACACTGTTTCACAGGTCAAGTGTCATTGGAGGAGAAATAGGCACCATGTCCCTGAAAGGTGTTTACGTAGGCACCAGTGACTTACGACAGGTGTGGGCTGGCTCCAGGCGATGAGCTAGTCGATCAGGAAATAGAAGGAAGCTGCAGCTGGTGTTCAGCACAGCAAATTGATCTGAGCATGGTGTGGCCATCTTGGCCACATGCAAACTCCAGGCAGATGGTGCTAGGAGAACTTGAAGCAGGTACACAAGGAGGCCACAGTGATCCCGAGAAGCTGACAGAGAGTAACTTTCTTTTTTATGGCTTCTCAGTTCTGTGCCTCGTAGGCCAGCCTGTTCTTTGCCCTTGTTCTGAGGTTGCTCCGAGATTCCACTCTGTGTAAAATTTCCTCTTGCTTGTTCAGATAGGTTTTTGTTCTTCTCGGCCAAAAGAAATCTAACGAGAGCTGCTTGATCTCGCTCACCTCCCTAACCCACCTCATGCTTTCCTCTCCTTCGCTCTCTGCCCTTTTTCTGTGCTTGGAACAAGTTGAGCTCTTGCTTTCTTCCAGTCATTCGCATTTTTATTCTCAATACCTGGAATGTCCTTCTCTTAGCTCCTTGCACATGGGATTCATTCTGTTCCCTGCATCTCAGCTCTAGCCGCCCTTCCTCGGGGAGGTCTTCCCTGACCACTCACCGGACAAGGTCATTCCCAGTCACATTCAGTCTCCTCACGTTCATTTCCTTCAGAGCCTGAACCACAATGGCTCTAATGTGTTCCTTCCCATTGTCTTACTAGAATGTAAGCTCCATAAAGACAGAGTCCTTGTCTGACTTGTTCACTGCAATTTCGTCCTTTTTTTTTTGAGAGGGAGTTTTGCTCTTGTCACCCGGGCTGGAGTGCAATGGCATGATCTCTGCTCACTGCAATCTTCACCTCCTGGGTTCAAGTGATTTCCTGTCTCAGCCTCCCGAGCAGCTGGGTTTACAGGTGCCCACCACTACACCTGGCTAATGTTTGTATTTTTAGTAGAGACGAGGTTTCACCATGTTGACCAGGCTGGTCTTAAGTTCCTGACCTCAGGTGATCCACCCACCTCAGGCTCTCAAAGTGCTGGGATTATAGAAATGAGCCACCGTGCCTGGCCCGTTCACTGCAATTTCTTAGTGCTTATAAGAAGCATTTAATAAATATCTGTTGAATAAATTGTTGAATGAAAGACTATACTTTCAGGGATCGTTTCTATAGTTTGTTACCAAAGAAGTTTCTCTGAACGTGTAGAACACCGAGAAATACCATTTGACCCAGCCATCCCATTGCTGGGTATATACTCAAAGGATTGTAAATCGTTCTACTACAAAGACACATGCACATGTATGTTTATTGCAGAACAATTCACAACAGCAAAGACCTGGAACCAACCCAAATGCCCATCAATGATAGACTGGATAAAGAGAATGCGGTACATATACACCATGGAATACTATGCAGCTATAAAAAAAGAACGAGTTCATGTCCTTTGCAGGGACATGGATGAAACTGGAAACCATCATTCTCAGCAAACTGACACAAGAACAGAAAACCAAACACTGCATGTTCTCACTCATAAGTGGGTGTTGAACAATGAGAACACACAGACACAGGGAGGGGAATATCACATACCCGGGCCTAGGGGTGGGGAGCTAGGGGAGGAATAGCAGGGGGTAGGGGGATTGGGGGGGGATAGCATTTGGAGAAATACCTAATGTAGATGACAGGGCAACAGATGCAGCAAACCACCACCATGGCACGTGTATACCTGTGTAACAAACCTGCATGATCTGCACATGTGCCCCAGAACTTAAAATATAATAAGTAAATTTTAAAAAATTGTTGAATGAATGGGCTCCTGATAAATTTCTTTGTTTTAGATGCTGCTGAGGATAGGCCTCGGTACTTGGGTACTGTGGGATAATTCTATGCCCTTGTATTGAACCCTTTCTTCTAAGCAAGTTTGAATGGAAGTTCTATAAAATCAAACAAGTTTTGATAATTTTTTCCACTAATTTATATATAACTATGAGAGAAACATTTAATAAATACAGAAATATTTGCCCAAATAAACACAGTTGCACATATAAAGATATGGTGTTATCAGATAGAACCACTGGAGGCAGGCAGCTTTCCCAAGTGGAAGCTTACAGTTGCTCATTGGATGATATACAAAAGTCAGGATTAGGCCTATGAAAAATGGTTTAGGTACTGTTGTTTCAACCCTCAGTTTGTTTGAAAGTTCAATGTGCAAACTCACGTACCCCCAAGGCTGTGTGTGTCAACCTGAGAGAGAGCTATTCTGTTTGTGCCAACTTTGTTTGAATTTCCTCTAAACAGCAGTGATTTGTCTAGAAAGCACCTCCTCTTCGTATGTATGCAGAAAAGCTGTAGTCACTGAGATGTCTAGATTTATTGTTGATGCATTATTATGGTCTTGAATGCCTGGGCTCAAGAGATCCTCCTACCTTGGCCTCCCAAAGTGCTGAGGTTATAGGCATGAGCCACCATGCCTGGCCAATGTTTTCTTTTTGCTTATGAATTCATCTTATTTTATATATAAGGCAAATGATATAACTTTACACTTTATTTCTTAACAATCTCTTTTTATTTATTTGCTGTATTGAAGTTGAGCTGGAAATATGGGATTGCCCATTTTACAAGTAAAGCTCCAGAAGCTAAATGCTTTCCAGAGTTTACAATGAGTGAGGGGCAAATACTGGGATGAGGGGCTCCAACCATCCAACTATCTTATCAAAAGAGCAATTAAAAATTATTCATGCAGGATTTGCAATGAAAGTAGAAAAACTGGGTTCTGCACCCTTAATCCAACACCTTCCCTAAAGGATATAAAAGGGTTGAGGCTGAAGAAAGGGAATGAGAAAGTATCTTTGCAGTGAGTTGTTGGAGGGCTGTCGCATTTTCCTCCCCCTTCCCTTCAGGGTGTAGGTAGCGAAGTGCTTCCTTTTCACCTCAAGTCTAATGAGAAAGGTTTTGAGGGAGCTGAATTCAAGCTTGTTATGTGTCTCCTGGAATTTGGGGATACACAAGAGGCTGGTGGCAGATATGTCAGGAATTGCTTATGATCGCAGAGTGAGGCCAGCGGGCGCTGCTGGAGCATGGATTGATGCGGGAAGAATGTACCAGGACCTACTGGCCACAGAAGGCAGCCAGGTGAAAGCTGTATGAAAAACCCTTCCCAAGAGGGAGTCTGCCAGAATGAGGAGACCAAGGCGGTCGGAAGCTGTGGGTCTACACCAGGGCAGGGAGGTAGGAAGTGGAGGGTCCAGAAAGCCTAGGTGGAGGGCGTGTCACCCTTGAGGAAATGGTGCAGTTTAGTGTTCGGCTCTAATGATCCACCGTGGTAGGAAAGCGCCACCGTTAGAGCACAACAGAGCTGCTCCGGCGAGACCTGTGCTTCTTTCTGTCTTTGCCCCCTTGCCAGCCTGCTGCAGTGGGTGAGGACACTGTGGTGAAGGTTGGATGGGGTGAAATAATTAGAAATGTGGCAAGGGACCTGAGAGAAGAATGGGTACCGCAGAAACAGAGAAGGTCGACCAGGTATCCCAGTCCCTGCCCTGCTGCAGATTCTGCCTGAAATAAGCCTGAACTAACAAAGAGAAGTAAGAGTATTACATTAAATGGGACTTATTATGTCTAAAAGTAACTGAAAAAGCTATGTAACCCATTCAAGTTTTTATCCAGGGGAAGAAGGTAGGTGAGAGGGTTTGCAGTGGGTATTTGTGATAAAGAATAGACTTGGAGTTTCCACACTTTTGAATTCTATTTGTTCAGCATAATGGTTACATAAGCAATTAAATATAGCATGATAATTACGTATAAAGTTTAAGCAATAATACATATAGTTTAATAACACGTACTTTTAGTTTCTGGCTTGGGGACCACACTGTGAAACCCATTTACCTAGACCCCGGTCGGACACGTTCCTCCCCAGACCATGGAATTCTACTTGTCACCAGTGGACGTTTCAGGTGTCATTAGTTTCGAAGCCTGTTTCTGCTTATGCTACTTATGACCAACCTTAGCATTTCGTTTGCTAATACTCTGATGACCTCTTAGAATCTTGTGGGTTTCCATTGCTTTTCCTATCCAAAAAGAAGGATGTAATTTTTTTTTGTTGAATTTTTCTTTTAGGCTAAGTAGGCTTTATGGAGTTAGCAAATAAAACTTATTGAAGACTTTCCCATTAATAAAACAATAAAGCGAAATAATATAAAGATCCTTCTATTTATACATCAGGTTACCTTCTAGAAGCCACCTTGTAGCAGAAGAATCACCTGGCTGTGTCTGCAACTACCACTTCCCATGGAGTGGCTAAATGCAATTTTTTTGTGGTGTTCATTAAATTTTCTCTGCCAACTATATTTACATCTAAAACCGTAAAAAGAATTTTTCCTCTTTTGGGAGGAAAAGGATACTTTCTCAGTAAATGTTTTCTCTGTCCAGGCATAGGCACACACATTAAAGATTTCCCTAGCAAACAAGGATACCACAGACGCAAATCTCACTTACGTTTTAAAATGTTCCAGATTGCACGACTTCTAAGTGTGCGTATTTTATATCACAAAGTCAGGTCTCTCATTTTGCTCAATTACTCCCTTGACCCATCATTTCAACTCCAAGCGGTACTTATTTGTGTAGTACTGTGCTTCCTAACAGATGATAGAGTTGTCATTCTGCTTAAGGCTCGCATAGTTTTGGTGTATGTTATCGACATGTAGCGATTATACACAGATGGCAGATCGTGGCCATCTTGCAAATACATTTCTATAATCATTTTTACAGATGGGAAATGTAATGACAAAAAAGGAAAGAATTGATTCTAAAGCACAGAAAATATGTTCAAACAGCTTCCTTCCGCAAAACAAACTTGACCAACTTTGCAACTGATCTTGGCATGTGCTCTTATGTTTAAGGCAGTGTTTGGTTCTTAGGTTTTCCATGCGTTTTTTCATGCCCAGTACATTTCTTTTCAGATTTTGGCGGTTCTCATTAGGTGTTTCAATTACTAGTCAAGAAATCATACAAACAGGAAGTAATTTTAACGAAATTATGAGAATTAGGTGGAGGGTGATTTGACCACTTACAGCCGATACGTGTTTGTCCCCGTAGCTTTTTCTTTTTCCCCTTCTCTCCTGATACAATTGGCTGTGAAGGTTTTAAGTGTAGCCACTCTGGAAGATTCCCAGATGTCCCAGCATAAGAAAATGTGTACCCAGGGTTTGAAGAACCCTGTTTTGAGATTTTATCCATTTGTATACTGCGGTTAGCTCTGTTAATTCAATTACCTTAAAAAGCAGCAAAGATAAAATCTAATTTTATTTCATCTCCTTTCTCTCTTTTCTGAGTCTTATTACTGCTTTACATGTAATTGGTTTCTTCATTTAGAGCATCTTCTTAATTAAGTGTAAATTTCATGAATTTTACATTTAAAATCACAAAAAGAATTTTGTCACAAGTGATACTCAATAAGGACTCATAAAAATTTAGAGATAACTTTTTCTAGAAACCTTATTTTCTTTTTACTTCACATAAATCAGTTATTCTTTCTTTTAAGTTACTTCCTGAATAACAGAAACCTCTGTTAAATATACTTTTCTAAAGGTCCAAAATACAACCATGAAAATCTTTTGAGAGCCGTTTCTTTCAGGCTGAGCCAACACGAAATGAAACCTCATAGTAAGCTGAGATTCTCTTGGCCTCTTATCCTCCAGTGACACATCAGGACAACTCACAGGTCCCGCAGCTCCTCCAGGACACCCAGCTAATATATTTGCACAGAAAATATTACCTAGAAGAAAAATAAATCCATCTCCTTATCTCTAAGAAGGGCTATGTGATAAAATATTAAGCAGGTTCACAGACATACCGCCCCTCCCTCAGCAGATATTCCAGCACTGGAGAACACTGGCAGGTGGAAATGACGTGGATAAATGGTCTCATGCTGCCATTACATGTCTTGGAAACTTCTAGAATGGCTGCTGGGCAGTCAAAGGTAGTTTGCTCTGAAGTCTTGGATAAGAGCAGTTTTTTGATCAAATAATTCACTTTTCTTTTTACTTTTAGCATGCAATGTCTTTAACACCTTTTCTTCTATAATGAAAAACCTATCAACGATGTGTTTTAGGGCATCTGCTACAGCAGCAGCAGAGTGGCCGAGAAACAGATAACTGACCCCAAGGCCGTCAAGCCGTGGACTGCTCAGCAGCCTGGCAGAGCTGGCTGTAGCAGACGAGCCCAACCAGTCAGATTCTTTCTGGTGATAGTTTTGTATTAAGACACTCAGAGACAACTGCAGCCGCTACAGGACTTGAGCTGAAAAGTCACACGAACGTTGTTGGAACCCTTGTTTGGAGCCGTGTGTAAGATAATTAAACAAAGAAAGCAGATTGAGACTGAAGAATGGAGCAGACTCATAGAAAAAAGAAGATGAGAGAAATTACGAAGTCCTGGGATGGGAAGAGAGAGCTAGGACCTGGAGTCTTCTGGTGTTCGTATTCCAGGAAGCCCAGCTTGCTTTGCTTCTTGACTTCGAAATCCATGAAATCCCTGCCTTCCCTGACCCCTCGCTTTTTTTTTTTTTAACTTCAATTAATTTGAGAAGGTTTCTGTTCTTACAGAGTAGGAGAATATTTTGACCTAGTAACTGAGCTTTTATGTTTGTTCTTTTTTCCCTCTGTTTAGGTAGCAGGGAGGGCCTTCTATGTTCATATTCATGGGTAGGGGCTTTAACCTCAAAAATATAAAAGAAGGAAAAGATTCAAGGCTTAACATTTGACTTTAACAAATAGATGTCCACAAATGCATAGCAAAGACAATCGCTTTGACAGGAAAGACTTTTCAAGGATCAAGCACCAAGACCGTGGCATCTCTGGACCACAGAAGACTGGGGGAAGGAAGAAACCCCAAAAGACTAAGATTTGCCAAAATCCTGATTAAACTGAGATATCAATGAATATGTCTGAGTTTTACCTAGAAATGAGTGAATCAAGTTTTCTGCCATGGGGGAATATTGAGGCTTATGAGGAAAATAAATCTATTTATTAAAAATTTTAAATTTGAAGTATATTAAAAAACTCAATTTTTCTATCTGAGTTTATAGCCAGTTAAAATGATACCCAGAATATCAAGTCATAAGAAAACACGGAAATTTCAGGAGAGAAGTTACATAATGAATTAAGGCCGGGCACACTAGGTCACACCTGTAATCCCAGCACTTTGGGAGGCCAAGGCAGGCAGATAATTGGACGTTAGAAGTTTGAGACCAGCCTAGACAATATGGTGAAATCCCATCTCTACTAAAAATACAAAAATTAGCTGGGCGTGGTGGCACATACCTGTAATCTCAGCTACTCGGGAGGCTGAGGCAGGAGTATTGCTTAAACCTGGGAAGTGGACATTGCAGTGAGCCAAAATTGCATCACTGTGCTCTAGCCTGGGTGACACAGCTAGACTTCATCTTAAAAAAAAGAGAGAAAAAAAAGGCCGGTCCTGGTAGCGCACGCCTGTAATCCCAGCACTTTGGGAGGCTGAGGCAGGCAGATCACAAGGTCAAGAGATTGAGGCAATCCTGGACAACATGATGAAACCTCGTCTCTACTAAAAATAAAAAAAATAGCTGGGCATGGTGGTGCACGCCTGTAATCTCAGCTACTCAGGAGGTTGAGGCAGGAGAATTGCTTGAACCCGGGAGGCGGAAGTTGCAGTGAGCCGAGATCGTGCCACTGTACTCCAGCCTGGCAACAGAGTGAGGCTCTATCTCAAAATAAATAAATAAATAAAATAAAATAAAATAAATAAAAATAGAAAAATAGTAAAAAATGAAGAAAAAAAGAATTAAAAGTATTTTCTTCTCCAAACATGTACCCATAGCAGGTACGGATGGGCACTCTTGCATAAAATACTGTGGAAGTAACCATCTATCATGAGCTGACATTTACTGATGCTCGCTACTGTTGAGTTCTGAAATAAGAATTTTACTCTAATACCTCATGTAATCGATACCTATTACGTGGCAGTAGGCTTATTAGTATCCCAATGTTATAGATGAGAAAACTGAGGCCTAAATTAGACAACAGTGACCGTGGTTTCAAACCATCAAGCTAAGTCATGTTAAAATTGTACACTTTCTAGCTGCCTACACTAAGATCAGAAGCTCCTTTCACAAGGTCTGAGTCCTGGCACAATCAAAGATCTATCTCTGCAGTCATTTGGGAAGCACTTTGGCATCATGAAAAAATTACGGACTTTGGACTCAAACTTGAGTTTCAAACCTGGCTCCATTAAATAAAAGCATGAGAACTTGAGAAGTTAACAAGCCTCTCTGAGCCTAACTTTTCTGAAATATAAAAGGTGTTATACTTCACTTGTAACAATGTGAGAATTAAGTCGTTTGATGTATGAAATTAGCACATACTATGTGTTTTGATGGAAGCTTCAATGGACTGAATGTTTATGTCTTCCCAAAATTCATATACTGAAATCCTAAATCCCAAGGTAAGTTACCCTCCTAAATTAGGAGGTAGGGCTCTTGGGAGGTGATTAGGTTATGAGGATGGAGCGCCCAGGAATGGCATTAGTGCACTTATGAGAGACTCGAGAGAGAACCCCCAACTCTACCAGGTGAGAAAGCAGCAAAAGGTGCCATCTGTGAGTAGGCCCTCACCAGAGTCCAAAAGGTGCCATCTGTGAGCAGGCCCTCACCAGAGTCCAAAAGGTGCCATCTGTGAGCAGGCCCTCACCAGAGTCCAAAAGGTGCCATCTGTGAGCAGGCCCTCACCAGAGTCCAAAAGGTGCCATCTGTGAGCAGGCCCTCACCAGAGTCCAAAAGGTGCCATCTGTGAGCAGGCCCTCACCAGAGTCCAAAAGGTGCCATCTGTGAGCAGGCCCTCACCAGAGTCCAAAAGGTGCCATCTGTGAGCAGGCCCTCACCAGAGTCCAAAAGGTGCCATCTGTGAGCAGGCCCTCACCAGAGTCCAAAAGGTGCCATCTGTGAGCAGGCCCTCACCAGAGTCCAAATGTGCTGGCGGTTTGCTTTTGGATTTTCCAGTCTCCACAACTGTGAAGAATACGTTTCTGTTGTTTAAAAGCTACTGAGTTTATGGTGTTTTGTTCTAGCAACCTCGATGGACTAAGGCAGGAGCGATTACACACCTGATACCACCTTACAGAGGACACTTAACAAATGTTTGTTGAGTAAATGAGTGCATAAAAACCAGCCACGCCTGAGCATTAAGGATTGCTATTCAGAGCACAACATTTATTTCATAAAACAAAGATTTTTAAACTGAGAAAATAGTATTTTTAGAGAGAGCATTATCCTTTAACTGAATTGGAAGAAAAAGGGACATTTCAACTGTCTACTGTCTCTTGATTCCTACCCATATTTTATTTAGAAAATATGCCCATTCAAAGGATATCCCAGTGGTAAAGCATTAACAAATTAAACCAAATGTCATTAAGTTTGTCTCATTTCTCAGTCATGTGGGACTCTGGTAGCTCCCACGAGCGGGCGTCACGCGGGACTCTGGTAGCTCCCACGAGCGGGCGTCACGCGGGACTCTGGTAGCTCCCACCAGCGGGCGTCACGCGGGACTCTGGTAGCTCCCACGAGCGGGCGTCACGCGGGACTTTGGTAGCTCCCACCAGCGGGCGTACTAATCCACTGTGCTCTGTATTTTTCCATTTGTCAATTGCTTTCTATTTTGCTCTGCTTATTTTATTAAGGATTGGCTACTTAGGCTGCAGAAAAATCCTTTTTTGCTGCCTTCTGTTATCCAAAGTTTAACAGGAGGTGTCTCATTTGTACTTTTCAGACACGTCTGACTTGCCTTATTCATATTCATGAACCCTCCTGGTTCTTTCTCTCTGTGAATTGCTTTTAACAGACTATTCTCCCTCAAACCCTTTGCATTCACACAAAGCTGCTTCCAAAACCAAAAGGAACATTAGCAGGAGGTGAAATCTCCATTACTGGTGGTTACAAAGGAATGCTAATTGATTTCAAATATTAAACATAATTTCCTCTAAACGTTTGCCCTAAATATTTTACCTACGGGTATTCAGATTCAGGCCTTTTCTTAAGATAAGAATGCTTCTATCTGAGTAAGAGCCTTACGGTAGTGAGGCAGTTGTGATGGATTATTACGTTGGGACTCGGAACGACACCCTAAAGCATGCTGCTTTGGCATGCTCAGTACTTTGAACTCAAGAAGCTTGGAAGGCCTCAGAAGCGGAAAGTTCTCTCTGTCCTTCTCCTGCCTTGCTGTCTCCTGCCATTCTTCTCCTGCAAAGCCAGTCACAGACACCAGAATTCCTCTTCCCTACGGTGGGTGATAGAGACTAGAATCTCTCTCCCCCAAAATCAAACCATAGCACTTAGAAATATTACTCTAACCTTCCCCTGACTTTCCATCTAGGAGCTGGCAACAAACAAATTTTCTTTTTTTTTTTTTAAAGACGGGGTTTCACCATGTTGGTCAGGCTGGTCTTGAACTCCTGACCTCAGGTGATCCGCCCGCCTTGGCCTCCAATGTGCTTGGATTACAGACGTGAGCCACCGCGCCCGGCTTAGAAATTCTCCGACTTATTTTGTCTAATAGTTGGTCATAGACCCTCATTCCAGTTGGTCATAAGGCCCCATACCTGGTAGGAAGAAATGCTACACAGAGAGGCCAAGAAGTATCTGCACAGACTTTGCTGGATATCCCCCCCACCCCCAATCTATTAGCATTAGATTACACCATTTTTGTCCAAGCATATTTTTATACAGCTATTTATTCATCACTGAACTTAAGCAAAAAAATAAAGTTTTCAATGTGTCTTTGGATCTTCATTTCTGAAAGCTCCCATATCACATCAAGCTTTGATTAAATAAATTTATGTTGTTCTCTTGTGATCTACTTTTATAAATGTGTCACCCATGACGCTTTCAATAGATGGGGAAAGGTATTACACCTTTTTCAACGCTACACTTAGCAAGCCTAAAAATAACTCCCAGATTACTGTAGGGTTGATGCCACCCTCATTGTGACAAAGATTTTTTGCTCAGCTAAACTTTAGTCAGGCTTCTAGACCCATTTGTATGCTTTTATAAAATCAAAATTTAGCATGAACCCTCCGCTCTCAATGTCTGATCACTCTGTTTTTTGTTTTGTTTTGTTTTTAAAACAGGGTCTCACTCTGTCATCCAGATCAGAGTACAGTGGTGTGATCACACCAGGATATTTTTATTTTTAATTATTTTTTTTAATTGTTTTTTGTAGAAATAGGGGGTCTCATGTTGCCCAAGCTAGTCTCAAACCCCTGGTTCAAGCAATCCTCCCACCTAAATTTCCCAAAGTGCTGGGATTGCAGGCTTGAGCCACCATGCCTGGCTGTGATCACTCTTGGGTGATACCTGATCGGGTTCCTCTCTTCCACCAATCCCAGCTGATGTTTGATCACCCAGGCCTGTCTTCAGCAAGAATCTTGTAAGGTCAGTTTAGTCAGAATCCTCCTTACTCCTAATGCTTCCTCTTAGTAATTTTCCATCCACTCACCCCAACCCTGCTTCTTGACTATAAATTTCCACTTGCCCATGCTGTCTTTGGAGTTGAGCCCAATCTCTCTCCTCCACTACGAAATCCCGTAGCAGGGTCCCTATGCTTATTGCTATGATCCTGAATAAGGTCTGCCTTTCTGTGCTTTAACAATTGTCACTGAGTAATGTTTTCTTTAATGACTGAGAAAAAAGACCTTTCTCCTCCCTTTTCACTCCTAATTTTTCTAGTTCATCCTGTACTTGTAATTTATGTTTCCTGGACCGCAGCAGTCAGGAAGATAATTAGAATTCAAAGTCTTTTAGCATAGGTCTTAGAGATCATAATCTTGAGTTTGTGTTTGTGCTTGTGTGAAGCTTCCTCAAATTTAAATATTAAACAGCGATTCAGGGAAGGGAAGAGATTTGACTAACACTGCACGCTGTGGTCTAAATGTTTGTGTCCCCTCAAATCCATATGTTGAAATGGTAACCCATAAGGTGATGGTATTTGAAGGAGCGGCGCTGGAGAGGTGATTAGGTCATGAGGTTAGAATCCTTATAAAAGAGACCCCAGAACTCCAGCTACTCCCTTCCATGTGGCGAGAAGTCAGAAGAGGGGTGTCTGTTGAGGAAGCAGGCCCTTAGCAGGCACATCTTCTGATACCTAGATCTTCCAGCTTCCAGAACTGTAAGAAATAAATTTCTGTTGTTTATAAGCCACTCGGTCTATGGTATTTTGGTATAGCAGCTCTAGGACTAAGACAGCCATAGTTCTAGTTAGTGTCAGAGCTCAGTGTAACAACCAAGTGTCCAAACTCTTACTAACTACAACATGGAGTGTAGTCTTCGTGAGGTCAGGGGCAAGTCTAATGGGAACCATTCAGCAGGCCGACGTTGTATTGAACACACAAGTAGTTCCTGACCTAACTTCACACACTCATTTTATATTTCCTTTTGAATGAGCGCTAGGACACCTCCCTGCTGCAACAGGGGCTTGTCTCTTGGAAGCCTCTTAACAGTGGGAATTCCCTCTCAGGGGCCTGAGATGCTCTCTCTCCCTTTGCCTGTTTTCTGCGAACTTTTCTGACAATGTTTTAGCATTTTTCCTACGATGGAGAATTCCCTCTCTGGGGCCTGAGATCCCGCTCTTCTGCTTGCTTTTTCCTGCTATCTTTTCTGACAGTGTTTTAGCATTTTCCCTACAACCGTTTGACTTAGAACAGGGAACTATCTCGTCTAATTGCTCAAGAGAGGGTAGCTGGGCACAGGTAGGATCCACATTCAGCTTTAGGGCTGCCAAGGTGATGAAGTATTGATATCTCCAGTTGGAGCTCAGGATACATTGTCTCAGAAGCGTGACTGCCGTGAGGAAGTTGGAGGGAATACTGTGTCGTGGTTAAAATGATGAGCTTTTGCAGCCGGAAGTCCTGTCACGAGACGTTTCACCAACAGTTAATAGCTTGAGCCTGAGCTTCAGTTTACCCAACTACGTATTAGAGAAGAGGATGATAAATCATATCTAATTTATTAGGTATGATTTATTTATTGTGGCTAAGATTGAATGAGATAACTGGAAAATATTAAATGTTTGAAACGTGCTGGCTTTTAAAAATTTTACTTTCATGATAGACTAGTGTCACGTCTAGGTTCAAGGTGAGTTTAAAAAGGTTTTTGTGGCTTTGCCTAGAAACCAGCATATATTTTATAAGGTGATTTTTATGGGAAACATTCTGATTTCTGAAAAGCGTTTGGAAATTCTCCTGTCTGTGAAGTCGGGCTGCCCATTTTCTCCATCTATGTCTCCTTCCTCCTTCGTATTTCTTCAGCTGGACATGATGACTGGAATATCCTGGGCCGTTTTGCAGATTTTATTTCTCACATGAATCTGTTTTTAGAAAGACACTCTGCACTTCTATACATATACAAAATTAAACAAATAATCTGGTTTTGCTTTTTACAGAGACCAAATGGATGGGGTGGCCAGTTCTGTCATTCACTTTGCCCTGTAGACGCAACTCAGGTGCATTCACCCAGCCCCCGCCCCATGCATGTACTTACCCTCTGCTGGCTGGCATGAGGGTGAGGGCTAGTGCCCTGGAGAACCAGTGGAAGGGAGTCCTGATAAGTGTTCCTGGACCCAAAGCTCACTCTGAAGGCCCTGAGCAGTTTTCAAGGCTGTTTTTGACAGGCTGCTTTTGAATGATAGAATGTTTGTTTGTTATTTCAGAGATGGGGGTCTCACTATGTTGCCCAGACTGGTCTCTAACTCCTGTGCTCAAGTAATCCTCTCACTTCAGCCTCCCAAAATGTTAGGGTTACAGGCATCAGTCGCCATGCCCGGCCATAGAATGTTTTCATACTACAGTTTTCAAGGGAGAAAGAGGCCCAGTGGTAGTGAACATTTTGGTATCTCCTTCCATCATATGATGACCCCTCCTGGTACCCAATTTTCCGTAGAAAACATGATTTGCTCTGTAATATACTTTCAAGAAGTGCCAGGGTCTCTAACCAAGAGTTTTTGTTGTTGTTTGGTTTGTTGAGTTTTGTACACACAGAAAAGTCTGAGACTCCACAGCTGTATATATGGCAGGGGGATAGAAAGCAGGTTCCCAGAAAGAATGCAAAAGAGAGTGGTAACCGTTAATGGTAACTGACAGAGAATCCCTTTGTTAATGTGTTGTGGAGCAAATTAGCTGTGTTTTGTTAGTGCAGACTTCATAAATGTCCAGTGTTACAGGAAGCAATAAAGTTAAGTAGAGCCATGTGGAATTTTATGGCAGTTTCTTCTTATCTATCGGGATGTGTTCCAAGACCACCGGGGGATGCCCAACACCATAGCTAGGACCAAGCCCAGGTGCTGTCAGCTGGAACCCGTTTCTGTTCCTTTCACCTACAAACTTAATGCCGTTTTCATTATAACTAAGCACTTATCAAACCGTAACTTTTGCAGTTTGAGGCGCAACAACAAAGCTACCATCAAGCTCTTTCCTTATTCACGGTTTCACAGATAGCAGATTTGTTCTTGCCAAAGATCTTAGTAAACTCAGCGTATAATTTCTTTTCTGAAGCCAATAGCTTTCACCTTTTCACGTAAAGGAAGCACTTTACAGCTTCTCTTCGACATATGTAAATTGCCAGCATCACTCATCTTGAGGTTTGGAGCCATTATTAAATAAAATAAGGGTTACTGGAACACAAGCATTTCCATACTGTGACAGTCAGGCTGATGTCCCAGCCAGCTACTAAGTGACTAACGCGTGGGTAGCATCTACAGCATGGATTTCTGGACAAAGGGATGATTCATATTCCTGCTGGAGCAGGAGGGCACGAGATTTCACCATGCTACTTAGAATTTAAAACCAATAAAATTTAGAGCTGGCTTTAACTGAAATGATATTTAAAGCCAATAAAATTTAGAGCTGGCCTTAACAAATAATAAATAGAAGAAAAAATAACATGACAAAATGTTTGTTTCTGGAAATTTCCATTTAATATTTTCAGACTGCAATTGACAACAGGTAACTAAAGGCACGGGAAGTGAAACTGCAGCAAAGGGAGGACTACGGTGCTTGAATTATTTCTGTTTTCTAGAAGTTTTGGTATAGCTGGATCTTAAGGAGACACTAGATAAACGTTAAAAAATATTTAGAATTCAGAAAAATGTTTTAAGAAAGAAATGTATATTTTTTTAAAAAATAAGGAAGACTCAATACTAAACAGAAATCTAGTGGCACTTTGGCACTTCCCAGGACCCAAGAGAAACAGTAACTTCCAGCACAGGTGCCCAGAGTAAAGGGCACGGGCAGAGGAGCTGACTGCATGCTCACGTCCTCATCCCTGCTGTCCGCTACACACAGCGGGCCAATTGCAGGGCCGAGAACACAGTACAGGCTTAGAAAGTACTTGAATGCTGTAGTTGTAAGATGGGGCTCAATGGTGGCTTAATGGAAAGAAAAATCGACCTGTCAATCTTACTTCACATTTGAGCAATTTGAATCATTCAAAGTTTCCTCATAATATTGAGATCAAATGTGCCAGTGTGCATTTTTATTCACTGTTTCTAATTTTGCCTTCTGATACAAAGTGTTAGCACATTTCCTACAATTAATTGTGATACAGTATAATTTGTATACTTCTTTTAAATGACAGCTCTTCACATGTGTAAAGACAGCCAGGTTGCATCTCTGTGCCCTCCACTCCACGTTTATCCTATCTCAAGCCATTTTAAATTTGATTTATGTAATTAAATATCACTAGTCTTTTCAACTATTCTTTATATGATCTGTTTTATGACACATTTTCTTCTCCTGGCTTCTGGAGGCATTAGTCAATTTTAAAATGTTGGACTGAACAAAATACTTTTGATTCAGGGTGGCCATTTAAGAACCCTGAGGGACTATTCTTGTCTTGGGCTCTGTACTAAGTTTCCATTGGAGTTCCTTGTAGCCACATCTCACCATAGGCTCAATCTAAACTTTCACTCAATAAAAATCCTAAGTGTTTTTTCATGGTGCGTTGAGTAAATCTCCTGTATCCCTCTCTTCTAAGGTTAATTGAAAGTATTACCTTAGAACGTTATCTTCACCTGGATATGGTTTGGCTCTGTGTCCTTACCCAAATCTCATGCTGAGTTTTAATCCCTAGTGTTGGAGGTGGGGCCTAGTGGGAGGTGAATGGATCATGGGTTCGGACTGCCCCTTGCTATTCTGGTGAAAATGAGTGAGTTCTCACAAGATCTAGCTGTTTAAAGTACACGGCACTTCCCCTCTTGGTTCTCCTGCTGGTCATGGGAGTATGACCCGTTTCCCCTTTGCCTTCCACTGTGATCGTGAGTCTCCTAAGGCCTCCCAGAAGCAGAAAGCTGTACAGCCTGCAGAACCATGCGGTGATCGAACCTCTTTTCTTTACAAATTACCTAGTTTCTGATAGTTCTTTATAGCGATGTAAGAACAAACTAATACACACCCCATTAAAATTTATTTTATTTTTTTATCCTATTCCAGCATGATTTCTTCTTTTTGAATTTTGATTTTTGCCATCAGCTGCATGTATTCTGTAGAAGGGCATTAATGCTTCTTCCTTTTTGTGTTTTACCCTATTAGAGGTTGTCGTAGGCTGACTTCCTTGTAGACAGACTCCAATATGGAATTTGCATGCAGAGGTTTAACAGACAGTGCTCTCATCAGCCACACCGGTACTGATGTGAGGGAGGCAGGACTGAGAAGAGGTAGAAGTTGAACTGCAATGTAATTGCTGCAGAGACCTCAGCCAATCCTATGGGCATTCAGATATGCTCTGCGTCAGGCAAGAGAACCAGGGATGGTCCACTGGTCTTGATCAGTCACTGGATGTGGGCTCCTCTGGCAGGAAACATAATTTTGGATGAGACAGCTCCCTTTGACTGAAAGAATTGCCAGCTGGAATTCTTCAATTCCTCTGAAGGAGCCATCAGCAGACAACATTATCAGCAGTTGGAGGAATGAGTACCTCTGTCCTGAATGGGGAAATCTAGGTGATGCACCCTAGCATCTATTGCAGAAGGCCACCAGTGCACCAGTGACTTTTGCCCCAATTATGGTGTTTTTTCTTAAAATGAAAAACTAATTCTGTGTTTCCCCTTATAATTCTTCCCTTCTTTGCCCTCCCCCGCCCCCCGCATTTACAGATTCCCACAGTCAAAGCACCCTGATTCAAATATAATTCTATGAGAAGTTGGACTAAGGACATATATTCATTCACTCAATATGTGTGTGTGTTAGAGACAGTGTTTTGCTCTGTTTTCCAGGCTGGAGTAAAATGGCACAATCATAGCTCACCACAACCTCAAACTCCTGAATTTAAGTGATTCTCCTGCCTCTGCCTTCCAAGTAGCTAGGACTGCAGGTGTGCACCACACCCAGCTAACAATATTCCTATTTATTGAGCATCTACCATTGTGCCAGGCATTCTTCTACATGCTGGGAATGCCACAGGAAGCAAAACTTCCCTTTCTCATAGATCTTATATTCTAGGTGACAGACTCTTGGCCACACTTAAACTTTTATGTCTCCTGTCATCACTGAGGTTTTGTCATTGAGCCAAGTTAACTGATATTCTTTATTTTTAAGTTAAGTCTGTGCCCTCTGAGAGGTGCCTTAGTCACACATGGATATAGAGTCCTGACTACTTCCTCAACTATTGTATTTTCAATCTTGCCAAGAAAAGTTTGAATTTCGGCTTTGGATTCAACTTTCAGTAAAAGCAAAGAAGTGAATGATAAATTAAAAAGGAAACTAAAATAATTGTTTGATATTGTGCAGACATACTAGCCAACTGACTGACGATTATTCCATTCCCCAGCACTTCTATGGATATTTAGATATAACCTAAAATACTGTCAGAAAACTTCAGGTGATGTTTTTCTTGAATAAACACAAGAATCTAAATGTCTTTCTTTAATTCTTCCTGCTTGGCACTTCTAGATACATATGATTTGCTTTAAGGTCACAGTCTTAAAATGAAATTGAGAAGGTGACTTTATACTAAGATCAATCTTAAAAAAGGGAGGAAGATTAAGATCAATGAGATAATTTCTCAAAGTGGCACAATTCCCATATTTTAGAGAGTAAGGCTACATTATTTCAGATGGGATGAAGAAATAATTTCCCTAGCTATACAAAATAAAATCTAGTGGAAAGAAAAAGCAGGTGGTTAGAATAGGAAAGCTTCACTGTTTTCCAGACCTTTTTTTCTCTCCAGACTTAATGAGTAGTTATCCATATAAACCATACTACATTTTTTTGAAGCTTACAATCATTTTTTTCTTGATATTGTTGTAAAATAAAAAATTTGGTGACTAAGTTTAACTTTTAAATAAGTAACATCACCATTTTTATTCTTCCATATGAAGGTGAGAAAGGATAATTGGTGTAACTAATAGACATAATTATGTTTACCATTATTTCTGCTTTTATATGTAGAATCTCATTAAGCTTTCTGTGAATATTGTGAAAATGACTGAGATACTCACAACGTGTTTATACATTCATAGCAATTTTCTCTTTAAAAACAAAGCAAAAGTTAATTATCCAGATTTATATTCTGACCCATTCTTACTGATTCAGAATAAAAGTTCTACATAAACAAGAAGCGTGTCACAAATCAGATACTGTTTCTGCTTTTCGGTTGAAAATTGTAAAGTGAAAATCTAACGTGTCAAGTGTTAACTGGTGAAAATCTAAGGCTGAGAATGTTGCCATGAAATATTAAAAGAATTAACCATTAAAAAAATCTAGCCAATTACACAAATTTGTCAAAGTAAATCTTCTAACTAATCCTCACACTTAAGTGAGAGTTCACGTTAAGTTCACTGACCAACGTTTCACATCCAGCTTATCAGTACTTTTTTAGATACTAATAAAAAATACCTCAAGAAGAAAATACCATGGAGGCTTAAGTTTTTAGCGAACCACATAATCACCATCATGATCTTTATCTCACCATCATCATTGTCAATGCCACAAAAGTATTGCATAACTCTCCATTAGTAAAGGTGATATTTTATGATTTTCCCACTAGAAATAAGTCCTTTTTTTCTTTTGTGTTACATTAATTAGTTCCAAATCACTTTGAATGAAAGATTGTAGTTATCAAGTATCCTTTTTTTAATATTTGCTATCTTATTTTAAAACAGTTTATGATTAAGATGTCATTAAAAACAACAGTGTTATTTTTAGTGTAGATTAAAAATAACATTAACTGGAAGAAGGCCTCTTCAAACCTTTATTTGGGAGGTGGTTCAGTCACGTTTCTAGGTATATTAGTCAAAATTTTCCAGAGAAACAGGACTAGCTAATATGGATATTTAAGTATTTATTACAAGGAATATGCTCACATGATTATTAGGGCTGAGAAGTCCAAAGTCTGCAGAGCTGATATTCCAGTTTGAATCTGAAGGCCAGGGTTACTATAGAGCTGACATCTGATTTCAAAGGCCATCAGTTGGGAAAATTCTGTCTTACTTAAAGGAAGCAGGGTCAGCCTTTTGTTCTGTTCAAGCCCTTGCCTGCTTAAATGTGGCCCACCCACATTAGAAAGAGCAATCTGCTTTACTTGGTCTACTCATTAGAATGTTAATGCCATCTAACAAACACATTCACAGAAACACCCAGAATAATGTTTGAGCAAATATCTGGGTACCGCATGGATCAGTCAAGTTGACACATAAAATTAACCATCACATCAGGTAAGCAGAGGGTATCAGGCAGGGTTAGGGGAATTTGAGTTTCGTGTCAAAATAGGTGAATGGTGGAGAATGAATTGCGTAACTGAGTCTAGTAGGGGACTCAATTTACAAATCTGCCTTCAGATGATCATGTGTAGATGTTGTCTCCTGACTATGCACAGTATTCTTTAGGCGAGGTGTGGTGATTTGCTTTAAGGTCTCAGTCATACGTGGCTTATTTTCATAATTACTTTAAGGTTTTATATAGTCTCCTCTGACCTTCAGACACACAAAAAAATACTCTATCCGTAGAGGATGAACCCCACGCTACTGCAATGGTAGGAGGAAAGGAATCATAATTTTTCCCACTGCAAACATTTTCTTCAGCCTGAATTTATGACATAAGATATTTTTGGTCAAAGTGATGGTTTATAAGTAAAAAGTCCATGGGGAAGATCAAGTGCCAGTTGGTAATTTATAATTAATTAACTTTCACTCATGGAATATATTGTCACTGCATACAGAATTTTATGGTGACAGCATTTCATTCCTTTCAGTACTTTTACGATGTCATTTCATTCTCTTCAGCCTTGGTCTATCTCTGATGTCTGCTGTTATTCTCATCTTTATTCTGTATGCACAGTGACTTTTTTACGCTAGTTGTCCTCTGGATTTTCTCTTTATTTTTGTTATTCAGAGATTTCTAAATTTTTATTTTTATTTTTAATTTTTGTGAGTACATAGTATGTGCCTATATGTAGGAAAAAGATTGAATACGATGTGTCTGGGGTTTTTGCTTTTTTGTTTGCTGTTATTTTGGTTTATCTTAATGTTTCATGAGCGTCTTGAATATGTGATTTTAGAAATCTTTTATTAACTTTGAAAAAGTTTTTGCCATTACATCTGCAAATATTTATTCTGCTTTATTTTCTCTTCTTTTTTCAGGGTACAATTACACATTTGTTTTACTGTTTGATATTTCCCCCCAACTCTTGGATTCTGTGTTTTTTAAATTCTATTTTTTCCGTTTGGGTTTTGGTTTGAGTAATTTTTATTGACATACTTTTAAGTTGCTGATATTTTTTTCTCAGCTGTACTGCATTTATGGATGAGTCATTCTAAGATATTCATTATCTCTGTTGAGTGTTTTTTTATTTCTAGCATTTCCATTTGACTCTTTCCTATGGTGTCTATATATCTGCTGAATTTGTCCATCTGATCATATATGTTATTTATGTTTTCTGTTGGAGCCTTTAGTGAAATAATTTTAGTTTAGATTTCCTGTCTGATGCTTTTTATACCAACGTCATAGCTAAATATGGTCCCGCTGGTTGCACTGTTTCTTGATGATGAATCATTTTCCTTTGCTTCTTTGTGTATCTTGTCATTTTTGGTTGAAAACCAAACATCTTATATGGAAGAGAACAGTCTAAAGTAAGTAGTACTTACGCTTGGGAGTGGGAATCCCACATCTTTCACTAAGGTTTCACGTGTGGCGAGCTGCGTTAGCGTAGTTAGACGTTGGTTTGCGGTTTTGCTGCTGCTTTGGTTACTCTCAGCGCACCATTGGCTTCGGATTTCTTTACTGTTACTTTGAGTTTAGGGTGGAAGCCGGTTTGCCAGGGTTTCTTTTTTTCTTGATGTCTGCATCATCCTGAGTTGAAGTCATTCTTTTGTGCTTGTACCTCAGAAAAAGTATCTCTCTGGTTTTGAATCATGTCAGTGGTAAAATACTGTTTTTTAAGGTTTGTTAATCTGGAGGTGGGAGCCAGGGGCCATTCTCAGTTGTTTTTGTTTAGACTTAGCCATAGGCAGGCTTCAGCCCCTTGGTCTTCTTAAGAATGTTCCTCCTTTTCCTACTTTTGGAGACATTTAATTGCATGCTCACACCTTTGCCAGAGATTGACGGCTTTTTCGTTGTTTGAGGTGATAGCGTTCTCTTCCCCCAGCTGTAATGGGTATTAACTTGGACCTTAGGAGTGATAAGATTCGCCATCTTTCTCCTAGTGCGTCAAGGCTTTTGCTCCCCTAGGTAAGACAGGGGAGAAGGACCCAAGCTAGCTTTTGCGCCTTTCCGGCAACATTTTCTTTTCTCTCTCCCAGCATGAATCGAATAATTTCTCAGGTCTCTCTATATGCTCCCAGTCTGTCTTGTGAGCACCCAGTTCATGAGAAGAGCCTGTAATTCCACACATCCCTGCAGCTTCCAAGTTATAATACTTCTATGCTAGCCTACACTTGGCCTAAGTAGTTAATTCAAAAATCTAGCTGAGCGTGGTGCAGTGGTTCACACCTGTAATCCCAGACCTTTGGGAGGCTGAGGTGGGCAGATCACCTGAGGTCAGGATTCGAGACCAGCCTGGACAACAAGGCGAAATCCTGTCTCTACTAAAAATACAAAAATTAGCTGACCATGGTGATGGGCACCTGTAATCCCAGCTACTTGGGAGGCTGAGGCAGGAGAATCGTTTGAACCCAGGAGGTGGAGGTTGCAGTGTGCTGAGATCATGTCACTGCACTCCAGCCTGGGCACTGAGAGTGAGACTTTGTCTCAAAAAAAAAAAAATCTAGCTGAATTCTTATTGTCCTTTATAGAGACCTTCCCCCTATTGTGCTGTACCACAGAAGACACGTGCCATATCCCACCTGTCCTTTGAGTCAGCTGTCTTACTTTAAACTTCAGGTTATTTGGTAGCCAGAATGATCTTAGTTCTTTAGTAAGTTCAACAAGAGTTGTGATTTTGCAGATATCTAATATTTTTTTTTTGATAGAATTTGGTAATGCTCTTTCCAGCTTTCTACATCCCAAGTTGAAGCTGAAAATCTAGTAATTTATTCTTAAAGGTAAGGTGAGTGAGTGTGAACTGAGTTTTGCAGATGAGGCTAAGATGAGCAGGCTCTAATCACCTTCGGAGATGAATAGAAGTTCTTATAAATTGGTAATTTTCTATGACAAAAAAATGACCTAAACCTTGTGTGGCTGCTTGTAAAGAAACTCACATTAGGGATAACCTTATAAATATCAGAACTAATTTAGACATTTAGTTGTTCAATATCAGAAAATTATCAAATGCCAAAATAAGCAAAACTCAGGAAGTAAAGTGACAGAAAAGAACTGGAATAGATCTAGCTGAGCTGTAGATGGAAGCTGGACATCTTTTGTTCTGGGAAAAAAATATAGAAGAAACCTAAGACCAGACAACAAGAGACATCTTCATTATTTTCTCCCCTCTAATCAGGCCTCCTTCTGATGACTGTTTAGTATAACAAATTGTTGTAGGCTTATATTGTGCCTGTCCTGTCCCATACCAGGAGTCAGCTATTGCTCAAAAAAGCCTTGACTTCTCTATCTTTTTTTTTTTTGAGACAGTCTCACTCTGTCACCAGGCACCAGGCTGAAGTGCAGTGGTGTGATCTCGGCTCACTGCAACCTCCGCCTCCCGGGTTCAAGCAATTCTCCTGCCTCAGCCTCCCAAGTAGCTGGAACTACAGGCGCGGGCCACCACGCCCAGCTAATTTTTTGTATTTTTTAGTAGAGATGGGGTTTCACCATGTTGGCCTGGATGGTCTCGATCTCTTGACCTTGTGATCTGCCTGCCTCAACTTCCCAAAGTGCTGGGATTACAGGTGTGAGCCACTGCGCCCGGCCGCCTTGGCTTCTCTTAGTTGTAAATGGTATTTACTTGAGCACGTGTACAAGATGTGCTCATTGCTACTGGTTCAGTCGTTGTTTCTAGATCTCTTAGAGGACGGAGATATACACACAAACACACAGATACCACATATGCACACAACACATTTTATACTATAATGATACCTCAGGAATTCAGTAACATTTGGAGCCATATAATTTTTTACTTAGTCTTCAGTTTGTATTTCTCCTTTCTTCCACGCTAAAATCCCCAACTCTCAAGGACACAGAGAATAATATAATTCGAATATCACTAACTTTATTTCATATGGCAGTCTCAATAACAATAATAATATTATCATAGCAATATAATTACTAAGAACAGTCAATTTTTTTTGAAGATTTTCCCCATTTTACGTTCCTTTTTTTTTTTTTTTTTTTTTTTTTTTTGAGACGGAGTTTCGCTCGTTACCCAGGCTGGAGTGCAATGGCGCGATCTCGGCTCACCGCAACCTCCGCCTCCTGGGTTCAGGCAATTCTCCTGCCTCAGCCTCCTGAGTAGCTGGGATTACAGGCACGCGCCACCATGCCCAGCTTATTTTTTGTATTAGTAGAGACGGGGTTTCACCATGTTGACCAGGATGGTCTTGATCTCTTGACCTCGTGATCCACCCGCCTCGGCCTCCCAAAGTGCTGGGATTACAGGCTTGAGCCACCGCGCCCGGCCTTTACGTTCCTTTTTTGGGAGTTACCATATATCTACATTTTCTAAACGTGATCATTGTATTCAACATTATCTTTCTTTCTGACTTCATTTTTGTCTTAGTTATACAAATCGTTCTGTTTAGTTATCCCCACCGATTCTTATGCGGTTGTTTCTTTAGTCATCTTAGTCTTTTGAAGCCTGTTCTCTAGTAGATTTCTCAGGAAGGATGCATGAGAACAATACTCCCTGAGTTCTTTACTGTTGGTGATAGTTTATCTGTATCATTTATACTTGAAAGTCCATTTTCTCTGGACATAAAATGTTTCCTCACATTTTCTTTTCTTGATTATTTTAAATATGTTACTCTTTTTTTTTTTTTTTCTGGCAAAAGTATTGCTTTTGAAAAAAAAAGAATTTTCTTTTAGCTTATAAATCACTTGTTCATTTTGCCCAGATACCAAAAAAAGTTATTACTATTCTTTCCTTTTTAAATGTCTTATAATTTTATTGTAATATGTCTTAGGGTTCATTGTTGTGGGTTGATATTCTCAAGTACATGATATGTGCTTTCAAAATAGTTTGAAATCTTCCTTATTCCTGGGTCATGTTCTTGAATTACAGTCTTTTGTATTATTTTGTCCCTTGATTTTTTCTCCTAGAGAATCCAGTTATTCTTATGTGATTTTTTGGGTCTATTCTCAATATTTGTCCCTTTCTCTTAAATGCTTTTTATTTCTTTTGTTGTCTTTTGATTTTAATTTTTTTCTGCTTTCCTCCTCCATTACTTTTGCTGTTGTACACATTCATTCCTATCAACCTTCTTATTAGTCTTTATTTCTGAAATTTCTTTTATTTTAAATTATTTTCCTCAACTTTATCTGAGCTCTTCTACTTCTGATTTGTGTTGCTTTTTCATGTTCAGAATCATTGTTATAAGCTAGCAGAGGTATGTTAAATTCTTCAGGGAACATCCATTGTTTGGTCTGGATGCCCTTCTCCAACCACCTTTTCTGGGGTTCTAATTCCTCTTCTTGGAATTAACTCTACAACCCTGCCATTGAAATACGTGCTTGGGATCTGCTGTATGTAGTTATCTCTGAATAATTATTGGTGACAGGGTGGGTAACTGACTGCATCTGAGTCCGTCTCCATGGTTTTTTATCTTGCCCTTGAGCTCAATTTTTTTCTTTTCTTTCTTTCTTTTTAAATTTTACTTTAAGTTGTGGAGTACATGTGCAGAATGGACAGATTTGTTACATAGGTATACGTGTGCCATGGTGGTTTACTGTACCTATCAATCTTTGTCTAGGTTGTAAGCCCAGCATGCATTAGGTATTTGTCCTAATGCTGTCCCTCCCCTTACCCCCCGACCCACCAACAGGCTTTATTGTGTGATGTTACCCTCCGTGTGTCCATGTATTCTCTTTGTTCAACTCCGACTTATGAGCGAGAACATGTGGCGTTTGGTTTTCTGTTCCTGTGTTAGTTTGCTGATGATGATGGATTCCAGCTTCATCCATGTCCCTGCAAAGCACATGAACTCATTCTTTTTTATGGCTGCGTAGTATTCCATGATGTATATGTGCCACATTTTCTTTATCCAGTCTGTCATTGATGGGCATTTGGGTTGGTTCCAAGTCCTTTGTATTGTAAACAGTGCTGCAATAAACATACATGTGCCTGTGTCTTTATAGTAGAATGATATTTAATCCTTTGGGTATATACCCAGTAATGGGATTGCTAGGTCAAATGGTATTTCTGGTTCTAGATACTTGAGGAATTGCCACATTGTCTTCCACAATGGTTGAACTAATTTACACTCCCACCAACAGTGTAAAAGTGTTCCTACTTCTCCACGTCCTCTCCAGCATCTGTTGTTTCCTGACTTTTTTATAATCGCCATTCTAACTGGCATAAAATGGTATCTCCTTGTGGTTTTGATTTGCATTTCTCGAATGACCAGCGATGATGGAGCTCAAACTCTTTCTTTTGACTTTTGTCAGCTAAGTTTTTTGCTACGTGAAGAAAGTTATTCTCTACCCTGTGAGGAGGATGATGACAAATGCTAAGAGATGCAACGAGGATGGAGAAAATTTCTAACTTCATTTGGACTTCATTCGGCCTGTAGTTATTCCTGAGGTCTGGCTGTTTCCATGGCCTTCCCCAGCTTGGTTGTTCAGCCTGATCCTTAAGAATTCTTTCAGAGAGGCTTCCTATCTGCATAAGCTTGTTTGAGTAGGGATCTGTTAACAGAATATACGTTGAAATATCTTTATATTGCTTCTCATCCAAATAATAATAATGGTAAACTGTTCCAAGCTCTGTAAGAACCAAACTTTTTTCATTTCTGCCATACTTTGGGTACTGTCTTAATATTAGCTTAGTGCAAAAGTAATTGCCGTTTTTACCATTAAAAGTAACAGCAAAAACTTCAGTTACTCTTGTACCAACGTAATACTTCTGTTTAGAGTAGTATCATCGAGAAGTATCACTTAACTGTATTTCATTCAGAGTATTCTCATTTGTGCTTCCCAGACACCTGCAGGTCTTAGACTGGGTGCGCTTTCTCTCTCTGAATCTGTTTTGTTCTTTACTGTCTCTGCATTTTCCCTCTATGTTTTAAGTGGGTTTTTCGACTTTGTCATTCTGCATAATTTTCTTAATTCTCTGTAGTGTCCATTCTGACTTTTACTATACTATTATTTTCTTATTTCAGCCAATATTCTTCGTATCTCTGTATTTAATTCAGCCTTTTTCTTTCATAGGGATGCCTGCTCTTGTGTTTTAGAGGCTCCTAGGTCTTTGTCAGGAAATGGAGTTTGGAAAATTCTTATGTAATTTTGAAGAAAAGAATTTTCAGAGCCATGAACTCTCTCGTAGTCTTTAAGGAACTCTCTGCTTCCCTAGCCATCCCCTCGTCAATGTTTTCCTTCTCATGTTGGTAGGCTCCATTGTTTACTTCCTGGATCTGCTGCCTGACGGGGAAGAACGATCTGGGATTGTATTTTCTACAGAATGTAGTCACCTTAGTCCCCTTTTTTTGTTCATGTGGGCTCAGGCAACTTTTCTCTTTCACATCTAACCCTGAAGGCCAGGATGGAGCCTTTTGCTTTCATTCCGTTGGCATTCATCAAATGCGACTGTGCCAGCACTGAATGGGATTTGGTGCTTTCAGTTGTGCTAGGGAGGAATTGAAGTCTCTGAACAGTGCCGTAAATGAAAGAGAACACCCACGTCAACACTCCCAGCTCTCCTGTGTCTAATTTAATTTTTTTTCAAATACAAAACATCTTAGGATACTAAGTTAGGACTCATCTCTACTTTATACTAGAGGAATAGAAAAAAAGAAAAGAATTGATAGAAGTGATATAAGGAGAGGACAGGGCTCTGACTACTTCTGAAAATAACAACTTTTTAAAGGTTTCAGACACTGTGTTCTGTCATTTGGTTTACAAGGGGAAAATGAGTAAGAGACTTTGTGTGTGTGTGTGTGTGTGTGTGAACATCTTTTGGTTCTGTGTGTGTGTGTGTGTGAGAACATCTTTTGGTTCTGTGTGTGTGTGTGTGTGTGAGAACATCTTTTGTTTCTGTGTGTGTGTGTGAGAACATCTTTTGGTTCTGTGTGTGTGTGTGTGTGAGAACATCTTTTGGTTCTGTGTGTGTGTGTTTGAGAACATCTTTTGGTTCTGTGTGTGTGTGTGTGAGAGAACATCTTTTGGTTTGTGTGTGTGTGTGTATGAGAACATCTTTTGGTTCTGTGTGTGTGTGTGTCTGTGAACATCTTTTGGTTCTGGTGTGTGTGTGTGAGAACATCTTTTGGTTCTGTGTGTGTGTGTGAGAACATCTTTTGGTTCTGTGTGTGTGTGTCTGTGAACATCTTTTGGTTCTGTGTGTGTGTGTGAGAACATCTTTTGGTTCTGTGTGTGTCTGTGAGAACATCTTTTGGTTCTGTGTGTGTGTGTGTGTGTGAACATCTTTTGGTTCTTTGTGTGTGTGTGTGTGTGTGAGAACATCTTTTGGTTCTGTGTGTGTGTGTGAGAACAACTTTTGGTTCTGTGTGTGTGTGTGTGTATGAGAAAATCTTTTGGTTCTGTGTGTGTGTGTGTGTGAGAACATCTTTTGGTTCTGTGTGTGTGTGTGTGAACATCTTTTGGTTCTGTGTGTGTGTGTGTGTGAGAGAACATCTTTTGGTTCTGTGTGTGTGTGAGAACATCTTTTGGTTCTGTGTGTGTGTGTGTGAACATCTTTTGGTTCTGTGTGTTTGTGTGTGTGTGAACATCTTTTGGTTCTGTGTGTGTATGTGTGTGAGCATCTTTTGGTTCAGTGTGTGTGTGTGAACATCTTTTGGTTCTGTGTGTGTATGTGAACATCTTTTGATTCTGTGCGTGTGTGTGTGTGAACATCTTTTGGTTCTGTGTGTGTGTGTGAACATCTTTTGGTTCTTTGTGTGTGTGTGAACATCTTTTGGTTCTGTGTGTGTGTCAACATCTTTTGGTTCTGTGTGTGTGTGTTTGTGAGAATATCTTTTGGTTCTGTGTGTGTGTGTGTGAACATCTTTTGGTTCTGTGTGTGTGTGAACATCTTTTGGTTCTGTGTGTGTGTGAACATCTTTTGGTTCTGTGTGTGTGTGTGAATATCTTTTGGTTCTGTGTGTGTGTGTGGACATCTTTTGATTCTGTGCGTGTGTGTGTGTGTGAACATCTTTTGGTTCTCTGTGTGTGTGTGTGTGAACATCTTTTGGTTCTGTGTGTGTGTGTGTGAACATCTTTTGGTTCTGTGTGTGTGTGTGAGAACATCTTTTGATTCTGTGTGTGTGTGTGAACATCTTTTGGTTCTGTGTGTGTGTGTGAACATCTTTTGGTTCTGTGTGTGTGTGTGAACATCTTTTGATTCTGTGCGTGTGTGTGTGTGAACATCTTTTGGTTCTGTGTGTGTGTGTGAACATCTTTTGGTTCTGTGTGTGTGTGTGTGAGAACATCTTTTGGTTCTCTGTGTGTGTGTGTGAACGTCTTTTGGTTCTGTGTGTGTGTGTGTGAGAGAACATCTTTTGGATCTGTGTGTGTGTGTGAACATCTTTTGGTTCTGTGTGTGTGTGTGAACGTCTTTTGGTTTTGTGTGTGTGTGAACATCTTTTGATTCTGTGCGTGTGTGTGTGTGAGAACATCTTTTGGTTCTGTGTCTGTGTGTGTGTGTGTGAGAACATCTGTTGGTTCTGTGTGTGTGTGTGAACATCTTTTGATTCTGTGCGTGTGTGTGTGTGAGAACATCTTTTGGTTCTGTGTCTGTGTGTGTGTGTGTGAGAACATCTTTTGGTTCTGTGTGTGTGTGTGTGCGTGTGTGAGAACATCTTTTGGTTCTGTGTGTGTGTGAACATCTTTTGGTTCTGTGTGTGTGTGTGAGAACATCTTTTGGTTGTGTGTGTATGTGTGAACATCTTTTGATTCTGTGCGTGTGTGTGTGTGAGAACATCTTTTGGTTCTGTGTGTGTGTGTGTGCATGTGTGAGAACATCTTTTGGTTCTGTGTGTGTGTGTGTGTGTGAACATCTTTTGATTCTGTGCGTGTGTGTGTGTGTGCCAACATCTTTTGGTTCTGTGTCTGTGTGTGTGTGTGTGAACATCTTTTGATTCTGTGCGTGTGTGTGTGTGAGAACATCTTTTGGTTCTGTGTCTGTGTGTGTGTGAGAACATCTTTTGGTTCTGTGTGTGTGTGTGTGCGTGTGTGAGAACATCTTTTGGTTCTGTGTGTGTGTGAACATCTTTTGGTTCTGTGTGTGTGTGTGAGAACATCTTTTGGTTGTGTGTGTATGTGTGAACATCTTTTGATTCTGTGCGTGTGTGTGTGTGAGAACATCTTTTGGTTCTGTGTGTGTGTGTGTGCGTGTGTGAGAACATCTTTTGGTTCTGTGTGTGTGTGTGTGAACATCTTTTGATTCTGTGCGTGTGTGTGTGTGTGCCAACATCTTTTGGTTCTGTGTCTGTGTGTGTGTGTGAGAACATCTTTTGGTTCTGTGTCTGTGTGTGTGTGAGAACATCTTTTGGTTCTGTGTGTGTGTGAGAACATCTTTTGGTTCTGTGTGTGTGTGTGTGAACATCTTTTGATTCTGTGCGTGTGTGTGTGTGTGAGAACATCTTTTGGTTCTGAGTCAGATGATATGGTATAGAGTCCAGTAATTTGTTCTTCAATCTGTTCTCACTGACAATGTATTTTGAGGAAATTGCCTGGAAAATTTCGTACATTTTTTTCTTTTTCTTTGCTATTGTCAGTTTTTGTCTGTTTTTTATCTTCATGGATATTTATGGGAAACAGCAGACCAGACATCTAATCTGTATTCCTATTTCTTGTTAAATCTCATTTGATTTTGGAGAACTGTACTCGTAGTGTTTATAAAAATAAAAACTATTAGTACATTTAACAGAAATATGTTTGTATTTTTATTGCAAAAGACAATGAAACAGAGATAGCTCCTGTTCCCATCGCCCAGCCTCAGTTTCAGGAGCACAGTCTCTGTAGCACAGTGACTAACAGCATGGACTTTGAAGTCAAACAGATCTGGATCTAAATGTAACTTTATGTAACACGAGGATACTTGCTCAATCAGACTAAGCCTCAATTTTCTCATGTGTACAATGGAGATAATAGTGTCTACCTCAATAGAGTTGTTGTGAGCAATGCACTTAGTATTGTATTTGGCATATCATAAATACTCCATAAATGGCAGTCATAACTGATTATTACATGTATGATAGGAGATAATTTCTTTGAATTTCTTGAGTATATGTGAAATTCCTAAGCTTGGTAAAGAAGATTGTCTTATTGAATACTTTCAGAAAATTATATTTATGATAAAGATATATACCTTTGTATGCACCACCATATAATTATTTTAACGATATATCAGAGATAATTTTCCTGTCCTATTGACCTTACCCATATCAGTTAGCATTGCAAACATATTTCTAGGCAAATTGTATAAGAACTGATTACAGGTATTTATTCACTTATATATGTGGCAATTAGAGTACATTTCAGAGTACATTTTAAAAATAAAATTATTAACCTACTTTGCGTATAAGCACGGTATGATAATGGTGTCTTAAGGAGGCAAAAAGTCTCCCACATAGAAAAGAAACAAAAAGTCCTCAACAAAAATACGAAACAATTTTGCACTCGTCATATGATGTTCTGTTGAAAAGTAGCCAAGGAAGACGGCCGTTGGGATGCATCAGTGGAATGGTCCAGCAGATGCTTCACTCACAGTTGTTGGGTTCCAAGGTCTTAAGGCTTTGTCCTGACACAGAAAGGTAGGCATTATTGATCTAAGAACAGGATATGCAATAAAACTGGCATAATGCTGAAAAGAGAATATACACACATTATTGGTAACTTTACCAAATCATTTCATGTGCCAACAAAATTACTAATCATACCCACTTAGAACCAATCCTTGCTTTATGAGAATTAAAGGCACAGTTTATAGCTTATGGAGCTATTTTTTTGCTTATCCTCACTTTCCTCTCCCTCTGCTGCCTATTTCCCTTCAGTTTCATTGTTTGCTAACTCTCCCATCTATGGAGTTAGTCATCTTCTAAAATTGAAAATTTACTCTTTCTTCTAACTACTCATATAACAGGCTTTAAAAAGGGAAATTTGAAACTATCATCTTTAACAAGGTCTTAAAATACGTGAATTTCATTTGTTTTAAACTATCATCCGTATAAAACTGGCACAGTATATTTGAAAACATATCCGTCTTTGAATGTTGTGTCTAAAAGGAGAAAAGCAGGAAGAGGAAACGTTAAGCAAATACTAGATTGTAACATAGACAGGGACCGTCAAATTTTTTTTTCTGTTGTGGGAAATTATTGCCTTTTGAATTTTATTATTTCAAGTTCTGGGACACATGTGCAGGATGTGCAGGTTTGTTACATAGATAAATGTGTGCCACGGTGGTTTGCTGCACCTGTCAACCCATCACCTAGGTGTTCAGCCCAGCCAGCATCGGCTCTTTTCCCTAATGCACTCTCCCCCAACCCCTGCCCTCCCCTGAGAGGCCCCAGTGTGTGCTGCACCACTGATTTATAAAGAGCAGTTGGTTCAGAGAAAAGAAGACTTAAACAGTAAGGGCATTCAGATGAAACGGAAGGAGAACTGCACAATTCCCATGTAGGTCAATACAGATGTATGTCTTCAAGAAGTTCTAACTGCCACTTGCTAGGTGTGTGGCTTGAGACAAGTTTTTTTTTAAATCCTTGAATCAGCATGGTTGATTGTGAAGTGCGATATAAATATGAATTCCATTGTGTTTCATGCTAATGAGGAGTATGAGAAAATGCAAGGGTTTAAAGTTTAAAACAGCACAGGAAATGGGACTTTTGCTTGGAGAAATTAAATGTAGAGTCTTGAAGAATAGACAACATTCTGAGTGAAGGGGCAAGGCAGCATAATATAATGGATGTGAGCATGAACTCCGGAGCCAGACTGCCTGTATCTGAATCCCAGTTCTACCACTTACCTGGTGTGTTACCTTGAACAAGTTACTCACCTTCCTGTTCCTCAGGAGCCTCTTCTGTACCATAAGTATGATAATTATGTTAGGCTGTTTTGCATTGTTGTAAAAAAAACACACTAGTCCAGGTAATTTATACAGAAAAGAGGTTTAATTGGGTCACAGTTCTACAGGCTGTACAGGAAGCATGGTCCCAGCATCTGCTCCTGGTGAGGGCCTCAGGAAACTTACAGTCATGGTAGAAGATAAAGTGGGGGGCGATCACGTCACATGGCAAGAGTGAGAGAAAGAGAGAGTGGGGGAAATGCCGTATTCTTTTAAACAGACAGGTCTCACGTGAACTAACAGAGTGAGAACACATCCATTACCATGAGGATGGCACCAAGACATTCATGAGGGATCTGCCCCTATGACCCAAACACTTTCCACCAGACCCCACCTCCAACATTGGGGATTACAATTCAACATGAGATTTGGAGGGTTCAAACATTCAAACTGTACCACTAATGAATGGTAGTACTTATCTTTTAGTGTTGCTATAAAGATTAAATAAGTTAATCTATGTAAAATGCTTAGCATCTGGCATATACTGCATGCTATGGAAATACATTTTGAGGAGAGAAAAATCAACTCTTAAATAGTCTTAATGACAGTTTTATGTTAAGGGCTTATACTTCATACATGAGTGCTTATTATGTGAGTGTTTATGACGCTAATGTGACTGTCATGTGGTTTGAAGAACAAAATGAAGACAATTTTCTGATTTCAATTTGCATATAGGATTAAAAAAAATGAATAATGGCAAATTGAAAGTAGTGGTTCCTAGGGTATTTCTACTGCTGAATCTTTGTACCAATCATAGGAATCTAGATTGTTTCAGCAACCCACCTGAATTGGAATGGCCACAAGCTTCCCTAAAGTCCCAAAGATGGATATTCGTGCAAAAATATTTGGAGAAAGAAGCCCTTGGCACTAAAAGCACTCATGAAGTATTAAAAATGGCTGCACACAGTAAGAGAAAGCTATAAGGAAAGTGTTATATCTAGCTTTAGCTCCTGCTGTGTCTGAAGAATTGTTGGCGTTGGATGGGAGATACCGCTGCAGCATAGCATCGTGATCGGCTGGATGATTCTCAATTGTTTGCTCTCTGTCACATGCTTTGGCCAATGAGATGTGAGTGGATATCAGCTGTCCCATCTAATATTAGCTTCAATGCACCTGGGTGCTTTTTAGGGCCCCTGCCTCCTGCCCTTTACCATGAGAACGGTAGGTCTCAGATAGTGGCTACTCCTTCAATCTAGGTTTTGGAATTAGAAGACATGGGAGATCTACTGAGCCCAAATGAGTTCGCAGGACCCAGCCCAGTCCCACAATCTTTGAGTAACATGAGGAATTAGTGGGTGCTTGTTGTAAGCTGCTGAGCTATTGGGCTGTTTGTTCTGCAGCAAAAGCTATCATGCACTGTATTACTTGGCATAGATTCTTCAATTTCCCTTCTTGAAGACATGACCAAAGTGGTCAAGGGAAATTTTTGGTGCTGAAAAAGCACTTTGGCACATGAATCTAATTTAAATGTCCTTAGTGTCATCAGGATACCTTCATCTTTATCTTGTAGACAATAACCCTTGAGAGTTTATAAGTAAGTGTTCTATTTCTTTGTTTATATTTCTGAGAGACTAGTAATAGCTTTGAGCAACAAGGCTCTATTGTCTTTCTCTAATGCTATTGCAAAGCACCACATACATCGGTGGCACTACTTGAATTGTTGTAGTTTATATGAAGTAAGTGAAATGATAATGGTCCTCTGACATTATATTTCTATGGCTTCTTTTGTCTAAAGCATTCAAGGAACTCTTGAAACTCTGCCTAGGATTCTTACAATTTTACAAGCAGTGAAGTAGCTCTAATTACTGTTGCAACATCTATTATTATTGTTAATAATCATTGTGCAATGTTTATAAGGTGGAAATATGTAAACAATAACTCTGGACAATAAAATGCCTGGGTATTTGAGGTTGCATAACAAGTATCAATGGCCAATTAAATTTGAAATAATTTCTATTATAACTTACTACATAGGGTACCCTATTTTGGGACTAAGACTATAAAAAGTTGTAATGTCAAGTATGAGATGAAGCTTCCGTTTTCACCCCAGTATGAAGAGTCTGACAAATTTTCCTATGTTAACATTTCTTTATTTTGTGATAAAGTGATATAATTGCTGCAAACTTGGCTTTAGAATTCAAAATTTGACTTCTTGGTGACTCCAAATGACCCCCAGTGATTAGTTTTTAGTCTCTGTCTGACATGCCTTGGCTCTGTGTCCCCACTCAAATCTCACTCGAATTGTAATCCCCATATGTCAAGGGAGAGAACTGCTGGGGACAACTGGATCGTGGGGATGGTTTCCCCCATGCTGTCCTCCTAGTAGGAAGTGAGCTCTCAGGAAATCCGATGGCCTAATAGTGACTCTGCTTCCTTGGCTGTCTCTCTCCTGCCACCTTGTGAAGAAGATACTTGCTTCTCCTTTGCTTTCCACATGATCGTAAGCTTCCTGAGGCCTCCCCAGCCATGCAGAACTGTGAGTCAATTAAACCTCCTTTTCTTATAAATTACCCAGTCTCAGGTAGTATCTATATTGCGGGGTGAGAACAGACTAATACGCTATCTTGAACTACTTAGCGATATTTTATTTATTTATTTATTTATTTATTTATTTATTTATTTTTATTTATTGAGATGAAGTTTTGCTCTTGTTACCTAGTCTGGAGTGCAGTGGCATGATCTTGGCTCACTGCAACCTCCGCCTCCCGGGTTCAAGAGATTCTCCTGCTTCAGCCTCTGGAGTAGCTGGGATTACATGCATGTACCACTATGCTCGGCTAATTTTGTATTTTTAGTAGAGATGGGGTTTCTCCATGTTGGTCAGGCTGGTCTCGAACTCCCAACCTCAGGTGATCCACCCACCTCAGCCTCCCAAAGTGCTGGGATGACAGGCCTGAGCCACCATGCCTGACCTTTAGCAGCATTTCAAAACAATGAATTGCTCCTTTCTTGAAATATTTTACTTAGCTCCTGGGGCACTTCAGTCTTCTAATTTTTCTTTTACTTCCCTGAGAGCTCCTATTTAGTGTCCTTGATGGCTCTTTTCCTCTTTCTCCCGTCTAAATGTTCAAGGGCCCCAGGGCTCAGCACTCGACCTGTTGCTCTTCTCCATGTATGAGCTTTCTCTGATTTTCTCAACCAAGGCTTTTATAACGGTTTATACATTGACAACTCCCAAAGTAGCCTTTCCAGGTTTGGCTTTTCCTCTAAGCTAAAGGCTGCATATCCAGCTTTCTACTTGATATTACTTCTTAGCTGTCTGATGGGCATTTCTAACAGAACTCTTGATTTTCTGTTCACATCTGCTGCTCTCTCAGAGTGTGTGTGTGTGTGTGTGTGTGTGTGTGTGTGTGTGTATATATATATAAAATATAAATGCAGACTGCATCAGATTTTTCTGGATGTTCCCATTAAAGATATAGATTTTGGGATTCCACTTAAGATGGATTAAATCACAATCTTGAGGGCTGAGGGCTGAGTATGCGTGCTGCTGAGTGTTTTCCCTGGGTCACTGGATATGCAGCCAGGATAGAAATCACTGCAGCTGCATTAGAAACAACGAGGACTTTCCACACTTATTCTCTTTATTATTAGCACATGGAGAAATTGATTAGGAGTAGGACAGAATTTGTGGTTTCCCTCATCCTTTGTCTTTATCTACAGGCAAAGGTGAGAACAAGCTTCATAACCTCAATACAAAAGTTCTGTTACCAGGCCTCCTATAGTACCTCAATACTACTTTGAAGGTCAGAATCAGGCTGAACTGCATCTTGATGGAATAGGTAGCACCACAGTGATGTGATTTGTTCTTAAAAGCATCTAAACTGGATATATAACAGTTTCAGTGTAAGATGAGCTGTGTATATGCCCCATACAATATAGAATAAAAGATTGCCAGTCTTTTATATAGATGGCATGGTTTTATTGTCACAAACTATACTGGCCTTAGGAGAAAAGAAATAGACCAAAATTTCAAAAGGGATGAGAGCATTTTTGACTGAAGTTTCTCAATTTTTAAAAAGACTCTGGCTAACTATCCCGCATGCAGCAAGTAACACTGTTAATTACCCAGTGAATTATTTGTAATCAGAAAACCCCAGAGGATACATTAGGATGTTATACTGCTCAAGGTTAAAGATTCTGCGAGGGATTTATTTATTGTGGTTATGCTCTTTGGTGGTGTTTTGCAAACCTACCTTTAAATTAAAAGCTCAGCTGAGGAGCTCAAAAAAATTTGATATTCAGGTCCCACCTCCAGATGTTCTGAATTAAACTGGCCTACAGTGGGATTTAGGCATTCAATGTTTAAAAAAGTTTCCTTGGTGATTCTACTGTGTGGCCCAAGTAGAGAATTACCACCCTGTGGCTTAGAAATTCAGTGCCTTCATTTTCCTTTATTGTCATACAGGCACAGGCCCCATTTGTTCTCAGGCCCATGTTTTTCCCCAATTTTCACACTTAAGCAGAAACATGCAATGCATTGGCCATACCCAAGTACTTGTCAGGGAATGTAATCTTGAGCATGTGATCATTCGATACCCACCAGAAATTATGTTAGAAAAACATTATTAAACATAGTCCAATAAAACTTTGTTAGGTTTTAGGTAAGACAGAAAGTGAGACTCACAAGCAGTGTTATATAGTCAATAACCACTAGGACCTAGGTATCAACCACCAGCAGAACCTCTTAGTCACTGTAAACTCTCTTATCTTTCTAACTTAATTTTATGTTATCTTGCATTATTTTAAAATTCATATATCTCTATCTGTCTCTCACCTACCCATGCACTTAGATGATAAGCTGTTGAAAAAAGAGACTATGTCTTTTATGTCTCTGTGCCTTTTATTTCTCTTGCATTCCATCAGAATACTAACAATGGCAAGGATCTAGTAAGTGTTTGATAAGCATTGTTTAAAAAAAGAATAAATGAATAAATAAACAATTGACCCTCGTATCTCAGCTGAGAGAATGTTAATTACATGTTCTTAGAATTGTAAATATCCTAAGACAATGTGTTAACAATGTTAGTACAAAAATGAATGCAAAGATGGTAAGTTGTATTTTAAAAAACAAACAAAATAGGCAGGGTGCTGTGGATCACGCCTGTAATCCCAGCACTTGGGGAGGCCGAGGCAGGTGGATCACCTGAGGTCAGGAGTTTGAGACCAGCTTGGCCAACGTGGCAAAAGCCCGCCTCTACTAAAAATACAAAAGTTAGCCAGGCACAGTGGCAGGTGCCTGTAATCCCAGCTACTGGGAAGCTGAGGCAGGAGAATCACTTAAACACTGGGAGGTGGAGATTGCAGTGAGCTGAGATTGTGCCACTGCACTCCAGCCTGGGCAACAGAGCCAGACTCCGTCTCGGAAAAAATAAATCAATCAATCTCACTGGTGGTATCTGCTATGGTTAAATGTGTCTCCCCAAAAGTATGTGCTGGGCCTAACGGGAGACGTTTAGGTGATGAGGGCTCTACCCTCATGAAGGGATTAAAGTCAATTATAAAAGATCTCGACGCTGTTAGTACACTCTCCTGCTCTCGCTTACCCTCTCTTTGCACCTCTGCTATGGGATAATGCAGCAAGAAGTCTCTCACCAGATGCCAGCCCCTTGATCTTGGCCTTCTAAGCCTCTAAAACCTTAAGCGAAATACGTATCCGTTCATTATAAATCACTCAGTCTCTCCTAGCACTTTTGACAGCTTACGTGGGCAGATTACTTAAGGTCAGGTGTTCCAGACCAGGCGGGCCAACACAGTGAAACCCCATCTCTACTAAAAATACAAAAATTAGCTGGGCATGGTGGCAGGTGCCTGTAATTGCAGCTACTTGGGAGGCTGATGCAGGAGAATTGTTTGAACCCAGGAGGTGGAGGTTGCAGTGAGCTGAGATTGCAGCATTGCACTCCAGCCTGGGTGACAGAGGGAGATTCTGTCTCAAAAAAAAAAACAAAAAAACAGAAAAACAAAGTACTCAGTCTCAGGTATTCCATTTTAGCAGCATAAAGCAGACTAAGAGTTGATTCTGCGAAGTGGGGCTGTTACCAAATAACTGAAAATGTGGAAATTAATTTGGAATTGGGTAATGGATAAAGGCTGGGAGAGCAGGATAGAAAAAGCCTAGAAAGCTGGAAAAATTCGGAAGCACAAGCTAGAGAATTGCAGTGAATGAACATTTAGGGTTATTCTGGTGAGGGCTCAGAAGAAGATAATATTTGTAGAGACTTCCTTTTTCTTTTTCTTTTTCTTTTTTTTGGGGAGGGGACAGAGTATCTCTTTGTCACCCAGGATGGAGTGCAGTGGCCTGATCTCGGCTCACTGCAACCTCCGTCTCCTGGGTTCAAGTGATTCTCCTGCTTCAGCGTCTTGAGTAGCTGGGATTGCAGGCACACACCACTACAACTAACTAATTTTTGTATTTTTAGTAGAGATGAGGTTTTACCATGTTGCCCAGGCTGGTCTCAAACTCCTGACCTCAAGTGATTTGCCCACCTCAGCCTCCCAAAGTGCTGAGATTACAGGCATGAGCCACTGTGCCTGTCTCTCTGAGTCTGAGACTTCTTAGAGGTTACTTAAGTGGTTGTGATTGGACTGGTGGTAGAAATATGATCAGTAAAGGCAATTATAACAGGTAACAGATGGAAACGAGGAACAAAGTACTGGAAACTTGAGTAAAGACCATTCTTGTTATTAGGCAGCAAAGAACTTGACTAAATTGTGTTTATGCTCTAGGGCTTTATCAAAGGTGGAATTTAAGAGTAATGAACTGAAATATCTGGCAGAAGAAATAGCTAAACAGCAAGGTATTCGGGTGGTACATGGCTTCTTCTGGCCATTCATAGGAAAATGAGAGAAAAGAGAAGTGATTTAAAGACAGAATTTATGATGAAAATGGAAGAAGAATGGAAAGATTTGGAAAATTTGCAGCCTGGCCTTGAAAAGAGTGAAGATGTGTTTAAAAGAGAAAACCAAAGATGTAGTCAAGTAACCATTTACTACAGAGATTATTACAGATAGGAGGGAGCCAGATGCCATTCATCAAGTCAGTGAGAGAAAGATTTGAAGGCAGTTTAAGAGATCTTGGATGCAGGTTAGAACTTTGAAAGCAAGGGTTCCAGAGAGGTGCCAGGAAGACCTCAGCATTCCCTGGCCTGTGCCACCTCAAATGTCTGATACCTGTTTCAGCACAATGCTCCTTAATGGGTCAGGTGGGCCCAGCTGTGGCTCCTGCTCCCGCTCTAGAGGGCGCAAGCCATAAACTTTGGCAGCATTCACTTGATGCTGACTTTGAGATGAGCAGAGTGCATGAGCTGTGAGGCCATGGCAACCTCCACCTAGATTTCATAGGATGCATTAGACAGTCTGGGGGCTCAGGGCAGAAATTTGTCACAGGGACAGAGCCGTGGCACAGAGTCCCCACTAGAGCAATGCCCAGCAGAACTGTGGGATTGGGGCTGCTGCAGAGACCCCAGAAGTGTAGAGCTACCAGCATGCAATTCCAGACCAAGGGAGCTACAGGCGTGAGAGTCCAGCCTACGAGAACTGCGGCGTGACCGGTACTTAGCAGAGCACAGGAGCTGGGCTGCCTGAGGCCTTGGGAGTCTAATCCCCACTCCAGTGTTCTCAGGATGCAAGTCATAGAGTCGGAAAAGATTATTCCGGCATCTTAAGATTTAATGTTGTTTTTCACTCTTGGGTTTTGGACTTACCTGGAACCAGTTACCCCATTCTTCTTGCCTATTTCTGTCCTTTGAAATAAGAACGTCTATCTTACCTATCCTATGCCTGTCCTACCATTGCATTTTGAAAGTAGGTAACTTGTTTAATTTTGCAGGCCCACAGCTAACGGGAAATTTGCCTTAGAATGAACCATGCCTTCAGGCTAACCTGTATCTGATTTAGATGAAACTCTGGACTTTGAACTTTTGAGGTGACACTGGAACAATTTAAAACCTTTGGAGCTACTGGGATGGAATTAATGTAATTTGTATGTGAGAAGAGCATGAATTTTGAGGGTAAAGGGTGGAATGCTATGGTTTAAATAGCTCCCTCCAAAAGCATGTTTTAAAACCTTAATCCCTAAAGCCACAGTGTTGAAGACCAAATGGTAGGCGTTTAGGTCATGAGGGTACCACCCTCATGAATGGATTAATGCTGAGTATTAAAAAACTTGAGGCTACGAAATTACTCTTATGTTCTTTCTTATTCTCTCTTTGCCCTTCTGCCATGGTGTGACACAGCAAAAATGTCCTCACCAGATGCAGTCCCTCAATCTTGGACTTCCCAGCCTCCAGAACCATGAGATGAATGAATTTCTATTCATTATAAATTACCCAGTCTCAGGTATTCTGTTACAGAAGTACAAAATGGGCTAAGACAGCCTTCTTCTTTTTTCTACTTAGTAATCTGTATTCCGTACTGTTAGCAAGTTTACAGCTGAGTAGGAATCTGTATGTGTGCTTAGCAGGAGGGGTGATAGATGGCAATTTATCAGTTTCTTTCTATACTGGTGGCTGAAATTTACGGATCTTAGCACTTCCCAGTTGCTGGTGATTAATGGGTTTGTTTACAACTTCTCTCTTTGGTCTAGAGAGAGATACTGAGTGGGGTTCCTGCCAGCACTCTGGAAGGTTTGGCTCAGTACCAAAGCCTAGAGCTCTGTAGCCCATGCTGTGTTTATGCCATGGAAACCCTTGGGCTTTTTTTGATTTTAATCACTTTCTGAACAGATGCATTTCTGTTAGGATGGATGAACAAGGTATTGAAATTTGCACTCTGCTCATTAAAATCAAAACTCTGGTTATAAAACAGTATTCATTTTTGCTTCCAACAAATAAATAATAAAATAAAATAAAATATAGTTTATTTCAATCTGATTCCTGATGCCACAGTTACACTTTCAACAAAAATTACAGTGACTACTAAATTATAATCTCAAATTATGAATAACCCTTTTTAGGTTGAACAATGATAAGTGTAAAGTGGAAACGAATATGGAAGCTACCCATAAAAATCTCTTTGCACAGCGAGGTGTATATGGTAACATGCTGTTTCCTGTCTTTGAGAAAGTAAAATATGTGTGTTCATGCACGAATGATTATGCTTTATATGCACAAGCAACATGTGTTTACTTTTCATTATCTGACAAGGTCCAGAGTGTGTTACTTAATTATGAAATTGGCTTTCACACAAAAATTGGAGTTACTTTTAATTTCATAGCACTGCCCTGTTAAGAAGGAGGGTGGAAAATTAAGCCAAATTAATGAATAAACTTTTGCAGCTTCTTGTCATCAGAAAATATTGTATGCACAGTCTGATAATTGACTTGTGTTGCTCTGTGTGCCTGAATCCTCCTTATTTCTTTGGTAGTGTTTATTGCTTTCTCCGGAAAGCCCATGAAAACCAGGTCTGATAATTTTATTGTGTTGAAATAATTCTAGTAAAAACAGGTTCTAAATAAACACAACAGGTGTCAAGAAAAGCAGTTAGATCCTGTTTAGAGGTCTAGCGGATGGGAAAATACTGAACCAGGAATGGAGAGAAAGGACCTTTGATTCTCTGATGCAAATGCTGTTGTGGTTGTGGGTGTTTCGACAATTGCCAAGAGCTGGTAGCCACCAGCCTTCATTAAATTGTGACACAGGGTTAGAATTAAAAAGTGACAAGGGAATTAAGTGCAAGAGAGACATCTCTTAAAAGGATGAGATGAAAGAGGGTAAGGATATATCTAGTTGACCCCAAATTTTGGTTAAAAAAATATGATGCTTTGATGAATAAATCTCTGATAACTAAAGCTTCTTTATAATAAAATTGTCTGTGCTATAATAAGTAACAAATAGAATTTTGTTGTTGTTGTTGTTGTTGGAGTTTCACTCTTGTTACCCAGGCTGGAGTGCAATGGCGCGATCTCGGCTCACCGCAACCTCCGCCTGCTGCATTCAAGCAATTCTCCTGCCTCAGCCTCCCGAGTAGCTGGGACTACAGGCACGCGCCACCGTGCCCAGCTAATTTTTTGTATTTTTAGTAGAGACGGGGTTTCACCATGTTGGCCAGGATGGTCTCGATCTCTTGACCTCGTGATCCGCCCGCCTCAGCCTCCCAAAGTGCTGGGAGGCGTGAGCCACCGCGTCCGGCCCAACAAACAGAAATTTTATAAAGTGTGTAAAGTAATGTTGCTATGCCTCCTACCCTAGTAACCTCTGATTCTTCAGGCCCTACCAGCTGGGAGCTGAACACTGAATCATACCATCAGTAACAAATTACTTAATTAGCTCTACCCCTTCTTGCGGAATCTCCCCTCACCCTCATATTTCTGGACACATTCAAAGCCTATTTTGTCCAAGCTCACTAACAGATATAACAGGTCAACAGCAATTTTTTCCTCTTTTGCTCTCATTCTGAACGTCCCGTGGTGCCTGCTACTGAGAGCTTCAATTCTCAATAAGTCTTGTGAGATCTCTTTCACTGCAGCCGCAGTGGGCATTAATACGTTGGGAGTTTTTGAGCAGCCAGTGACAGAACCCAGTTAACCTTGGTTAGCTGATGAAATCCCACAGCAAGACTGCCGTGGTCTCAGGAGCAAACGAGTCAGTGAATTCGGCCAGGTCAGGAGTCTCCTCCTCCCTCTCCACCGTGTTGCATCTGCTTTATCGTCCCCTCTGTCTTCAGGTTGGCTCTTTCCAAGCCAATGCTGGTAGTTTCTGATCTTTGTATTTTGTAAACTAGGCATCCACAGGCATTACCAACTCTCAATTCTAGAATCTCCAGGCAAGGCTCTTACGGGCTCTGTTGATTAGATGCTCTCCACTGGTACAATCAACCATGGACATAAAAGGGTAACACCATGACTGGCCCAGCTGGAGCCATGTGCCCACTCATGGACCAATCCATGGTGGTCAGGGAGCAAGCTGACACTGTAACATGGCCACTAAGTGACATGTGGTCAGGAGTCACTCCGGTCTGCCTCATCACTAAGTCCTGATTACATAGCATTGACCATTACCCAGGCAGAAGTACACAGCACAATCTCAGCTCGCTGCAACTTCCACCTCTCGGGTTCAAGCAATTCTCCTGCCTCAGCCTCCAGAGTAGCAGGGACTACAGGCAGCTGCCTCCACACCCGGCTAATTTTTGTATTTTTAGTAGAGACAGGGTTTCTCCATGTTGGTCAGGCTGGTTTCAAACTCCTGACCTCAAGTGATCCATCTGCCTCGGCCTCCCAAAGTGCTGGGATTAAAGGCAGGAGCCACCGTGCCTAGACTCAAGTGGGTATTTTTAAAATTGCAGCATGATTGGGTTATGAGTGTGCATGTTTGAGCATAGGGTGTGTACGTGCATAGTGGACTGGTGGTCAGTAGAGAAAACCAAAGCATTCCTATCTGCTCATGTTACTGTCACTTCCCATTGGTGCCTACAGTGATGGCACTGAACCAAACGGCAGATATTCCACAGTTCCAACATCATGCTGATTTCTGACACCGCACCATCTCGTGGTAGTTTCTTTTATATTCTGTGCCTCAACGAGGTAAAAAAAATATTCCTTACCCATGGCTACTGTCGCCATGGTCTCTGTTCATAGCTGCTGAGGTCAGGCTGTGCTGGAGCTGTTGTTCTTCCATGCTAAGTCACAGGCACGTGGAGAGTAACGGTCTATGACAGCTGGGTGTGCATCTCTTGCACACGGCCACGAAGGATCATCTGTTTAAAGGAGAACTCTCTCTCGCTCTTGAGGTGCAGGCCCTACAGAGCTGCTGTCCTGTCATCGTACGTACTCTTTCAGGATCACCTGCATGCCTTACTCTCTGGGACTCATAGGCTCGTTGCTGGAGGGCAGTCTCAGACCTCAGTATTGTGTTCTGCTGGTTAATAATTCCCTTTTCCTCTGAAGTTGAGGCATCCAGACTGGGTCAAATTTGTGTTCCTGAGTAACTCTTCCCTTGGGATCAGTTATTTTCTACATGTGGCCTGTGTTCTTCATGAAACTCCTGTTATGGCAGGTCTGTTCTACCCCTAGACACACCTTGATACGTCTGAATCTCAAGGCATACGCAGTTTAGGCTGGAACCATGACTCCTATGTATGCTGACTGAACAGGATGGAGTGGCACAACACACAATTTCCGTTTATCCATTTCAAATCCCCACCCAGGATGGTAAACAGGACCGAGCTTAGGTATGTTGGTGAATGCTGGGAAAGTGTCTTTATTGGCTTCAACTTTCCCATCTTGTGATCACTTATCCCCCTCTGGATGATGATCTTCTCCTGTCTTAAGGCATAATCCACTTAGGTATTTGCATTTTTAACCTTTTAAACTTTTGACCCCGTAGTGTAATAAAATTGGTTGCTGATACAAGTGAGGGAGGGGGATTTCATTTAATTGTTTCCAGCCAGTGGAAGGGGAGATGGTCTTCGGTTCCTGGTTGGAGGGGAGGGAGGGTAGGATTGAAGTCAGCCTCAAGGGCAACCAGAGTTCAGGCTTTTAAAAGGGGACTAGATTTAAAGATGAGTGATGAGCCCTGTCCCTTTTCCTCTCTCAAGATGCCTTGTTTCCTTGGAGAGAGAATGAGGGAGTCCCTAGTCCTTCTGAGGGTTATTTCTCTTGGAGCTTCAGGAGTGGATAAATGCTCGTCGTCATGGCTCCCTTAGGACCCAGCGCTCGGCCTGGAGCTACTCAGGCCCCTCCAGCACCAGTGACTGTCCTTCCAGCCTCCCTTTCCTTACATCCCTAGTTTAGACTCGGGTCTCTCTGTCGCTCTTTACCCCCTTGTCCCAAATGTGTAGTTTTTTCAGATTTTTTGTATTTATTTATTTTACATTTGAAAATACTACCAATAAAATAACTAAAAATTGGAAAACAGAAAAAAATGGAAAAAATAAATATGCCCCATTCTAATGTAAAAAAAAAAATCCAACATTTTGTCTAGATAGTAACTCCTTTCTGTTTTTTTGTAAAAATAATTTCTAAAAAGTTATAAACAAATATAAAATAGTTTTAATCACTTGGAAGTGCACTTTTTTCTTACTTTGTAACTTTTATGCTTTTATATGCCTTTTGTATATTCTCACATGGTCTTTGTAACCAGGTGGTATGTATTTAACATAAATTTAGTATTTAATTATGTTTTAACCCATGATCCAGAATGCTTTCTTATTTTAACTTCTGTTAGTAAAGCTTCTAACAATGAAATCTGTTTTTAGAAAGTTCTTCTTTAATAATAAATGTAGGGTTGCAGTTGGTTTGAAGCTGAGAGTTCCCATAATAACTGAATTGGGTCATAAGACTGAACAGTTTTGCTGTTTGAGATAGCCCAAAACACCCATCTACCAAAAAGTTCAGTTAGATAGTTATATAACCCAACGTAAGGGAAGTGAGAGAAAATATCTTATATTTAAGATGTACATAAATGATTTATAAACCCAGTGAAAGAAAATTTGTTGCTTCTCATACTAGGTCAGGGCATTTCGAGGTTTCTTCTCAGCTACCATTCTATTTATGTCTTTCCAAAAAACTAAAAATAATTAGATAATTTTCTTTTTACTGATGATCTAGGTAGAAATGAAAGCATCTTGTGGTTTCAGCATGCGTAAAATAAGGAATTAAGCCACTTTTCAGGTATTTCAAGTTATCTCCCAATTCTGGTTTCCCAAAGAAAACTCCAGAACAATTTCCAACTGCTTCAATTTTCTATTTTGGGTGACTGTGGATTATTTTGAAATTGCACTTTGAGTATATACATCCTTTTACCTAAGAGACAAAAGTATACTGTACGTATTATTGCAAAGGCGTGAAATGACTACTTCAGACCTATATTCTGACCTGAAGTAAAAGGCTGGTGTTTCCTGGTTATTTGTTTTGAAAAAAAAAAAATGCCGGAACACACCCCTGAATGATCACTGCAGCTTAATTCCAGAGCTCTGCTTGCCACAGTTTTAGGTGTGACATTCATTAGCTCTGCAGCACATAGGCCATCCTCTGAACCAGGGAGGGGCTGAGAGTGAGGTGCAGGAGTCTGTTGAGTCCCATGGGATCAATCGTCTCAGGGCTGTCAGTGTCCTCAGAGAGCAAGGGAAAGGCCTTGCAGACGAGGTGCTCTTTGCTTCGCTTTTTCAGTATAGACAAACCTCCCAGTTTATTAGATTCCAAGTTTTATTATATTTTATTTGTACCCATAAATAATTTTAGGGTATAAATAAAAAGAATTTAATGTGAAATAAGTAAGTTGTGAGGTGAACCATTTGGCAAATGTATTCGAATTCTGTCTTCATTCTACCCTCCAATTTATTTTTATTCTAATTTTGCCTGCTAGAAGAGGCTGAATTGATGTTTTGGGTTTTGAAGGGTGTTTATAGTCCTAACAGCTATCATTGTGCCTTTAGAGCCAGATCATGGCAAAGGAATTGAAAATCCTTGTGGCGTGTGAAGAGCACCATCATGAAACAGTGAAGAGTGGGTTCAGATTTCAAAGTGTGGCCACTGATGTATCTGGAATAAATATTTTATTTTGTTATGCTTAAATATTTGAATATTTGGTGATTTCTAGGTCAACAGTTCTCAAACTTTTTGTCTCGGAGAGACTTTACACTTTCAAAAGTTACTGATGTTCCCTAAGGAGCCTTTGTTTACTGTAGTACCCCCTGGAGGTTGCATTCGAAGACTCTCAGTGGATGCCTGAAACCTTGGATAGAACTAAACTCTATATATACTGTGTCTTTTCCTATAGATACATGCCTACAGTAAAGTTTAATTTATAAGTTAGGCACACTGAGAATTAATAACAGTAACTGATAATAAAATATAACAATTATAAAATTATGCTGATAGGGTTTTGCTATGTCCCAACCCAAATCTCATCTTGAGTTGTAGCTCAGATAATTCCTAGGTGTTGTGGGAGGGACCGAGTGGGAGAAACTGAATCATGAGGGCGGGTCTTTCTCATGCTATTCTCGTGATAGTAAATAAGTCTCACGAGATCTGATGGTTTTATAAAGGGGGATTTCCCTGCACAAGCTCCCTTCTCTTGTCTGCCGCCCTGTGAGACATGCCTTGCACCTTCTGCCATGATTGTGAGGCCTCTCCAGTCACACAGAACTTTGAGTACATTAAACCTCTTTCTTTTGTAAATTGCCCAGTCTTGAGTATGTCTTTATCGGCAGTGTGAAAACAAACTAATACATTTATACTAAAATAAAAGTTATATAAATATAATCTCTCTCAAAATAGCTTATTGTATGTAATATTTTTGGACTATGGTTGACCTCAGTATTATTGAAACTGCAGAGAGTGAAACCATGGATAAAGGAGGATCTACTGAGATCATTTTAGAAATTAAAACAGAAATTGGGAAAAAAGTGATCATTTAAAATTCTAAAATAATAATCCAGTTGCATGTTAATATAAATATTATTTTTATTAAAAATATCCATCTTTTCTAAAATAAAAAATAGCAGTTTAGTGAGAAGAGCCCCATTGTTTTACATTTTTGAAATCTCTTTAATATCGAACTGTTCGAAACAGCTGGATTATCATATTTGCTTCTGAATTCAATCTGTTGCAATATTTTATTTTGGTTAAAGTATGTACAAATAGATAGTTAGAAAGTATATTTTAATAGCCTTAAACAGGTAACTATGGAAAACCTTCTTTGATATTATACCATAGCTAGGCACGTGGTAGCTTCTTAAATGTTAGTTGCAATGTGGACTCTGAAGCCATATCAACTAAGTTTTTGCACACTGTTAGCTTAAAGCTATGTTCAGATCCTTTAGTCTATCTTGCAATGTGGATGAGTATTTAAACTATGCTTGGTTGGTAATACTGCATTGATTACTTGGAAAATATTGGTTCACATGCACATTTCCTTAATGTTGACACATTTATTATAAGATATGAAGATATCACATTTATTAATATCACCACAGATCCCATAGAAAAATCTATTATTATGGGGAAGCTGCCAACCTCATTGTTGATATGAGTTTTTCAGAATTCTAGATTTTGTTGAATATGAAAATTCATTCATTGGCAATAGATTCAACTGGTTGTTTCTCTTAAAGCAATAGGCTTACTTTGTTCATTTTTGAGAAGATATCTGCCAAACGCCCAAGTCTGAATAACCATAATCAGAACTATCAGTTGATCTTACAAGTAATAACAATGTTCCCTGAAACGAGAGGCTATTTCAGCTCAACTCAGAAGGCCCAAGGCTTTTCCTGGAGTAACACGGTACTTTGTGACATGGACTACTTTACATATACTTCCCAGGTCTACTCACAGAATAATATTAAGGATATAGATACTTAAGGTTTGAAATGTAGTATTTTTACTGCTTGATGAAGAACTTCAAGTGAAACTTCCATTCACTGTCATTATTTTTATTGCATACACTGTAAGAACATTGGGTGCCACTGCCTTCCTGCTTAAGCACTGTAATTTCTTCCACTAATGCTTAAGCACCATTGGTGGAAATGTCAACACTGCAAAAATGTCATGAACATCATTGTACTCTTATGAAAATGACTCTGACTTCATACACCTGAAAGTGTCTGAGGGATTTCCAGGGGTCCACGTACCATGCTTTTGGAAGCACTGTTCTAGATCCTCACCTGACTTTTTATTTGTTGGAGAGAGGTTGACATTTTTCACTAGAAGTAAAGTGAAGCAAGTAAAACACATTTTGGGACACAACATTTTAATGATTTGACAGATTGCAAGTTTTAAAACAAGTTTTGTTACTGAAAGGGAACAGCGATATATTTTCCACTATACAAAAACAATATCCAGAGACAAAAACACATAGTTCTTAAATTAATACCATACTAGAAAATAAGCCTTCAAAACAACTCAGGATTTCCAGTACTTGTTCATTCAAAAAATATTTTAAAATGTATAATATTAGCCAGGTACATAGAAACAAGAAATAAGGTGAAATGTAGAAGTGATAAATGTATAGTAACATGCTTTTATGAAAATGATTTTTATAATTAATTTAAAATTTATTCTTTGGGCTTATACTCCATAGAGTTAATTTCACTTGTTTATTTAAATCAATACCTACTTTCCCTCTCAGTATCAAACCAATTCTGTAACAATAGCCAATGTGGCAGCAAAGTTTTTTTTTTATTTCATTACAATTTTTATTGCCATTAAAAAAATTACTTTTTATACTTTAAGTTCTGGGGTATTTTTTGCAGAATGTGCATGTTTGTTACATGGGTATACACAAGCCGTTGTGGTTTGCTGCATCCATCACCCCATCATCTACGTTAGGTATTTCTCTTAATGCTATCCCTCCCCAACCCCCCCATCCCCTTCTACCCACTTCCCTAGTCCCCCAGCCCCAACAGGCCCCTGTGTGTGATGTTCCCCTCCCTGTGTCCATGTGTTCTCATTGTTCAACTCCCACTTATGAGTGAGAATATGTGGTGCTTGGTTTTCCGTTCTTGTGTCAGTTTGCTGAGAATGATGGTTTCTAGCTTAATCCATGTCCCTGCAAAGGACATAAACTCATCCTTTTTTATGGCTGCATAGTATTCCATGGTGTATATGTGCCACATTTTCTTTATCCAATCTATCATTGATAGGTATTTGGGTTGGTTCCAAGTCTTTGCTATTGTGAACAGTGACGCAATAAACATACATGTGTATATGTCTTTATAATAGAATGATTTATAATCTTTTGGATATATACCTAGTAATGGGATTCCTGGGTCAAATGGTATTTCTATTTCTAGGTCCTTGAGGAATCGCCACACTGTCTTCCACAATGGTTGAACTAGTTTACAGTCCCACCAACAGTGTAAGAGCGTTCCTATTTCTCCACATCCTCTCCAGCATCTACTGTCTCCTGATTTTTTAATGATCAGCATTCTGTCATAAGATGATATCTCAATGTGGTTTTGATTTGCATTTCTCTAATAACCAGCAATGATGAGCTTTAATTCATATGTTTGTTGGCTGCATAAATGTCTTCTTTTGAAAAGTGTCTGTTCATATCCTTTGCCCACTTTTTGATGGGGTTGTTTTTTTATTGTAAATTTGTTTAAGTTATTTGTAGATTCTCGATGTTAGCTGTTTGTCAGATGGGTAGATTGCAAATACTTTTTCCCATTCTGTTGGTTGCCAGTTCACTCTAGTGATAGTTTCTTTTGCTGTGCAGAAGCACTTAAGTTTAATTAGATCCTTTCCCCATTGCTTGTTTTTGTCAGGTTTGTCAAAGCTCAGATGGTTGTAGATGTGTGGCATTGTTTCTGAGGCCTCTGTTCTGTTCCATTGGTCTATATATCTGTGTTGGTACCAGTACCATGCTGTTTTGATTACTGTAGACTTGTAGTACAGTTTGGAGTCAGGTAGCGTGATGCCTCCAGCTTTGTGTTTTTTTCTTTTTCTTTTCTTTTTTCTTTTTTTTTTTGGCTTAGGATTGTCTTGGCTATGCGGGCTCCTTTTTGGTTCCATATGAAGTTTAAGGTGTTTTTTTCCCCAATTCTGTGAAGAAAGTCAATGGTAGCTTGATGGAGATAGCACTGAATCTATAAATTTGGAAAGTGTGGCCATTTTCCTGATGTTGATTCTTCCTAACCATGAGCATGGAATGTTTTTCCATCTGTTTGTGTCTTCTCTTATTTCTTTGAGCAGTGGTTTGTAGTTCTCCTTGAAGAGGTCCTTCACATCCCTTGTTAGTTGTATTCTTAGGTATTTTATTCTCTTTGTAGCAGTTGTGAATGGGAGTTCACACATTATTATTATCTCTGTTAGTCTGTTATTGGTGTATAGAAATGCTTGTGATTTTTGCACACTGATTTTGTATCCTGAGACTTTGCTGAAGTTGCTTATCATCTTAAGGAGATTTGGGGCTTCCCTTCCTTTCCTTTCCCTTCCTTTCCCTCTTTTCTTTCTTTCTTTCTTTCTTACTTTCTTTCTTTTCTTTTCTTTCCTTCTTCCTTTCTTCCTTTCTTCCTTTCTTTCCCTCCTTTCCTCCCTTCCTCCCTTCCTCCCTCCCTCTTTCCTTCCTTCCTTCCTTCCATCTTTCATTCATTGCAAAAAGTTTACTTTGGGGCACCAGGTGCTGTGGCTTATGCCGATAATCCCAGCACTTTGGGAGTCTGAGACAGGAGGAATGACTGAGGCCAGGAGTTTGAAACCAGCCTGGCCCATATAGCGAGACCTCCATCTCTACAATTTAAAAAAAAAAAAACAATTAAAAAATTAGTTGAGAATGGTGGCATGCAACTGTCCTAGCTCTCAGGAGGCTGAGGCAGGAGAATCACTTGAGCCTAGAAATTTGGGGTTACAGTGAGCTATGATCATGCTCCTGCATTCCAGCCTAGGCAACAGAGCGAGATTATTAGGTAGGTAGGTGGAAGTAATAGATAAGAAGTGGGACTAAAAGGAAGGTAGGAATGATTCATCTGAGAATGAATCCGAAATAATAATCACACATCACTCTTATCTTCCTTTTTATTTTTATTTTCCACCTTGAGAAACTCTGTGAACCTTTGTGTACATATTGTATAGTTATTGTGAGATCTCTTTTATACAGCAGTACTAATACCAACATGATGAACGGGCGGCTCTGCTCTCATACTCTCACACCTGTAATCCCAGTACTTTGGGAGGCAGAGATGGGTGGAGTGGTCATGAGGTCAATAGATTGAGACCATCCTAGTCAACATGGTGAAACCCCATCTCTACTAAAAATACAAAACTTAGCTGGGCATAGTGGCATGCACCTGTAGTCCCAGCTACTTGGGAGGCTAAGACAGGAGAATCGTTTGAACCTGGGTGGCAGAGGTTGCAGTGAGCCAAGATTGCACCACTACACTCCAGCCAGGCAATAAAGTGAGACTCCATCTCAAAAAAAAAATCTCTGAAAGTGATCATGCCAAGTATTACTGCTGTGGAAAATGGAGGTATCCACCATATTTTATGCCGTTGCCTTCAAGATATAAGTATTCCTTTTCTGAAGGCTGGTAAGGAAAATGACTGCTTGCAATTCAACACATATAGGTCTCATCCAATGACATATCCAGAATATTTATGGTAGAATCCAAACTATTATTACTAGGTAGGAGTTCTTTAACATGTCAACATTTCTTTAAAGACCACTTAAAATGAATTAAGCCACTGAAGTCAGTCCATCTGGATTTGAGCCTTGGGGCACACGCACATGGCACATGAGTTTGGAATATTCACTTACCTTTGCTAAACCTCAGTTTTCTCATCTGTAAAATAAAGGTTATAATAATCAACAAATATTGAGTGTTTTATATGCCACACACTGTTTTAAGCATTTGTATATTAGCTTATTTAATTGATAAATTGCCTCAAGATTTTTTATTTTCATCCGTTTGCAGATGAAAAATACCATGCTGCTGAGAGATTAAGTTACTTGTTCATGATCATATAGGTAGAGATGAAGGTGGGATTAGAAAACAGGCAGTCTGTTGCTACATCTGAATGATAACAGCTAGTTCTTTCAAAGTATTCTCTATGCTGGGCACTGATCTAAGAAGTCTATGAGATCAGAACTTTCTTTATTCCATTTTATAGACTAGAAAACTGAGCATGGAGAGGTTAAATATTTTGCCCAAACTGACGAAGTTAGTAGGTGCTTTGCTTTGCCAGTATCATGCAGTATGGCTCCAGAGTTTGTGCTCTTAGCCTCTAATGCTATACTGTCTCAAAGGTTTTTTTATGAGCAATAACTGAGAAAATATGTATAAAGTTCTTAGTATCACACCTGGCACAGAGGAAATGCTTAGTTAAAATGAATGAATTATTAACCAGGAAGCCCTACAAATGGGCAAATGAGAAATTCTCTAAGTCTAGGATGGCACAGAGTGTTCTGTACCAGTAAATATTGTTATGTGTGTTATTATGACCCCATTGTTTTGTCTTACATAAATTCATTCACTCATTCATTCTTTCAGTCAGTCAGTCTTGCCTTGCATGGCACTTTTAATGTACTAACATTATACCAAGTGCTCCAGTATGTGATGTAGAGATAGCTTTTTGACAAAAGGCTCATAGATTTGTTGTACTTAAATTAAAGTAGCACTAAACAACTTTAAAATATTCTATATTAGCAATTTTTTTCTAATGAGCTTATTTCAGTTTCTTGAAAGAGACTAATTCTGCAATTTGGTGATGCCTGGTAATATCATGCCATTTAGCTTCTTTGGGCTAAATTTCAGGCACATATCTTGTAACATTCACACACACATGACTCTAAGGTACTTTATCTTCTAATCTGGAAGCTGTGCACTAAAGCTATTCCAGCCTATTGGGTCATTCTTGCCAGCTGCCCCCCAAAAGCCAATACACTGAGAACAGCAGGTGTTGCAGTGGAGAAAGAGTTAGATGATCACAGGACAGATGTGGGAGGAGGACAGAAGATATTTTTGAAATTTACCTCCCTGAAAATTCGGAGGAAATAATTTTAAGGATATTTTGGCAGGCAGGGTCTGGGGAACTGAAACAATTGGTTGGGGATGGAGTCACAGGGATGTCAAACCTACAGCTGAGTCAGTTCCTAGCCAGGAGCTGCAGGACCAACTGAGTCAGTTTCTTGGTATGACTCACAGGTCCATGTGGTGTCTCTTGGTATTTCAAAATGCTAAATCTGAGAAAGAGGTCAAAGACCAGTCCTTTAGGTCTAACAACAGTGATGTATGTATAGGAGCAGTTGGGGAAGTTAACAAATCTTGTGACTTCTGGTTATGTGACTCTGGGCAATAAGCAACTACAGAAAAGCACGCTAAGCAAGCAATGGATGGTTATTGTCTAACCTTACCTATTCTTTAGTAAAGTTCAGGCCTCTACCATAATTCCAATCTGTGGCTTTATATTGGTTCTTACAAATATAGTTTCAATCTTTGAACAAAGAATGGATCATTTCAAGGAAAGGGTTATTACGTTCACTGCACAAGAGAGGACAAAAGCAATTTTGCCTGGTAGAAGCTAAATGGAGTCAATTATGTTAGATTTCCCTTACTACCATAATTTTTCCAAAGGTGGTTTCAAAGACTTACAGCTTTTCACTTAATGTCCTGCTCACTGTTATTTCCTTAAATATTTTAAAACAGTTTCTGTTCCAAATGCCACTTAACTTCTGCTAAGGGGGAAAAATCTCTATGGCCTAAAAAACACAGACTTCAGAATCCTAATGTTAGTTCAAGGTGAATTCTCATAGCTCTCTGACCTCTAACAAGTTATTAACAGAGCTGAACTTCAGTTTTCTCATTTTTGGAATAGGAATAGTAATTTCCACCCTGCAGGTTTGCTGAGTGACTAAATTAAGCAGTAAAGGCAAAACTTCCAACCAGTTCCTGGCTCCTCTAAGGCATTCTGCTTGGGCTATATACTTCAGCTATTATTATTCTAATAATTTTTGAAAAGTATAATTCATCTCTTTTTAGTTTGAGGTAATAAACAATTGGTCATTTAAAAAATTTTATTTGCTCTTGTATATGTGAATTTGGTGGGTTTTTTCTCTTAGTTTTTCAGATAGTGATGGAAATGGAGTGATGCAGTGAAATTTTCTGTTGCAGATACATGTTTTAAGGAGAGTAACTTATCATTATGAGCACAATATAATAGATTAGATAGTATGGCAATGGGAAAAATGACCCAAGTAGAATTTTAACATAATAAAAGGGGAAAGGCAAGAACTGAAAAAAAAAAAAAGATTTCAAAACCATTTTTAAACCATTTTATGAATAAAGAGAGAAGCAGCAAAACATTGAGAATGACCTTGACTTTTGTAAACCAACACTTAAAATTATGAAGCCAATTGAATATCAGAATTTGCGGGGCCCTCAAAATTCAAAGAGAGTTCTGCAATGCCCACCAGTCATGCCATTGCTGCATCTCTGCTGGGTGGTCACCCGACATTTCTTTCCAGAGAGAAGCAGCTTACCTCCTTATGAGACAGTTCCGATTGCTATCTGAACAAGGTGCCCTTTGGCACAATCTAACATTCTCAGAGAGATCACATAAGTGATCTTATCTTTTATAAGAAACTCTTCCAAATAGCCAAAGATGGTCCTTACTTTAAATTAAGTGTTCTCTACAAGCTGCCAGTGATTTCCTCAGAATGGAGAACCTAGAACAGACATGATTAGCAAGTATTTTCTCATGCAAACTGTCAAGCCATGTATCTTGTCCCTTACTGTCATTTTTGTTTTCACCTAAAAGCAGATCATTTTGTTAATACCCACATAAGGATTTAAGCCTGTATGATTTCAAAGATATGCTTCTCCTAGCATCATATTATTCTACTTTAACAACGCTCTAGACTTCTGCCTGTAATGTTTTCACTCATTTCTATACATTGCAAAAGTTAACTCAATTCTCCAAACTCAGACCCCTAACTTTTGCTCCCCAGGCACCATTCTGCCACTGTAAACAGACAGTTCTTTATGATCTCGGACAACAGCTCTTGTATACGTTTATTGGGAAGAAAGTGGAAGGAAAAGTTCAGGTTGTTGTCATTTGTAAGTTTCCTTCATTTTATGTAGAATAATTTAAGCTTACAGAGGGTTAACTATGTTAGCAAGGCCTTTGAACCAAAAATATTTGAAATATTTTTGCAGAATTTATTCATTTTAAATTGATCTGAAAATGTTTTAGGATCAGATGTTTAGAGCTTTCTAAGTAGTGTATTCTTTCTCTTAATCAGGAAATCCTATTAATCTCTCAAACTATGTTTGTTTTCCAAAGTTGTCAGTAGAATACAATTGTATTTCTTAAATAATAGAAATAAAAGAAAGAAGTTTCTTTTGGTATTAGGTGCATCTAGACATTTTTAAACAGGAAACTACCTTAAATTTGGGTTTTTTACTTTTTAAAATATCAGGTAGCTTGCTTTCATAAAGTTATAGTTGACTATAATTTCTTATTGGATAGTGATCACAGAAATGAGTGTTTTCCTTAATAATATTTAGCAGACACATTTATGAAAGCAAACTAGTATCACATTTCTTCTGAGAAGTTCCCTGAGGATTTTCTTATTTCCTCTTATTAAGAGGATTCTCTATTGAATTTTGAGGACGGGGAGATCGCGTAATACCTAGTGATCCAGAGGATTGATTTACGTTATATTTAGAAGCATAACCTCCCACGTGTTATATCAAGTTGTAGTCAACAGTTTTAGCTTTTGTAAAAACAAGCTTACTTTATTTTCTTTACCTAATGCCCACAAACTTTGACTAGGTTATTTTTTGCTGTTTTTTTTTTTTTTAAATCACCGTTTTATTTTGAACAATGTTACTACCAGTCTGTTTTTTTTTTTTTTTCTGATTAATGATAATAGCATGATCAGCCCTAACACATTCATTAAACTCTCCTTCTTTTGTGATCTTTATTTACTCAAGAACATAAATCAATAAAATCCACAAAGTGCAAGAAAAAATTTTGGTGTCGTTGAATGTCGGGAAATTCAATATATTTAATTGAAGCATGTATCGAAGTAATATGACTGAAGTCAGTTAAAAATAGATAGCTGTTGTAGTAACTGACTCTTCAACATGCATTTATCAGCACAGGAGTGCATCGAAAAGTTCTTTTTGAAGCACTTGCATTTCCTGTCCTTATTCGTAAAGTTACTTTGAAATTTGAGAGAGAGAGGCATTGCAGCTGCCGGCCGAAGAGCTGCCAAATAAGACATATGTTTAAAGCAGAGAATGGTGCTAGATTCTTATTGAAAATAACACACAAGGCCTGCTACCCTCATAAACAACTAAAAGCAAAAATAGAGATTGTTGAATGACATTTAGGCTCAGAGGATTAGAGAATCAGAGAATCTTAATGGTGGAGGAAGATCTTTCTTTGCATCTATTAAGAAGATTATCTGAGACTTTAACTCAGATGCCTTCTAGGCACCGGTGTTATAAACTAGTGACGTTCCAGGTGACTAGAATGTACATATCCGTCCACAGTACTATCTGGGGTTGCTGGCTGTGGTGTACACCATCATTTCTGAAGAAAACAGAGAAATTTGGATTTTAACGTGAACGATTCTGGGTCACTGAGCACAACACTGCACAGATTGTGGAAGCACAGCTGCACAGCAGCATGCAGCACGGCGTGACTATTTGTAAGCCAAACAAAAGATTGCACGAGGTTAAATTCAACCCACCGGTAGGAAGTTGGCATCCCTGTGGTTTAGACTGTTAGAAAGGTTTCGTTATTTTTATTGAACTGAAAAATCTGTTTTTCAGTGGCTTTGGATCCCTGGATTTTGGAGTCATGTTGAATGAATGTAATCTTCATGCACACAACAGTGTTTCAAATATTTGAAGACAGTTATTCTTTTTCTTTAGACCTAAATTTAGGGTTGAAGGAGACAATCAAATAAATAAATTAGGTTAGTTTGTTATAAATGAATGTTAAGAAATGTAAGATCTTCACTAGTCTTCACTTCTTTCCTATATGAGTGCTAACAATTACTTTAGTAAAGCATTTTAGAATAATTGCCTTAAATCAAAGTCAAGATGAGTAGTGTATTGTTGGAGAATCTGTCAATCTCTGGCCTACCCGGTGGAGAGTTCTAAAGGTCTGCCACCTGTGGACTCCTTCCTGCCAAGTCCTTGAACCTCTGAAAGTGTGGCTTGCAAAGTATTTGGTGAGTGGGATCCTAAAATAGTCTGTTGTGTCCACACCTGGTGTTCGGGGAACTTGGAGAGAATTTAGCCTCTTGATGACTTTATGAGCTTTAGATTATATCCTCTGTTGCTAATTCTCTCTGTGTGTGTGGCCATGTATTAGTCTGTTTTCATGCTGCTGATAAAGACATACCTAAGACTGGGAAGAAAAAAGAGGTTTAATTGGACTTACAGTTCCACATGGCTAGGGAGGCCTCAGCATCATGGCAGGAGGTGAAAGTTATTTCTTGTATGGCAGTGGCAAGAGAAAATGAGAAAGATGCAAACGCAGACACCCCTGATAAAACCATCAGATCTCATGAGACTTAGTCACTACATAACAGTATTCACTTATAACAGTATGGGGAAACTGCCCCCACAATTCAATTAGCTTCCATCGGGTCCCTCCCACAACACATAGAAATTACGGGAATACAATTCAAGATGAGATTTGGGTGGGGACAGAGTCAAACCCTACCAGGTCGGTATCTATTAGCCTGAAAGGTCATTCTTAGAAACAAGTAGTAAAGACTACTAAGTTTGTGCTGTGTACAGTTCCAAGAGCTTGATGTATATTAAATCATTTAATCCTCACAATGACCCTGAGGTATTCATTTTATTTTTGCAGACAAGGGAACTGAGGACAAGACACTTTACCAAGGTCACATAGTTAGTGGTAAACTGGGGATTCCAACCCAGGTATTTGGCTTTGGGTTTGTGCATCTTCCGGGGTCTCACGGTAGTGGAGGTCCGGGGACCTAGGGTAAGCTATAGGAAGGAAGGTGCTTTGTGAAAAGTATCCGCTTTGGTAGAGATGCTGATCCAGTCTCTGCCCTGCATCTGGCCCTAAGCCAGCCTGCTTGTGTGCTTCATACCACCTCTATACCAGCCCACAAAGACGATGGCAAACTTCCGGGCGTGCACGCAGTGGCCAAGGAAGTCTTACTGCTTGTCGATCAGCCTCGCTTCCTCCTGTTTTCATCCCGTGTTGAGCTCTGGGCTCTGCAGTCACAGTCCGCCCTGACTTTAGAACTTGGTGTTTGTGTTTGGCCCCCTCTACATTTGAACCTTGCCTTGATCTGACTAGCTTTGCCTTTCTAGCATTTAATGCCTCACGATGGCGTGGCCCTGCTGTGAACCCCAAGCCAACGTGGTTTGCATTTGGATTCCACAACCTCATCAATGGCTGTGAGCCTTTGAGCAAGTTGGTTTACCCCTCAGCAAAATGGAGAAATTATATCTTGCTTATTGGGTTACGAAGATTAACCAGCAACATTCTAGTACAAAGTAAGTGTTCAAACGATGCTTCTTATGAAGTGGGCCATCCTGGACCTTGAATTGAAGGACAGAGCATGGAAGGCGCAGGGCTGTGTGGAATTCATACGCCAGAAGTGTGGCAACCAGTTTCCCATGTGGGCAGTGGCAGTGGAGCCAGTAGCAACACTGGGATGCTTGCAGGGAAGTCACTGACTTGGAAAGTATGAGCATTTCAGTCCTCTTCACCCTTACGTGATACCTTCTTAGAAAGGCTACTTTAACTTAAATTCTTGCGGCTGTAAGCATATCCAGTCTAAGTCCATTCTTCTACAACCTGTGTTTCTATACCATACACTACCTCAAAGGCTGTTGTTAAATGGGAGATGTGAGTATGACATGGAATTTGGTCTGGTCATAAGTAATTTCACCATAGTGGCCCACAAGTCACGAAAACGGAGTGTAAATTACGTGAGCACAGTGGGAGGCAGTAAGCCTCAGAGAAGGAAGATGCTGTGTGGAGCCCATTCACCTCCTGGGATTCCTGTAGGATGAACTTGGCCATACTTGAAAGTGCATATTGTTGGGTTCTCCCCATCCATTTTTTTTAATCCTAGTCTTCGTGATTCAACAAGGAGATCCCTCCGTCCACACCCTTTCATTGCTAGCTTTCACCTTTTCTTTTAATAGTAAAATCCTGCATTTACTACTATGACATTTCTTCATGGTTGCAGCTCTGTGTTTGTTTCGTTAGGACTGCTGTTATTTCTGTTAGTGCTCTGGTTACAATATTGCACAGGTTGTGAGTGACTAACTCTAATCTTATTTTTCTATTTTTTTCTGTGGATGCTATTATTTTTAGAGTGCAGTTTGGCAGAATGCAAGATTTCTTAGGAATGTTGTATTGGAATAAGCAGAAACACTGGTAATTCCCTCACTTACCCAGTCACATCAAATCCCAGAGAGATTTGTTAAACAGCACTGACCTCAGATCCGATTCACAATCTCCCGGGCATAGCTCTGGAAATTTGTTAATATGTGACCCAGCTGATTTCCACAAATTAGAGAAACTCTGTTCAACCTTGGCTGGGAATAGTTATGCTTTTTTTTAAACATTAATATTTTTTACATTTATTTTTACATCAACACAGTATTGCTTTCAATTAATACCCTCCCTTGTTTTTATTAACTAGTTTCAGCTCTACCACTTTATGATCTAAATTGTCCCGATCTGTACAAGGAGGCTCCGCTCTGCCTGGTTTTATTGGCAGCCGTCCTTTCTAAGGCAGGTCTTCACAGACTTAACTTTATTTGCTCACGATAACATTGAATCCAAACAGCCTATGTAAAGGAGTGGCTCACACTTCCTATAGTATATTATAAAATATTATAAAATAACAAAAGCTTTCATTTAAATGATTTAGACAGGATACATGAGTTTTTAAACTGCCTTACAAATAAGTGCAAATCTTGCGAAGATAGGGTTCAGATGAGAAGTAAAATAAAAAAAGGTGATGGGGGAAAGTGCTTATGAATGGAAGCTTTAAATGTAACCACACAGCAAGGCGCCAGAAGAGGCAGTTTTTGTTTGTTCGTTCGTTTGTTTTCACATTTTTTGCTTGCTCTCTTGGTCTAGTCCTGAATTTTTTAAAGAGGAAACTTTGTTTTGTTTATTTTTCCACTTGAATTAAGGTATAGAAAAGGCACATTACAAGACTATCATGAAAGGTTTGTTGTAAACTGTGTAATTTGTTGTAATACTCTGGATACTCAGAGTAATAAAGATAAACCAACTCTTAATGGCAATGCCTGAATTCCAGAAATACTTTTTTCCATAACAACCTTGTTCATTGCTCTTCTGCTCACACCTCTGAGGCCAGAAACCCCAGTTTATATCAGCATTCAGCTGCATTTACTGTTACTTCCTCTGCTTCTTAAGGAGAAACACAACATACACCAGTCAATAAGCAAAAAGAAATCATTTTTAAATTAATAAAATTCCACTCCTTGCAATGATTTAAACGTTGCTAGATGAAAGAATTTGAATGTGCAGCCATTTGAGTTGATTACTATGAAAAACTAAAGCAATACTTTTCAGGGCTTTCAATCAAGAACAGCCTTGGACTTTGGCTCCCATGGAGCACACCAGTAATTCTGTGACTCAGGCAAATAAGGTGTTTTTCGCCCCCACAGGATCTGGGAGAGGCCATCTGGTGTGGTGCTATACTCAATAATATGTTATTTTGGGCTTCTACTTCAACTGGGACCCTTTACATTTGTAGAACTGATTATTAAAAGTCAGTTTTCTCATAGTCTGTTGTTTTTCATTACACCTAAGATCGTAAGTGGAGAGTTTGGGCATACGAAAGTTTGGAGAAGTGTACTGCCATTTAGGGAGTTACCTTTACGTCATTTTCAGGGAGTCAGGTCAACACTTTCTGACTGTTCTCTCTACCCTCTACAAATGCATGAGACCCTAGCAAAGCTTTTTCACTGGAAACCACTTCCTTTGTTTATTTTTAGATACATGCTATGCTAGTTATTTACGTTTGATATGTCAGAATTATTCCACACAAACCTGAGAGCACTGTGATGTAAGTTACCCAAATGAGATCGATGCAGAGCTAAGACCAACAAGGGCTCTAATAATTTGGAATTTAAAATGTTGCAAATATACCTCCTTTCCATCACTTCAAACAGACATTCATTTCTCATTTCCACCTGTCTATATTCACCTTAAAAGGAGTGGGGGTTGTAATGGATGCCTCTGTGTGCCATGCGGGTCTGGGACACTCATGGACCAGATGCTGGATGTTTTGGTGGCTGAGACCTTCTGCAGTTAGAACCCTCACCCAAAGTCACGTCCCTCCTCGGAGGCAGCCATTCCAATAAAAAGTCACAGTTTTCCATCCAGTTTCCAGAATTCAGTCAATATTTAGAATATAACCTATATACAAGCATATTTTGGTGGTATTGTGGATATTGTTCCAGACTACCACGATAAAGCAAATATTGCATAAAGAGAGTCTCAGGAATGTTTTGGCTTCTCAGTGCACATAAAAGATATATTTGCACTATAGTGCAGTCTGTTAAGTGTGTGATAGTATTATGTCTAAAAATGTACACACTTTAATTTGAAAATACTTTATTGCTAAAATGCTAATGATCATTTGAACCTTCAGGGAGTTGTAATCTTTGTGCTGGTGGAGGAGGGTCCTGCCTCACTGTTGGTAGCTGCTGACTGATCAGTGTGGTGGCTGCTGAAGGTTGGCATGGCTGTGGCCATTTCTCAAAATAAAACAATGAAGTTTGCCACGTCAACTGATTCCTCCTTTCACAGAAGGATTTTCTGTAGCGTGCGATGCTGTTTTATAGCATTTGACCCTTAGTAGAACTTCTTTCCAAATTGAAGTCAATCCTCTCAAACACGCCATTGTTTTTCAACTATGTTTATGGAATAGTCTAAATCCTTTGTTGTCATTTCAGCAATGTTCACAGCATCTCCACCAGGAGTAGATTCCATCTCAAGAAACCACTCTTTGCTCATCCATAAGAAGCTGTGCCTCATCTGTCCCAGTTTTATTACAGTGATCCAGCCTATCTTTAGGCTCCACTTCTAATTTTACCACAGCTGCAGTAGCTTCTCCAGTGAAATCTTGACTCCCTCAAAGTTATCCATACGGATTGAAATAAACTTCCCAACTCCTGTTAATATTGATATTTTGGCTTCCTCCCATAAATTATAATGCTCTTAATGGCACCTAGAATGATGAATCCTTTCCAGATGATTTACATTTACACCCAGGTTTATCAGAGGAATTACCATCTATGGCAGCTATAACTTTATAAAGTGTATTATTAAAATAATAAAACTTGAAAGTTGAAACTGCTCTTTGATCCACGGGCTGCAGAATGGATGCTCTGTTAGCAGGCATGAAAACACCAGTAATCTCCTTGTACGTCTCCATCAGAGCTCTTGGGTGACTAAGGGTATCGTCAATAAACAGTAATGTGTGGAAAAAAATCTTTTTTTTCAGTTTGTTTTTATTTTGTTTTGTGTTGTTTTTGTTCTTGAGATGGAGTCTCACTCTGTCACCCAGGCTGGAGTGCAGCGGTGTAATCTCGGCTCACTGCAACCTCTGCCTCCTGGGTTCAAGTGATTCTCCTGCCTCATTCTCCAGAATAGGTAGGATTACAGGTGCCCACTACCACACCTGGCTATTTTTTTTATTTTTAGTAGAGACAGAGTTTCACCATGTTGGCCAAGCTGGTCTCAAACTCCTGACCTAAAGTGATCCACCTTGGCCTCCAAAAGTGCTAGGATTGTGGATGTGAGCCACCACGCCTGTTTTTGTTTTATGAGCAGTAGGTTTCAACAGGGGGCTTAAAATATTCAGTAAGCCATCCTGTAAAAAGATGTGCTGTCTTCCAGGCTTTGTTGTTTCATTTACGGAGCACAGGCAGAGTAGACTGAGCATCTTCCTTAAGAACCGTAAGATTTTTGGAAAGGTAAATGAGCATTGGCTTTAACTTGAAGTCGCCAGCTGCATTAGTCCTTAATAAGAGAGTGAATCTGCTCTTTGAAGCTTGGCACTGGTTTCTCCTCTCTAGCTATGAAAGTCCTAGATGGCATCTTCTCCCAATAAAAGGCTATTTGTTTTCCATTGAAAACCTGTTGTTGAGAGGAGGCAGCGTCTTCAATGGCCTTCGCTAGATCTCCTGGATCACTTGCCGCAGTTTCTATCTCAGCATTTGTTGCTTGACCTTGCACTTTTCGCTTCTTCCGTTAAACCTAATGAACCAACTCTGCTGGCTTCCAACTTTTCTTCTGCAGCATTCTTACCTCTCTCAGCCTCTGTAGAACTGATGAGAGTGAGGGTCTTGCTCCAGATTAGGTTTGGGCTTAAGGGAACGTTAGGCTGGTTTGATCTTCTATTTAGACCTCTGACACGTTCTACCCATGAGCAATCAGGCTGTTTGGATTTCTTACGATTCGTGTGTTCAGGAGCAGTGCTTTTCATTTCCTTCAAGAAATGTTCTTTGCATTCACAACTTAGCTAACTGTTTGGGACAAGAGATGTACTTTCTGGTCTGTCTTGGCTTTTGCGACATGCCTTCTTCACTAAGCTTAATCATTTCTGGTTTTGATTTGAAGCGAGAAATATGTGAATCTTCCTTCCACTTGAACACTTAGAAGCCATTGCAGAGGTATTAATTGGCCTAATTTTAATATCATTGTGTCTCAGCTAAACAAGAGGGCCTGAGGAGAGGGAGAGAGGTGGGGGAAAGGCTGGTTGGAGGAGCAGTCGGGATACACACAACCTTTATGGATTAAGTTTGCCGTCTTATATGGGTGTGGTTTGTGGAGCTCCCCAAAAATTACAACAGTAAGATTAGAGACCACTGGCCACAGGTCACATAACAAATAAAATAATGACGAAGCTCGAAGTATTGTGAGAATTACCGAAATGTGACGCAGAGACATGAGTGAGCGCAAGCTGTTGGGAAATGGTGCCGATAGACTTGCTTGACGCGAGGTTTCCACAGACCTTCAATTTGTAAGACATGCGACATCTGCAAAGCTCAGTGAAAAGGAGCGCGACAGAACGAGGCGTGCCTGTACTCAAGGGGAGGAGGAACATTTTGGAGGAAAAATTCAGCAATCCCGTGGCAAGTGTGTACAGTGATCATGCTCCTTGGCCTTCTCCAAAGCGACCCATAGCCATTTGTCTGGGTTGCTGTACAGTAGAAATGGAGAATGCATGATTTCAAATTCTTTTGGACATGGAGTCTCCGACAGTTATGTGTCAATTTGGCGGGGCCACGGTGCCTAGATCCCTGGTCAAACCTTATTTTCAATGTTTCTGTGGAGGTTTTTTTTTTTTTTTTTTTTTTTTTTAACATAGGATTACCATTTCAACTGTTACACTCTCAGTAAGCAGATTACCCTTCATAATGTGGGTGGGCCTTATCCAATCAGTAGAAAGCCTAAATAGAATGAACTGACCTTCACCAGGCAAAAAGGAATTCTCCCAGCAAACTGCTGTTAAATTAAGTTTAGCCAAAAGCTGCTTTCTTACATAGTTTAAATTCGGCCTGAAGGTTTCTCCATGGATAGTGAACTGTAAGTTACTTGGGTGTGTAACAGGCTGTACCAATCACCAACTTTTGGTCCATCAAAGGCAGCCAGTTGTTCAAATCATATTCAAATAAGGCAAATGCCAGGCTGTAACCAATCTGGCTGTTTCCGTACTTCCCTTCCATTTTCTCTATGTCGCTTTCTTTTCTCTATCCATAAGTCATCTTTGACCACAAGGCTGAAGTCTCCCTGAACCTATTCTGGTTTGAGAGCTGCCTGATTTGCTAATTTGTTCTTTGTTCAATTAAACTTTGTTAAATTTATCTAAGCTTTTTCTTTTAACGCTACACACACACACACACACACACACACACACACACACACACACACACCTTGTCAGCTGGTTTTGTTTTGTTTTCTTTCTTTCTTTTTTTTTTAGACGGAGTTTCGCTCTTGTTACCCAGGCTGGAGTGCAATGGCGCGATCTCGGCTCACCGCAACCTCCGCCTCCTGGGTTCAGGCAATTCTCCTGCCTCAGCCTCCTGAGTAGCTGGGATTACAGGCACGCGCCACCATGCCCAGCTAATTTTTTGTGTTTTTAGTAGAGACGGGGTTTCACCATGTTGACCAGGATGGTCTCGATCTTTTGACCTCGTGATCCACCCGCCTCGGCCTCCCAAAGTGCTGGGATCACAGGCGTGAGCCACCGCGCCCGGCCAGCTGGTTTCGTTTTCTAAGAACCCTTAGTAATACAGGGTCTGAATTGGCATTTGATAACCTGAAACTTAAAAAGCATCATAATGACCCCTGAGTTACTACTCTGGATATGGGCGGGCTATAGTTGGTCCCATTAAGCTTTTTTCTGTTCATTTTCCCAGTAAAATAGACCAGTTAGAATCCTGGAAAAGCCGATCCCAGAACTTATTTTATAAGATAAGTGGATCCAAATGGCATAAGCAGAGGACTAGGGTGGACATTGTGATGTGCCAGCCCGGTTTCCCCTTCATGTCTGGAGCAAGCGTAACCCCTGCCGAAGTGCTGGGAACTGAGTGCTCACAGCGAGCCGGCGCCTCGGGAACTGCTTCCCGCTGAAGGAGTCGCCTTGTCCAGAGCCACACACCCTACCTTGTGGTTCCAGTGTCTAATTAATGGGGGGGAGATAGAGGTCACACCTTCTCGGGGCAGGGTAGGTAACTCTAAAGGGCATCCTGACTCGAAAGGTGCCGGAGACATCAGTTAAGAGCCTTTGTTACATTTTATTTTTATTTTTTGAGATGATACCAACTATTCAACCATTTCCTCTGCTCAATCTGACTTCCTTCTCTTCCAGTGGTGTTGACTGGAGGGGCTTTAACTTCCTGCCTGCAAATCTCCATCTCAGGGTCTGTTTCCTGGGAATCCTACCTGAGGCAGTTATTAAGTGGAAATAATGCTAGATGTAAGATGTGTGGTTGCTAACTTGTTGAAGCTTCTGTAAATGCTCTCATTGCCTATTGTGGATGACAATATTGTCTTCTACGTTAGACAAGCAGCAGAAAAGCCTGAGTACCAGACATTTACTGATACTCTCCTTTTTCTCTTCCTTAGATTCATATGCCAAAGCCTATTCACTTTTCCTTGTAATGACCCTTGAACTAATTATTATTATCATTATTATTATTTAACATAGAATGTTTCTATTCTAATTTAGACAAGCCTCCCCTCTTACCTAGGCTATTTCAATAGGTTTTTCTCTGACCTCTTGGCTCTTGGGTCTTTAAGGCTATTAAATTACTATATACAATATTGTCTGATTGATTTACCCAAAATTCTATGTTGTAATAGCTGATAAACATGAAAGAGCTCAACTGTGTAACTGACTGTACGTCTCTTAGTGCAGCATCTCAGAGGTCTCCACATTCCAGGCCGTATTCATCTCTTACTAAACTGTTTAACAGAGAAATTACTAAACATTGACAAAGATAAAAATCCAAGTCTCTGCCTTCAAGTTGCTCAGAGTAATTTCAAAACTTTTTCTGTTGCCACACTTTTTCTATATACAACTCTATCCCTTGACTCAATCCCCTTGTGAATAATTAGTCCTTTTAAAAAAACTGTAAGAAAAATATAGACAATGAGAAAATAACTGTATACCAGATTAGAGATATTCCTTCACTGAGTTTTCAGATCTCATGCCATGCTTTCTCTGGGGGTAACTATTACACTGAATTTGGTTTTAATTTTTTACATTTATGCTTTACAATGTTACTATATATATACATAGATCCATAAATAACATGTTACACTATACTGATCATTTTTCCTTTTTTTTCAGTAAATACAATATTGAGATTTAGTTACGTCGGAGAATGTACTTCTATTTTTCTTATATTTTTATTGTATCTGTCTATCGATCCTCATTTTCATTCCTATAGCTGCTGATAGATGCTTTCCATTATTTTCTTGTTCATTTTCACAGTTTGTGAATGTTATTAATAGTGTTTCCACAAAAATTGGACTTTATTTTGTGATCCTCTCTACTCTTTATATTTTCTAAGTCATCAATTTCTGCTCATATCCTTATTTTCTTCCTTCTAATTGGCCATTTCGTTCATTGCGTTTATCGTTTTTTTTTTCTTATACAAGGATTTAAGGCTATACATTTCTTTTCACGTGCTGCTGTGGAGGCTAAAGTGACTCCATCTTGGATGTGAACCTGCCATGTTGACTGCTGATTAACCCCTGTACTAAAGTTACCAGCCTCTGTCTTCAGCCTCTCAGCTTGACCTTTGGGGACAGATGTGCATAGACCTGCTCACCAAGGAACAACTGCTTTAACTGCATAGCGTATGTGTGGCTATGTAATACTTTCATCAGCCTCTTTCTTCTGGAAATGCCTCTAAGATTTCTACTTTATCTACTGTGTACCATAAATGTTACTGTTGGGGGGTATTAATGTGGGGATTCACAATCTCATCTTATGGTGGCTGCACTACACAGGGCTTCTGTTGTAAGTCTCTATTGCATGTTTCTTTCTTAGAAACTAGATTTATCAGCTTCTTTCTTCAGCCTCTCAGCCTCCTTGGACCTGTGGGGACAGGTACGCAAACACCTGCTCACCAAGGAACACTGTCTTAACTGCATACTATACGTTTTGCTGTGTAACACTTTCATTCTCATTAAATTCCAAGTGTTTTCTAACTATCCTTTTTAACCCATTAATTCTTTTCCTTTTATTTATTTTTTTGACCCATAATTCTTTAGAAGCATATTTGTAGTTAAATTTCTAACTGTATGTGGGTCTTGCGGCTGGTTTTTAGATTTTTATAATTTATTGCACAGAACAATCTTTGTTAATTTAAGGTTTGCTTCATATTATAAAATTCACATTTTTGTGACCTTTTTATGTATACATGGAAGTAATGTGTGCTTACTAAGTGGGGCTTATAGTTCTATGTATGGTCATTGAATATGGTGCATAAAACTCTAATGCTTAGGGTGTCATTCACATATTTCACTTCTTTAATTCTCTTTTCGATTGATTTCTCAGTTATTGAGAGATGTGTATTATATGATTGTAAGCTGCTCAGTCTAGTTTCTAATTTTGCAAATTTGCAGTTAATATTTTGAGGCCATATTTTGGTACATAGGTGTTAATCAGGATAGATCAGATTATGCTGCAATGTCAAAAATCTCCCAAAATTCAGTGGCTTAACAGAAGGCTTATTTCTTTCTTATCCAAAGCTCTAATTTGAGTCAGCAGTGAAAGAACTGGATTAATTTTTTGTCCTCAGTGACTCAGACTGACAGATGTGCCCTCTTGTCCTTTCTGGTCACACTTTGGTAAAAGCATTTCAGATGACCAGAGCTAATTTCAAGGGGGGTTAGTGGTAGAGAAATACAATTCTATCCCATCTCTAGAAGAAGCAGCAGAATATTTGGGGAAAGTCCAATGACTACTACAACATACATGTTCAGGACTATTATATTTTCCAGGAAAACTATTTAATTATTATGTTGCAATTCACTTTATCTCTAATAATGTTTGTTAAGATTATAAAAAGACAGTAGAGGAAGCAGTGTAACATATGATTAAGAGATCTGTGCTCGGACCTTAAGACATATGTTAAAAAAAATAATAATAAATCTTGCTTTGTAAGAACTAATACAGACCCAGTTCTTAACACTGGCTGTGGGAGACAATTCTCTGTGGTTCTCTCATATTTCTGCTTCTTTTACAAGAGAGGCAGTGAGTGCCTTTAGTTTTGGACTATCTTTTCAAGGATATTTTTATAGTGGATAACTGTGGAAGACAGATAGTGTCTGAAGCAAAGGGAAGGCATACCCTTGGGTTCTCTAAGGTCGGAGCTCTCCTGTAATGTAACCCACAGGCATCCATCTGGGCCTCACCTTCCTACTCCTGTGGGACTTAAGGGGAGGAGTGGACTGATGCAGATATGCTGATGTCCATGCTGCTGACTCTGCATGAGTAGTAAAATTCTGGAAGTCTTGTGTTTTCTACAAGTATCTGTGAAACCGTGGCAGGCTAATACGTTACCTTAAAAGTTGGGTTAATTTTAGACCTTTGGGAGTTCTTTGACCCAGACTCACTTCCCTCATGCTAAACTGTTCTGTCCTGATGCTGCTGGAGTTTCCTGCAGACTTCAGTGTCTATGACAGAAAATTCACTTTGGGTTAGTGGTAGCTACCAGAAGGTTCTCCGGAACACAGTAACAGTTGACTTAATGTCTTTATGCTATTGCTGATAGGATACTGCCAAATGCTCTTCTACATTCCCTTCAAATGGCTTTAGTCTAGAGTTTTGCCTTGAAAGAGATTTAGAAAACTTCTTTCTCAACAAAGCCACACTTGAGCTATAATTTGGTTTATATGAATCAAAGCATCTGTCTTTGCTTTTCCTTCAGCATGTTTGGATAGAGTAAATAAGTATCCTTTTTATATTTGTAAATTATTAACAAATATTTGTTATGTAATAACGATATTTGTTATTTGTTTGATAATTCTACCTAATTATCAGTTCTGAAAATAAGATCAGGTTTTAGTAATCCAGATGGTCAAGTTCTTCAGCAGCCTCGTTTAACTCATTTGCATTCCTCAGCATAACCTGTCATAATTTTTCAGATATTGCATGTTCAGGCAATAAAAATTATATTATCCTCTGCAAGGTAAATCTGTTGCAAGACTAACAACATGCAATGGTAATGATTTTTTTTTTTTTTTTTTTGACAGTGTCTTGCTCTGTCACCCAGGCTGGAGATCAGTGGTATGACCATAGCTCACTCTAGCCTTGAACTCCTGGGCTCAAGCAATCCTTCCACCTCAGCCTCCCAAGTAACCTGAACTACAGGGGCAGGCCACTGCACTCAGCTAATTTTAATTTTTTTGTAGAAACAGGGGTCTCACTTTATTGCTCAGGCTGGTGTTGAACTCCTGGCTTTAAGTGAACCTTGTGCCTCAGCCTCCCAAAGTGCTGAGATTACAGGCATGAGCCACCATGACTGGCAGAAGATTCTTAGGTAGAGATACAGATAATTTTATTTTCCCCTAGCATTTTATTTAAGCTTTAAAATTGCCTTTAAACATTTTTAAATGTTTTATTAAGTACAAAAAGAGATTTATCAAATACATGTAAAACATAAAGAGTTACAATTGAATAACATTTATGCCTACTTTCCAATTTAAGGAAAAGATCGCTACTATGACCTTTGATGTTTTCTGTGAACCTCTCATTATTCCCACTTACTTTTCTCTCTCTTTAGATGTATTCATTCTTCTAAAATTTACAAATCCCGACTTTTTAATAGATAAATCATATATATTTGCATCCCTAAACATTTTAATGTTTTATGTCTTTGATCATTACATAAACAGAAAAATGGTCTATTTGTTCATTTGTGACTTTCTTTTTATATTCAATAATATATTCCAAAGATCCATCCAGATCATTTGTAATTTATTATTTGTATTAACTTTTTAAATTAAATTAAGTTAAAATTTATTTTATTTTTAAAGGCTAATCAACTGAAGCAGTAGGAGTGGAGAAGTAACAAAAAAATATTGGTCAGGGCCGGGTTCAGTGGCTGACGCCTGTAATCCCAGCACTTTGGGAGGCCGAGGCGGGTGGATCACGAGGTCAAGAGATCGAGACCAATCTGGTCAACATGGTGAAACCCCGTCTCTACTAAAAATACAAAAAATTAGCTGGGCACGGTGGCGCGTGCCTGTAATCCCAGCTACTCAGGAGGCTGAGGCGGGAGAATTGCCTGAACCCAGGAGGCGGAGGTTGCGGTGAGCCGAGATCGCGCCATTGCACTCCAGCCTGGGTAACAAGAGCGAAACTCAGTCTAAAAAAAAAAAAAATTGGTCAGGCACAGTGGCTCACACCTGTAATCCCAGCACTTAGGGTGGCAAGGCAGGTGGATTACTTGAGCCCAAGAATTTGAGAGCAGCCTGGGCAACATGGTGAAGCCCCATCTCTAAAATAAATATTTAAAAAAATTAGCCAGGTGTGGTGGCACACGCCCGTAGTCCCGGCTACTCAGGAGGGTGAGGTGGGAGGATCACCTGAGCAAGAGATGTCGAGGGTGTAATGAGTCATGATCTCGCCATTGCACTTCAGCCTGGGCAATGGAAGTAAGACCCTGTCTCAAAAAAAAAAAAAAGAGAAATCTGTAACTGGTTGTAATCCATTAGTTGTAAATATCACTGTACCCAGACCAGCCTCATTTGTAATTTAAAGTCCATTTTCATTGCTGACCAGCCTTCCCTTGATGACAATACCCACCATTCACGTACCCATCCCACCGCTGATGGCACTCCACGTCGCTCTTCCGGACAGCTGTGTTGCCCAACGCCTGTGAGTCTCCTGGTGCATTAGTGCAAGAATAAAGGGCCGTAGCCTTAAAACAGGGATATATGTACAAGGATATACAAATGTTTTCCGTGTGATATGTGGATATGTAGGGCGCAAATGGTTTTATTTCTAAATCTATAGAAGCAAAAGGTCTAGAAATTGACTTTTGCTTCTATATAAGCTCTTTTCTAAAACTGATCTCTCTGAGGCTTTGTCAGAGACACGGGTCCTGATTTAAAATTTGCTCTTTATCTTCTTCCTTCACTTAACAAAAGACATACCTTTTCTCACTTTTGGTCCATCTTACTATAATACTTTATTCCAGGGTGTAAAAGCTTCTAGAGTGCCAAAGAAAGGGACAGTTTGAAACATTGCTATACGATAGTATTAAGAGTACTGAGTATTATTTGAATGCTTGGCTTTATGGCTGAATCGTGTTAACCCCAGATTCTTAGGTTCTAACCCCCACTACCTCAGCATGTGGCTGCATTTGGAGATAGGGTCATTAGACAGGTAATTAAGTTAAAATGAGACCCCTAGGATAGACCCTAATCCAATGACGGGTGTCCTTATAAGAAGAGGAGATTAGGACATAGACGTGAACATAGAGGAAGGCAATGTGAAGATACAGAGAAAAGATGACCTCACCTACGAGCCTAAAAAAGAGGCCTCGGAAGAAGCCAATCCTTCTGATACCCTGCCTTGGACTTCTGGGCTCCAGAACTGTGAGACGATGTATTTCTGTTGTTTACACTCTCTGGTCTTTGGTGCTTTGTTACTGTAGCTCTAGCAAACTAATATGCTTGGGTGACAAGTACTTTTGTGAGTCAGGTGGTTTCAGTTTTTTTGTTTCAACAATATTGAAAGAAAACCTGATTAAATTATGTGCAGACTAATCATTTAAAATACTTTTTTGGTGATGTATTTTTATGTGATTTGAGTATATACGTTGAAAGTAGTTCAAAGATTGAGTGATAGATAACCAAATCTCCTACATTCCCATTTTATTGATGTGAGTAGATTTCCTCAGAGCTTACATCTATAGAAACAAGAAATAGATGATCAGACATGGTGGCTTAGGCTTTTGAACATATACTTTTTGGGGGGTTGTTTGTGATTTCCTTATTGCTTTGAAAGAATTCTTTGAAAGAATTCAGGACTTTGAGAGGCTGACACAGGAGGCTCACTTGACGCCAGAAGTTTGAGGCCAGCCTGGGTGACATAGCAAGACCCTATCTCTACAAAAGATTAAAAACTGAGCTGGATATGGTGGTGCACTCTTGTATTCCTACCTACTCGGGAGGCTGAGGTGGGAGGAATGCTTGTGCTTAGGAGTCTGAGGCTGCAGTGAGCTAGGATTGCACCACTGCACTCCAGCCTGAGCCAGAGAGTGAGACAGACAGAGAGAGAGAGAGAGAGAGACAGAGAGAGAGAGAGAGAGAGAGAGAGAAGGATGAAAAGGAATAGTGCTAAACTCTCAATTCTAGTGGAAAAAAATATTAAACCACAAATTAATTAACTAAAGGGTCATCTCGTTAAGAAATAGCTTAGTATTATGATCATGTTTAACAGTATTTAAAAATTTAGAAAACATGTTATTTTGGCCATTGTGTGTTATTACTATTTGCAAAGTTAACTCACTCAAAAATTGACATTTAAAGACTCACAGTCACAGAAAATCTAAAAAAATTTAATTTCAATTTATAATCATTGTTTATAGGGAAGAAATAATAAAGGACTTTTAAATTTAAAAGATTTTACATTAAAGAAAAACTCAGTATAAAATGTAGACTTTGAAAAGAGACAAGGATAAAGAAAAGTATCACTGAAAAAATTTAATTCTGTTGAAGACCCTATTTTAATGTTTTCTAAATAGATGTTGTTGAATGTCAAATTACTATGCTACTTACATTCTATTGGAAATACTTAAAAGATGTGTAATAGTTTTATTTTAAAAGGCCAGTATTTCTCACATTCTGGACTTTACATCATTTGCAATTTTTTAAACTTAGGATAAGTAATTTGAATGAAAGTTAAAAAAATTGGAGAGGCAGGACACAGTGGCTCACACCTGTAATACCCCCATTCGGAAAGTCAGAGTGGGAGGATTCACTTGAGCTCAGCAGCGTAAGACCAGTTTGGGCAACATTAGGGTAGACCCTGTCTCTACAAAAAATAAAAAAATTGGCTGGGCGTGGTAGTGGACGCCTGTGGTCTCAGATACTTGGCAGGCTCCGGTGGGAGGATTGCCTGAGCCTGGAAAATAGAGGCTACGGTAAGCTGTGATCATGCCACTGTGCTCCAGCCTGTGTGACAGAGCAAGACCCTCTCTCTCTCAAAAAAAGTTTGAAGAACACTGACATGCTGGTTCACAAAATATACTTATCAATTTTATAAAATAACGCCACATACATATATTGACTTGATGACGTGATTTTTTTGTGTGTGTCCTCACCAACTTTTGGAATTATCGATTTTTTAAAAATAATGTGGATGTCTATGTCGATATTTTATTATTGCATTTTATTTGAATTTCTCTGATTTCTAATTAGATTGAATATGTTTTCATATATTTATCAGTCAGATTGGTTTCGTTTTCCACACGGTGACTATTCAGGCTTTTGACCACATATTTTTGGGGGGTTGGTTTGTGTTCTTCTTATTGCTTTGCAAGAATTCTTGATGTATTCTGGTTATAAACCATTTTTCAGTTATATGTGTTGAAAATACTTTCTTCCAGTTCCTGAGTTTTAATTTTGTCTTCCTTATAGGATTATTTGATAAAGAAATGTTTCGGTGCATCTTGTCCTTTTATTTAAGAATTCTTCCCTCTACTTCAAAATAACGAAAATTCTGTCTTCTAAGTTTCCCTTTCATATTTAACTTCTCAGTCAACCTGAAATTGATTTTTATGCTCAATGTGTGTGCATTAACTTATTTTTTTCCCATGAAAGGTCATTATTGTACCAGTTATTAAAAACAACACCCTTTACCCATTATGAGAATATTGAGGGGGGAAGAATCATCAAACTTGGTTTCTCCTATACCCTCTCACTCAAAAATGAACACAGAAGCCTTTTGTGGCCAAATGATTGTGGGTTTTCCTCACACGCCAGGCAAGCTATCAATTCTGCATCTGACACCAGCTGGGTATCCTCTAATTCAACTCCATTCGGACACTAGCTGGAGACGGTCTCAAATAAGACTGTCCCCTTCCCCCAGCTTCCAATGCCAACCTCAAGCCCTAGCTTGCTTTACCTGTGCTTCTGACCTGCCTGCTATAAATTAGGGTTCCTATGACCCCCTCCTGGGATTAGATTAATTTGCTGGAGCAGCTCACAGAACTCAGGGAAGCACTTATGTTTACTGGTTTATTATAAAGACTAATAGAAAAGAAGCTGATGAACACCTATGAAGAAATGCACAGGCCAAGGAATGTGGGAAGCGGCAAGAGCTTCCATGTCCTCTGCAGGCCCACCCTTCTCCAGGAACCTCCAGGTGTGCACTTACCCAGAGGTGTTTGAACACAGTGCTTTTGGGTTTTTATGGAAGCTTCATTATGTAGAATTATGTATACTGGTTAAATCATTGGCCATTGGCTTAATCTTCAGCTCCTCTCTCCTTCGAGGTGGAGGCGAGGGTTTGGTGGGGCTAAAAGTCTCAGCACCCTAATAGAGCCTTGGTCTTTTTGGTGACAAAGCCCCTTGGACCAAGGACCAAGAATCCTGAGGCTACCTGGGGGTTTCCAGCCATCAGTCAATCATTAGCATACAAAAGACAGTTACCACTCTGAAGAATCTAAGTAGTTCAAGAGTTCTGTACCAGGAAACAGGGACTAAGACCAAATGTGTATTTCACAGTATGTATTTGGAGACCACCCTAATCTTCCAATGAGGATCCCTTTCATCAAAAGGATATACAACTTAAAAGATACTGCAGCACTCCTCGAATCTCACTGAATCATCTATCATTAATCAAGTTCATTGTATAGTATAAATATGTCTCCCAGAAGGAGGTCACTCAGGTTTGCAGACTTCCATTTACAAAAGAAGTAGTCTCCGCAAACATAGCTTCACCTTTTCAGGCATCTGTCATAATTGAGCTGGAAGACATCGTCATCACTTGCTCTGGGCCTCTTTTGAGGTGATAATATGATATTGGCTTTTCCTCTTTATATAACCCATTTATTCATTCCTTTACCTAGATCCACTATTCCTTCTCTTCATTTATACCCCAAGTCTTCCACCTTTGGAAGGGAAGGTTTGCCTACATTTGCCCGTCGTGGGTGTCTAGACGGAAGGTACCCACACTAGTCTGGCCTGTGCTCCCTTTCGGTCCGCTCCCGTTAAGATAGGGTTAGGCTACACAGCTGCAGAATTGGTGGGCTATTTTTACTACCAGGCAAAATAGCTGCATTCCCTGTTAACCCCAATTTTGCTAAATGAGATGAAGGCACAACCCACTACTATCAGGCCCGTAAGGAATTTTGATATAAGGTTTCTTGGGAATGAGTCATCCCTACTTAGAGCCCTTGTAATCGCTGCCCTGATCCTGTGACCACCGCATCAAGTAGTAAGGGAAAGAAAAAAAAAAGAGGACAAGAGAATTAAAAATATATAACGCTTTATTGTCAAAAATAGACAAACTTTAATTTCCTTTAACAGGAATATTAATTTAACAGCCTCCAAAAGCCATCACCATTCTGTAAGCATAACAGGCAAGAGAGTCACAGATAACCGTTAGTGGAAAAAGGACGACAGTTGTACATCCATGCCCAAGAAGCGTTGCCAGTCCGTGGTGACAACTCCAGGACAGCAGCAGAAACACAGTGAACCTTCGGGGCCTACTAATATACATGCAGAACAACATTGATTCATCTTGGCCTAATTCTGTAAAGATTGGCTTCGTAGTACCTTTCCAAGCATTTGAAGAGTTTAGTTTGTTAGAACACTTGCTAATTTGAACAGTGACATTTTAGGTCACTTATAGTATCAGTAACAGGATCACACCTGTTTTTGAGTAACACCGGGATGATCCATCTGTCCCTGACACCAGTCTCCAGCATGTGAAGTGGAGCTAATAGCTCGGGCAGGAAACCTGAATAGGCTCCTTATCCACGACCCACAGCAAGGATATGGAAGCCTTGCTGAATTGAACACTGTTGGGTAGAGGCTAAATTCTCTCATTAACAGAAAAAAGGAAAGAGATAATGATCTACTTAGTCAGAATAAGACAAAAAATAAGGCCTTTATTACTCCTCAGTGACAGGTATCCAAGGTGGAAGAAATCCGGGTATGTGCATGGTCAGCTGGGCTGTGAGTTTCATTCTCTAGACTGTACCATAAATCATATCTGCATAGCCAGTGCAGACTTTGTAAACTGACCCGTTTTGACAATTCAAAGTGGTAGTATACAGGTACTGCCCTTGAAAGTTGGGGTTAAGGAGAGAGATCTCAATTCCCAGAAAAGCCCAGAGATGAGATAACACTGACATGGCAAAATGGTTCATCTGAGATTAAGCACATGTAATACTGAAAAGACAGATCACTGAATAAATCAGCGAGGGACTAGATCTCAGAACTAATTTCCTGTCCTCACAGGCATTCATCATTCACTCAATGGGAGAGGAATCAACTACGCACACAAATATCGGTTCAATATTTTGCATTTTTCTAGTTTAAAAACAATATTTTACACTTAAGAACAAGGGAAACTGAGCTTATAAAAGCGTCCAAAACAGCACCGTGGTTACTGAAATGGCAGCACAAGCTTTTGTCGCCTTTTTAAAACATTAGCATGAGGAAGTCACCAAGAAACAGTGAAGCAGTTCCATTATAGCCGCAATATTTCTCAGTCACTCTTACCTAGGGTTAAGCTTTAATTAAACTCACCTACTTAATCCTACCCCCCTGTCTAAGAACCATTCAAATTTGAGTCAGGAACTGGTGGTGTAGGCTTCTGGAAGTTTTGATAGGCTAAGTATCACTTAGTAAGATTCTGTGATTTAAAGAATCACTCTGAAAACTTACAGAAAAAAAAGCCATATGAAAATCAAACTAGGTAAATCTGGTTTATATAGTCTATTAGCAAGCCTACCTGAAACAAAATTGTGGAATCAAACGTACAGCTCAAATGGACTTCTACTTTTGCTTACCTATTCCATCTCATTCAGTTCTCTACAAAAATGTGATATATGCAGAAAATGTACACTATTTTGGATCATTTCTCTAAAGGCCAGAAAATCAGCCTGTTAGCTGCAGTTGCTATGAATGAGAAACACAAAAAGAAAATGGACTACATTTGGGGCTTCTCGCTGAGGGTAGGTGGGGCCAACTATAAATGACTTGAGCTGACTAGCTGAATAGTTTCACTCCCCATCATGAAATACGCTTTATAAATGTTCCCTCTTTAGGACCCTTCAATGACTGTTGTTCCAATCAGTGAGTAAAGTTTTTTCTTAACAAGTCGAAATCCTGAGCTGAGGATCAGAGTTCTCCTGAAAGCAGCGGAGAAGCGACCTCTACCAAAGAAGTCCCTGAATCTAGTCCACGAGCAGTTCTCCTGCTTAAACACAAGTGTAAGCTCAAAAGTAGGCACCACACTGGAATCACACACAATCCTATCCAGCTTTTTACATACGTTTTCAATTTCCAAGTTCACGTGCATAACGCAGCCTCGCAAGCCACAGGGCTCCGTTGAGGAGAGCCGTAGAACATCTTGAGCAATTCTCTGGGTCAGTTTCTCTGGGACAAGGACCTTTGAGCAACCAAGTTTGGTTTGCTTTGATTCGGACAGACAGTTCTCCAGCATTTTAACCAAATTCTGGCAAGTTGATTCCTCAAATATTACCTCGTTGAGGTTGGGTTCAGGAACAACATAATCCCAGTAGTCAAAATCTGTAAGAAATGGAGTTTTCTTTTTAGATAAAGAAAAAAATAATTTAAGAGTAGAAAAAAACCATGATATCAACATTGGTTACCTCTATCTGCCATATCTGCCTTTTCCTAGTGTTTGTTTCAGAGTCAGCTGACCTCAATTAGCTGTGAACTAGGTAGGTAATAAAGGTTTGGATAATAGAATGGATAGGATATAACCACTTTTCTTTAAATTTATGTGTGCACACAAAACGCACACACAATCATAAAGGCTATGCATCGAAAATCTACTCATGATTTTCCCAGATTATTTGTGATTTTCTTTTCTTTCTTGGCACTTGCTTATGGGGTTTTTCTAATTTTGTTTTACAGAAAACGTATTACTTCTGGAATAAAAAGTTATAACTTTTCTTTTTCGGACTAAGGCGCCGTTACTTTCCAACTGTAGGAATACATGTATTGTAAAATAAAGAATTTTTACTATTGTGCTTAAAGTCCATGAGGTTGAAGAGTGATTTTAAAGATCTATCAAATTTGCATCTTTAAGTCTTTACTGGAGTGCCCCGTAGATCTCAATTTTAGCTTTAACCTCTTTAATTAAAAATTGTGCGAAGAGAAGAGAAGACCTTTGAGGTTCATGAGGATATATATAACTGGCTGGGTAGTTTTTCTTAGCCAAGCAAAACAAAACAGTCCTAGGGAAATAAAATTAGATTGGCTCACAGGAAAAAAGATAGCTCTGCATGTGGTCACCTACCCCTCACATTAATCCTACCACTTGGCAGGATGCCACACCACACGCAGTCGAATGAACAAGGTGCAGGCGGATGCCCTCCCGGCTCCTCTCCCTAAGCCTAGTCCACCTTCATCAGCTACTGGGGTTTCCTCTTCACTTCATGTATACACTTGGATTATTTAAAGAAATTTACAACCAACTGAAACAAATGCACGCCAAAGAATAAGGACTGCATATTTTTAGGGACTTTTGGAGTTCTGGCCTATAAATTACGTCATCAACCACTTCACCTCGAAAGGAGGAAAACTCAAGAGCTTAAGCAGTTTATGCTCTTACAGTTCTTTAGGGGCAGAGCAGTGTATTCACTTAGAAACTGCTGTTAAAATTGCAAATGACAGCAAGCCAGGCACCGCTGCTGTTCAACAGTTTCCTCCTCACATTAAAAATGGAATAATGGATATACCCACGACAGAAATCCTACTCAGTAGTAAACAGGAACACACTTTAAGCAACGACAGAAAAGGATCTGAGAAACATGAAGCTGCGGGAAAGAAACCAGATACCGAAGCGCACACACCGTATGGTCCCAGTTACCTAAAGGCAAAACCAACTTGGAGTGATAAAAATCAGGTCAGTAGTTCCCAGGAGTCAGGGGAGAGTGAGGAATAGCTGGCAAATGGGCGCGTGGGAATTCAGGGGCAGGGGTGATGTTGATTACAGAGGTAGATACATTTGCTAAAACACACACAACTGTATCCTTCACAATCATGTACGATGAGGAGCTTAATGCCAGAGCGCCTGCTGGCACCAGACTGGAAAGACGCAGCCCTCGGGTATTCTACTTCTGTACTTTTGTCTCTATCACGGAGAGACCATGTCAGAAAACGTGTAAAGAAGTCTCCTCAGATGGATTTTGTGCACCCCCTACACGGAGGAAGGGGAGGAAGCCCGCTCACCCGTTGGATCGAGAGGCACCGAGCTTTGCAGGGGGGAGGGCGGCAGCGGGGCACTCACCGCTCAGCAGGCTCTGCGGGTGGCAGCCACGGTCCAGCGACTCCGAAACGCCGGCCGGGTTCTTGCTGCTCAGACTGCCAGTCGCAACCATGGTCACCTGCTCTGTTTCCCTCGCGGGGCGCAGCGGCCTTTCCTGAGCACTGGAAAAAAGGAGGCGAGAAGGGACGATTAAGTCAGGCGAGTCGTGCAGAGGCTCCTAAAACGCCCGGCGTCGCGGGAGCGAACTAGCGGAGGAACTCCTCTGCCAACGGGGAGGAACCGGCCTCTTCAGCTCGAGGTGACAAAGGCCCGGGAGCGGAGCCGCCGACTACAGCCACGACCTGAAACTAACGCGCTCAACTTGGAAGCGACGTGCGCGGAGCGCCCCCCCCCGGCCTCCCCGCGCCCCCCCCCGGCCTCCCCGCGCCCCCCCCGGCCTCCCCGCGCCCCCCCCCGCGGCCTCCCCGCGCCCCCCCCGACCTCCCGCGCCCCCCCCGACCTCCCCGCGCCCCCCCCGGCCTCGCCGCGCCCCTCCTGGCCTCGCCGCGCCCCCTGACCTCTCTGCCCCACCCCGACCTCCCCGCGCCCCGCCCCACCTCCTGCGCCCCCCAAGGCCGCAGCTTCGCCCACCTGCCGGGAGTTCGCGGGGCCGACGCGCTCGCTGCCGGGTAAACACAGGCAGGTGCCGCCTCAGGAGTCGCCTCTCCCGGGGGCTCGGTGACCCGCAGACCCCGCTCACCCGCGCCGGCTCCTCGCAGCAGCGTAGCCTCCGGGGCAGCCGGAACTTTATAGGTCCCGTCCACGCCCTGCCCCGGCCCGCCCACCTGCGCCGCGCCCCCCGCCCGGCGCCCCGCCCCTCCCCTCCCGGGTCCGGTCCCCTTTGCACTTCCAGGGGGCCCCAGGCCGCCGGGAATGGGGGATAAGCCGGACACCTGCTGGTACCGGGTAGGCCTCGGGTCGCCGCCGCCGTAATTCCGGGTACTCAACTCTGACTCGGGTCAAAGCCTGAACTGGATTCTTCGGTGCGTCCGTCCCGTCCCCAGGCGCGCGCGCTTTCACACGCAGGCCGCTCCGGGCTGCGGGAGGCTTCAGCCGATCTGTGTGTTTTCATGTCCCGAGGCTTTGCTGTGTCGCCCTGAACACTTGGCGTGAATCTGCTGCGACGTTCGCTGAGCATCATGGACGCACTTGTTTCTGGCCCGTAACCCCGTCGGCCCGACTCTGCCCCAGGGTGTCCGCAGCCGCCTCTGCCGCACGCGGTCAGATCTACCCGCATCGAGGGCTCGCCAGCGTTTTAGGAAGGGCCTTGACGCCCCCGTGCACCCCCTGGCTCCCCGGCACCCTTCGTGCTTTCACCTCTGTGACTAACGCGTTTTCTCCGCGTGAAGGCTGAGCCTGGCACTCTTCTAGACAGATCTTGCACCAGGGCGTGGGAGCGCGAATGGAGCGGGAGTTTGCCAAGAAACAAAACCATTAGTAGGACCTTAGGTGCTTCCCCATCCGTGCATCGCTGACAGCAATTGTCATTTCCAGGACGCAGAAGTTTCTGGGAGCCCTGTTGGGAGGATCTTGGGTTTGAGATGTTTTGAAGACGTTTCAGAGATTGAAGATAAAGTTTTAGATTCTGCCGGGGATCAACAGACAGTCCCTGGGAGGCCTCCGTGCGGTCCTGCACAGGAACACACAGAGGGGCGGAGGAGCCCTGGAAAGAGGCAACAGGCCCGCACAACCCATGAGCAAGAGGCCAAAGCTTCCAAAGCTACTAAGCCTCGGTTTTCTCGCTTTGGTGTGCCAGTAGGAGATGATTTGTTCAGACAATCAGCTTGGGGTGGGTCAGGGGATGCCTGGAGGGACAAGGTCGTTCCTACAGTAGAAATTCTAGTGTTGGCTCCCAGGTCCTCTAGGATTACGTGTAGGAGGATCTGCAGGTTAGAGCCTTGAAAGGCAGTTTCAGCTGTCCTGGCATAAAACTCTTAGAAAAACAAAAACAGAAGGGGTATGGAGGGTGTGATAAACAGATCAGTGGGAGGACATTCAGAGGCAGAGCCGCAGAAATTAGAGCCAGCTTGACAGTCCATTTTTAACTCAGTTCAGGCAGCTGCACAGGCGAGCCAAAGAAGGAGACGCTGATAGGCTGGTTTTAGAAGGCCGGTTTCTGCTTCTACTTCAATAAACAGAAAAGTGAAAAATAAACAAGCCCGTTTACGCCAATTAAAAAGCGGTTTCAGTGGCTAGTGTGTTGAGGACCAAGGGATGGGCCTCTGGTCAGGTGTTGGGTGCCAGCTGCCTGACAGTCAGTCCCTGGGAAGGCCACGGAGCCTCTTGTCCTTGTCTGGGCAGCATTGCTAATGAGGCTGCCACTTACCTGCCTCCAAGGAGAATGATTAGAATTGACATAATGAGTAGTCTGAACCAATACTAGTGAAATAAAGAAATTACTCGTTTCCATTTCCTTAGGGCATTTAGGATAACTCATGAACTAAATGCTCCCATAGGCCAGAAAGATCATCGGAACTTACAGAAAGTGGTAGTTGCTCTTGGCTCACCTGACTGAAACTTTGCAAAGCCCTTTGGGATTTGACTGCAGAAAACAATTTACCTATGTACAAAAGACTTCGAATAATATCTTTTTGGCTGAATGGGCCTTACTCTCAGGACTTACAGTGTGTAAGGAATGATTGAGGTAAAACACATATCTGGAATAATTAAATTTCTACTGTAAAAAATGTCCTTTTAAAATCTACTTAAAAGTGTAGAAAATCAATCCTATCACCAGTTTGTATCCTTGAAGGATTAAACAGAACTGATTTTTTTTTTTTAAACTGAAGCATAGAGAAGAATTAGAAAAACTAAGTGCCATTATAGGCTAAGTATGAGGTGGCAGAGTCTATCAGATTTTATAAAAATCTGGATACAGTCAATTATTTATAACTGAAAGTCCGTCACACTGGAGCACTTCCAGTGTTTATTAAGTGCAGTGATAAAGAAGTTGTTTTATTGCTCTTTCATTATGTCCTCTAACTAATACTATATAGACAACTTGTGGGAGTGCTTATTGAAAACAGCTGTGTATGAAGAGAAAGTCTAGTCACTTAAATCATTTGATTTCCTTTCCTACACCAGTGTATTATATTATAACAAACTATGAAAATCATAAGCGAAAGCCTTTAACTTAAGCATGCTTGCTTTTTGATCCCTACAATTCACTCATCCACCTTCTTACAAAAAGAAAACGAGATAGCAGTAACAATGCAACAGTGTGTTCCTTCGATGTGTATGCAAATGTCTAAGTTCTGGGCTTCCTGAGGTATAAATACTTATATAAAGTATAAATTCACAATACCAGGGGTACTGCAAAACCAAAAAGCAAAAATGATGCTTTAATGTGTTATTACAGGAACTGTTGGTGTCTTTTACAATTGTGATTTGGAGTGTTGGACGTTTATGACATGTTTCAGGAGCCAATTTTCTGTCTTTATTTGGTATAAGCCACTTATTTTTGAATCTTATTAATACATTTACATTCAGTACATTGCTTATTTTATTTCATAAACTATGACACATGAGGGAAAATTACTTGATTTCTTAATTTGTACAATTCAGGGGAAACTTACTGGATATGGAAGTTGATCTGTGCTGTATCCAAGGTAACCATTAGGAGCAAGCTCATGGGGTTGGGGATGTTTAAGGATTAAAAAAGAAACCTTTATAATCAATGCTAAATATTATCTCTTTTTTATAAACGAATATGAGATCTTTAAATGCATACTGCCTCTGGATTCTCTTGCTTGTGCTAAGTTTGTAAATTTGGTGTCCCATGTGAAGTGCTTAGAACCAAACCTGCTACTAAGCACGAGCTTAATGAGTGATATTATTATTATTGCTGTTATTATGTTCTGAAATTACAGTTCTCTTACAGAAATTTACAGGAACTCTCTTACAGGCGTTGTTGGGGAAGAATTGTTAAAGTGTAAGAAAATTTATGATCTTTCCTGTTTGCAGGAAATCTGGAAAGTGTCGCCACTGATTACAAAGCCTTTTTATTATAATACACCCATCACTGTATGGGAAAGCAGGAAGGGGTCTGCCAATGTGTAAGAAAATAATGTGGGTAAGAAATTATCTTGGTGTAAAATACAGAGTTTTATGTGTTAACTTTTCTCTGTTAATCTAGGAAATAGTTTTCTGGAAATAACATTTAGACAATTGAAACTATTGGCTATAGAACGACGCAGTTGTTTTAAGATATGTATGATCGTCTGTTAACATTCTGGATAAGATATTTAATCTTCTTTGCCTTTGAGGGTACACTACCCAATACGATTTCCATTTATGATTAAATATTCAATATGACTTACTATATTCAAGGATATAGCATTTTCTGTTAAGTAAGGTAACATGAAAACTTATCTAGATTAAAACAAAAAGCAGGCTCAATATATAAAATGATACAAAATGCTTGCTACTAAGAGCTTGAGAAAATCTTCCAGTAGCAGAAGGCATTGCCTCTCTAAATTTAAACAGAGAAATGGTTACCATAGCAACTTGTCTCAATATAGTTGTATGATTTTTTTCTCTTCATAAACAATGCTGTGTATTATCACTCTTTAAATAGAGATGTTATGTTTAAATGCAAAAATATCTGCTTTTCCTTAATTATGGAAAAATTTATAATTCAGGTGACCATATCAAAGGATGTCAGCCAGGAACACGGAGCAAATCCTTGACATTTGTCTAGGGGTACATCTTAAAACCTTTACAAATTCCAAATTTGAGAATACCACTATGGCATACCATTTCTCTGGAATTTTAATGTGCACCAAGAGATGGGGAAAATAAAGCCACACGCTCATGTAGCTGTTGGGTTCTTCACTGGTTTCCTTCCTGTACCAGCTCAGTATTGTATTCTGGTGGGCCAGCCTTGCACGGCTTTTGTCATTTACATTTGTATCCTAGCAAAATTACACATTACTTCATGACAAACCTGTGGGGTTGCTCAGGAAGAGAATTGAATCGGAGAATGCCTGAGTGTAGACAAGATACGGAATTCTGCAGTGTACTTTTTAAAGTGGGATCTAATCTCCATTCTGCAGATTTAAAGCACATTAAGGTTAAGGAACCTAAGTCCAGAGTGATTCAGTGTTTTCATCTTCAGGGTGTAGTAGTTATTTGCATTGACTGTGGAGCTTAACTCCTAGCAGTGACATTTACTAGCTGTGTAAACTTGGATAAGGTTCTTAACATTTCTGTGCCTCTATTTCCACCTTTAAAATGGGAATTATGGGGAAGCGAGAGGGAGAGATTTGTTAAAGCAGCGGTCCCCAACCTTTTTGGCGTCAGGGACTGGTTTCGTGGAGACAGTTTTGCCACAGATGGGGATGTGGATAGTTTTGGGATGAAATTGTTCCACTTCAGATCATCAAGCATTAGTTACATTCTCATAAGGAGTGAGTTAACCTAGATCCCTCATATGTGCTTTCACAAAGGGTTCACGCTCCTACGAGAATCTAATGCTGCAGCTGAGGCAGAACTCGGGTGGGAATGCAGGCCATGGGGAGCAGCTGTAAATACAGACGAGGCTTTGCTCACTCGCCCACCCGCTTCTCCCCTCCTGCTGTGCGCCTGGTTCCTAACGAGCCATGGACTGGTACGGGTCCATGGCCTGGGGCTTGGGGACCCCTGTGTTAAAGGGTACAAAATTATAGCTAGATAAGGGAAATCAATTCTAGGGTTCCTTCCACTGTTACCAATAATATGTAGTTTTAAATAGCTAGAAGGAGGATATTGAATGTTCCCAACACAGAGAAATGGTGAATGTTTGAGATATTGGATATGCTAGTTACCCCCATCTGATTACGATACATGTCATGTGTTAAAACATTGCTATGTTATATACTGCATGAAAATGTACAATGTGTCAACTGAAAAAAATTTAAAACTACACTAAATAAATAAAATGGGAATTATAATTATTTTACCTTATAGGGTTGTTGTGAGGATTCAATGAGTGAATGCATGATGTACTCAATAAATGTTAGCCATGATCATAACAATGAATCTTACTCTGACTCTGAAAAATTCTCAAAGTCATGGTGACATTTTAATGAACAGGTAGCTAGGGGAGTGTCCACAATGTGATCAAGGGTGTGTATAAAAGTATGTCTTTTGTATATATTCATTCATTCGGTCATTGACATTCAATAAGTATTTATTGTATATTAATTGTCTGTTGGGTCCTGAGAATACAGCAGGAAACCAGGTATGTTTGGTGCCCATCGCCAGACAGATTATAGTTTAGAAAGGTATACAGGCAAACAAATGCAAGATTCTAAATAGTGTGACAAAGTTAGGGGAGGTACAGGGTGCTCCAGGAGCACGATGATATAAAAACTAATGTGTTTGAAATAAGATTTATAGCTTGCTACTCATCGCGTTTATCATGGACTAAGAGCATAAGCATCTCTTCAGAGAGCGTAAGAAATGCAGAACCTCAGGCCTCACCCTACGCTACCGGAAACACAATCTGCTTTTTAGTAAGATTTTTAGGTCGCAATTAAAACAGATTTTAGTTAAAGAGAATGAACAAAACCATTAGACATATAAGCACTTGTAAAACTATTTCTGGGCTAATTAAGAAAAAATATTTCTTGAATACCTACTATGTGCAAGGCCTTGATGCAAGGTGGATAGAGTCCCAGCTGGGTTAAGTGTTTGTTGATTCTCCATAGTTCAAGTCAGACATAGTGGCCCTAATGCAAATAATCCATCCTGTGTGGTTTTTAGCTCCTGGGCCTGGCTCACAGACCACACACAGCTATGTGAAAACAGTCTGGTTTTCAGAGAAGACTGTATTATGTAAAAATTAAGTCCTGTTTTAATAAACTTGAGACATTATGAAACCGTGAATTATATTCAACCTTGATGGAATGGAAGCCTATAATATAACACAAGGAAGGGGCTTATATAATAAAATATATTTAAAGTAATTGGTCTATGGAAAGTTGCATTTGGAAACCACAAATTTAGAAGGAAGAAAGTAATAGAGAAAGATATATCCTATTACTTCCAAATTTTCTACAGACGATAAATAGCATTATGTATGTATTCATTTCTTCCGCTGTAATTGGATCATAAAAATATATTTTAAAACATTGACTTAGTTTGTGAAATATTGTGCTGGTAATTGAGAACTATTGTTGTAGATGTTACCTATTGTGGCAGAAGAGCTAAATTGTAAATTGCCGAAGAAGCTTTTCAGGGGATGTCAGTGTAAGCATAGGGCGTGCTGAAGTATATTCAGTTTTGTGACATTATTGATGCATCACATCTAGATTGAGCAATAAAAGATACTTAATTTATAGCATCACATAATTACCTTTGCAGTTAGCTTAGATGTTCATATGCTAAAGGCTTATAAAACAGGTCTCACCTCTGAGTGTGTACGCCTTAATGGTTTGACTTAGAGCTCTAACTCAATCAAACTTGCTTTCAAATTCTGGCTTTGCCATAAGTGACATCGTGAAATTAACTGAAATCCTTTGAATTTCAGCTGCCTCATCTGTAATATAGAAGATTCAATGATACAATACATTTTAAGTTTCTAGCAATGCAACTGGTAGATATCAAGAGCTAAGTCAAAAGTGGTCGTCCTAAACACTCATGGCTATGTACGTTTGTTCCTGTAAATGCACAAAATTCAACTGTAGTAAATAATTCATCAAATGCTATGACAGACTTCTCAGATGGTTGTAGATTTAGTCTGCACATAATGCATAATAAAGAGCGCACATGCTGGAGAATCAGGAGACCTGGCCTCATGTACAGCTTTTATACGAACTTGATCTCTGATTTTGTACAGGATGTGTCAACAGAATTTCATGGATGTAGTGAAAAACTAAAAAGACATTCCCCCAGGCTGGAGGAGGAGAGATTTATCTGTGGATTTCAAAGCAGTAGAGACCAGGGCCTGACTTTATGGCCATGTCTAGGAAGTGGCAAGACCTTAGAGAGGAAGTGGACAGAATTCCTATTTGGACAAAATTCCTGCTGTTCCCCGAGAGCCATACGGAGCAGCAGAAAATAGATCATATCGGACGGGATGCTGAGGGCACAGGTGATGAACGTCTTAGCTGTAACCGACTCATGATCAATGACTAGAGAGTGCAGTCTCTGTCCCTGCCCCTCTCCTGAAACCTCAACATTGGACAGGATTTGGAACCCTTGACGTGTGTATTGGATCTGTGGGGTGGGAGGATAAGGATGGTAAGAGCAAAGAACGAGTGACATTAAATGACCTATTATTCAGCTGAATGAAGGGTAAATATCAGAAATTAAGATAAATAGCAACACGAGGCAGTAATGTGGCTTTATTGCATAGTCCAGTCTGTGGACTAAGATTGATACTCTTTCTATCTATCTTTCAGCATAGCTGTAGTTGTGTTTCTGAAAAATATATTTTAACATTTTTCTTTCTATTCAATTTAAGGCAGCATTCTTGGAAGCTCTGCTTTTAGCATCTACAGTCAACACAACTTCTGTATATAGTACATTTTTAGTTTATCCATTATTGAAAGATTGCTGCCTACAATGAAACCTGTGTATAAAGTACTTTTTAAAAAGTATTTTTAATGTGTTCTGTAAATCGTTACTATGAAAATTCCATAAATCAGGAATATTTTTGTATTTTCTAAATCAGGGAACTGTTTATGGGCAGATATTATAAAGATAAAGACATAACCTTTGTAGGCAATTATGTAGGTGTAATCTAACAAGTATAACAATAAAAATCAGTTTTAAAATAACTTACACTTTTATATTACTATTAAACAGTCTAGAGAAAGTGTTACAGAAGCTAAAAAAACCTAAAAAGTGAAAAATAGATAACTAAAAAGTGAAATAAAATAAACTTAGTAAAGAAGGATTTACTTCAGATTTCTAAGCTAATAGCCAATTTGTAAATTTCAAAAAGAAAAAGGTAATACAGTCTCGTGATTGAAAAACAGATTTTAACTGTTGATTCTCATCTATGCCACCCAACCCTTGGTAACTACTTTTATTTGCTTTTATGTGTCCTTTTGAAATTTCTTTATAAAAATACAAGCACACAGTAACATATAATCTGAATTTCACTTTTTTACCCTAAATGGCAATATTCTACCTATGTTCTTCCCATTGTGTGTTTGCACTAACAACGCATCTCAGAGCCCTTTCCACACAGACGCTTAGTTTTGGCTATTCCCCTGTTTACTTTAGCTGTACGGTGCTCTGCTTTACAGATCCTCATTTTCCCAGTAGCTTAGTGACAGACATTTTGATTATTTATAGATTTTGCAATTACATGTAATGCTGTAAGGAATTATTTTATTCATAAGTCACTTGGAGTGTGGACAAGAACACCTATAAGGTAAATTTTTAGAGGAGGGACTTCTGCATTAAAAGATAAATAGCCGCAATATAGTTTTGATAGATCTTGATAAGTTATCCTTCGTAGGAATCGTACAGTTTTGGGCACCCGCCAATAAAGTATGAGAATTTTTGTTTTTTCAGTCTTTCCAGCATTTATTCATTCACCTGCTATACCTTTTTATGCACTTTAAATATGTTCTAGAAACCTATTAGGAGTTGTAATTTCTCTCATGCTAGTTAGAAGGGATATTATCGTAATTTTAAAAAGGAGGAAGTATAAATAGAAATTATTAATTATAACTTTCAGGTAAAATTAGAAATATATAATTTTCTTCCTGATTTCCACTTTTAGGGAAAGCTTAAGGCTGTATCTACAAAAGCCATTATAACTTCACTGGTTGGTCAACTTGGGCACCAGAAATAAATACACATTTTTACCACTCGACACTAAATCATCAATCAGCGGTTTTGTTGTTACATGGGAACATTGGTGTTCATTTAAGCCAGTCTCTTTGATGTCTGTTGAGGAAAGAATTTTCATCAAAGAAAGAAAATATTCTTTAATATAAAACTTATAAGTTGCCAGTAACTTGATTTCAATTTCAGATAGTTAAATAATATTTCCCTCTTTTTAACCTCAGTAGAATCATGACTTTGTTACAGCCCACAGTAGACTATTCAGTTAAGTGCAATTCCATTCATCAGATGTTTGTGGATGTTACGATAGAGTGCAGGGCAGGGAGAGCAGAAGTTCAAATGCAGTTTTGGGGCAGGTTCTAGGTCAGCTCCATCCAATCCGATAGCTATAGATACATTTGTGATTGAGGAGTTTAATATGTGACCAGTCCAAAGCGAGATGCAGAAAATACACACCAAATTTCTGAAGATTTAGTCAAACTTGAAGAATGTGACATATGTCATTAATAATTTTTATATTGGTTACATGTTAAAATGATAAGATTTTTGATATGTTGGGTTAAATAAAATATATTGCTAAAATTAATTTCACCTGTTTCTTTTTGTAACTTACAAATGTGGCTACTAGGAAATTCAAAATTTCATTTGAGGCTCACACTAAGAAATACAGGACAAGGACTAGGGGTGGTGGCTCACGTCTGTAATCTCAACACTTTGGGAAGCTGAGGTGGGTGGATCACTTGAGATCAGGAGTTGGAGACAAGCTTGGCCAACATGGCGAAACTCTGTTTCTACTAAAAATATAAAAAAATTGGCCAAGCTTGGTGGCATGTGCCTGTAATCCCAGCTACTTGGGAGACGGAGGCATGAGAATCGCTTGAACCTGGGAAAAAGAGGTTGCAGTCAGCTGAGATTGTGCCACTGCTCTCCAACCTGGTTGACAGAGTGAGACTGTCTTAAAAAAAAAAAAAAAAAAGAAAGAAAAGAAAGAATGAAATGCAGGACAACACAATTTCAGATTGTTGTCACTTCATTTCAAAAGGAGGAGACTAGGGGATACTTTGTATATACGGTAGGATTGGAAAATTCTTGATAAGAGTCCTCAGTAGGTGGGAGCTATTAATTTTGCAGTTCAAGTTTATCGAAGTATAAGTATGTTAAAATTCATTTTTCTTAGCATAGAGTTTGATGAATTTTGAATGATCCACACTGTCATGTAACCACACCACGGTTAACATTTTCGACTGTTCCACCGCCACAAAATATTACTTTGCGTGTATTTCTAATTAACCCCTCATTCCATTCCTGGTCCTTATAAACTAATGATCTCTTCCAGAGCGACATACACATCACTAAACAAGTATACAGATTTTTGAGTCTTGTATCATTAAGAGTGATGCATTTGGGATTCATCCAGGTCATTGTGGGTATTGGTAGTTTTTGTTTTTTTTAATTTCTGAGTAGTTTCATTGCCCGGGTACACCACAATTTGTTTATCCATTTAGCAGTTGAAAGACATTTGAGTTGTTGCCAGTTTTTTGATATTATAAATAAACCCACAATGTATATATCTGCTTACAGGTTTGTATAGGAACATAACATGTTCATTTCTCCCGTATAGATACCTAACAGTGAAATGCTGAGTCTTATGGTCAAGCATGTTTATTTTTATAAGAAACTTAGCTGGGTGTGGTGGCACGTGCCTGTAGTCCCAGCTACTCTGAAGCCTGAGGCAGGAAGAAGCTTGAGCCCAGGAGGTCAAGGCTGCGATAAGCCGTGGTGGTGCCACTGTACTCCAACTTGTGTGACAGAGCAAGACCCTATCTCAAAATAATAATAATAATAATAATAATTTTGTAAGAAACTGCTAAAATGTCTTTCAAAATGGCTGTTCCATTTTGTATTCCATCAGCAATATATGAGTGTTCCAGGCTCCATATCCTGGCCGGAACTTGGTGCTGTCATCTTTTAATTTTCTTTTTTTAAATTTAGCTCCTTTTAATAGAATGTAATAGTACCTCATTGTGGCTTTAATTTAATTTCTCCAATGACTTCTGTCGTTCAGCATCTTTTTATAAGCTTATTTGCCATCCTTATGTCTTCTTTGATGAACTGTATACTCAAATCTGTTGCCTATGTATTTTTACGGAGTTATTTTTCCTTATTATTGAGCTTGAGAGGTCTTTATGTGTTCAGGATACAAGCCCTTTATTAGACATGTGTTTTGCAAATATTTTCTCTCTCTGTGATTTGTGTTTGTATTCTAACAATATCTTTTGGAGAAAAATTTAAAATCGTAATAATGTCTAATTTACCACAATTTTATGGGTCATATTTTTGGTGTCACATCCAAGAAATTTTTGTCTAAGTCAAGATCACAAAGATTTTCGTTGTAGGGTTTCTTCTATGTGTTTTATAGTTTTATATTTACGAGTATGATCTATTTTGATTACTTTTTGTACATGATACAAGGTTTAAATTAAAACCTTTTTTTTTTTTTTTTTTTTTGAGACGGAGTTTCGCTCTTGATACCCAGGCTGGAGCGCAATGGCGCGATCTCGGCTCACCGCAATCTCCGCCTCCTGGGTTCAGGCAATTCTCCTGCCTCAGCCTCCTGAGTAGCTGGGATTACAGGCACGTGCCACCGTGCCCAGCTAATTTTTTGTATTAGTAGAGACGGGGTTTCACCATGTTGACCAGGATGGTCTCGATCTCTTGACCTCGTGATCCACCCGCCTCGGCCTCCCAAAGTGCTGGGATTACAGGCTTGAGCCACCGCGCCCGGCTTTTTTTTTTTTTTTTTGAGATGGAGTCTTGTTCTGTTGCCCAGCCTGGAATGCAATGGCACCATCTCGGCTCACTGCAACCTCAGCCTCCTGGGTTCAAGTGATTTTCTTGTCTCAGCCCCCGGAGTAGCTGGAATTACAGGCACCCGCCACCACGCCTGGCTAATTTTTGTATTTTTAGTAGAGATGGGTTTCATCATATTGATCAGGCTGGTCTTGAACTCCTGACCTCAGATGATCCGCTTGTCTCGGCCTCCCAAAGTGATGGGATCACAGGTATGAGCCACCGTGCCCAGCCAAAACTTACTTTTTTTACATATAGATGTCCAGTTGTTCCAGCACCATTTGTTAAAAACCTATGCTTTTTCTATTGAATTGACTTTGCATTTTTGTGAATGATCAATTGCCCATGTATAGTTACTCTATTTCTAGTGTTTATTCTATCCCATTAATCTACATATCTTTTTACCAGTACTATACTATGTTATAATAAATCCTGAAGTCAGAGAGTGTGAGTCTTCTAAGTTTGCTCTCTTTCAGAAGTATTTTGGCTTTTTTATTCCCATGCATTTTCATATGAATTTAGCATCAGCTTGTGGATTTCAAAGGAAAATGTCTACTGGGATTTGAATGGAATGGCGTAGCATCCAGATGACTTTGGGGGAAATTTGCATTTTAATCCTATTGAGTTTTCCAGCAATAGACATGATGTAGCTCTCTATTCAGATCTTCTTTGATTTCTTTTGTTAGAGGTTTACAGTTTTCAGCACAGAACCTGCATATAATTTATTAGATTTATAGCTAAGCATTTTATGTTTTTGATCCTATTTTAAAATTTTAATTTCCAACTGTTCATTGCTAGCGTATAGAAACAAAATATAAATTCAGAAATACTATATAGAAATGCAGAACTGCAATATACAAAGTAAACTCGACCTCGTTTCTTTCACTCTTGCTAATTTGCTTATTTGTTCTACTAAGTTTTTGTTAAGTTCTTTGAGATTTTCTCCTCAAGCAATCATGCTATCTAAAAATAAGGACAGTTTTAGTGTTATCCCATTCATTCCAATCTGGATGCCTTTGTTTAATTTATTTTTTTCTTTTATTGCACTGACAAGGACCTCAAACACAGTGTTGAATATGCGTAGTAAGAGAGAACACTCTTGCCTTGTACACTCGGAGAGGGAAAGCATTCAGTCCTTCCTCACTGACTGTGAAGTTAGCAGGAAGTATTTTAGACCCTCACTATCAAGTGGAGGAAATTCTCCACTATCCCTCTTTGCTGAGAGGTTTTATCATGAGTGGATATTAAATTTTGTCAAATATTTTCTCTACATCTTGTGAGATGATTATATGGCTTTCTGCTTTAATTTGTGGATATGGTGAATTGTATCGATTGATTTAAAAATGTTCGACCAGATTTACATTTCCTGATGTATTTAATCATAGTGTGTTATCTTCTTTTTATTCCTGAATCCACTTGCTCATATTTTGTTGGGGACTTTCGCTTCCATGTCAGTAATATTCCTCCTTTCCTTCTTTGTGGTAGTATCTTTGCCTGCTTTGGATTCAGCACAGTGCTGGCCTTATTGAATGATTTTTATGTAGTGTTTGCTCCTCTTACATTTTCTGGGAGAGTTTGTGTAGAATTGGTGTTCATGCTTTCTAGTTTAATTTTAAATATCATATCCTTGGAGAGACTTTCCTAACATTCCAATCTAAATTTAGATTCCCTCTGTCTTTTAGTGTCTTTTTTTCTTTGTACATTTTATCGTAATTTATAATTGTAAATGTATACATGTATTCAGGCTTATTCCTGTAATGTTTTCATCTTGTTCCAAGAGTCCAGGCCCGTTTTTCTCTTCACCATGATACGCTCATTGCTTTGTTCAGTGTCTGATACCTAATAAATATTGGCTATATAAGAAAATGAATCTCTAGGATTTAACAAATGTTATTATTTATTATATATCATTACAGTTGTGAGTATTAGACCTATAATCACTTACTACGTATGATGTATGTGTGTGACTTTACTATAGTGACAAGAAGAACACTTACACCGTCTTAGTGGGGATTAAAAGACATAATATTGTAATAGGACCAGATTGTTGCTTACGTAGTGAATTATAATGTAGAGTTAGAATTTCCATAAATCGCTTTAACCCTGATAAAAATGCTTTTATATTTTGTCCTGTGTTTTGAAAAAGAAAACCAAAAACTTGTGAAATGTTAGATCTCACATT